>NC_136067.1:2097032033-2097708748 GCF_964261635.1 Lissotriton helveticus
TATTGAATGCCATTAAAGAACTGTACACAGGTACCTGGTCCCAGTTGAAAATAGGTGATGGCAGTTGTGTAACAAAAAAAATAGACACCCACAATGGATTAAAACAGGGGTGTGTGTTAGCTCCAAGCCTCTTCAATTTGTATTTACCCGATCTTGAAGAGGCACTCAGTGAAGCTAACAGCCATCCTCCAACGCTAGCCAAAGAGGAAATCAGGTGCCTGCAGTACGCTGATGACAATGCTTTTCAGCCAAACCCCAATTGGGCTTCAACGCAGCATTAGTATATTAGTTAAGTACATTGATCGACACGGGTTCAAACTAAATTAATCTAAAACAAAGATAGTGCGTTTAGTTGATGCCAAATACAAAAAACATGTTTGTTTTTTGGATCGGAAAAAAGTTGAGGCCGTCACCTCATACAAATATCTGGGTTTTAAAATCGAGAGAAAACTGAGTTATGAGCTACAGCTCCTAGCAATGAAGGCCAAAGCCCAAAATCTCATATATGGTTTCAAATTATTACCAAGCATTTGCAATACAATAGGTATTGCATTCCTGATATTTTGAGGTATTGGCACTGCAAATAATAATTCAATGCCAATAGCTCATATTTTCAGTAATTCGAGACCTAGTGCATTGCAAATGATTGCATAGTCAGCCAAGAACCAGCATTGCATGTCTCAGTGCAGTACCGCAAGCTGCACCTAGAGGTCCCTAGTGAACAAGGCACCAGTACTGCATGTCTCAGTGCAGCACTGCAAGCTGCTCCTAAAGGTCTCTAGTGAGCATCATAAACCTATGGTACTCCAATAATGCATTGCATGCAAGACAGTACCTTGAGCACATTCAAATAGCTATGTCCACATATACAAGTAGTAGCTTTGAAATGTGACAAAAGAATGATATTAATTCCAGGTTACGTTGTACTCTATGTGGAGCTGATGAAGAGACATTTATAGAAGGTCTAATATAAATGTGAGATGTGGTAGGTGCAGTACCGCGAGCTGCTCCTAGAGGTCCTTAGTGATCAAGGCACCAGCACTGCTTGTCTAGGTGCAGCACAGCAAACTTTGAAGATATGGTAAATCCACTCTACCCATAATGCATTGTATGCAAGACAGTACCTTGAGCACATTCAAATAGCTATGTCCATATATGCAATTAGTAGCTTTGAAATGTGACAAAAGAATTATATTAATTCCTGATTAGGTTAGGTTGTCCTCTATGTGGAGTTGATGAAGGGAAATTGATAGAAGATCTAATATAAATGTGAGATGTGTAGGTGCAGTTCCGCAAGCTGTGCCTAGAGGTCCCTAGTGAGCCTAGAACTTTTGGTCACATATGGTACTTCTCGGTGTAGTATCTGCAGAGGCTGCACCAGATGGTCAGTGAAACCCCGAGACCTGATCAGAAAAGGAGGAGTAGGATAACATCGTGTGGATAGAAGACTCAGAAGCCACAGTGGAGATCTCCACTCAGAACCCAGAGGAGACTGCACCGGTGACAGAGGACCTGCATACGGTTCAATACTGAGCGGTCTAAATAGCCCTCCCCACAGAAAGGTTCAGAAACCAGACACTGACTGCTTGAGCTGAGACGATGGCCATATCATTGTTCAACGTAAACGTCGGAAGTGTGAAGGATCAGGTTAAGCGGGTTGGCACATTGCGCTTCCTGGCCACTCAGAACCGAGATATCTACTTTCTGCAAGAATTCGGGATTCTGTACGCCCAGTCGTACACCCAGCTCGAACAGCAGTGGATACACGGGCCACGGGCCATCGTTTTGGTCTGGAGGAAACGAGTGCCAATTATCTGAAGTGGCAATCTGATCAAGGGGAGGCATTTCACCGTGGACAAGGTCACCGAGCAGGTCAACGGCAGAGTGCTGGTCGTGGACGGCTTGTGGGCCGGTGAGCCCATTAGGCTCATCAATGTCTATGCCCACCCCATGGAAGAACGAGTGACTCAAGATGTTCAGGGTGCTCAGCATGCAACTCATGACCTCCAGAACCATACTAATGGGTGGTGATTTTAACTGCATAGTAGAGTTGGGTGGACGCACAGGGTCAGGCTCTGCAGGGATGGATGTGACATCCCGGCAATTGGTGGAGATTATAGGTGAGGCATTCCTCCAGGATGTCATGGGGAGCTTGGGGATGAATTCCAGGAACTTCTCCTGGAGTAGGTCAGACAGATCTGTGCGTTCACAGATCGACTTCCTATTCACCTCCCCAACGGTAAAGCCTGGGTGGAGCTCCATAGTCGCCGTCTACTTCTCTGACCATAGAGCAGTCAGTTTTGAGGGGGAACTTACAAGGAAGTTCCCCGCTGGCTCAAGATTGTGGAAGCTGAACTGCTCGTTGTTGGAAAACCAGTAGTTAATGGTAAACCTCAGAACCACGTATGTAGAGTGGAGAGACATGAAGGACCTCTTTCACTGTACCAGCGAGTGGTGGGAATGGGTGAAGGACAGGTTCCAGAGCTACTTCCAGGATGCAAGTACAGCTGTTGCATGGGAAAAGAAGAGGTCATTCAGGAAGCTGCAGAGCAAACTGCAGCAACTGTACGAACTCAAGCTCGGGGAATGGGATGTGGATGACAACTTGGAGGAAGCATGAAAGGGCTCATGGAGTACTTTAGGGAAGAATCAAAGAAAATCATCTTCCAGACCAGAACTGAAAACCTCGTGTTAGGGTTTGTGCACAGCAAAGAGCATGTCCCCTCTCATTGCACTAGTGGTCTCTGTAATAGCTCTCTTAAACATACTATTGAAAGCCTTCTTGTTATCTCTATTAGATATAATAGAGCCACCCAATAATCCCAAGAGGACTGGGTATAATACACAAGTTCACAATTTATCCTCATAGGAATCGTTTCAATCTTATTCATTAAATTAATTATTGGTCACAGCAGTGAACCACTATTCAATAAATGCAAGGATACAGTATTTTCCTGTTATTTATTCTTTGAGGACGAGTCTCAGTATCAAAACATAAAAAGGCAACAGCAATACTACTCTCTATACTATTGTCATTTGTAGTAGTATGAAACACCTTATGTATTTGTCACATGGATAAACAAAATACCATGTAAGGAGGAATTTTAGTCTCAATACATTTCATACATTGAAAACTGCACAAATTAATGATACAAATAACAATTGTGCGGTGTTAAGCGTCGACGTTTCGGTCCCACGTCGGTTTAAAAAATCCAAGGATACAGTATTTTCCGGTTATTTATTCTTTGAGGACGAGTCTCAGTATCAAAACATAAAAAGGCAACAGCAATACTACTCTCTATACTATTGTCATTTGTAGTAGTATGAAACACCTTATGTATTTGTCACATGGATAAACAAAATACCATGTAAGGAGGAATTTTAGTCTCAATACATTTCATACATTGAAAACTGCACAAATTAATGATACAAATAACAATTGTGCGGTGTTAAGCGTCGACATTTCGGTCCCACGTCGGTTTAACAAATCCACAGGACCATCATCCCCGGATTTATTCTGGCCGTGAGTACTCTTGCCTTTATGGTGTTGGGTATTTTGGTGTTTGTCTCGGTCAAGGCCATTTAAATATAACAGGTCGACTGATTATGGTTGTATTTTTACATCAATACAGGGCTAAACAAATACAACCTTCTCTGATTGATTACAGCGTTTGTGTTGTGAGCATTCGGTTGAGGTGAGGAAAATGATATTTTGCCTGACCAAAAAATGTCCACTACATACACCCTATGTTACATTCATGTGCATGTCACCCATGCATATTTCTCGTAGTGGCCTGAATCACTAGGCCTCTGCAAACATGTCCTGCAAGTCAAGTCATCAAAGTCTCCCAAACGTTAAGCTAAAATAAAGGCCCATGTATTTTGCATTTTGCATTGTGCATTTTTAAATAAATATCGTACTGAGCCCTTTATTTTATTGTGGTTGAACCACTTTCTGAACTTCTGCCAAGACAGTGTTATGAATAACAGTTATCTGTTTTGCTGTACAGAGTGGCATCCCTGCCCGGTGAGGAAATGTAAACAGAACCCGTTCGCGACAGATAAGGCCTAGCTCTCTGTCTCAGCCCCCATGCAATGAACGGAGAAATATATGCTTTTCTGATTCTTAGTGGTGAACAACCTTTTGCTTCAGACATTACATCCCCTATCATATCAGATTGTACAAGATGTGCTTTTCGCCCTGACACAAGAGATGTCTCTGCTAGGCCGAAAGTCAGCTCTCCTCCCAGTTACACGTCAATTGCACGCCATGCTCAAGTTGCACAATTAGGGCAGAGTTCCAGCTGGTCATGCAAACTCCTCCCCTAAGTACCCACCCACCTATGACATCTACCTATCATCTACCTATGACTCATCAAGTGTACGCCCACATGCTCTTATCTCTTTCTTTCTTGCTCTGCCTGGAGCGCTCCTCCCTATGTACAAGGAGTAAAATGTATATATGCTGTTCATTGTTATTAAATGTTAGATTACTCTTCCTGAACCTCAGTGGTGATAGAACATATTCTCCCTTTGACTCGAGTTATTGGAATAAAGCCCATTTTAACTTGGACACCATGGATCCTGTCTCTCATTTGATGCATGATACTTTGTTAATGCCTAGAAATTCTGCCAGGGTAATATTTTATTTACCACATTAATTGGCGCCCTTGAACAGGGACATGTCCCTTTCCCCACTCGCCGGAGTTTGTAGGTCTAGTCTTTGCCCCCTTCCACAGCCGTGACGGACTTTAAAGTGTACACGCCATTGGGATTACCCGCTACTCCCTCAGGCCCAGGAGGAGGACGGACTGCGACCAGGCATCCATGTGAGGCGGTGAGGAAAGCGGATCGTCTCAACCCAGAGCCCAGCCCGTGAGAGAGCAAGGTCCGAGGTCTCCAGAGGTCCACCTGTTCCAAGGCGCATGCGTAGAAGTCCGAGGCCTTCAAGTTTCAAGATTCTGCTTCCCGGTGAGTACCACTATGGAGAATGCATCAAGATTCAAGACGTGCCCATGGTAAACGTGGGCGCGGTCAAGACGCGTCTCATTCACGTGAGACCGGTAAAGACGGGCCCACGGTTAAACGTGGGAACGGTCAAGACGTGTCTCATTTTTGAGACCGGTATGGTTGTACTGTATTTCAGTGCATAAAGTTTTTCAAGTACATGTTTAGCTCTCTGTATCAGTTTAGGTTGTAACTGTTTTAGTGTTTAATATTTGTTTGTGTGTGAATGATTGTTGATTGTTTCAGTCTATTTTTGTGAATATTGGTTTCAAACATGCCACTGTTTTCAAAGTTACGTCAGATAGGGACCAGAAAAGGTATACTAGAAGAACCAGTTAACATCCCGCCTAGAGACACACCTGGTCATTATATGTATAATAAGCATGGGCTAGACGCCATTTTGTTTTTAGATTTATGGGTAGACTACACCAAGGACCTGGAGGAAAAGTATAGATGGCCAATCTCGGGTACATGGGATCCTGAATGTATTATGAGGGTGGAGGAAGCGCTATGGAAAAAGAAGTCAAGACCCTCTCAGAAAGATGCCATCGAATTGTGGCGCAAAGAGTCACATAGGAGAACAGAGAAAGAATTGAATAAAGCAGATAGAACTAGACAAGCTGGGGAAAAAGCCAGAGAAAAGGAACTGCGGGAGGAGGGGGAACGTGTCAAAACAGAACAGACTGATAGGGAAAGAAAAGCCGTTGTTAATGGTATTTATCCCGTTCTGTCAGAAGAACTAGCTAAAGTGACCACCTCAGAAAGATCCAGTAGGTCGCGAACGCCACCACCTGTACCATATAGAGTACATAGAATAAAGCCGACAGCATCTGAAGCATTCATTTCCTCGTATCTAGACGAGTCCCTTCCAGACTACGTTAATGCAGGTTTTCCTCCACCCCCACAAGCAGATCAGCTCCAGCAACTTCAGCAGCAGCTAGCAAAAGATGACGTAGGTCCCGGGGCAGTGGGAGGGGTGCCTACTGTAGATGCAGCCATTCCATTTTGTGTATATGATACAGAACCAGGAAAGGGTTCAATGGTCGTGATTTCACGTAGACTAAGACAAGCTGTTGCATATCTAGAGACATTACCAGACATGAAAGATCACCTAGATAGCATGTATCGTTTTATTAGAACGGGGGAGGGACCAGATAGTATAGCACAAGCCATGGCACAGAGAAAAGTAGGGGTTAAGAACCATGTCTTGCGTTTTATTATTAACTGCCTGATCAGGGAACAGGACGAAGGGGACGGAGATGTTAAATCAGGATTGATAGAATGGAGTGATCACATAGATGCCGGTAGACATGAGAAACAGGGACAGATAGATGCCATGTACAAGAAAATACGAAAGGAAATAATAGAAAGGCACAGAAAAGAGTCTGAGGAGAATGGTGAGTTATCAACAGAAGAAGTAGATGAACCAAAAGACAAGATTAATTACGTAGGAAAAGCGCGACAGTTTGACAGACCCAAGTGCCTTGATTACCGTAAACAGGGGCCAGCTATAAAAGAAAGGTATTCCCTTGAAGCTCTATTCCAAGCTACTGAGAAAGCACTGAAACAATGGATAGGGAATGAGAGACCTCCCACACAACACGAAATAGAGTTGGCCCGGTCAGCCACCCAGTGGGTGTCCAATGCCAATATATATAGTAGTGATATAGTGGCTCAGACTTTCTTAAGCCTTCCACCGAACGAACAGCGTTTGGCTGGTATTTACATGGTTCAACACTTGATAACGTTGTATAAAAGTCAGCATTCTGATCCTGGTCACTTGCATAAAATACTTGACGACATTTTACTAGATAGATGGACAGGTTTAGGTACTGAATTAATTAATGTAATCCTGGATCAACGACATAAGTACATAGATTCTCTGACTACATACATGCCTCCAGTCTTACACCATGACAGACATAACGTACACATAGACAGACAGAACCCCCTACGAGAAGTTCATCCCGTTAAGAATGCGGCCAATGAGTTACAACGAGTGTATGTTTACACCCCCTTAACGAAATTAGAGATTCTTGAAATGAAAAAGATGTTGCCTTGTCATGATAAAGACCCAGGGGGATTTCACCGTGAATTAAAAGACATCCTCCGCATAGGAGATTATACGTACGCTGACATTCTGAAGCTATTAAAAGTACTGTTACCTGCAGGGATTTATGAAAAGCTTAAGGAAAAAGACTGGGAAGTGGGTGAGAAAAAATTAAGTTGGGATGCATTGGAAACAGAAGAGAAGGGCAGGCTCCCAGGAGTTGGTCTTGGAGATAGAGCTAGAGAACTACCTGAATTCCTGATACAGGTTTTGCCAAGATTATTGATTACTAAAAAGGAAGATTGGGATGCTATTTCAGCATGTAAACAAAAGCAAGACGAGGACACAAGTGATTTCTATTCTAGATTTGAGAAATGTTTTACTATTAATAGTGGCCTTAAGCCTGGTAGCGAGTCATTTCCACATCTTTTTGTGAGCAAATTAGTAGAGAATTCCTTACCCCAGATCAAGAATAGAGTACTGAAGGTTGAAAGTACTTGGCAAGCAAACAGCCCTTCACAAATGTTACAGATGCTACAGTATCATCAGAATAGGATTAGAGAAGAGCAGGATCATGAAAAGAGACGCATGAAAGAGACAAAAATGAAGGTGCTGGTTGCCCAGACGGTACCGGCGACTTCAAACAAACATAACACGACACCTGTCAAAGGGAACTGTAACTATTGCAAACAACCAGGTCACTTTGTAAAGGACTGCACTGTTCTGAAACACAACATTGCTACAGGCAAGACAAAAGAGCGACAGTACACTCCTAGACAGAATAACACGCAACAGAACATGCAACAGACAGTAGCGAATTATCCTCCACCACCGCCTGTTAATGCCACACCACAAATGTATCAGTACACACAGTCTGACTATCCAGAATATCAACAGTTCTCATGAAACAGCCTCGAGAGGGAAGTAGGCTTGCCCCTTATTGAGGTTCCTGTAGATCAAGAGGGTCCGTATGTACATAGTCGTGTTCTAGGTCAGGATCGAAAGTTTCTGATTGACACAGGGGGGAGCAGAACTATCCTCAATCATGACGAGGTTCCAGGGGCACCTCTCTCGGGCTCACAGAATGTTTCCCTGGGATTTTCAGGAAAGCCTATTGTTAATGAAGTGTCAAAACCAGTCTCCCTAGGGGTTGGTCCACTGTCACGTACCACTGACTTGCTACTTACTAAGTCATGTCCAGAAAACTTACTTGGTATGAAGACATTAAAAGATCTAGGAGCAGTTATCTGCTGTTCTCCAGAAGGAGTACGCCTGTTCTTACGTGATTTTAAGGGACATTATGTACTGACTGATTTTGACCACAGACTCAAGAACGTGCCACAGATCCTGTGGGCACAAGGACCGACTGACGTAGGTTACATGGACATTACGCCTCACCATGTCACACTCAAAGCAGGAGTAGTACTTCCACGTATTAGACAATACAAGTTACCACCTGACGCCGAGACAGCATTACTGAAAATAGTTGACGAATTTATTGCACGGGGGTAGTGGTAGAGACAGTCTCAAATGTATGTAACTCGCCTGTCATTCCTATCCTTAAAAGATCTGATCCTAGTGTACTGCCAGTGTACCGATTGATTATTGACCTGCGAGAACTGAACAAATGTGTAGTACCGCAATATCCAGTGGTGCCAGACATTTCTTCATTGTTGACAGCTATTGATTCAGAGGCTACTTACTTTACTGTTATCGACTTGAAGAACGCTTTCTTTAGTGTTCCCATTCACCCAGACAGCCAGTACCTGTTTGGATTTTCATTAAAGGGTCGTAGCTTTGTCTTTACAAGAGCTCCTCAAGGTTTTACAGAAAGCCCTAGTATTTACAGTCAGGCTCTGAAGAGACAGCTAGACAGCATTCACATGCCTTCCAACACTGCGTTACTACAGTATGTGGACGATATCCTGATTACAGCACGTTCAGAAAAAGAATGTGAAAATGCTTCATTGACAGTTTTACATTTTCTGGCTGACAAGGGGCACAAGGTGTCCCCTTCGAAGTTGCAATTCTGTGAAAAGCAAGTAGAGTACCTAGGACACTTGCTTTCCAAAGAGGGGAGACAGCTAACACAAGCACGTATACAGCTCATTGCTAACCTTTCACAGCCCAAGACACAAAAGGAAGTACGTGCCTTTATTGGCCTCACTTCATACTGTAGGCAATGGATTCCCCAGTATGCCTTTCTAGCCAAACCACTCATACAGTTAACTACACAGGAGGCAGGGGGGACTGTCCTCCCTTGGACACAAGAACACACCTTGGCATTTGAGGAATTAAAAAGAGCTTTATGTCAAGCGCCAGTATTAGCGACTCCATGTTACAGCAAACCTTTTATGCTTTTTTTAACTGAAAGAGAAGGAACAGCGTTATCTGTTCTCACACAAGATCAAGCAGGAAAACACAAGCCTTGTGCTTATTTTTCTAGCACGCTAGACCCAGTGGCCCAGGCTCTGCCTGCATGCCTGAAATCAGTTGCAGCAACAGTCCTAGCCATAAGACAAAGTGACTCCATAGTGCTGGGTCACCCTCTGACAGTACAGGTCCCACATGCAGTGGAGGTACTCTTAAACAGAACTCAGACACAACACTTGACTGTAGCAAGACTGACAGGATATGAACTGACATTATTTCAACCACACAAAGAGATCAGACGTTGTAATATTCTGAATCCTGCAAAACTTTTGCCCTCAAGTACAGTAAATGCACCATCACATGACTGTGTGGAACTAATGAATATAGTGACGAAACCAAGACAAGATCTGACAGATATTGCACTTTCAGACCCAGACTTAACGCTCTATGTAGATGGATCATGCATGAGAACGAGTGCAGGAGAGTTAGTAGCGGCCTATGCTGCTACCACTGATAAAGAAGTCATAGAGACACAGAAAATAGACACATTGTCAGCACAAGCAGCAGAGCTCATCGCTCTGACACAAGCCTGCATAAGAGCTAAGCACTTGAAAGTAAACATTTATACTGATTCGCAATATGCCTTTGGCTTTGTTCATGATTTCGGGGTACTATGGAGGGAGAGAGGTCTCCTGACCTCCCATGGGACCAAGATTCAGCATGGCCAGCTTATTCAAGCCCTGTTAGAAGCCATACATTTACCTACAGCCATTGCTATCCTGAAGTGCAAAGCTCACACCAAAGTTACAGACACCATTTCCCAGGGTAATGACCTGGCAGACCGAACAGCTAGACTTACAGCTCAGACAGCCCAGAAACCAACAGACACGACAAGGACAGAGGTACCATTACTGACAACATGTATGACAGTCAGGGATCCCACTCAAGACGTACTCGACATACAGACACATGCCACTGCAGATGAGATAAAGAAATGGACTGAACAAGGAGGGGTCCAGACTGACCAAGGTTGGATGACTAAGGGAAAAGGCACATGGTTTCTCCCAGATTCCATGGTACAAGTAATCATTAACACAGCCCATAGTCCAGCACACTTAGGAGAAAAAGCAATGTTAGACAGCTTACAGAACATCTGGTTTAACAAGCACATGCGTGCCGCAGCGAAGCAGAAAGTACGAACATGTATGATCTGTTGTCAGTTCAATCCAGGTAAAGGCATCCCGGTGGAACAAGGCGGATTTCATCCTCCTGACCACCCTTTTGAGGTTCTCCAGATGGATTATATCCAAATGGACAGATGTAGAGGTTACAAGTATGTCTTGGTGGTAGTGTGTGCACTATCTAGATGGACAGAAGCTTATCCAGTTCCAGATTATACTGCTGTAACAACAGCCAGACAGTTAGTGCGCGAGTACTTCCCCAGGTATGGATTACCTCGGGTGATCTCTTCAGATAACGGCCAGCCATTCTCCTCTGAATTAATGAAACAAGTGTCCCTTCTGTTAGGTTACACATGGAAGTTCCATTTTGTCAGACACCCAGAAGCAGCAGGCCTTGTAGAAAGACATAACCAAACCCTCAAGACAAAATTAGCAAAGGTCTGTGCAGAGAAAGTCGTGGATTGGATGGTAGCCCTGCCGGTTGCCCTCTTTTACATGCGTATGGTAGCACATTCCAGAACAGGCCTATCTCCGTATGAAGTGGTTTTCGGTAGACCGCCAAATATGTGGGGTACGCCTATGCCCAGAAAGATAACTGATGTTGACAGTAACATGCTGACAGATTACCTGGCTTCCTTGATGTCTGCACTACTCTCTTGTCGTTCACAGGTTGCTGCCGCCTTCCCTGACAACACCCAGGTCAAGGAACACGCCATCGTCCCAGGGGACTTTGTGTGCATCCGGAATTTTGACCGATCAAGCCCCCTTGAGCCGCGCTGGAAGAGCCCGAAGTTGGTGCTTCTTACCACGAGGACCGCACTGAAAGTGGAGGGACGCAAGGGCTGGATCCATGCCCATCACGTTAAGCGCTATTTTGGACAATGTGGAACATTCGAAAAGAACATTGACTTTAATGACACAACAGACTTTGTGCCGCCTTTGCTTGAAAAGACCCCTCAGCAAGAGTATAGGTTCAAACTAAGATCTAGTAAGTCAGACGTAGTTTAATTGTTTAAGCCCACCCGGTGGTGAATCGGTTAGACCAGTTTCTGACATGTATAAGATCACATATGAGAATAGCAAGATGAGAGATAAAAAGGAAGAATACTGCAAGACATTACGCAGCAGATGGATTGTTACCTTGATCATTATTTTATTCTGTGCATTGTTAAAATCGGTGTTAGTTTATTGCTACATGTTTTCTTTTTCATTTCCTCACATATACATTCATCCAGTATGCATACGTGACCAGCCAGACCAGCAATGCAACTGAGTGCTTGGTATGTGGCCAACTACCCCCTTATCAGAAAACAGAGGGAGTTCTGCCGAAATAGATTCCAAAAAAAAAAAAAGATTTTTAGGAAAACACGCCCATTGGATAACATGGCAAATCGCACCTCCGCACAAGACATGCTTTTTCCTCCACTTCCACAGCTCAGATCCTTTTCAAATTTGGCATCACAGTAGTCCCAGCGATGCCCTACATCCTCACCAAAAAGCAGCCGAATCCCTTCACTGGAACGAGTACGAATTTCCGCTCAAAAACACGCCCCCCCCGAAAACGCCAAACAACGCCAGAATCCCTCAACACCTTGTTAAGCAGCATGTTAAAACAAAACATCTTCAAAACGTTTTCTCCAAGCACTTGAAAGAGATCCAGCTCTCTCCTGCCTAACATAATGACAACATACTCTGCACAAACCATGACCACATGGCGCTATTCACAAGCCATATTTACAAGAAACTCAGCAAGTTATAATAATGACATGCTCTTCATAAACCATATTTACAAGGAGCTATTTACAGGGAACTTCACTCTCAGAAGGACTTTCTCCTTTCAAAACGTTACGCCATACCTATTTCATTTGCGGTCAGACAGCTTATGTACATCTGCCCTTAGACTGGGGTGGAACTTGTTATATAGCAGACAGAAACAGCGTGGGAGCAATATACGGATTTCAACAAAGGTTTCTTTTTCTTTGTTGGCCCCGTCCAAAATAGTAAACTGATACGCAAATTAACAAGAAACCTTGAAGCAGTAGTGAATGTGACTGCATCTGCCCTGGCGACTTGATCCAGGAGCAGTTTGCCATGATACTATCTATGTCTGCAGTGTGGCCTGGCGATTTGCAGCCTTTGTGCCACTGCTTGCGTTCCCCATCCATATGTACAAAGGATAAAGATGAAGAAATGATTCTGTATGATCAGCTATACGGTCTCATGAATATAGATGTATCCTGAAGGGTTATGTAGGTGACAAGGAGGGAATGAGGAAAATGATATTTTGCCTGACCAAAAAATGTCCACTACATACACCCTATGTTACATTCATGTGCATGTCCCCATGCATATTTCTCGTAGTGGCCTGAATCACTAGGCCTCTACAAACATGTCCTGCTAGTCAAGTCATTAAAGTCTCCCAAACGTTAAGCTAAAATGAAGGCCCATGTATTTTGCATTTTGCATTGTGCACTTTTAAATAAATATCGTACTGAGCCTTTTTTTGTGGTTGAACCACTTTCTGAACTTCTGCCAAGACAGTGTTATGAATAACAGTTATCTGTTTTGCTGTACAGAGTGGCATCCCTGCCCGGTGAGGAAATGTAAACAAAACCCGTTCGCGACAGATAAGGCCTAGCTCTCTGTCTCAGCCCCCATGCAATGAACGGAGAAATATATGCTTTTCTGATTCTTAGTGGTGAGCAACCTTTTGCTTCAGACAATACATCCCCTATCATATCAGATTGTACAAGATGTGCTTTTCGCCCTGACACAAGAGATGTCTCTGCTAGGCCGAAAGTCAGCTCTCCTCCCAGTTACACGTCAATTGCACGCCATGCTCAAGTTGCACAATTAGGGCAGAGTTCCAGCTGGTCATGCAAACTCCTCCCCTAAGTACCCACCCACCTATGACATCTACCTATCATCTACCTATGACTCATCAAGTGTACGCCCACATGCTCTTATCTCTTTCTTTCTTGCTCTGCCTGGAGCGCTCCTCCCTATGTACAAGGAGTAAAATGTATATATTCTGTTCATTGTTATTAAATGTTAGATTACTCTTCCTGAACCTCAGTGGTGATGGAACATATTCTCCCTTTGACTCGAGTTATTGGGATAAAGCCCATTTTAACTTGGACACCACGGATCCTGTCTCTCATTTGATGCATGATACTTTGTTAATGCCTAGAAATTCTGCCAGGGTAATACTTTATTTACCACAAACCAATCAGAGAAAGGCAATGGCTTGTGCCACCGGCATGCTACAAGATGGTGGCCTTCGTGATTTCCACATGCCCAATGATTCAGACCTGTACTTTCCAAAGTATCTTAAAAATAGCATATTGTGCCACATTCTTTTATCCAATCAGGGAGGAATATTAAACACAATCTACATATGGTGCGACTCTGATAGCTGTTGCTAGGCTGTCTAAATGCTGTGTGTCATAAGTTTCATTTTCTGAGCTAGCCTTGCGTAAAAGCTGTTTATAACAAAAGGGTACATGGGTTCACTGAAGGTCACTTGCCTTTTGCACACATTCTGCATGCCCTGAGTATCACGAAGCAAATCATTAGGAAAATGGACTCCTAACTAAATCAAAATGGATTCCACAACAACAAATGGCATTTGTATAAAATGTGTGACAGACTAAGACATACGGCTCAACACGCCTCATATCAAACAAAGAAACAAGACAACTAGGTTGTTACTACCTGGCAGGTCCAGTTAGGGCCCCCACGCCAACTATGTCTATACCCCCAGCTGCCCCTGCAGACCACACACCAACATTCCACTACGTCATTCAGTCTCAATATTCCACTGTTAGCTTTCCAGACACCAGTTCAAACACACAGGGAACAGCAGCACACAGGACACTACAGTCTCATCACCCAAGATACAGGAGTGTGAGCAATACACTTCTACTGTCTGGGAACAGAGACCTCACAATTCCATTTTGTGCAAGACCAGGAGCATTCAAGACAGGGACACCACTGTGCTCCATTTCTCAGGCTTACTCAAGCACAGCATTCATGTGCTGCACTGGCACAACAGCACATTTAATACACTCACAATGTTAGCATGAAGGACTGGGTAACCACAAAGAAGAGGAAGTTTACATGGGTGAGCTAATAGGACTTGGAAGGCAATCTGCCTTTTCTGCATGATCACCCCAGAGTTTTTTTACCTTTTGCCGAACTCTATATCTTTGTTGGATTTAGAACTCTGTGCACAATACCCTTGTAACCAGTAGGTTCCCCCTTCAACCCTGGTTAAATTGGCGTATTGCCAACTGGCACATTTAACTTGTCTGTAAGTCAATTGTGTATGATTAGGCTTTCCTGTTTTCAGTTACTATTTTTGGTAAATTCTGGTGGTGTTTTTTCAGTGTTTTCAAGTGATTTCAATACCTTAAAAACAACAGTGGTTACACATTTACATGCCATTAAAAACAACAGAAAGTGTTTTTCGGGTGTTTGTGGAATTTTTTGCTTTTATTATTGCCTTCTTTCTGCACTGATAGTGCATGGTATATAGACAGTGTACGTACAGTGTAAATGAGGACCAAAAACATTTTTACAATTCAAACGTATTCTTGTACACCATACAATACTTCTTCGGTGAGTCTTTGGTCATGCACGCTTGCTCTTTCCTTCCATGTAAACTTTTATCTGTGAAAAGGCCCTCTCAACATTGGCACTTGAGACAGGCAACGCCAAAATAGCCAGTACACAATTTGCTAACTCTGGCCACTGACATAGCCTTCCATGCCAGAATTGGTGCACCTGAAGATTGTGATTTGCTGCGACACGTTCTGCAACATATGTGTTGAACTGGGCACATATGCCCTCAAAGTTATTGAAGTGGTCAAAAATGAGGCAGCACTTTTTTGAAACTCCGAAGAAAACTTACCTTTACAGAAGGGATATATAACTTGTGCAGAGTACTACAGTGAGGCCTCATTGATTTCAAATGCCATGGTTGGTGAATGGCTATTTCTCATATATTATAAAATAAAAGTTCATGCATTGCTCCTCAACATTTCTTTGCTTACCAAGTGGCAAGCACTCTAACATGGAATATGTTGCAGCGCCAAAGTCACTAAAAGTGTCGCCCAGCCTACTCAAGGAGATGTTTCACATCTACACCAATTATGCTGAACACTTGGTAGACAAGGGTGTTTTTAAACTCTAGTTGTTTTATCATGCCCATTACAGCAGTCATTCTTTCCTGTAAAAATCTAAGAATGCAGTAGTGTACTTTTTTTCAAGTCACTATCAATATGTGACCAAAGATCCTCAAATTTTTTCACATATCATCACTCAGCAGAAGTTCTATAACTGTTTGCCACATGGAAAATATAGTATTCATGGCCTCTAGGACTGAGAACCACCAGCTAAGTGATACAGTTGGGATGACTCTTTCGTTGATGCCACACAGAGCACAACATGAGAATTATTTGTGTTTTAGTTTCCATGCAGGATTCTTATGAAACCTATCAATTAAAGACTCAAACGTAGCCCAAAAATCAAATATGACTTTGATATTTCCTGATTCTTTACAGTTTATAAAATAAATAAACAAAATGCTTCTAACCCCTGTATCTTTGGACCAAAGACCACAAAACTGAAAAAGGAAGAAGAAACAGTATTTTAGTGACATCCCGAAACAACAAAACTCAAGCAGAATATTGTTAGCCCAGTCTTTCTTACTGCTACCTTATATACCAAAGATACATTGTACTGGCCCCTTCAGGAAGAAATAAAAATTAATCTTTCACTCTGCTTTTCCTTTCTTTGAATGGCATTTATTTTGTGGTTCTGCAGGGTTTTTTTCAGTGTTTATATGTTTACACTGGTGAGGGCTATTTCCATTCCGTTGGGGTTTTATCAATTAATATAGGTTTAAAACTAAAATGGAACAGCCTATGTATGATGTAGAAAATTACACACTGGCCTGGAAGGTAAGTGGCATATGTGGACTGGAGCACACATTGTGCCATCTACTAATATTGCCTTAAACATTGCTACATGCCTATGCCATGTAACCTGACTCCTGCAGTTTAAACCTGCAGTGCCACCTGGACCTATTGATTTGACAGCTCCATGTCAAATCCTTCTTGGCAGGTCTGTTGTACTATGTGTAACACTCGGTGTGCACTTCAAAGTGAGATAAGTGAAAGCAAAGACAATTTTTGTGGAGCCCCTGCTGTGGTGTTGGGTTCAATCAGGCCTACATACTCTGCTAAACTCTCGAACACCTTAGTATAGAAGTTGGCACGGACACTGGAAAATGCAAAAGACAAGTTTATTAAGACCCCATGGGGTGGTGGTACATTCCTACAGCACCCTTCGGCAATGCAAGAAGTAGCACACCGAACATCGGTGCGCGACCCCTTTTATATAGTTTTAATGACAATAAAAAGGTAGGCGTTTACAAATTACATCTTTAGGTACATATAAGGGCATTTTTGGAACACAGCCAACATGTGGGAGGAGTTCGGTAGTACTGGTCAGTTTGAGCTAACATTCCTGAGAGGATGACCAGTTGATGTATAATGCGCATGTGCGCTTGACCAGTACTAAAAATAGCCTGTTGCCGGGCAAAGTAGACAACCATAGGTGTCGAGAAAAAACAAGAGGGCATGCTGACCACGAGGCAGCATGTTCATACAAAATGGAAGCCAAAAGGATTCAAAATGGCCCCCGTATACTTTAGTCAAATTAATGGAAAAGACCGTGTAGCTGAGCTAAACGCTAACTCAGGAGCTGCCAAAATACGACACTGCTTGGGTGCTGAAGACCCCTGTTTTTTGTACTACCATACTTCTGTCTCTAAGTTTGTTGTGGGTAAAGTAAAGTAAAGTCCACATTTGTAAAGCGCACAATCACCCGTAAGGGTCTCTAGGCGCTGGGGGCCGTCGGGAAGATTAAGCGAGCTATTGCCCAGAGTCACAAGGTGCTGGGCTAACCTGCCGCCGGAGCCGGGGATCGAACCGTGGTCCCCAGATTCCAGCGTCAGTCGCCCTGGCCGCGGCGCCAGTGCCTGCTTTAAACTGGATTTTAGTGTTTACTTGTGGGATGACACTAGAATTACCACAGTAAATCCCCCAGTCACACCCTCAGCCTCACGGCCTTGGTTTAGGCTTAAGACTTTTGGCATCTAGAAAATACTTTGACACATAGCATTTTGGGCCGGTCTTCTGTGCGCAAACATACAGTACTGAAAAAGTAGGTAGGGTTGGCCCAGGAATGATTTCAAAGGAAATAAAAATAACAGATTTTAGTTTTCTTGGTCTTCGTTTGTTGTGAATCTCAATTAAACTCCAATAAATTGTAGTCACTGCAGTTATCTTTAAGGTTGTTTCTCCTGTGGAAAGTGGACTATGTTTGACCACAACACAGCAAAATCTGGATTCCGCAGTAACCACAGCACAATAGCCACCCTCCGAGCGGCCACGGACGACCTCCACACCCTCCTCGACCAGGGCTACACAGCTTCCCTCATCCTCCTGGACCTCTCAGCAGCCTTCAACACTGTCTCCCACTGCACACTAACTGCCAGACTCCACAATGTCGGCATCCGGGGAACTGCTCCCAACTGGATCCGCTCCTTCCTCACCAGCCGAACCCAAAGAATCAGACTCCTGCTCTTCCTCTCCGAACCCACAGAGATCAGCTGTGGAGTACCCTCAACACTCAGCCCCATGTGCTTCAACATCTGCATGGCCCCTCTCACCTCTTCTCATCAGAAAACACAGACTACGCATATTATCTTATGTCGATGACACCCAGCTCATCCTCTCCCTCACCAACGAACATGACAGGCCCAGACAGCTTCCAGGAGATATAAAAGACATTGCCTCCTGGATGAGCAACAGCTGCCTAAATCTCAGCTCCTAGAAAACGGAAGTCCTTGTCCTCGGATCCACCCCCTCTGCATTGGACACTACTTGGTGGCCCACCACCCTTGGCAACCCTCCCACACCCACCGACCACGCTCACAACCTTGACATTATACTCAACTCCACCCTCCCCATGAACCGACAGATCAATGGCGTATCTTCCACATGCTTCAACACCCACTGCATCCTCCGTAAGACCTTTGAATGGATCCCCCCCGAATCCAGAAAGATCGTCACTCTCGCACTCATAACTAGTAGACTGGACTATGGGAACGCCCTCTATGCCAAAATAAACAAATCTCTACTCCTCAAACTCCAGACAATCCAGAATGTCGCAGCTAGACTGGTCCTCGTCATCCAACGATAACACCACATCACCCAGCACCTACGATCACTCCACTAGCTTCCCGTCGAATAGAGAGTGAACTTCAAGTTCCTCACTCATGCCTGCAGATCGCTCCACAACATCGGACTCCAATACCTCAATGAAAGAATCTCCTTCTACGCACCCAAGGGAAGCATCCGCTCTGCCCAAAATCCCACGCATCCGTAGAGCTAGAGCAGGGGCAATCCTTCTCCAACATCAAAGCCAAGACCTGGAACAAACTCCCACTCTGCATCAGATGACCCCCACACTGGAAGCATTCAGAAAGAGCCTTAAGACTTGGCTCTTCAGATGAGACAAAACTGCTGGACTATCACTCCCACGCCCCCGAGCGCCTTGAGACTCTCACGGGTGAGTAGTGCACTTCGCAAACCCCTAATTGATTGACTGACTTCCTGACCCCCTCTCGTCGCTATTGTAAAGTGTTTCACCTCACTGACATTCTCCTCCAACTCGATCACTCCCTTGCAAGACCTCTGCAACTATCCCTTTAATTTCCTCAACTACACATTTACTGCCATTCACAGCAACTTCAAGAAGTAACTAGGCCCCAAAGAACTCACTAAATACCTCCTGATCTTAATCAAAGAACCAATGCCGTCCACATTTCCCATCATCACCCAAGAAGAAACCACCGCTACCATGAATTCAATCAACCCAGGGACTCCATATGCCCCCTGCCCCACAACTCCTACTATATAGGTCTGCAAACATATGCACCATGCTCACACCCATTCTGTATGCCTCCTTCTCTTCCGTGACCTTCCCTGACAGTTGGAAACATGTAACTGTCCTTCCATTGCACAAGAAACCCTCTGCAGAGCCTTGTACTCTCGCCATCTACAGACCGATCTTCCTACTATCATTCCCGGTCAAGGTCTTAGAGAAAATCATCAACAGAAGTCTCAGCAAATACCTCAAAGACCAGCAACTCCTTGACACCACTCAGCCTGGTTCAAGGCTCCCAGTAAACCATTTCATGCATTTACTCCAGTTTCTGTGTGGTAGATCAAATTAAAAGGAGGATGATGTCATCATTAGACCTGCTCCTCAACACTACTCAGTCTGGTTCCAACGTCTACAAAACTTTGGAATCCAAAGACACACACTCCGATGGATGTTCTCCTTCCTGACTGGAATGAGCCAGAGTATCAGCCTGGCACTATACATCTTGGGCGTCCATGACCTCATCTGCAGGGTTCCAAAAGGATCCTCCCTGAACCAGACTGTTTTGAACGCATACATGATCCCTCTAGTCAACATCCTCTCCTACTTCCAACTCATTCCCTCCCATATGGACAAGACGCCCAGTCCCGCGATCAAGTTCAATGCCTGCATGATTGAAATTGTCCACTGCATAGAGACCATCTGTCTAAAGCCGAACACTGACAAGACCGAAATTGTGATCTTCAGGGAGAGCACTTCCCTGTGGGATTCTACCTGGTAGTCAACAGAGCTAGGACCGACAACGCCAAACACCTCAGGTTCATCAGACTAGACATGACTGACCAAGTCAATGCCATCAACCCCTCATGCTTCCGTACACCGATGATGCTGGGGAAGATTTTCAAATGGCTCCCAATCAGCACTTGGAAAACTATCATGCACGCCCTCGTCACAAGCAAGCTGGACTACGGAAATACCCTCGATGCAGGGTCAACAAACACCTCCCTAGAAGGCTCCAGACCATTCAAAACTTAGTGGCCAAAATCATTCTCAACCTCCCACGTTGAACTTGCATCACACAAACCTGAAGGAGTTTTACTGGGTCTCCATACACAAAATAATTCCGTTTAACCTCCTCACCCACACTTTCTAGGCACTGCATACCTCACAAATTTTCCAGCCACCTCCGCTTGTATGGACTCCTACTCGTCCACATCCCATGCACACAGTGAACCGGATCCGGTGGTAGAGCCTTCTCCTACATCCCTCCTGAAGAGTGGAACGACCTGCCACTACACATAAGAGCCTCCTCACTTCTTGAATTCTGCAAGAAGCTGAGAACTTTGCCTTTTAAGTAGTTCCACCAGCCTTAGATTAAGGTACACTCGCACCTGCTCAGCGCCTGGATATCCTCCCGGGTGATAGTGCGCTCTACAATTCTGTATTTACAACAAGGGGTGGTGATGGACAGAGTCTCTGAATTAAGCAGAGTACTCTCACCCAGTCAAGAGATCAGGGTTAGATCCAACACCGTTTTTTAGCTCATTGCACCATCCCAGTTTCAGAACCTGGCTGTATGCAAATTAGTCTGTCCCTGGCCCAGTGCATCATGGGAACAGGGCAGACCAGACTACAAAAGCCAATTCTTACACTGGGAAGGAAACATGCTTCCGGGGACCGGTTTCTGCCATTTCAGGCGTCTTCGGCCCGGCTTGCTTGAATCCTGATGGTGCAATGAGCAAGGGACTCACATCTGAGTATACCCTTCCACGCTTAGGGTGGACAAAATTATTTACAACAAGGGGTGGTGATGGACAGAGTCTCTGAATTAAGCAGAGTACTCTCACCCAGTCAAGAGATCAGGGTTAGATCCAACACCGTTTTTTAGCTCATTGCACCATCCCAGTTTCAGAACCTGGCTGTATGCAAATTAGTCTGTCCCTGGCCCAGTGCATCATGGGAACAGGGCAGACCAGACTACAAAAGCCAATTCTTACACTGGGAAGGAAACAAGCTTCCGGGGACCGGTTTCAAGCAAGCCGGGCCGAAGAGGCTGAAATGCCAGAAACCGGTCCCCGGTAGCTTGTCTCCTTTCTGGTGAAGAATTGGCTTGGTAGTTTGGTCTGCCCTGTTCCCATGATGCACTGGGCCAGGGACAGACTAATTTGCATATAGCCAGGTTCTGAGCTGGGATGGGGCAGTGAGATAAATAACGGTGATGGATCAAGCCCTGATCTTTGGACTGGGTAAGAGTGGTCTGCTTAATTCAGATACTCTGTTCATCACCACCCCCTTTTCTGTATCGTTTTTGGCCACTATAGGTGTGGCAGGGTATACTCAGACATGAGTCCCTTTCTCACTGCTCCATCAGGATTCAAGCAAGCCGGGCCGAAGAGGCTGAAATGCCAGAAACCGGTCCCCGGTAGCTTGTCTCCTTTCTGGTGAAGAATTGGCTTGGTAGTTTGGTCTGCCCTGTTCCCATGATGCACTGGGCCAGGGACAGACTAATTTGCATATAGCCAGGTTCTGAGCTGGGATGGGGCAGTGAGATAAATAACGGTGATGGATCAAGCCCTGATCTTTGGACTGGGTAAGAGTGGTCTGCTTAATTCAGACACTCTGTTCATCACCACCCCCTTTTCTGTATCGTTTTTGGCCACTATAGGTGTGGCAGGGTATACTCAGACATGAGTCCCTTTCTCACTGCTCCATCAGGATTCAAGCAAGCCGGGCCGAAGAGGCTGAAATGCCAGAAACCGGTCCCCGGTAGCTTGTCTCCTTTCTGGTGAAGAATTGGCTTGGTAGTTTGGTCTGCCCTGTTCCCATGATGCACTGGGCCAGGGACAGACTAATTTGCATATAGCCAGGTTCTGAGCTGGGATGGGGCAGTGAGATAAATAACGGTGATGGATCAAGCCCTGATCTTTGGACTGGGTAAGAGTGGTCTGCTTAATTCAGACACTCTGTTCATCACCACCCCCTTTTCTCTACAATTCTGTATAACATAACACAGTGACAGTGTCACCAAGTATACAATCCTTCAGTTCCTGGCTTTTCATTTACAAATCATTTTATTTAGGAGTGTTTAAAATAAACAGGACTAGAACTCACATAATGCATCCCGTTGTTAAAATAAACCCCAGAATACAGCACCATGTAATTGGGAAATGAAGTCCCTTGAAATCCATGCCCAATTAGCAAACATTCTTCGGGATTGGCCCACATTTTGTTATCAGATGTAATAGCTGCAGTGCGGTTATTATTGTACTTGTGAGCTGCGGCACGCATAAGCTGTGGCACTTGTGACCATTAACATAAGTGAGCTGTTGTGCCTGTTATTGCAGTCTGCAGTTGTTTTACACTTTGTGAGTTTAATCTTCTATTGTATTGTATTGCAACATTTATATAGCAGTTATTATCCAGATGTGTCGTGCTGGAGCGCTTTCCTAACTGGGTACCACACAACACTACACCATGTAGGGTGTGTTCTCTCAAGTGTTTTGTGTTTGTTTTTATCTGTGTGGGAAGAGTTTCCATGTCATGCATCATGACCACTGAGGTGCGGTTATCGTTTTATAGGACTCACCACTTAGCAGTGTGATGGATGAAGAAGTGTGAGAGACAGGCGCACAGTTTATGGTTTTCATTAAGCTCGAAGCTTTGAGCAGCTCTGCAGCTCCCTTTATAGTGCTTCTTCTGATCTTTGTTTACTTAGATGGTTACTTCCGGGTTGTGCATTGTGAACTATTGTGTTTAAAGTTTATGGTCCTGAGCAGCTTAAATAGGAGGGAGAAATGGTGAGAGATCTGCTGGATAATCTTTGTTATTCTCATCACATATCTGAGCAGAGTGGGAGAGGATGCCGAAAAACCCTGCTCTCAAACTACCGCTAAGACGAGACTAAACTATTAGCGGCACCGACGTCAGCCCCCCAGCCGCCACCCCCAGCGACCCCCCCAGTCGGCCCCCCAGTCAGCCGCACCGCTGGCTTTATCGCTGATTTATACCGCAACTGACAGCACAACGGGGGGCCCTGCTAGAATGCTCTTGAATGCTTTTGCCCATGATCACGACCACGACCTAGTGCTCCTGCTGTCTCCTGTTGTTACCCCGGGGGCGGGGCACCCCCTGGCACCGCAGCCACCCAGCACTGCATCCTGCCAAGAACTGAGACTGAGAACTGCTTGACAACAGGAGGCAGGTAGGTGGGCAAGCAAAGCAAAGTGCAAGTCAATCCTAAACCAGGTGAGCCAGGCGAAGGGCGCTCCCAGAGAATTCAGCTTAGTCTGGCCACC
This sequence comes from Lissotriton helveticus, assembly GCF_964261635.1. NCBI lineage: Eukaryota > Metazoa > Chordata > Amphibia > Caudata > Salamandridae > Lissotriton > Lissotriton helveticus. The sequence goes on from NC_136067.1 coordinate 2,097,055,895, forward strand.
GAAGCGCCATCGCCACCAATTGCTACCCACTGATACCCACTGAAAGATCATGTTGGACAGCCTTTTTCCACTGCCATGTGGTCAGACACTAAAGCACAGCACAGTATAGCACAGTTACCCACTGGCAACCAGCAGCCAACGACTATAACGAACAGACATTAACAACAATAAGTGCTCAGCAAAAAAACAAACAACAACTTGCTACGACTCATCCTGCAGTCAACGACCCCCCTCTCAACTCCCAGATACTTAAATTCTGGCCCCCTGCTACCAGCAACCAGCGCACGGAGTAGCACTCTGCGAAGGGAAGAACAGAAAAGGAAAAAGAAAAAGAGAAGGAAAGGGGGGCACAATGAGATCCACCGGCACCTTTGAATCCTACTAATGGAGCCAGGAGAGCAAACAAGGGCAACAAGTAGCTCAGCAAGGACCCCAAGAAGACCAGCGAAGACGACCTGAAGAAAGCGGAGATGGAAGAGGAAGGAGGAGGTGAAGCACATTTGATCTCTTTGACCCCCCTACCCCTAGGCCACCCAAGCCCAAAACATGTATCAAACCCCAAGGGGAGAGGGGAAGCAAGAGGCACAGTAGGCACAGCTGTGAGCATATTCACATTGAACAAGCCTAGTTACCAACCAAAAATTTACACAAAGTTTTCATTCATCAAGGACGCCGGCTCAGTTCTCTGCTTGAACAGCCAGAATGCAAACAATTTGCCTACTCCGCTGCAGCCCAGAACCTACTCACTGGAACAAAAACTACAGTGTGTTAGTCAGAGCTGATGAAAGAGCTGATGAGAGGGTTGAAGAAAGAGCTTGCCACAGAGGAGACAGATGACGACGGGAGGGTTGGCACCGTAGGTCCCAAAGTTACATCGATAGAAGAGTGCAGAGAGGACCACAGTAGGGCAACTTTAACTAATATTCGAACATGGGATTTGGATTCGGACTTGGACCTGGAGCCGATGCCAAAGACAAAGTTAATGGCAAAGAAGAGTGTGTACCAAGACCCCACCCAGAGCGCCCCGAGTGCCCTGAACACCGGAACTACAATAAACTGGAACATGAAGGGCATCCCAGGATCACCAGCCACTGGAGTGGGAGTTCCCCCAGAGGATAGACAAGGCCCATCCGGAAACACAGAGAGACAAAAGGCACCCGAGGCACCCGTTGTACCCGAAGTACCTGAGGCACTGGAGACACCAGCAGCAGTATCCTGCGCACCAAGTAATCTTAACACGCGGAACACGGGCCCCAAAATAATGGTAGGACAGGTGGCCACTGGATTACAACAGGAACGTGTGTGCAAGAAAAGCACACCCTTCATGCAAGACCTCAGGCAGGAGCGACTAGAGCTCAATAAGGGAGCGATTGAGTCTACTGGACAGGGAGACAAAAAAGAGGGAAAGTCTCCAGATACCTCTACTGCGATGCAAACCACAGCGCAGGACCGGCCCGCACACTATGCAAATGCCCAACAATCTGAGCATTCTGGGCTAACTCTAGATCCCTTCCGAAGCCTTCCGGCGGTCCTAGCTAATTCAGCCTCTAATCAATCGAAGGCCACGGACTCAGAATCCTCATATCTCACTCAAGAGTAGTGGGAAGAATTGGTTGCTTCTTACACAGCAGCCTCTCACGCGGTCCCCCAAGAGGAATTAACAGGTCCGAACAACAATGCCTCACAGCCTATCCCCAGTAAGACAACACTGCAAGTCAAAGAAGACATTTGGGCATCTCTCCTGCATACAATGTAAATGTCCGTTAATGCCATCCAAAAAAAATCGGACAAGATGGACCTCCAGCTGTCAGTTCTAAACTCACTCTCAATCTTCGTCGCCAACATTGACAACAAGCTAGCTGAGCTGAACAGTCTGGTCAGAAGGGCACAAGATGAGACAAAATTCACACAATCAAACTGCACTTGTATAACAATTGTGGATACGCTGGCAACACTTCCAACAGTAATGGATAATCTTCTCTCAGACATCAGGGAGGCAGTAAAAAATAGTTCATCAGCCAGTCCAGCCGAGAGGAAAAACAAACCATGGCAGATAAACAACGAAGGAACCCTGACATTAATCCAGGGGGTCTCCAGTCAAGTACAAGAAGCACAGTGGACGAGGGAAATCGAGAATACAACTTTGCCAGGATCAAATGGTCATCCGAGAGACGAAGGATGCCAAATGCCATCAAATAGTAACATAACAGCATCAGGTGAATCCCTGCAAAAGGAGGAACTGCCGGAATATCACCGTACCCTAAAGCAGGGGAGAAAGCAGAGAAGGAAGGGCCGCAAGCAAAAGTTAAACATCATCGTGGTGCCTATGGGCAAGAACAACAAAGCTAGGAATTTGTCACCTGAAGCAATACACGATATGTCAACCCAATTGGGTTGTGAAGCTGATACGGATCAGGACTCGAGATGTACCACAAACCAGAAAAAGTGGCATAGGATCCAAAGGAAAACCAATCGAAAAAGAAAAATTTCCACCAGGGTTATTCCCAAAAATGAAGCTGGACCCTCCCAGATGAGCAACGAAATAGCCACAACTCCCAGCTGCTCCGCCCCCCCTCGCACTTGGCCATATATGGCGACCGTGCGACGCAGGTGAGTGTGACCTAGTCTAGGACACCCCCGCGCCGCACGGCCACCAGCTGCTGCGTGTGCCTCCCCCGCCTGACTGCCTCGCTGCCCGGCTGCCGCCGCGGACCACGCCCCCTGCCTGTGAGCAGCGTGGTCCGTGCTCGCCTGTCCTGCAGGCTCCTGGGCACCGCTTCTTGCCCTGTGCCCCTGGTTTGTTCATTGTTGTAATTGTCTTTAAAAGTTTTGTAAATCTGCTTCTGTTTCCTGCCTTGTAGTTCCCATCGTCGTTTCCCTCCCCGCTTCCCGCCACCACCGCAACCCCGCCCCTTTTTTCCTTCTGTACCCTCCCCGCTCCCGCCTCCCAGCTGCTCTGCCCCCCCTCGCACTTGGCCATATATGGCGACCGTGCGACGCAGGTGAGTGTGACCTAGTCTAGGACACCCCCGCGCCGCACGGCCACCAGCTGCTGCGTGTGCCTCCCCCGCCTGACTGCCTCGCTGCCCGGCTGCCGCCGCGGACCACGCCCCCTGCCTGTGAGCAGCGTGGTCCGTGCTCGCCTGTCCTGCAGGCTCCTGGGCGCCGCTTCTTGCCCTGTGCCCCTGGTTTGTTCATTGTTGTAATTGTCTTTAAAAGTTTTGTAAATCTGCTTCTGTTTCCTGCCTTGTAGTTCCCATCGTCGTTTCCCTCCCCGCTTCCTGCCACCACCGCTAACCCCGCCCCTTTTTTCCTTCTGTACCCTCCCCGCTCCCACCTCCCAGCTGCTCCGCCCCCCTCGCACTTCGCCATATATGGCGACCGTGCGAACGCGCAGCGGTCACGCGCGGCGGGCGCGCCGATTGTGCGCCGAAGGCGCGCCAAAGGTAAGCCCGTCTGTGCCCGTCCGCGACCGGACCGCGCCCAGCGCCAGGACCCCTGGCCCCCACCGACGGAAGCCGACCCGACGAACCTACAACGCCGCCGAACTCATCGCACTCAACACCGGCGGTATCCCGGGATGTCACCGAGCCACCCCGAAGCACACCCACGGACCCTTCAGCTGCCACGCCTGCAAGTTCACCTGCATCCGGACCTACCCTGCACCAGCACCCGCCAAGCCGAACACCAGCAGCAACCACCTCAAGTGCATCCTGCTCAACACCCGCTCCGTCCACAGACACGCCATCGAACTCTGGAACCTCCTCGACACCACAGCCCCTGACATCGCCTTCCTCACGGAGACCTGGATGAACGCCTCCTCAGCGCCCGACATCGCCATCGCCATCCCAGAGGGCTACAAGATCACCCGGAGGGACCGCACCGCCAACCAGATGGGAGGAGGCATCGCCATCATCCACAGGGACACCATCCGCATCACGACCAACACCGACGACACCCTAACCACCGCCGAACACCTGCACTTCCAGATCCACACCGACCCGAAGACCACCCTCAGAGGCACCCTGATCTACCGACCCCCGGGACCACGCACACGATTCAGCGAGGACATCGCCGACTTCATCACCCCGCATGCCCTCCCCTCCGCCGACTACATCCTCCTGGGGGACCTCAACTTCCACCTGGAGAACAACAGCGACCGAAACACCATCACCCTGCTCGCCAACCTCGCCAACCTCGGACTCAAGCAGCTGGTGTCCACCCCCACCCACCTCGCCGGACACACACTCGACGCCGTCTTCTCATCCAGCAAAGACATCGCCTTCAGCCACGCAACAGGACTCCACTGGACAGACCACAGCTGTGTCCACTTCACCTTCAAAAGAACGACGATCCACCACCAGCAACAGGTTGCCCGAAGAAGCTGGAACAAGATCACAGCCGACCAGCTCACCGCTTCCCTGAGCCAGCACCCGCCTGCCGGCTCAGCGAACCCCAGCCAGGCCGCCGACAACCTCATGAAGTGGATCAGCAACTGCGCGGACGAACTCGCCCCTCTGAGGACCCCGCCCAGCAGACCCGGCAGCAGAAAAGCCCCATGGTTCACCGACAAACTCAAGAGCTCCAAGAAGAACTGCCGAGCCCTCGAGAAAGTATGGAGAAGGGAACCTACAATGGACAACATGACCACCCTCAAGCTCGCCACCCGGAAACACCACCAACTGATCCGCGCCACCAAGAAAAATGCATACAAGGACCGGCTGGACAACAACGCACACAACTGCAAGGAACTCTTCAACATCGTGAAAGAGCTCTCCAACCCCAACGCCGGAAACAACGACATCACCCCATCGCAAGACCTCTGCAACTCCCTCGCCTCCTACTTCCACAACAAGATCGCGGACATACACAACAGCTTCAGCATCCAACCGACGCACGCCACAACCGCAGCAACGCCACCCACCACCACCCTCCGTGCCTGGACTCCGATCAGCACCGAGGACACCGTCCGCACAATGAACTCCGTCCACTCCGGATCTCCGACCGACCCCTGCCCTCACCACGTCTTCAACAAGGCCGACGTTGTCATCGCACCCCACCTGCGGGACATTATCAACACCTCCTTCGACACCGCCACCTTCCCTGAGAGCTGGAAGCACGCCGAACTCAGCGCTCTACTCAAGAAACCTACAGCGGACCCCACCGAACTCAAAAATTACCGTCCCATCTCGCTCCTCCCGTTCCCGGCCAAAGTCATCGAAAAGACCGCCTTCCTCAAGACGAATGGATCCCTCGACCCCTCACAGTCTGGCTTCCGAGCCAACCACAGCACCGAGACCGCCCTCATCGCTGCCACCGATGACATCCGAGCCCTGATGGACAACGGAGAAACAGCGGCCCTCATCCTCCTGGACCTCTCCGCGGCATTCGACACTGTCTGCCACCGCACCCTAGTGCAGCGCCTCGGCAACATCGGAATCCAGGAGAAGGCACTGGATTGGATCACCTCCTTCCTCGACGGAAGAACACAGAGAGTCCGCCTACCACGTACAAGTCAGAGGCCACCGAAGTCATCTGCGGCGTCCCTGAAGGATCCTCGCTGAGTCCCACCCTCTTCAACGTCTACATGAGCCCCCTCGCGGCCATCGCACGCCAACGCAACCTCAACATAATCTCCTACGCCGACGACACCCAGCTGATCCTCTCCCTGACCAATGACCCCGCCGCCGCCAGAGCCAACCTGCACAAAGGGATGAAAGATGTAGCCGAGTGGATGACGACCAGCCGCCTGAAACTGAACTCAGACAAGACGGAGGTCCTCATCCTGGGCTCCTCGCCCTCCGCCTGGGACGACTCCTGGTGGCCCCCCGCCCTGGGCACCGCACCCAAACCGACGGACCACGCACGCAACCTGGGCTTCATCCTAGACTCCTCCCTCTCCATGACCAGACAAGTCAACGCCGTCTCCTCGTCATGCTTCAACATCCTGCGCATGCTACGGAAGATCTTCTGGTGGATCCCCACCGAGACCAGGAAGACTGTCACCCAGGCCCTCGTCACCAGCCGACTGGACTACGGCAACGCCCTCTACGCCGGAACCACCGCCAAGCTCCAGAAGAGACTCCAGCGGATCCAGAACGCCTCAGCCAGACTCATCCTCGACATCCCACGAAACAGCCACATCTCCGGACATCTGAGAGACCTGCACTGTCTCCCCGTCAACAAAAGAATCACCTTCCGTCTCCTCACCCACGCACACAAAGCCCAACACGACCAAGGCCCGAGCTACCTCAACAACCGAATCAACTTCTACGCTCCCAAGCGCCACCTCAGATCAACCAGCCACGCCCTCGCCGCCGTCCCCCGCATCCGAAGAGCGACAACAGGAGGAAGGTCCTTCTCCTACCTGGCCGCCAAGACCTGGAACTCCCTCCCGACCGACCTGCGCCTGACCCAAGACCACCTCTCCTTCAGGAAGAAGCTCAAGACCTGGCTGTTCGAGCAGTAACGGCACCCCCCCCTCCTAGCGCCTTGAGACCCTACGGGTGAGTAGTGCGCTCTATAAATGTCTTGATTGATTGATTGATTGCCAGCGAAAGCTTGACCGAGAATGAGAGGCAAAACATCAAACTGAGCACCATCAGAAATAGAAAACCTGCCTCCAGCCCAGATAATGTGATAGTAACAGGCCACTCCCCAGGGGTCATAACAATAGCGAGTACCGCAGGTCAGGAGTTAACACGAGAGCCCAGAGGACGACAACAGAGGAATCTTCTAGGCTAGAGAATGCCTCAACCTCACGGACCAGTCTAAGCACCAAAAAGGGACATTTAGGTAACCCCACAATCACTCTCATTCCGGAATACACATCTAGGGCCGCTTTCGACATCCTAAATAGGGGGGAACATACTACGCCTGCTGAACTCCTTCAACAGTCAGTGGAATTCATAGTCTCGCCGGAACATCCAGGGGTAGAAGCCACAAAAATAGTATGAACAAGGGAACCCTACTCATTATGGAACCAGGGTAATTGATTATAACAAGAAAACAATGGTTCCTGTGAAAAAGTATATGTATACGTCTGGATATACTGGTGCGCAATTGCAATAAAAGGGTTATATTGATGTCAGAGAAAAAGGAACCAAAACATCAAAGGTTTAGTTGAATATGTATGTATGTATTACTCACATAATATACAAATATTATACAAAAGAGAAAGGCAACTGTGCAAAGTGTTCCAATTGTTACATAAACCTAACAGTTGAGTGACAAAGGGTGACAATATATACAAGGCTTCAAGGATTTCTTCTAGCGAAAACGACCATTTCTGAGATGGTCACACATTTTTCAGCAACTTTAAACAATAATAAGTGCTGTGTCAGTGGTTCTCTTTCATCGATACTGTTGACAGCGTTTCGACCCTCTCTAGAATGTGGGGTCTCATCAGGACCTATGATTGTGGGGACATCTATGAAGGAAGGTGAAAAATGTGAAGTGCGCATATGGCCCTTATACTCGCACAGAAATGGTCAAAGATATTAGTAAAGGCAGAAGAGCAAGTACCTGGATGAAAGGTCGTGCAGTTTGAGTGATGGGGTGTTCCAACCGTGAGTGTAAAGAAGAGAAAGGTACTCACAGTGAGACCCAGCCGGGATCTGATGGGGTACCGAATGGAGAAAGAAGGTAAAAGGTTAGACGGACATAGCGCTCCTCTAGCAACTACTGCAGGTATCAGTTAATGTGGACACTTACCCCTGTAGAGGGTGTGCTGGTGATCACAATGAAGTTGGGATGGCGGGCCTTGATCAATGAGGAGAATCTGGGGATAAGGAGAACAGTTGGGGCTAGTTGCGGCTCTCACACGCCAATGACACTGTAATAGAGGTCCTGCGGGTGACCAAGGGATTGGGTGTGAATCTTACCGGGGCGTAGAATCTGGTCCTTGAAGAAAAGGGTAGCGGACCAGGATGTGGCATGGAGTCCGCTGTTTGCAGGATATGTGACCTGATTCCTGTAGGTGAAGGAATCGAGTGGTTAGCAACGAGGTAGGGCCCTGTGTGTGAGAGCTGTGTGCGCACACTCATGGTGTGCTGCCTGTATCTTACATCAAAATTGTGGGGGGTTACGGGTTTTATTTATTTTGAAAGTTTTATAGAGCGCGAACAAGATCCTTGCGGATATCAGAGCGCTGTACAGTCACTAAATGTTACATATACATACAAGAAAAAGACGAGCAGAACAATAACAAACATATGTACAGTGGCATGTTATACAAGGACGAGCAAAATAAGAAGCGATATACGGTCTATCTCGTAGTGAGGGACCGAGGGTCAGTATAATCTCAAGATTGCTTATTTCTATGTATCATGATCATGTGAATTTGGCCATGAGGGTGGCTTTCACTTCCTTTTTGAATTAGGCCGTGGAAGGAGATGAGGAGAAAGCAGTAAGTGCTACCTTGTTGGGTAAATGTATCGTGCTTTTCCTGCACTACAGCTGAGTAAATGCCCAGAAGCGTTGTTTTCAGTAACCACGTGTGTCTGTAACTTTGCCACCGCACCCTTGTTTCATATGCCCTCTGACTGACCACCCCATACTCATAAGGAATATTCGTGCAAAAAGCAATATTTGCTTTGCCTTTACCCCGATTGAAATCGTTGGATAAATGTAAGTGATTTTTTTATATATATTTTGCTCCAATTGTTCAAAATTCATTTACAAAATGGTTACAAAGAAGTTAACTTCAACTTGGACACCTGCATTAACCCTGTAAGTGCTTCCTGAGGCGCCTTGTTGCCTACTTGCAACTATTCTCTGACCCTGCTCTGACCCTCGAAGCAGGGTCAGAGAATAGTTACAATTAGGCAACGAGGCGCCTGTCCCAACAATTAAACCTCAGCAGAAAGCACTTAGAGATAAAAAAAAGCAGGTGCCCGAGTTGAAGCTCAAATTCATTAACGCATTATAATCAGCCCAAGAATCTACTGAGCACGGTCGATGCTAGGCAGGTGTGCTTTCTCTCCAGATCTACTGTCTACAATTAGCTGTAATCCGTGATGGGGGTCTAGGCATCCACGAGTTTCTCTAGCGCAATACCCCTGTACTTCCAGTGACCAGCACTTACTGCTTTCTCCTCATCTGCTGCTCTGATCGGCTTCTGACCCTTCATAAACAAGAGGCATATGAACTCGCACAGAAGCCCGGCCCCACACATACTAGGCTATGCAACCTCTTCCCGCCCTTTCCCCCACTGTGATGGACAGCTCACTCGAGGGAACTCGGCGTCTATGGGCGTGGTGGCAAATGTACAGCCACACGTGGAAGAGGTGTGGCGCCGCGGCCAGGGCGACTGACGCTGGAATCTGGGGACCACGGTTCGATCCCCGGCTCCGGCGGCAGATTAGCCCAGCACCATGTGACTCTGGGCAATAGCTCGCTTAATCTTCCCGACGGCCCCCAGCGCCTAGAGACCCTTACGGGTGATTGTGCGCTTTACAAATGTGGACTTTACTTTTACTTTTACTTTCCTGTGATGGACAGCTCACTCGAGGGACCTCGGGGCCTATGGGCGCAGTGGCAAAGTTACAGACACACGTGGCCACTGAAGAAAACTCTTCTGGGCATTTACACAGCTGTAGTGCAGGAAAAGCACGATACATTTACCCAACGAGGTAGCACTTACTGCTTTCTCCTCATCTGTTGCTCTGATCGGTCTCTGACTCTTTATAAACATAGGCATGTGAACACGCACAGAAGCCCGGCCCCACACATACTAGGCTATGCAACTTCTTCCCTCCCTTTCCCCCACTGTGATGGACAGCTCACTCGAGGGACCTCGGCGCCTATGGGTGCGGTGGCAAAGTTACAGACACACGTGGTTACTGAAAACAACGCTTCTGGGCATTTACTCAACTTAAGTGCAGGAAAAGCACGATACATTTACCCAACAAGGTAGCACTTACTGCTTTCTCCTCATCTGCTGCTCTTATCGGTCTCTGACCCTTCTTAAACAAGAGGCATGTGAACTCACACAGAAGCCTGGCCCCACACATACTAGGCTATGCAACCTCTTCCCGCCCTTTCCCCCACTGTGATGGACAGCTCACTCGAGGGACCTCGGCGCCTATGGGCGTGGTGGCAAAGTTACAGACACACAGGGTCAACTCTTCTTGGCATTTACACAGCTGTATTGTAGGAAAAGCACAATACATTTACCCAACGAGGTAGCACTTACTGATTAGCCAGTAGAAAGTACTCCCATTGAGTATAGTAGTGCAATTGCCAAAACAATTTTTGAACCGCGACTTCGCAAAATTCGCCCATGCTTAGCCCGCACCATTCGTCTGCAGAGTTGAGTCCTTGGTTTATAGAGTCAATTCTGTCTATCCAGTGACATTCACATCTGTGTAGAATTTGTGTAATGTCACCTCCTCTCTCTGGGATTTTGGCAATATCAATCACTTGCCACCTGATCTCATCTGCTGTGTGACGTTTCTCATTGAAATGAGACACCAGTGGGGCATTCGCAACTGATCGTCATATGCAGGCTTTAACGGGTTGTTGGGTTTGCCCAATGTAAGGTAGTCCGCAGGGACACCAGATGCAGTATACCACATTGCGTGTATTACAGTTAGAGAAAAACTCGAAGGTATGTGTGCAGTTGTCGTGTTTGAAGGTGTTGGTGTTCTCAGTGTAGGTGCAGACTACACAGTTGCCACGTTTGTGATGGCCTTTTACCTCCGGTGGCCCCATGTGGATTCAAGAGTATTACTCTTTCGTTTGGTTGTTTCAGTGGATGATCTAATGAGGTGGTCCTTTATGTTTTTACATCGCTTGTAGGCAGACATGGGGACCTCAATTAGCGGGTCAATGCTTTTAATTATATTCCAATTCCAATTGCGGACTTTGTTGGTATAGACCCCAAAAGTGGTAACACAGACTAGTCTGTTGAGCGGTGCTTTCTCTTTGGTGGTAAGAAGTTCTTCCCTGGGGCAGTACCAGGCCCGTTTCATGGGTTTTTTGACAATTCTTTTGGGATAACCTCTCACTATTAGTTTGGCTTTGAGTTTTTCTGCCTCACGCATGTAGTCCTCTTTGCGGGTACAGTTCCTATGAACTCGTAAGAACTTACCAAAGGGTAACCCATCTCTGAGTCCCCAAGGGTGATGGCTTCTATAGGCTAGTAGCGTGTTTCTTTCAGTGGGTTTTCTATGGAGAGAGGTATAAAGTTTCCCCTCTGCATGTTGGATGTTGAGGTCTAAGAAGGCTATTGTGGATGTATGTAAAGTGTTAGTGAAGGTTAAGAGTGTCTGGATATTGTTGAGATACAATACAAAGTCCTTAAATTCAGTCTCACTGCCACACTAGACGAGGAAGATGTTGTTTATATATCTATGCCACCATTTGATGTTGGAGCATTGTTGATTTGTGATGCTCAGTGCATATACACGTTCTATGTGATCCATGTAGAGATTCATTAAGTTAGGATCGAAAACTGCACCCATGCTGGTACCGGAGCATTGTTGGTAATATTCGCCTCCTGATACAAAATAGTTGGTTTGTAAAGCAACTCGTAGTAATGAGATTATGAAGGAGGTGGGTACCTGTAAGGGTCTCGTTCTGGTTTCTAGTAGCTGCTCTATGACAAGCATACTCTCATTTTGAGGGATATTGGTATACAAAGACGATATGTCTAGTGTAGCTAACCAATCTGTATTCATATTGTAGGGCATGCCATCTACCATATTTATCATGTGCATGGTGTCTCTGACGTAACTCTCTTGAATGGTGTGAGAAGTTGGCCTGATAGGTGATGTTTCCAATTCTGGAACCACCTATTATCAGACCAAACAATCCCTTATGGTGTCTGGTTGTAAGTCAACCTTATTAGACAAGCTATCCTAGGGGTAGCATGGACTAAGCAGCCTAAAGGCTTAACTTAAGAGGTCGTGTTAAGCGAGCTGTTTTACCATATACAATCCTGTAATATCAAATGAAAGGACACCACACAAGTATATATTATAAAAATATATGTGTTTATTACTAAAAACAATCCCCAGTATTCTTTATGAATAAAGGGGCACAGGCGTTAAATCAAAAGCACTGTTTAAACATACAAAGTTGCACAATTATGGATGAGGGCAGGGGGCCACTCAAACCATATACTAAACAAGTGGTATAAGAGATGCCACTCGAGCAGTGGTTAGGCCTAGGGCCTAGGGAATCGCTGGGAGAAGTCAGGACAAGCAATGCTGAAGTCGGGAATGGCCCTCGGGATTCGGGAGATGTGCGGAAAGCGCACGCATGCACCAATGTTAACCAATGGTGCGTAAAAGTTGTAAAGTTAGAGTTTAAGGACACTTCCGCTGAACCTAGAGGAACAAAACTTAACACACAGACCCTAGAGATGTGCACCAGTGTGGGAACACCGGCGGAGCAAAGTTACCTCACCCACAGGAAGTGGGTGCACAGGGTCGAAGAGGCGTCGGGTTTTGACACGCAGGCTCTTGGTGCTTGAAGCTGAAAGGGCTGCAGGCGGGTTGAAGATGAAGTGTCCGGTGGAGTCCAAGGGTGGACTCAAGTCGAAGAGTACCTGAAAGCAGAGGGGACAGAGTCTGGGTCACTCAGCAGTGACCAGGGTGGAACCAGGACGGAACCAGGCAATGTCGGGCGCAATCAGGTGGTCGTCGAGGAGCTTCTCTTCGCTGTCACGTGGGCTCTGGGGCATCTGCGACGTCCAGGAGCAGGTCACGATCTGTCCCACGCAGGCTCTCACCGTCGGCGCTGTCGGCTTCAAGTTTGGAGCAAACAACACTTGGCAAGAGCAATCCACGCGGGATTGGAAGATGGCTTCTCACTCGGACCAGGAAGGTCAGAGTCGGGGCTCCTTTTCAGGGGAGCTGGTGTGGATCTGGAGCAACCAGATTCACGAGTCTTCTTTGTAGTTTCGTCGGCACAGGGACCACTAGCCGGCTGGCAAATGACCGGGCCAACGCATTGAGCCAAATGGAGCAGAAGGGCCCCACGCAGCACTCGTCGAGGGTGGAGGGCTGAACTTCGGCTCAGGAGTAGCTCAGGGTGGGGGCTTCTCAAACCCCGGTGCACAGCTTCGAGGGTCACTCGTGGGCTGCACGGTCAGCGTCTCGTGGTCAATTCAAGATGGCGTGCCCCGCGCTTCCGGTCACCTCCACGGGTCTCAGCTCTGCAGGGACTGTGGATCGGGCTGTTGGAAGGCAGGCAAGCTTGATCTCGTCGATCTCAGTCGCTCGAGTTCCAGCGGGAACTGCAACTAAGTAGGCGTCGAGGGCTGGATGGTGCCTGCTGCTGCAGGGTGGTCACTCCTTGACCACAAGGGAGATTCTTCGGGCTTCCACGTTGAGATGGAGGTCCAAGGGTCCAGAGTTTCGTTTCTAATGTTTCTTCCAGGAAATCTGATGTGCATTGGCACTGCTCCCACTCTTATTCGAATCTGGGGGGCGTGATTACCTGCTAGGTCCCCCCCTATGGGTGGGACCCAGGAAGTGGGTGGATACACCCCCTTCCTTTGATCCAGGCCGCCCTGGCACGAGGGCTGGAGTGCCCCAGAACCGGTTTGGCCGGATTATGCAAGGGGCAGCCTTGTGCGCCCCAAGCAGTGTCTGGTTTCTTTCAAACCTCCCTGCTACAATCCACTATCTCCTGTCTGGAGGGCGGTGACACCCTCCTGTGACAGGAAACCCTTTGTCCAGGCCCCATTTGGTCGAGTTTCGGTCAACTGCAGGGGTCCAGACATTTGTCTGTGGCAGAGGCATCCATTTTGTGGATCTTAAGGTCTTTGGAGAAATTAACCGCATTTAAGTAAAGCAACATGTCCTACCCCTCTAGAGGGGTGGAATGCTATCCCCGTCGCCAGAACTGGCGAGGGGATAGTATTCCAAATCGTATGACACCTTACACGACATGTTTTGATAAAGCCAAACCAAAGTTGCTATTTAACCGCAAGGATTATAAGGCACTTAAGAGTATATGGTATGGCATTATCCTGGAACAGCTTAGGGAGTTGTTCCCGACAGCTGCAGACAGGCTCAGCTCATGCTAGAGCTCCATCTCACATAAAACCACGCACTCTGCCTCCAGGATTGATGAGGCCTTCCATAGGAGTGGCTCACAGGTTTACATGTGTCCAGATATAGGTTTAGATATAGGTATACTATATCTAAGCAAGGGGTGATTACACCACCTTACCCCAGCTGAGTGATCAGCCAGTTGTGTCAATTTAAGAACCAGCCAGGGGTGGCAAAAGATATGCTGCAGCCCCTGGTAGGCCTTGGTGGCCCCTATGCCCTGGGCACCTATAGTGCATTCTACAGGGGCTGACAAGGAGTCCATTTCCAATTGTGGTATGTACCTAGGGTACATGGAATCCATTTTACAGAGAGAGCAGATGGCCTGGGGCCCTGATTAGCAGGGAACCAGGTCAACTAAGTCAAAAAACCAGCTAAACACAGGCAAAAAATCTGGGGTAACCATAGTCAGGTAGCCACCTTCCTACATAACCCCCCCCCAAACGAAAGGAGATAAGGCTATCCTTGGCCAGGTAAGCCTATATTGCCTGAGTGGCCATATAAGGAAGTACCTGCACTAGCATGGGTACCCCCTGTCTCATGGTCCACTAAGCAGTCCCTCACCCTTTGGGTATTAGAGGGTCTCCACCATAGGGAATCACTACCTTGGGTGTGTTTATGCAAAGTTAAAGGCTGGTTTGGATATGTAGTATTGAAGTGAGGCTCTACTAATTTAGGGCTTAGCTTCCTCCAATTATCTTCCACCATGTGTGCCTTTCTTTCTTTAACTGAGTTGCACTGTGCTCTCAGGGTCAACCTCTGGCTACCTAAAGCTGGAGGCTGGGTCCCTCTGTTTGGCTTGCTGGAGGGACAGTTCAGGTTTGGGCCCTTTGGGTCCCAGGTTTGGCTGTGCCCAACAGAATCCATCTGTGGGAGGTCCCTAACTGTTTTTAAGGGGGCTCCCTCAGGAGTTTTTAAAGTTTTCACCTCACTAGGGCTACTAGTTTTGGTGCCCCTAATCTGTTGATGGGGGCGCTTTATTTGACAGGGGGCCCTCTGGGTCTCACTGTCCTTCTTGTCCTCTGCAGCCCTGGGCTGGCTAAGGCAAGGGAGAGAGGGGCAGGTTACCTGCTCCAGACTGGGTCCCACCTGAGAAGGGTCCACTGACATCAGGGGCTCTGTCAGGCTAGGCCCAACCACCTCTGGGGCAGTTCCTTCATCAGGGGTAAGATCAGTTCCCTGAGGAGGCTGATCCTGTCCTAAAGTCTGGTGAGGGGGAGATTTCTCTTCCTCCTCCATGCTCTCAGTTTGTGTGGAGTTATCCATCATTTCAGGTTTCACAACACACATATCAGTTTGAGTTTGGGCTGTGGCCATCACAGCCCCACCAACCTTTTCAGGAGGAGACTCAGTTTGGGTTTCTGCTGTTATCATAACAGCTTTGCTATTCTGTTCAGGAAGAGCTTTTGCTAAAGATGGGGCAGAGAGTTTCTCAGCCCTACCAACCTTTTCAGGAAGGACATCTTGAATTGGGGCTGTAGCCATTACAGCCCCACTAACCTTTCCATTGGAATTTACCATTCTAGAATGGATTTCCTGTTCAACCTCAGCCCAGGCTGAGATTTCCAAATCATTACCAAGTAGGCAGTCTACAGGCAAGTTTGATGACACTGCCACTCTCTTTGGGCCAATGACACCTCCCCAGCTGAGACTTACTACTGCCATGGGATGATTTGTTTTGATGCCATCAATGTTTGTTACCTGGTATGTGGCACCAGGTAAAAGTTGCTTAGAGGGGACTATACAGTCAGCCACCATGGTGATGCTAGCCCCTGTGTCTCTAAAAGCTTCAACTTTCAAACCATTGATGATGGGTTCTTGTCTATATTTGCTCAAAGTATTTGGGCAATCAGAGAAGTTGGCAAACCCCCTGCCAGTCTCATAAACAAGATCATTTGGGGATGGGGACCTGGATAGGCCAGGGTCCTTCTGGGCTCCAAAAGTAAACCCACCCAGATTCCTGGGTGTGCTCCCACTTCCTGGGGGATTACTGCTGACAGTAACAGGAGGGGTTGGAGCTGGCTTTGGAGGTATATTTTCTTTATTGTTATTCTTGGGACAACAGTTGTCTGTTTTGTAATGCCCAACCTGTTTACAGGCATAACAATAAGGCTTTTTCTCTGTTGAAGAAGTGTCTTGGGACCCACCCCCATTCTTGTAGTTTTGGGGCCCTGGGGAAGTCTTTTCTTTATTTTTATCCCCACCCTTATCTTGAGGCTTGGTAGACTCCTAATTCTGGTTACTGTCCTGATTCTTAGGCCTAATCCTGGTTCTGACCCACTTGTCTGCCTTCTTTCCCAATTCTTGGGGAGAGGTCAGATCAGAGTCCACCAGGTGCTGGTGTAAGAGCTGGTTCTGACAATTACTTAGGATCTGCTCCCTCATAATCAAATTATACAATCCTGTAAAGTCATGTACTTTGCTGCCATGTAGCCAACCCTCCAGAGCCTTAGTTGCACAATCAACAAAATCAGTCCAGTCCTGAGTCTGTGTCTTCTGGGTGTCTCTGAACTTCAACCTGTACTGTTCAGTGGTTAAGCCAAACCCATCTATCAGACTCTTCAGGACTTTGTAATTGTTTGCATCCTCATGTCTAACAGTGAGGAGCTTATCTCTCCCTTTCTCTGAAAAGGAGTACCATAAGATTGCTGCCCACTGTTCCTCAGGAACCTGCTGTACCATGCAGGCTCTCTCAAGAGCAGTTATCCACTTGTGGATGTCATCCCCTTCCTTGTAGGGGGGCACAATCTTTGTCAGGTTTCTACTATCATAGGACCTGGGTTTCTCTTTAGGAATATTGCTGCCACCAGTGGCATCTAAGCCACACAATTTTTGCTCTCTTGCCAAGGCAAGTCTAGCTTGAGCTAAGGTAAGTTTAGCTTGACTCAGGGCTACCTCCTCCCTCTCTATTTGGAGTTTGACAGCCCTCATTCTAGCCCTATGCTCAATCTTCTGAGAAGCAGTCATGCCTCTCTGTGATTCTCTGGAGGCACTAGAAATATGAGAGTCCCCTGAGGGAGATCTCACTCTTCTGTTGCCTGGGAGAATAACATGATGGGATCTGGGGAGGTGCTGGCCCTCTCCATTCCCCAGTAGGTCTAAGTTGGCCTGGTTAAGCCTGGCAACTTGGACCTGGCTACCCCTCTGATCCTGATCTTCTGGGTCCTCAACTTCTGAGTCCTCCTCCTCCTCTTCTTCTTCCTCGTCCTCCTCCTGAGGGGGATCAGTTACAGGGGGGTTCCCTCCATTTCCTGTCTCTAGGGAAGCTTCCTTCGCCCTTTCTAAGTCATCCTGCTCTAGGATGCCTACCAGGATTTGGCAGGTGGGACTTCTGCCCCTTTTTAACCCTCTTGATTTGCACAAGGCAACCAAGTCCTTTCGAGTTAGTTTGTCATAGCTGAAAGTTGCCTGGGTAAGGTCAAATGTCACAGGAGTAGACCCTGAGGCTTTCCCTGTGTCAGACATGACTGCTAGTGAGGTGTAAGTGGTGCACTTACCTACACTAAGTGTTTTCCTACTGTACCTTGCTAGTGAGTTGTAGTCAGGGTGTGCTAATCCCTTTAATCTACAACTACTAAGTTCAGTAGAACTTAATATGCTAAGCTTTTGATTTATATGTACCTAGAGGTACTTGATGTGATCTTTCAATTTGATACAAAGATTGCAATGGTAAAACAACAGCAAGCTCAAATCCGCACCGCTGCTCACCAATGTGAGAAGTTGGCCTGATAGGTGATGTTTCCAATTCTGGAACCACCTATTATCAGACCAAACAATCCCTTATGGTGTCTGGTTGTAAGTCAACCTTATTAGACAAGCTATCCTAGGGGTAGCATGGACTAAGCAGCCTAAAGGCTTAACTTAAGAGGTCGTGTTAAGCGAGCTGTTTTACCACATACAATCCTGTAATATCAAATGAAAGGACACCACACAAGTATATATTATAAAAATATATGTGTTTATTACTAAAAACAATCCCCAGTATTCTTTATGAATAAAGGGGCACAAGCGTTAAATCAAAAGCACTGTTTAAACATACAAAGTTGCACAATTATGGATGAGGGCAGGGGGCCACTCAAACCATATACTAAACAAGTGGTATAAGAGATGCCACTCGAGCAGTGGTTAGGCCTAGGGCCTAGGGAATCGCTGGGAGCAGTCAGGACAAGCAATGCTGAAGTCGGGAATGGCCCTCGGGATTCGGGAGATGTGCGGAAAGCGCACGCATGCACCAATGTTAACCAATGGTGCGTAAAAGTTGTAAAGTTAGAGTTTAAGGACACTTCCGCTGAACCTAGAGGAACAAAACTTAACACACAGACCCTAGAGATGTGCACCAGTGTGGGAACACCGGCGGAGCAAAGTTACCTCACCCACAGGAAGTGGGTGAACAGGGTCGAAGAGGCGTCGGGTTTTGACACGCAGGCTCTTGGTGCTTGAAGCTGAAAGGGCTGCAGGCGGGTTGAAGATGAAGTGTCCGGTGGAGTCCAAGGGTGGACTCAAGTCGAAGAGTACCTGAAAGCAGAGGGGACAGAGTCTGGGTCACTCAGCAGTGACCAGGGTGGAACCAGGACGGAACCAGGCAATGTCGGGCGCAATCAGGTGGTCGTCGAGGAGCTTCTCTTCGCTGTCACGTGGGCTCTGGGGCATCTGCGACGTCCAGGAGCAGGTCACGATCTGTCCCACGCAGGCTCTCACCGTCGGCGCTGTCGGCTTCAAGTTTGGAGCAAACAACACTTGGCAAGAGCAATCCACGCGGGATCGGAAGATGGCTTCTCACTCGGACCAGGAAGGTCAGAGTCGGGGCTCCTTTTCAGGGGAGCTGGTGTGGATCTGGAGCAACCAGATTCACGAGTCTTCTTTGTAGTTTCGTCGGCACAGGGACCACTAGCCGGCTGGCAAGTGACCGGGCCAACGCGTTGAGCCAAATGGAGCAGAAGGGCCCCACGCAGCACTCGTCGAGGGTGGAGGGCTGAACTTCGGCTCAGGAGTAGCTCAGGGTGGGGGCTTCTCAAACCCCGGTGCACAGCTTCGAGGGTCACTCGTGGGCTGCACGGTCAGCGTCTCGTGGTCAATTCAAGATGGCGTGCCCCACACTTCCGGTCGCCTCCACGGGTCTCAGCTCTGCAGGGACTGTGGATCGGGCTGTTGGAAGGCAGGCAAGCTTGATCTCGTTGATCTCAGTCGCTCGAGTTCCGGCGGGAACTGCAACTAAGTAGACGTCGAGGGCTGGATGGTGCCTGCTGCTGCAGGGTGGTCACTCCTTGACCACAAGGGAGATTCTTCGGGCTTCCACGTTGAGATGGAGGTCCAAGGGTCCAGAGTTTCATTTCTAATGTTTCTTCCAGGAAATCTGATGTGCATTGGCACTGCTCCCACTCTTATTCGAATCTGGGGGGCGTGATTACCTGCTAGGTCCCCCCCTATGGGTGGGACCCAGGAAGTGGGTGGATACACCCCCTTCCTTTGATCCAGGCCGCCCTGGCACGAGGGCTGGAGTGCCCCAGAACCGGTTTGGCCGGATTATGCAAGGGGCAGCCTTGTGCGCCCCAAGCAGTGTCTGGTTTCTTTCAAACCTCCCTGCTACAATCCACTATCTCCTGTCTGGAGGGCGGTGACACCCTCCTGTGACAGGAAACCCTTTGTCCAGGCCCCATTTGGTCGAGTTTCGGTCAACTGCAGGGGTCCAGACATTTGTCTGTGGCAGAGGCATCCATTTTGTGGATCTTAAGGTCTTTGGAGAAATTAACCGCATTTAAGTAAAGCAACATGTCCTACCCCTCTAGAGGGGTGGAATGCTATCCCCGTCGCCAGAACTGGCGAGGGGATAGTATTCCAAATCGTATGACACCTTACACGACATGTTTTGATAAAGCCAAACCTAAGTTGCTATTTAACCGCGAGGATTATAAGGCACTTAAGAGTATATGGTATGGCATTATCCTGGAACAGCTTAGGGAGTTGTTCCCGACAGCTGCAGACAGGCTCAGCTCATGCTAGAGCTCCATCTCACATAAAACCACGCACTCTGCCTCCAGGATTGATGAGGCCTTCCATAGGAGTGGCTCACAGGTTTACATGTGTCCAGATATAGGTTTAGATATAGGTATACTATATCTAAGCAAGGGGTGATTACACCACCTTACCCCAGCTGAGTGATCAGCCAGTTGTGTCAATTTAAGAACCAGCCAGGGGTGGCAAAAGATATGCTGCAGCCCCTGGTAGGCCTTGGTGGCCCCTATGCCCTGGGCACCTATAGTGCATTCTACAGGGGCTGACAAGGAGTCCATTTCCAATTGTGGTATGTACCTAGGGTACATGGAATCCATTTTACAGAGAGAGCAGATGGCCTGGGGCCCTGATTAGCAGGGAACCAGGTCAACTAAGTCAAAAAACCAGCTAAACACAGGCAAAAAATCTGGGGTAACCATAGTCAGGTAGCCACCTTCCTACAAATGGGAACAAAATTCTTAATAAAGAAATCTATATACCTGCCAATAGGTTCCAAGATGGAGCCACATCCTGACAGAATAGGTCTGGCAGGAGGGTGGGTGATGCTTTTGTGTACCTTGGGTAAGGTGTATACTACTGGGTTTCTAGGTTTGTTCGCATTGAGAAATTCAAATTCCTTCTTATTTAAATAACCTTCCTCGAGGCCTTCTGTCGTTATGCACAGTATTTCACTTATGATCTCTGCTAGTGGATTGTGGTTTAGCTTTTTGTAGTGCTTTTCCTCACTTATTTGTTTGTTAATCTCTGTGTCATAATCTTTGCGTTCTTGAATTACAACCCCCCCTTTATCAGTGGGTTTTAGTATTATGGTTTTGTCATTTTTTAAGGCATTGAGGGCTTGCCGCTCAAGTAAAGTAATGTTATATGATATAAATTCTCTTGTATGTTTCATGGCATCTAGACCAGTGAGAATTAATTTCTCAAAAGTGAGGAGTTCATGTGGCATCATGCCATTGGTGGGATAGAAAGTTGACAGTGGTCTTAGGCCTGTCACAGATTCTTGCATTATACGTTCTCTGTTTGAAGAAAAGTTTTAAACATATTTTTCTGAAGAACTGGAATAGTTCTGCTTTCAGAGTAAAAAAGTTAGTTCTTTCTGTAATCACGAATGATAGTCCCTTGCTTAATAGAGATACTTCAGAGGAAGACAGTACATGTTTAGACAGATTGAAGATCGGGATGGTCTCCATGTTGCTAGTGCTGTGTTCTAGTATGGATGTTGGCCCCACTGATAATACCTGTTCCTGGTTTGTCTTTCCCCAGGATATTGGTGGCAAGTTTTCTTTTTTGATTTGCCCTCTCTGTCAAAAAAAGGCTGACCAGGGTGAGTGTCTGACCGGCTGGGGCCTGGTTGTGCGTCTGAATCACTTGAGCCGCCTGAGGATTCAGAGAAAGTGATGTGTTGGTTTCTCCTGAACCGACCCCACGTGTTTTGTCTGCTCTGATTTGTAAAGGTTGTATAGTAATCCTCTCTGAGATAAGTATAAGTCCTTTCTTTTGAAAAATTCTTTATGTCTTTTGAAACCTTGTCAGCTTTCTTCTTGAGCTCATAGGAGTTAAATTCGCCTATAGTTTTGTTGAGTTTACTAGCAGTGTCTTTGCCTTTGCTACTCCGTCTCCTTATAGAAGTTTTTTTTTCCTGGTCTTCAATCTCTTTGAGCTCAGCTTTGGCGTGTTCTATGGCTGTATAAATGTCCAACACCATCCAGTGGCGCGAGCAAGAAGTGGAGATCCCACTAACGCTCAGCTTGAATTTGGGGTCCTCCCGGAAAATTCCTGGGACGTTCCTTACTTGTAATCCCTGTGGAATAATCCCTGCCTTTAAGTACTCCGTCAGCATACGTGCGTGTAGCTCCGTTCTGACGTGCTTTTTCTTTGCCTTTTCTAATATCGCTAGCAATTGTTGTCTAGGGCTGGTGCTGCTATTTGGCAAGTTAGAAAACAAAGAGGGTCCAATGGTAATTTTGGAAATATATTAGTCAGTGTATAGTGGTGTTCTCTCTCTGCCATGTTAACCCTTTGGGAAGGAATAACCCAATATCTGTATAGGGTATGAGGAAAGAATCTGTTATAAATAATTCCCTTGCGGTGTCGCCACTGCACAAAAAATCGAAAAGGGAGGACAAGGGAACCTTACTCACTATGGAACCAGGGTAATTGATTATAACAAGAAAACAACGGTTCTTGTGGAAAAGTATATGTATACGTCTGGATATACTGGTGCGCAACACTCCCACTTTTTAATAATATTTGCGCTATTACCCACACACTGTACCAACCTCTTTAGCCTCCTGCACACTCTTCGTGTCTGTCTTTTTTCACTTTCCATTGGGCATCACCGATAACCGGATAACTACGGGTCTCGGCAGTCCCTCAGATGCCTGCATACGGTCCCGGTTTGCTCCTCTGATCTCTATTTAAGCTACCGCGCATGTCCTCTCCATGGCACCAACCACCGTCAGCAGACCTTTGCAGAGTGATGGAAGCATGCATCGCTCATGCAACCCGTAACCCCTAAAATTTTTGGGTAAGATACAGGGAGCACACCATGAGTGTGCCCAGGCATCTCTCACACACAGGGCCCTCCCTCGTTGCTAACCACTCGATTCCTTCACCTACAGGAATCAGGTCACATATCCAACAAACAGCGGACTCCATGCCACATCCAGGCCCGCTACCCATTTCTTCAAGGACCAGATTTGACGCCCGGTAAGATTCACAAACAATCCCTTGGTCACCCGCATACTGAGTTGCCTGTTTAATTTAAACTGCTGGTGAGCCTGTTTAATTTGAATTTGCAGTTGGAGCCCATGTGTGACCCTCGGCAAAGGCAACGGCACATTTTCATCTTGTTTTGATTTGAAAAGGGATTACGCGTGACGTTGCTCCAGTTAATCTTCTCCGTGTCAGCCGCAATCCTTTCTGAAAGAATCTTTCGGCTCTGTTGCGTCAGAGTCAAATTCCCTGCATTCCACAACGTAGCTTAAGCAGGCTGTGAGTGATGACAGGAGAGTCATAAACCAGAAGAGACGCACTGCGTGGTTACTTTCGTCTGACACTTACCTGGAACTGTGATGTCTCCTGAGAAAGCATCGTAACTTACTCTCTCTATCAGCATCGCAGCGAGGTGTCGTGGAGAAGTACATACACATATCTGGAGAAGTGGAGCTGCACATTGAGTCAACGATGTCTACTTTATTTCAGTTAATTGTGTTGCCAAGTGAGAATTTTGCTGAGTCAACGGTGGCTACATTGATTATTTCAGTTTATTATGTTGCCAAGCTCAAGTCTTACAACATTATCGTGACTACGGTGTCTACTTTAAATATTTTAATTTAAGATGTTGCTTTTCTTTGACGTTGATTATTGTACTGTCACCTTAAGTTTGCCATTGTAAGCATTTTACCTGCATTGTCTTCCAACAGGATTTCCTAATTTTGTGTTACCTACGGATTCGTAGCTTATGCATATAGTTCTGCCTGCCATGTTTTGCTAAATTTATTAGTTCTTATCTGCTGCAAGTTGTTATTCACCTACAGTTTGCTGATATAGAAACTAGCTTTCAAAATGTAATGTGTGTCTTGTTTGCAGTGTAGTCGTAGTAATGAATATACGCACTTTGTTCAATTGTTTAGCGTGCGTGTCTGGGCTTGGGGGGTCACATAGTCTGTATGTTGTATTTTAGATGTGCGTTTCCGGAAGTCATGTATCCTGTGCGCTGGGGAGTCATGTAGCTCGTGCTGTATGTTTTATTTCGGATGTGCGTTTCGGGAAGTCATGTATCCCGTGCGCTGGGGAGCCATGTACCTCGTGCTGTATGTTTTATTTTGGGTGTGCGTTTCGGGAAGTCATGTACCCCGAGCGCTGGGGAGTCATTTACCCCGTGCCGTATGTTGTATTTTGGGGGGGTGTTTCGGGAAGTCATGTATCCCGTGCGCTGGGTAGTCATGTACCCTGTGCTGAATGTTGTATTTTGGATGTGCGTTTCGGGAAGTCATGTATCCCGTGCGCTGGGGAGTCGTACCCTGTGCTAAATATTGTATTTTGGATGTGCGTTTCGGGAAGTCATGTACCCCGTGCGCTGGGGAGTCATGTACCCTGTGCTGGGTGTTTTAATTTTTGGTGTGTTTCGGGGAGTCATGTATCGCGTGCGTTGGGGAGTTATGTACCCCTTGATATGTGTTTTGCCTGTATAGTCTTTTAACCTACTTTTTGGGGGGGGGGAGTCATATACCCACTGCCGTGTGTTCTACCCTGGTGTGTCTTCTAAGGAGTCTTACATCCCGTTTTCTGAACTGTGGTGTGTGGGTGTGAGTTTCGATTCCTTGTTTATTGCTTTTCGTGCCAGTCTGGCCAACTGACATGATTTGTAATATTTAGGGTTTTGGTTGTGATGAGGGATGGTGGTTATGTGTGGTTGAGTGTCAGATATTTTTTTTTTGCTGTTTTATAACGCGCTCCGTTACTACCAGAGTGTCCTGGCGCGGTAGGAAAAAACAGGCATGTGGTCAGATAAAAGAGATTGAAAGTTAAACTAATAAGCAAACCTAAAAAGATGGGTTTTCAGGGCCTTCTTAAAAGGGACAAAATTCTTGATAGATCTCAAAGAAAGTGGTAAAGTATTCCAGGCGGACGTGGCAAGAACGCCGATAGACCGACCACCAAGTCGTACCCGCTGAAAGCGCGGAACCTCCAGCAGACTCTGATCAGCCGATCGAAGAGCCCGGTTGGGGACATAGCGTCTAAATCTTTTCTTCAGATACGAAGGCCCCAGCTCATTAACTGCCTTAAATGCCAATGTCAATATTTTAAAAGTGATTCGTTGAGAGACTGGTAGCCAGTGTAGTTGCTTCAAATGGCTTCTAGCACTTTCCCTGCTAGGCACATTACAAAGTAGTCTCGCTGTAGCGTTTTGAATGACCTGCAAATTGAATTGTCATGTGTTGTTTTTGCATTGCTTTCGTGCGAGGTGATATTATGCGAGTGTCAGATTGAAGTGTCATGTGTTGTTTCTGCATTGCTTTCGTGCGAGGTGATATTATGCGAGTGTCAGATTTAAATATCATGTGTTGTTTCTGCATTGCTTTCATGCGAGGTGATATTATGCGAGTGTCAGATTGAAGTGTCATGTGTTATTTCTGCATTGCTTTTGTGCCAGGTGATATTATGCGAGTGTCAGATTGAAGTGTCATGTGTTGTTTTTGCATTGCTTTCATGCGAGGTGGTATTATGCGAGTATCAGATTGAAGTGTCATGTGTTGTGTTTGCATTGCTTTCGTGAGAGGTGATATTATGCGAGTGTCAGATTGAAGTCTCATGTGTTGTTTTTGCATTGCTTTCGTGCGAGGTGATATTATGCCTCTGTTCATGCTTCTGCGAGATGTGACGTCTTATCTTTCTTTTGAATTCAGTGTGAGTGGTGTTTTCATTATTTGTGTGTGATGCTATTAATTATTCCATTTTAACTTATTCTCTATTGTTTGAGTTCCTATATTATGCTGTATTGTTATTCCATAATTGTATTTGTAATCATTCTTATTTTCTTGTTTAACTCCTAATTTGAAACCCTGACCTTGTCATCATCAGGGCATACTGTATTTATTTTCTCTTGCTTTCTTTTGTTCTCATTGTTTTAATGGAGGGAGATGTGTTATATTCTGGTCTTCTTCTTCTCTGCTGCTCAGCCTGAGTGTGTGACGTCATCAGAATGTTCGTGAATGCATGGTTTGAATCTGTGGTCAGTTTGCGTGAGTGGGGCTGAGCAGCTGGATGTTGCTCCCGGTGTGGCATTCTTTACCATTCTACTTGTGATGAATAAATCTCCTTAACCCCTTCGCTGCGGTGGCTATTCCGCCGCAGTGCTAAGGGGGAGGCGTCACGGCCCACGGGTGAGCTGTGCCTGTGACGGAACGGTTTTGTCACGGCCCCGCCCGCTCTTTAGAATGTCAGCGCAGGCGCGGAATTCGTGCCGCGCAGGTGCGCCGAGCGGGCCGTGACGGAACCGTTCCGTCACCAGCGCAGGTCACCCGAGGCTTGTGACGGAACGGTTGCGTCAGGAGCATGGGAGGGGTTAACTACACCTCTGACTACTGGATTACTTACCTGCCAAAGTACCTTCTTCAATGTAACAAGGACCTTTATTACAGTGTCATTAGCGTGTGAGAGCCGCAACTAGCCCCAACTATTCTCCTTATCCCCAGAGCTTCCTCATTGCTCCAGGCCCCGCCATCCCAACTTCATCGTGATTGCCAGCACACCCTCTACAGGGGTAAGTGTCCCCATTTACTGATACCTGCAGTAGCTTGCTAGAGGAGCGCTATGTCCGTCTAACCTTTTACCTTCTTTCTCCATTCGGTACCCCATCAGATCCCGGCTGGGTCTCCCTGTGAGTACCTTTCTCTTCTTTACACTCACGGTTGGCACACCCCATCACTCAAACTGCGTGACTTTTCATCCAGGTACTTGCTCTTCTGCCTTTACTGATATTTTTGACCATTTCTGTGCGAGTATAAGGGCCATATGCGCACCTCACATTTTTCACCTTCCTTCATAGATGTCCCCACAATCATAGGTCCTGATGAGACCCCACATTCTAGAGAGGGTCGAAACGCCGTCAACAGTATCGATGAAAGAGAACCACTGACACAGCACTTATTATTGTTTAAAGTTGCTGAAACATTTGTGAATATCTCAGAAATGGTTGTTTTCGCTAGAAGAAATTCTTGAAACCTTTGTCACTCAACTGTTAGGTTCATGTAACACTTAGGACACTTTGCACAATTGCCTTTCTCTTTTGTAAAATATTTGTATATTATGTGAATAATACATACATATGTATCAAACTAAACATTTGGTGTTTTTGGTTCCTTTTTCTTTGACATCAATATAACCAGTATATCCAGACGTATACATATACTTTTCCACAGGAACAAAAACAGTATGGGCCGCAATGGAACTAGCTGAGAGAGTGCTCAAAGAACAAGCTAAGCTTAATGGCTGTGCATAAAGCTCCGACCGTTTGCAAAATCTAGATATCCAGACCCTCTGTCAACCGATTGCCAACAACAGAATGTATATAATCGGGACAACCCAGACTCTCAATCACTTTCCGTACTGCGAGGGGCTCGCAGCAATACCCCTGACAACTCAGATCGAAAAGAGCAAGGCATCAGAACGCAATATGCTATGAAAGATGCAACCCATTTAGATTGGCGCTGGCTGTCCAGGACCATAAAAAACAAATCGGAAAAACATTGACAAAGCAGGCCCGATGCTGGGAAAACCTCTAACACTCTCAAATTGTGCTCCTGGATCATTAATGGCCTAGGAGATAAGCTCATGGATATGGGACTAAACCTTTACATGCAAAGATTCGACCTTATTGCACTGCAAGAAACATGGACGGACACACCACCAGCAATTCCAGGCTATACCCTAAATTTCATCCCTCCTACACAGAGCGCAATATTTGGTCACAAAAAGGGAGGCCTTGCATATTATAGCTTAATAAGAAGTATATTTGCAGTAGTGCCTCTGGCACACAAATTAGATTCACCGAACGCAATGTAAGCACTACGAATTTCCATTCGGGAACAGGTTAAAAAAGAGGAGATCATACTGATAAATCTTTACTTACACCCCCGAGGTAAGAAGCTGAAAGAAGAACTTACACAATTACTAACCACTGAGAAAACAGTCTGATCATCAGCGGCGACTTCAACCTAAACATGCTCAACAACCCAGTCACAGAAATCCCCACAGATGAGGACCCATTTGCATGGGAATCAAGCCCCCAAGATAACTCGTCCGGAGGCAGAAGCACAAAAACAGCAAAGCGACTTCTAGCGACATTAGAAGAACTGTGCCTCAGAGCACTTAACAGAAGACTCCCAGGGGACCGCCCCCAAGCAGCAACGTTCCATAGCACAATGACCAGCTCCACAATTGACTTCACCTTCCTCTCCAGTAACCTGTTCCAATTGGCAAGGGACTTCCACATCGGCTCACTAAATTTCAGTGATCACTTACCTCAAGAAGTCACGGTAGAGGCCTTCACAATCCTAATCCCTTTCGAGCCAAGGGGAATGGCTCAGCCTATGCCGCAAATGATAGGCGGATAAAATGCAGAACAGACGACCCTCAGTGCCTTCTACTCCACGCTAAGCAAGCATTCAGCGCACAATTTTGGTAAAAGATCAACAATCTGACCAAGGAGCGGAGTCAAGGCATTAACTCTTATGTCACAGAAGATGACTGGACAACCTTTCGTAGAACGCATTTTAATGAAACTGACACAAATAGTCAAAGAGTACTTAATCCCACAAAGGACACTGAGGGGCGATTAGTGCTGTGTTGTGAACATCATGAACCTAAGCAGCCAGATCAGGCATTTGCAATCACGTGTGCACTGATTAGCAAAAGAATCTCAACGGGAAGACGCAAGGGGGTGCCTGGACCAAATGAGATTCCCCCTATACTGTTTAAGCAAGAGCCAGAATATTGGGCCACTGCACTCAAACCAATGTTTTGAAAAAATCCTAAAGGCATCAATAATTCCATCATCATGGAGGGGAGCTATCATCTCACCCATCTACAAAAAAGGAAACAGAAACAACCCGAAAAACTACCGGCTAGTGGTCTTGCTCGACAACAAGGCCAAATATTTTGCAGGCCTCTTATTGGAGCAATTGACTAGGGGTGGCGGAATTTGCGTAATCGCGTTACGCAAATCTCAGCGAAAGCATAAAAAATCTCTGCAAACACGCAGAAATATCTCAAGGAAGTGATTGCCCCACCTGTTTGTGATGTTTTTTGCGGGATCGCATTGGAAATGTGTCGCCAACTTGCCCATGTGGTCGCTAATGGGCGTGGCCATCTTGTTTTCACTTGTCCCACTCGTGATGCTTATTTCCTGTTCCGGGTCGCGCATTGCATGCTCCTGCCCATTCGCAATAAGTATTTCCTGTTCAGGAACCCGTATTACGTGTTTGCGACGCTTTCTGCGCGCTCGGGGGGTTAATATCATGCGAACTTGCCCAGACGGTCGCAATGGGCGCGGCCATATTGTATTTCTCCCTATTGCTATGGTTCTGGGGCCTGCTTTTCAATCCTCCCTCTATCTTTTCAATGCTTTGTTTCAGGAAACTTATTTTTAATCTTTTTTATTTATCATCTCTCTATATATTTTACTGATTCTCAATTTTTTTGTTTTTGTCTACTTTTTGTGTGTTTTTAACTACTTTTTCACTCTTTTTCTTATACCTGCTTTTT
This sequence comes from Lissotriton helveticus, assembly GCF_964261635.1. Lineage (NCBI taxonomy): Eukaryota > Metazoa > Chordata > Amphibia > Caudata > Salamandridae > Lissotriton > Lissotriton helveticus. The sequence continues at coordinate 2,097,085,240 of NC_136067.1, forward strand.
GCATTTGTTTTACTTACTTTTTTAATTGGTACCTTTTCTTTTCCGCCCTCCGCCTACCCAGAACCATGGCAAAGGGCCACAGGACTCGTCGGAGCCGCGACAGTCTTCCTTGCGGAAGGTGGCGCCCACACGGGGTGCAGGCATGGGCCTTATTTGGGGAGGCAGAGTGTGCCGAACTGGTTTTGTTTTGTGCAGCACCACCTTAACCCTGGCAGCAGGCAGCAGGCCTGGGTCCGGGTACGGGCTCCTGGAGTGTGGGCAGCAGGGGAGAAAGGTGCGCCGGGCAGAGTTTCACTGATCTGGTGTCTGGCGCACATATAACCAGTTGAGGCACCGGTGGTCCGATATCCTGGACTGGGAGCAGTACCTGCTAGGAGTGGAGGTCCCGGGGCTTGGTGAGTAGCTATTTAATTATTACTACTTTGTGTCTGTTCTTCTGCTCTGTGCTATATATTCTGAATATATATTTATTCCAACCAGCTAGAATGCTGCTGCTTACATTGCAGGTAAACTATGTTTAAAAGTCTTCTGTGATTGTTATGACACAGGTGCTCTGCGCTACTAATCTTACTTGTTTGCAATTTTGTGTTGGCTTAGCCTGATTATGTAAGAGTTTATTTTAGAGAACTTAAGTTAGGTAATGCTAGAGTGATTATAGTCCTTCCTTTGTCCTGTCACTAAGAGATAGTGGATTTAAACTTACGTTTAGTTACTTATTAGTATGAGTTTGTAATTTGTTTGTGGTCTGCATAACGCCCCCTCTGTTACCAATTATCCTTCGATCTAGACTATCTGTTTCTAAATTCTTGTTATCCCTGCCTCTAACTGCCTCTGCTATGACTCTCTGCACTACTACTATTAGTATGTCTGTAGCTAAGCTTGCCCAGTTGGCCACTCTTTATTTAAAAGGTTTTAAATAACATTTAGATTCACCAGTAGTTCTAACCATTGAGTCCAGCACTTTGGGTTGTCCTCTTCTACTACTTCTAGTCTTCTTAATCTTGAGGCTTTTCGACAATTCCTACCAACAAAATGCCAAACCGGATTTTATTATTTTGATAGGATAGGACATACACAAGAAAATAGGACGTTGGTGACTTTCCTCACACCTCAATCAGAACCCACCACAATCCCCTGTCCAACTAGTTATAGTAGTGTCTCATTACTATTAACTCTCCGAACCCCCTCCCCCAAGATTCCTAATGAGTAGACAACCCAGAACATAACACTCCCGATCTCTCAGTCGTGGAAGCAATGCACATGTACACCCTTCCTTTCGCTCACTCACTTGTGTAAGTCCACACCAAATACCACTGAGTCTATGTAAGTTCAAAAGGTTTATTTTCAACTGACAAGCTCTGTACGTTGTTCTATAATGCAGCACCAACAGCAAAATGCCTAAGATTAAAACAATAAACATTGTTACACTTAGTTACACTTACAACAACTACAAGTTCATAGAACGAAGACAAAAAATGCTAAATCATGATAACTGAACAGTGATGGAAGCACCACCATCCCCTTGGTAGGAATATAGTTTATATAAAATTATAAATGAAGATCTCTGAGCGAATTCTGGGGACCCCTTAGCTTAGAAGGACCTAGTACTGGTTACATCATAAGCTCTGCAAAGATCTGCTTCGTGGAAGGGAATCTTCCATCTGTTATGAGAAAAATGGTGCACTTTAGTATATTGCAAGCATTTCTTAGTCATGCCAAAAAGTGTAGCATTATTATGGATAAGCAATATGGACTAACACCGGAACTCCATAACAAAGTGGCTTGTTTTGTTCAACCTTGTACGCAGCGCTTAGACAGTAGCAGTATGCGCTCATGTGGGCTCAAAGGTGTCACAAAACAAGCTGCGAGGTAACGTGTGCAAAAATAAAAGACACAAAGGTAAAATGGTTGCATGGCTCGGGCTAACTAAGCAAAGACTAGATTGACCATAGGGACCATATAACTACTAGTGCCTACTCTACTACCTGATTTGTAATAGTGTTATATGTTGTATGTATGTATTACTATTAACTAATGTTTCAATCTTGCTAGTGAAAAAATAGGGGAGGTGTATATGACATCTAAAAAATGTGTAATGTTTTTCTAGGCGCACTACCAACCACCAGTGCCGGGGCCAGCGGCGAAGGCGACGTAGCTGTTGAAGGAGGAGAGGATGCGGCAGTTGCAGGAGGAGCTGCAGGGGGGTGAGACAGCAGCAGTGGCGGGCGGTGGTAAGTTATATTCCTAATCCTTACTTATTGACATTACACTCACTGCAAGGGTGTACTGTATACTGTACTGTTGAGACTTACTAAGCAAGCAGTTGTTGTGAACGGTTGAAGACAATGGCCTCTTCTATCTGACTTCAACTTTAGCTGTGAAAGTCTTATGGAAAAGACTAAAAGTCAGATCAGATGACCTTGATGGATGGGTTGAACGAAAAGGGAAAGAAGGGTGGAAGGAAGAAGGACGGGCGAGATTTAATATTTATGACTATCAGAGAATGATAGGTGGATGCATGCATGCATAGGTGGCTGAGAGGAATCAGATGCATGGTTGGTTGAATGCCTGAAACTCCCACAAATGTTATGTACAGTGCTTGCTAGTGCTACCGTGCCACTATGTGTAGAATTAATTTGTCTTACTGCTTTGCTAAAAGTAGATTTTAAAATAGTCTTGTTTTTTCTTCTTGATATATAGCTACTCCTTCCAAGTGGAAACCGGACAGGAAGGAGTTGGCAGCCAAGGCCCGGCACCGGAAGCTGGAGGCCATACAGCGGAATACCGTCGGCTGGTGGTTCTGGCAGAGAATGCCTCGGGCCCCAGCCACCCTCCTCCAGTGTTACAGCGCCACTGTCTGGCAGCAGCCCACCACCGCCCCTTCCTTAACATCACTGGGGCCCCCCCTGTGGATGCAACTGCTGCGCATTGAAGCGCTGTGTTGCCCAGCTAGAGGAGCAAGTACGTGTCCTCCAGGAGAGTCGAGCCCGCCAATCATAAGACCATGTTCATTGCCCCTTTTTTATTTCTTCTGTTTGGAGGGTGGGAATCAGGCGTTGGGGTTTCTTTGGACAATTGGACATTAGGTTGGACTTTTTTGTTACGGACATTGGTTTGGGTTAGGGAGAGGGGTGGGTAAGGTGTTGTGAGATTTTTTTGCATAGTTTATTTTTGTTAGGGGATTACATTCCATATTTATACTTTACCTACAATGTTGTTAATGTTTTGTGGTTGGGGTTACTGTTTTACATCACACTGTTTCCTTGCGTGTCCTGGGCCACAGCCAGTGTTTGATTTAAATAATTGGCTGACTTTGTAAGACACAAACAGATAGATGCGGTACCCCTCACTGAGTGACTTGTCCTACTAGTACTGTCAGTCTCTCCTAGTCTATGCATTCTGCAACTGAACTCAAAGGGGTGTGTGAAATTGAATTAATGAAAACATGTCCATTATTAATTATGCCTCCCCCAATTTTCTCTTACCTTTGCTTGATGTTTAACTTAGGCACAGCGATGGCTGCAAGGTGATGATGGTTTTCTTTCCTAACATGCCATGGTTGTGGTGGTAGTGGTAGTAGTAGACACTGTCAGTAGCATTTGCAAAAAAAGAAAATGAGACAGCCAGTCGCCTGAGAGAGACTCTTCGAGGAGTAGTAGAATGAAGTACAGTACAGAACTTACTGCCAAACAATAATATGCAAAAATACAACAAAACATAATGGTGGTGTGGATAGCCTAGTATACAGAGGTACAAACTCTAGTTGTGTTGAGTCACTCGACCAGGCCTACAGTACACTGAACACAAACGTAACCATTAGTGCTATGTAGGAGGATGACAACAAATTCAATCGAGGCCGGCAATTAATGCTGATGTATTATGTTCCTTTGGTAAAATAATTACCTCAGAAATATACTGATCATGGGTGAGCAAAGAAGAGGAAGAAGATCCTCGCCCTGCCTTGAAATTGAATTACTGTTGATTTTGCCACATCTGCCCCAGCAAGCGTGTGATAAATTATCGGTGTACATTTAATATAGTCAAACCTCAATAAGTCACACAGCCCGGGGGAAGAGGTTAGGGTTTTTTGAATGGTTGGGAAGGGGGGTTTGGGGAAAGGTTTGACAAAGAAAAACAGTACGCATGGACAAACAACCAATGACACAATCTTTGTAGACTACCATATCCATATCAATCTGTTAAGGGAGAAAAAGGAAATGCATGCATGATGATGATAAGGAGCCCCAGATTACATACAGTTTGTGTTCATTTGCACCGGGCTTACTTTTAAAGATAGCAAAGGAATTTTTTTAATATCTGTAGGGATGAATTATAAACAGAGAGCAAACATAATGATAATAACAAGAACACACTCTTGTAATGATTGAAGACAAAAAAATTCATCGAAGTATTTAAAAGATGATGAAAGTTGACACTGTTACTGTGTTATTCTGGTTAAAATGGGGAGTTGCATCTCAGCATTCCTCTTGGTCCTCCCTTCCAAGGATGCTCTGTCCTCAGTCTTTGGTGACGCTACTGCCTGCCTTGTAGATGTAGATTTATTGGTAAGGTAAGTGTGCATTGTGTTCCCAAGTATAGCACAGGGTAAGGCCTGGCCTGTAACTGTAGATGGAAAAACAAAAGGGATATTGAGAAACCAAGTCGAAAGAAATGCACAAGTGACTAAATCAATGCACCGCAGTCATACCACACTACACTCGACTCCACCGCTACACAGACATTTAGTTCTGCTGTGGTTGTTGTTGACTTGTTTACCTTTTATGCCACTCATGAAATTCCCTGACTTATTCCATCAATCATCTCCGATCCTTGTACTGAGTGACTGCAAAGATACTATGTCACTGTAGTCATCATGATGTTGTTGTTCAACTCAGTCTGCAGTGTACCGAGTGAGTCCAGATTCCAGATTCAAAAATGCAATGGATCGGCCTGCAGTAGAAATACAATTTTGTTATTAAACAACAAGAGTGGAAATATTGACTTGAGTCACTGTTAGTGTGTAGAGTAAATACTAGTACACTTTGACTTCACTTCATGCACAACAAACAACAACAACACAAACATCAATCACTCAGAGTCGTTGTTCAATGCCTGCCATTCATTACCTGATCCTTCTCATCTTAAGTGAAGGGGCCTTCTCTCTCGCCATCATCATCATGGTGTTGTCCAACTCAGTGTACAGATTGAGTCCTCTTTCTATCTTGAAAATGCAATGTATTGGCCAGCAGTAGAAGTACAAATAGGTTATTAAAAATACAAGAAGGGAAAAATTGCCTAGAGTTACCTTTAGTGTGTAGATTACATATAGTACACAATGAATTAACTTCATGCACAACAAACAACAACAAAATCACTCAGTCAGCGTCCAATGCATGGCATCATTCATTACCTGTTCCTTCTCATCTTCAGTTAATGGGCAGTCTCTCTTGGCTCAGAAAGGAGGATAGCTATAGTAGTCATCATCATGTCCACTTCTTTTGAAGGGATTAGGAAAGATTTTCTTTTTTCTTCTGTTTTGCATCATCCAATCATCATCTGGCTTGAGGGCAATGGATTTAGGGAGATTCAGGAGGATGGAGGAGCAGGATTCGGAGGAGTGGACTGTGAAATACAGACAGCTGAAACTCGTATATGGCAATAAAAAGACTAGAAGACAGTGGTGATAGATTTGTTGTGATTCGAAGTTTCTAACCAGAAAGAAAGACACACAAAATAAAATAAGGGAGGAAGACAGTAAGAAGTGCAAGCCTAATTGACAGGGAAGTATAGCTCGTCCTCAAACTCTGGGGGTTCAACCAGAAGTAGGTAATCATCATCTGACACGCTACTTCCGTCACCTGAGCCGCTGTCCTCATCTTCTTCCCTTGCTGGGGGTCTGGAAGACAATGGATCTTCTGAAACAGTGGTTTGCAACTCCACTTTGTCTGCAGGAAGTTCGATTTCCTGAAATGCCCCAACTTCAGGAGGAACAACTAGTATTGTGGGCTGTTTTTGTGGCTGTTCTTGTGGCTGCTGCTGTTCTTTCAGTTGCTGCTGTTCTTGCAGCTGCTGTTGTTCTTGCGGCTGCTGCTGTTCTTGCGGCTGCTCCTGCTGCTGCACACTTATCTGATGAGTTTCCGCCTGCGTTGATTGTGTACTACTTTGCGATAATGTACTGTAAGCAGGGGAAACCCAATCAACCCTTGTAGGCTTGGGCACTGTATGGTTAAGGTCAAGGTGTGCTACAAGGGACTTAATTTGAAACAATAATTAAACTTAGTTGTGAGTTGTACTAAAGTAACACACTCAAAAGAATCCAAAGGATATCTAGCTGAATATGCATTTGAAATAAATCATTGGAAGGGTGAAAATAGAACACACAGAGATGGAAATTTAACGAGATATATATTTACTCAAAAGGTCAGGAAGACAAATACATGAAATCAATCAAAGCAATAGTTATGAACAGAGGTAGACGATAGTTTCGCTACAATTCACAACTAAAAAACATCAACTCCTGGTGGATTGAACAGACAACCAAAATTAATTAATAAAGAGTGGTCGTATGTTGGTGCCAAAGCAACGTGACTGGAGATGATGGAAGAAGTGTCGACGTTTCGGTGTAGAGGGCAATCGTCAAGTAGACCATCATCAGGACAGAATATTTTATTGCAGAAAATACTCCCTTAGAAATGAAGAAACTGTGTCCACATTAATTGGATAACAGTTGGGCACGATATCGGAATGGAATCTTAGATTTAGAGAAAGCGGACCACATCAGTTGGCCAATTCTCGAGAAGCACTCAATTGGAGCAGCGTTATACACTCGTTTTCAAGATGATCTCACGGGTGGCGTCCTGTATCAGCATGTGGATTCATCAGCGACATTTCAACATCGCTGCTCGTTAGTAGACTGGTACCTCTGCGACACACATGGGCTTGGGCCTAGGTTGGTGGGGTTGGCCCGCTGGTGCAGAGGTGCTGCTCCCAGCTTGGTTTCCCGACAACGCTGCTGCAGGCGTCATTTTTTTGTGCCAGAAAAACACATTGGCCGGCACACCAGTCGTGGTAAGTGCCACTTCCTTTTTCTGATCCTTCCTCTTCTCACCAGCAACTTTCTTGGTGCTGGAGGACCTGGTACCTTTCTTTGGGGCCATCTTCTTCAGATGTCAGGCAGGACACAGGTGCACAAGTTGCAGAGATGTGTGTGGTCACACATGGACGGGATGTGGTGCGCAGCAGGACTTCTGTCTGGTAGTACAACGGGTGATGATGATACCTCCTCCTCTGTCTTTTTGTGCACCTAAAAGCAAAGAAGCCAGGCGAAGAACATCAGTGAAATGTTGAATTTGTTGTTGTGGTTCAATTTACTACTAGTACAAACAAACAAATAAAAGATGTAGAGTAGCCATTTGTGAGACTTTGTCAACAAGGGTTATGGTATACTGTATGCACACGCTACAAACTCAGGAAGGATGGGAAATAATAAGAACAACAACCAAAATCCAAATGTAATGGAAGTGGGGTGGACCCTGTTTGGCATTAAATTATTTGATCATCACATCATTCAGGGAGCTGCTGCTGGCAAAGGGGATGGATGGAAGCAGTAAGCCAATAGGAAAACCATGCAGGCCTATATGGCAAAAGCAGCACACTAATAACTCCCACCAGAATAGGCCACCAGCCGCAGGGACACTCACAAATCACAAGCAACAAGCAGGAGTCCTGGGAAACAATGTACTGACAAAAGGCATATAAAAGCCAGGCAAAGGATGCATGCTAAACCACACTGCTTTGCATTTTTTGCAACTCAGTTCAATGTCACCCATGCCTTAAATTGTGTTTAAATTCAACAGAACACACAGAAACACTTGTTTAATGCACCTGTGGCTACTTGCTCTGAGCCTATTGGTTGAAAGGCCTGCTGGCAGAAAAGGCCACACAAGCTTGCAGGCCTATGCCAAAAGCACAGTACTCGGCTTCAAAATGGCCACCAGCCACATGGCCAGGCCCACACAACTACAAGAAACAGAAGACAGACAATGCAGGCCTATTGCAAAAAGCACACTGCCTGTCTTCAAAATGGCTGCCAGCCTCATGGCCAGGCCCACAACAGGAAGCCTAGGCCACAAAGGAATACCATGCAGGTCTCTATGGCAAAAGCAGCACACTAATAACTCCCAACAGAAAAGGCCACCAGCCACATGGACACTCACAAATCAAAAGCAACAAGCAGGAGGCCTGGGAAACAATGTACTGACAAAAGTCCTATAAAAGCCAGGCAAAGGATGCATGCTAAACCACACTGCTTTGCCTTTTTGATGCAATAAAATGCAAAAACGAAAATCCACAGGGCAAAACGAGGTCTGCAGGGTACACACCAACACACCAGACACACACAACAAAGGTTTTCTTTAACACACACCAAAAAACTGAAATACCCCCAAAAACACATTTTGCAACTCAATCCAATGCCACCCATGCCCTAAATGATGTTTAAATTCAAAGAGCACACAGAAACACTTGTTTAATGTAAATGTGGCTACCTGCTCTGAGCCTACTGGATGAAAGGCCTGTTGGCAGACTAGGCCACACAAGCTTGCAGGCCTATGGCAAAAGCACAGTACTGGGCTTCAAAATGGCCACCAGCCACATGGCCAGGCCCACACAACTACAAGAAACAGAAGATAGAAAATGCAGGCATATTGCAAAAAGCACACTGCCTGTCTTCAAAATGGTCACCAGCCTCATGGCCAGGCCCACAACAAGAAGCCTAGGTCACAAAGGAATACCCAGCAGGCCTCTATGGCAAAAGCAGCACACTAATAACTCCCACTAGTAAAGGCCACCAGCCACATGGACACTCACAAATCACAAGCAACAAGCAGGAGTCCTGGGAAACAATGTACTGACAAAAGGCATATAAAAGCCAGGCAAAGGATGCATGCTAAACCACACTGCTTTGCATTTTTTGCAACTCAGTTCAATGTCACCCATGCCTTAAATTGTGTTTAAATTCAACAGAACACACAGAAACACTTGTTTAATGCACCTGTGGCTACTTGCTCTGAGCCTATTGGTTGAAAGGCCTGCTGGCAGAAAAGGCCACACAAGCTTGCAGGCCTATGCCAAAAGCACAGTACTCGGCTTCAAAATGGCCACCAGCCACATGGCCAGGCCCACACAACTACAAGAAACAGAAGACAGACAATGCAGGCCTATTGCAAAAAGCACACTGCCTGTCTTCAAAATGGCTGCCAGCCTCATGGCCAGGCCCACAACAGGAAGCCTAGGCCACAAAGGAATACCATGCAGGTCTCTATGGCAAAAGCAGCACACTAATAACTCCCAACAGAAAAGGCCACCAGCCACATGGACACTCACAAATCAAAAGCAACAAGCAGGAGGCCTGGGAAACAATGTACTGACAAAAGTCCTATAAAAGCCAGGCAAAGGATGCATGCTAAACCACACTGCTTTGCCTTTTTGATGCAATAAAATGCAAAAACGAAAATCCACAGGGCAAAACGAGGTCTGCAGGGTACACACCAACACACCAGACACACACAACAAAGGTTTTCTTTAACACACACCAAAAAACTGAAATACCCCCAAAAACACATTTTGCAACTCAATCCAATGCCACCCATGCCCTAAATGATGTTTAAATTCAAAGAGCACACAGAAACACTTGTTTAATGTAAATGTGGCTACCTGCTCTGAGCCTACTGGATGAAAGGCCTGTTGGCAGACTAGGCCACACAAGCTTGCAGGCCTATGGCAAAAGCACAGTACTGGGCTTCAAAATGGCCACCAGCCACATGGCCAGGCCCACACAACTACAAGAAACAGAAGATAGAAAATGCAGGCATATTGCAAAAAGCACACTGCCTGTCTTCAAAATGGTCACCAGCCTCATGGCCAGGCCCACAACAAGAAGCCTAGGTCACAAAGGAATACCCAGCAGGCCTCTATGGCAAAAGCAGCACACTAATAACTCCCACTAGTAAAGGCCACCAGCCACATGGACACTCACAAATCACAAGCAACAAGCAGGAGGCATGGGAAAGAATGTACTGACAAAAGGCCTATATTAGCCAGGCAAAGGATGCATCCTAAACCACACTGCTTTGCCTTTTTAATGCTATAAAATGCAAAAAGGATATCCACAGGGCAAACAAGGTCTGCAAGGTACACACCAACCCAGCACACACACACACACACAATAAAGGCATTTCTTTAACACACACCCAAAAACAGAAATACCCCCAAAACACATTTTGCAACTCAATCCAATGCCATCCATGCCCTAAATGATGTTTGAAATACATTCAACACACACCAAAGGAACAGTTGCTTCACCACGCACCCACCCTTGACTAGCTCTGGGCCTACTGGCTCCCCACAACAATAAAAAAAAAGAACAATAAGTACTGAAATTGTAGTTGCAACAACTGCAATGCCCCCAATCAAACACACAACACCAACTTACTTGTAAAATATCAAATTCAAAAGTCCTCACATCCAATGATAATGATGCAGCAGACACAAAGAGTGATCCTTCCAGCTCAAAATCCAAAGGCAGAATGAACAGGAGATGGACAAAGCACTGGGAGGAGCCTGCTGGACAGGAACAAGTTGGAGACTCTGTGGCACTTCCACCCTCTCCCCCCAAAACAGTTTGTTTTTAAAAAAGGACTCCTTGCACAAAAAAGGACAGCCAAATGTCAATCGGAGGAGTTTTTTCATCCAAATCATCATTTACAAAAGGTTTTATGCTGCTAGAGATAATATTCTTCTCCAGATTGAATATTTTGCGTGTTGGAGATCGTGAGTTTCACCACACTTCCGCCGGATGTCGATGGTGCATCCAAAATGACGCGTTCGCCATCTCACGCTCTCTGTTGAGGTGGAGATTGACTTGTTCGCGACCTCACGCTATCTCTCGCAGTGGAGAATGACGTTTGCGCGTTTTCAGACTCCCGCAGTGTCTGATGGCGAGGCGAATAACATGATCGCGATCACGTACTCTCGGGGGATAGCGCGACCGGCAACCAACATCTCGTAGAGCACGCAAACGGGTCGGAAAACTCGTCGGCGAAAATTTAAAAAGCTGAACATACCCCTGCTCCTCTTAAACCAACTAATTCTCCTGCACAGCAAGACATGGGTGCAAGTCAAACTAGGCTCTGGCGAATACCTAACAAGGAAGATCTCAACAAGCACAGTGGTAAAACAGGGCTGCGTTCTCGCTCCAATACTTTTTAATCTTTTCTTGGGAGAGCTATGAACGCTGCTAAATGAAAGTAACTTGCATGCACCAAAGTTCGGGGGCACCCCGCTGTCGAACCTCTTCTACGCAGACCACCTGGTACTTATTAACCGGACCCCTGTAGGCGTACAGCGGCTACTGGACATTACGTCAAGATATTCTACAGCTAATAGGATTAGCATCAATCAAGAAAAATCTAAAGTTATGTGCATTAATCTCCCTAAAAAGAAAACAACACATAATTGGCTCTTGCATCAAGAAAGCTGGAAATGGTCTGTGAATATAGAAATTTGGGGGTCATCATAGACTGCAAGGGCAACTTCAAGCCACATAGTGACGCCATAAAAAGGAGAGGGCTAATGGTTGCGGTAGTACTTAGAAACCTAAACAAGCATTGGCATAGCCAATTGGTCTCGCCTTTGGGACCTTATAAGTGTTTAACCAACAGTTGATGTTGTTGCACCAAGGATATTGTGCTGCATAACTAAACACTTATAAGGTCCTAAAGACGAGACCTATTGGCTATGCCAATGCCTGTTTTTTTGCAAGTTTGTAAATGTCCAAGACATGAGGATGAGGCTGTGAATGGTGCATTGCACAGAATTCAACAGCAAATGCACCTGAGACAGGTGTCTTACTCCTGGTTATGTGGAAAAGTAAATTTTGCCATGTTCTGTGTCCCTACGCCCCATCCATCATATGTTATGTATGCATGACCAATATGCATATGTTATTCCCCATTTCTGATTAATGACGCAATTACAGTTGTGTCCACCTCTAATATGTTAGTTTCCAGTCCTCGTGAATACTACGAATATCAGGCCTATGTAAAATAATGTTGCCACGTTTCTCAGTGTGCACGTTATTCCATTACAAAGTCCCCGTTTCTAGGCCTCAAAAGGGCCCGGACCCTGGATTCAGCTCCTGTCTCCTGAAAGCCTCGCTGAGGAGCGATACAGCCCCCACCTGTATCCTCGACCTTTCACTTACTTCCTGCCTCGCACTGCCCGGTGCAGCCCGGCTCTGCCTCTAAGTCTGCCAAAAGTATGTTATAGTTCCTGCTATCAGTTCAGTCCTCCTTTGCATTCCTAAGCTACTGAACTGCATCAATAGTTTCCGTCGTTGTCTAGCCTTCTCGTCTCCATGTTAGAGAAATACTGTATTTAATGGTCATTTAATATTCTTCACGCACTACATGTAGAATAATGCATGGTCCAGTCTTAGAATCAGGTTAGCTTTTCCCCTCATGACTTCTAGTTTATATCAACATGTTCCCTAAACATTAGATACCAGATAGGGTTTAGGTACATGTCGCTCCGACCCTCCAGACTCTAGTCTCTGCTCCTAGCACAGAGTTCGTAGCCCCCAGCTTCTCCTAGTAACACGTCATTGCCAGTTTTCGCGCACCATTAGGTTAGAGGTCCCGGCTCCTTAGGTAGCCCCTCCTATGTGTCCGCCCATTCATGACATATTCTGTTACGTTTTACTTCACATGTCTAAGTAAACTCCCAGTTACACCTCTTTTTACTGTTATCTCTCGCGACTGCTACACGTCATGCCTTCTGCTCCACCCACTGCTACGCCTACTGCAATGTAATGCTATGTGTTTGCGTTATGTATATAAATGAATGTCTTGTTATTGAATGTTAGCGAGCTCATCCCAGACCAAGCCCCGGCAGCTGCCGGGCCTCTTTTCCCCTGTCATCCTGTTCCTATGCAGGTTGTCCTGATCCTGTCCTTATGCTGTAATAAACCTACAGAAACTCCTACTACCTCGAATCTTGACTCTTATTTATTGAGCTATCTGTTATTCATTCATTCATCCAAAAATAGGGTATTATTTATTTATTTACCACATAATGGCGCCCGAATAGGGACTTGCCCTTTCCCCACGCGTCGGTGAAGCCACGCCGACCCCCTGACCCTCTGCAGTCGTGACGGAACCATACCGTGCACCTGGCAGATATTTCTGCTTCAAGTATCCCTCAGGCCCACGGAGGAGACGGAGGAGGCGGTCCAGCATCCGAACGAGACGGTGGAGGAACGCGGCGAGTCCCGACCAGAGCCCAAGCCGAGAGTCCAAGGTCCGAGGTATCCGGAGGTCCACCCGTAACTGAAGTCCGAAGTCCGAAGTTCGTCGTCGTAGTCCAGTCCCGTCCGAGGCCTTCCGTTCCGTGCTGCCCGGTGAGTACCATTGCTGGGGTAGTGTCTAGACAGGGTCAGTCTAAATTGACTCTGGTCCGTGGGTTGGTGGTACCCAAGCTCACAAACGAAGTGTTCACCTAGGTGGATACGGGTCTTGATGTGTTCCTTTATGGGACCGGTATGTTCCGTACTGTTATAGCAGTGCATCCAGTAACTCTAGTCTGTTCCGTTCTCGAGAATTCTGTTCTGTTTTCAGTATTTTCAGGTAGTATTCTGTTCGAACTGTTATTTATAATGTTGTTTAATGTATTTCCAATGTCGTGGTATGCCTGAATTGTTTCCCCAATTGTTATTGTTTTTCGTGTATTGTATTGTGTTCCGATTCAAGTTTAGAATGCCGCTCTTTTCCAAGTTACGTCAGTTAAAAACTAGAAAGGGTCTGCTGGAAGCAGCAGTTCCTGTTCCGCCTAGGGACAGTCCAGGTCACTTTATGTATCAGAAACATGGCATAAGCGCCATATTGTATCTAGATTTATGGGTAGAGTATACCAAACAGTTAGAAGAAAAGTATAGATGGCCCGTATCGGGTACATGGGATGCCGAATGTATCATGCGAGTAGAAGAAGCATTATGGAAAAAGAAAGCCAGACAGTCACAGAAAGATGCCATCGAGTTATGGCGTAAGGAAGCTCATAAAAGAACGGAAAAGGAAGTCAGAAAGTCAGAGTTAAGTAGAGAATCCCAAGAACGAACCCAAGAAAGAGAATTAATCGAGATAGGTGAACAAGTTAAAGCCGAACAGTCAGACAGACAGAGGCATGCCCTTATTAAGGGTATGTATCCTCTCCTTGCCGAAGGCTCGCCAAAAGCGACCCCAGAGGCACCCAGTAATTTCCCGCCACCATTAGTTCCGACCAAGCTACGTCACAAACCGACCGCTGCTGATATTTTTATTTCGTCCTATTTGGACGACACAGTCCCAGAATATGCAAATCCTGTTCGCGCTCCGCTAGTCCCTGTAAATCAGGCACTTCCCGTTCCTCCAGACACCGGAGTACCTGTTACGGTACCCCCGGGTCAGCCTGCCATACAAGTTCAGCCCACGTTACAATTACCGACCCTGCAAGCACGAAGAATGTCAGTCGACGATTCTAGTCTAGGGGCCGCAGGAGGAGGTCCTCCTCAAACCCCGCCGCCACACAAACGTTTATCAGCACTCGAATTACATGCTCAAGCATCACAGCGTACTCCTAAAAGTAATAAGTCTGTTACAGAAATCAGACAAGCCCTTGCCGAATGTGTTTATGATCCAGTTCCAGGCGAATATAATATGGTTTTATATTCCGTACGCGTAAGAAGGGTGACCGAGTATCTAGTCACCTTACCAAATATGAAAGAAGATCTAGACAGAATATATCGTTTCATCCGTACAGGGGATGATCCAGAAAGTATTGGCGAGATCATGTCTCAAAGGAAAGCCGAGATTCAGCTCATGATATTAAAGTTCCTGATCAATTGTCTAATAAGAGAACAAGATTACCCGTCTAAAGATCCCGCCGAAATGAGAATCCTGACAAGGTGGAGTGATAATATAGCCGAGGGTAAGCACAAGACCATTAGTGCCATGGAAAGTATGTACAAGAAAATTCGTAAAGAAATAGTAAGGTTACACGAACAGCGTAAAGCAGCACAAGTAAGTGAGAAAGAAAGTATCTCTGATCCTGAAGAGGAAGACGAGAATCCCGCCAGAATAGCGTATGTAGGGAAATCCAGATTTCCAGATCGCCATTTACGTCTAGAACCCAAGTCTATTTTTCATCATCCAGCACCAGAACGAGAGCCTTGTTCTCTAGAACAAGTATTTCAAGCTACCGATCACATTCTGAAATCACGAGTCGGTTATAGCGAGTTAAGCACCATGCATGAACAAGAATTAGCCCGATCAGCAGTCCGATGGATTACTGATTCTACCACTTTTCCAGACGAAATAGTGGCACAAATGTTTCTGAAACTGCCCCCAGCCGAGCAGCGACTGGTGGGTATGTATATGATCCAGCACCTCATTACTCAGTATGAGGGTCAACACTCTGATCCAGGCCCGTTACACGACATCCTGAACGAGTTACTCCAGTACAGATGGAGAGGTCTAGGTACCGATTTAATTAGTGTTATTCTAGAACAGCGTCACAAGTATAGAACGTTCCTGAACCCGCATTTTGTTCACGTCTCACCCCCAGAAAGTAAACCATTCTACATAGACAGACAGAATCCGTTACGAGAAGTCCACCCAGTCCAAGGGACGGGTGGCGAAATGCAACGAGTGTTTGTATACACTCCGATTTCAAAGATGGAACTCCTCGAAATGAAAAAGCTAATTCCCTGTCATGACAAAGATCCAGCAGGGTTCCATAGAGAATTAAAAGACATGCTCCGTATGGGAGAATACACGTACCCAGATGTCATTAAAATGTTAAAGGTTCTGCTACCCGCAGGGGTGTATGAAAAGTTAAAGGAAAAAGAATGGGAGGTGGGAGAGAAAAAGATCGATTGGACAGCTCTAGAAGCTGAAGACAAGGCACGAGTACCAGGTACCGGTCTTGGAGATAAATGTAAAGAATTACCAGAATTATTGATTCAAGTTTTACCCAGATTATTGACAACTAGAAAAGAAGACTGGGATGCAATCTCAGCCTGCAAACAGAAACAAGAAGAAGATATTAGTGATTTTTATTCTAGATTTGAGAAATGTTTCAGTATTAATAGTGGTCTCAAGACAAGTAGTGAGTCATACCCTCATCTTTTCGTTACCAAATTAGTCGAGAATTCAAGTCCACAAATTAAAAACCGAGTTTTGAAAGTCGAAAGCACCTGGCAAGCAAATACTCCGTCCCAGATGCTCCAGATGCTTCAGTATCACCAGAATAGAATTAGAGAAGAGCAAGAACACGAAAGAAAACGTATGAAAGACACGAAAATGAAAGTGCTAGTTGCACAATCTATTCCTCAAGACAGTCAGAAGAGGGGTCCGATTCAAGCCAGTCATCCTGCGGCTCCCGTTAAAGGGAACTGCAATTATTGTAAACAGCCAGGTCATTTTATAAACGAGTGTGCAGTTCTGAAACATAACATAGCTACTGGTAAGACTAAAGAAAGACCACGTCCGCCTAGACAAGAACAAGTTTCACAGATTCCTCAGTCACAGAATGCACCACAGACAGTTACAGTACCGCAGCCTATTGCTGCAACACAGCACGTTACATCGCAGATGTACCAGTATGCACAGTCCGAGTATCCAGAATACCAGTCATATTCATGAAACAGCCTAGAGAGGGAGGTAGGCTTGCCTCTCATCGAGATACCTGTAGACCAAGAAGGTCCCTATGTACACAGTCAAGTATTAGGGAAAGACAGAAAGTTTCTGATCGATACAGGGGCAAGTAGGACCACAATTAGTCACGCCGAAGTTCCAGGGGCTCCGCTCTCAGGCTCAAGAAATGTTTCCCTTGGATTTTCAGGAAAACCCATAGTTAATGAAATATCTCAGCCAGTTACTCTAGAAGTAGGTCCATTGTCCCGTACTACTGATCTGTTACTTACTAAGGCATGTCCAGAAAATCTGTTAGGTATTAAGACACTGAAAGAGTTAGGTGCAGTTATTTGCTGTTCCCCAGAGGGAATACGTCTGTTCCTACGTGACTTTAAGGGTCACTATGTATTACGAGATTTTGATTCCAGATTGTCTAATGTTCCGCAGCATTTATGGGCGCAAGGTCCAACTGATGTAGGTTACATGCAAATCACACCCTATCGTGTGACTCTCAAACCAGGTATAGTGTTGCCCCGAATCCGACAGTACAGATTGCCACCTGAGGCTGTAGCAGCCTTATCCAAAATTATTGACGAGCTCATGGCTCAAGGAGTAGTTGTAGAAACTGACTCCAATGTATGCAATTCTCCGATCATTCCAGTCATGAAACGTACTGATCCAAATGCACCCCCAGTATATCGATTAGTGATTGATTTACGAGAGCTTAATAAATGTATTATTCCTCAGTATCCAGTTGTTCCAGACATTTCTTCCCTGTTAACAGCCATTGATTCCGAAGCCATGTTTTTTTACTGTTATTGACCTCAAGAATGCATTTTTTAGTGTTCCAATTCATCCAGACAGCCAGTTTCTTTTCGGATTTTGTTTAAATGGAAGGAGCTATATGTTTACACGCGCTCCTCAAGGTTTCACAGAAAGCCCTAGTATTTACAGTCAAGCACTCAAGAGACAACTAGACAACATTCACATGCCAACTGGCACTGCCCTGCTCCAGTATGTCGATGATCTACTGATCACAGCCCGTTCTGAACGTGCTTGCGAGCGAGCATCACTTACAGTTCTGTATTTTCTAGCCGAGATGGGGCACAAGGTGTCACCTTCAAAGCTTCAATTCTGTGTCCAGCAAGTGGTATACTTAGGACACTTGCTGTCCAAGAGGGGTAGGCAGTTGACACCCGACCGTATCCAGTTAATAGCGAATCTTCTCCAGCCCAGAACCCAGAAGGAGGTACGTGCTTTTATCGGCCTTACTTCTTATTGTAGACAATGGATTCCCCAGTATGCATTTCTAGCCAAGCCACTGATACAGTTAACGACACAGGAGGCAGCCGTATCGACTGTCCTCCCTTGGACATCTGAACATACACTTAGTTTCAACGAGTTAAAGAAAGCCCTATGCCAAGCTCCAGTTCTAGCTACACCGAACTACAGTAAGCCTTTTACACTTTTCGTTACAGAACGCGAAGGTACAGCATTATCTGTTCTCACACAAGATCAAGCAGGTCAATACAAGCCTTGTGCTTATTTTTCAAGCACATTAGATCCAGTCGCCCAGGCGTTGCCTGCGTGCCTCAAGTCAGTTGCAGCCACAGCACTAGCTATCAGACAAAGTGATTCCATAGTTTTAGGACATTCCCTGACAGTACAAGTTCCACATTCAGTAGAAGTTCTTTTAAACCGAACACAAACTCAGCACTTGACAATTGCACGTTTAACAGGTTATGAATTGACACTGTTCCAGCCACACATAGAAATTAGACGCTGCAATGTCCTGAATCCTGCTACACTGTTACCATCAGTTAATTCAAATCCAGACACACATGACTGTGTGGAAGTAGTTAACGTTACGACAAAGCCAAGACAAGACCTGACAGACATTCCGTTACCAGATCCTGACCTGACACTTTATGTGGATGGTTCATGTATGAGAACTAGTACAGGAGAACTAGTCGCCGCATATGCAGTGACTACTGACACTGAAGTTATTGAAACACACCGTATTGATACCCTGTCCGCTCAAGCAGCAGAGCTAGTTGCTCTGACACAAGCCTGTATACACGCCAAGAACCTGAAGGTTAATGTTTACACAGATTCACGTTACGCATTCGGAGTTGTACACGACTTCGGAGTGCTCTGGCAGGAGAGAGGTTTTATGACTTCTCATGGAACCAAGATTCAGCATGGTCTCCTTATTCAAGCTCTGTTAGATGCCATACATTTACCGACATCTATTGCTATCATGAAGTGCAAAGCACATACGAAAGTTACTGACATTATTTCCCAAGGTAATGATCTAGCAGACCGCACAGCCAAGCTTACAGCACAGACACCAGACATTCCAGTAAACATGACACATACTCCAGATCTGATTACATGCATGACAGTTAAGGACCCTACACAAGATGTCATAGATATTCAGTTACATGCTACTCCCGATGAAATCAAGAAATGGTCTGTACAAGGAGGGGTCCAGACAGATCAAGGATGGTTAACAAAGGGTAGAGCCACATGGTTTCTCCCCGATTCTATGGTTCAAGTCATTATCAACACCGCACATAGCCCAGCACATTTAGGAGAAAAAGCTATGTTAGACAGTATCCAGAACATTTGGTTCAACAAGCATTTACGAGCTGCAGCCAAGCAGAAAGTCCGTACCTGTATGATATGTTGTCAGTTTAATCCAGGTAAAAGTGTCCCGGTGGAACAAGGTGGTTTCCAGCCCCCTGACCACCCTTTTGAGGTCCTCCAGATGGATTATATTCAGATGGAGCGATGTCGAGGTTTCAAGTATGTCCTTGTAGTTGTATGCGCTTTGTCCAGGTGGACAGAAGCATATCCAGTCCCAGATTACACAGCCGCGACCACTGCCAAGCAGCTGGTTCGTGAATTCTTCCCTAGATACGGACTCCCTAGAGTCGTATATTCTGACAACGGCCAGCCATTCTCATCCGAACTCATGAGACACGTTTCCCTGTTGTTAGGGTACCAGTGGAAGTTCCATTGTGTACGCCATCCAGAAGCAGCTGGACTAGTCGAAAGACATAATCAGACTCTGAAAATCCGTATAGCAAAAGTTTGTAAAGACAAGGGTGTGGACTGGTTAGTAGCTTTGCCAGTCGCTCTGTTTTATATGCGTATGGTCGCACATTCCAGATCAGGTCTGTCCCCGTATGAGGTCGTATTCGGCCGCCCCCCCTAACATGTGGGGTACTCCTAGACCCCGAAGTATTACCGATGTTTCATGTAATATGCTGACAGATTACCTAGCTTCCTTGATGTCTGCCCTCAACTCATGTCGTTCACAGGTTGCCGCCGCATTTCCAGACAATACAGAGGTGGCACCGCACGAGATCGTTCCAGGGTCGTTGGTGATGATCCGCAACTTTGACAGATCAAGTCCGCTGGAACCACGTTGGAAAGAGCCACGTCAGGTCCTCTTGACCACCCGAACTGCCGTCAAGTTAGAAGGCAGGAAGGGGTGGGTCCACCTCTCTCATGTAAAACTTTTCAAAGGACCAAAGCCAGACTTCAAAGACATTGCCAAGAACATTTCCCCGGATTCGAAGGATTGCCAGAACATTGTTTTAAAGGACTGTCCCGCACCAGACTTTATTACAACCCCTCCCTTGGTAGAGAAAACTCCGCAACAGGAGTATAAGTTAAAGCTCAGGTCTAATAAGTCAGCCAGTTTGATTGTATAAGTCCTCCCCTAGGTGAAACGGTTAGACTGTTTCTGACATGTATAAAATAGACCCCCATAGTGAGAGAGTCAGTCGAAGTTCATTTAAATGCATCGTTTTTCTGAGTTTCATACTATTCATCAGCATAATGATTTCCTGCACCAGTTATGCTTTCTATCTGTGTTTTCCAGTTCCTCATGTAAATATGTCTGCTCATGCTACAGTAGAGCACACGTTTAGTGATCTGCCTCCTCACGAATATTCATACCGCCTCGCCATGCGTAATAACACATTCATCCGTATGTTACATTATTCACACCAGACCAGCAATGCCACTAATTGTTGGGTGTGTGGTCGACTCCCCCCTTTCCAGACATCGAAGGGAGTTCTGCCACTGTTTCCTTATCCATTTTCACACAATGGTTCGTGTGGAGCATGGTCCACGCTAACGTCATCCTCAACAGATATGTCTTTTCTTAACAGTACATGTTTCCCAGACAAGCAAGGTTTCCCCCACAGAACAGGTTTAGATTTAGAAAATGAAGTATATAATTTAGGAAATTATTCGTCGAATTTTATGGTTCTGAATGTTCAGTCTGATACTACTCCAGACTCACCTGCTATTTCAGTACTACCAGTCAAAGGCGAATTATGTGTCCGTAGTTATGGTTCTGTACATATAGGTCATAGTGAATGTACTACTGTTATCCAGTATAGTGACAGTAGGAAATCTATTTTTAAAGCTTCACGTCATTCCTATTTTGTTTGTGGTCAAACTGCATATGTCCGTCTGCCCCTCGATTGGGAGGGAACCTGTTACATTGCTTTCCTACTGCCACCTGTTTTTCTAGCCCCACCTGATTATCATAGGAATTCTTTCTTAGTGCACACTAGACACAAGAGAAATCTCCCGATTGTCGATTATACTGAAACCGCCGCAGAGCAATTCATTGATATAGATAAAGGTGTTTTCCCTTATTTAGGTACAGTTGTAAATAGTAAGTTAATTCGTAGGTTAACAAGAACCCTTGAAGCTGTAGTAGATGAGACTGCCTCTGCTCTAGGTAACTTAACTGAAGAACAATCCTTTATGAGAATTGTCGTTTTACAGAATCGTCTCGTCCTTGACGTCATACTGGCCGATAGGGGCGGGGCCTGTAGAATTCTCGGATCCAGTTGTTGCATTTTCATTCCAAATAACGCGCCATCTGTTTATTCAGCTATAACCAGACTCCATAAAATTGCCCATCTGTTACATCAAGATCCAGGCACCTGGACATGGTCCGGTTGGTTCTGGAATGTAATTTCCGCATGGGGATGGAAAGTCCTGTCCTTTCTAAGTATAGCAGTAGCGATCATATTTAGCTGCTGCCTCTGTATACAATGTGGCCCTGCGATTTGCAGCATGTGTGCTACCTCTTGTATTCCTAGTCCCAAGCCCCGTTCTAAATCCCGTTCCAAGACAATTCGAGACGAGCAAATGGTACTGTATGAAATGATAGACGGTATCATGAATATTGATGTTTCCTGATGGAAACGTAGTGACAAGGAGGGAATGTGGAAAAGTAAATTTTGCCATGTTCTGTGTCCCTACGCCCCATCCATCATATGTTATGTATGCATGACCAATATGCATATGTTATTCCCCATTTCTGATTAATGACGCAATTACAGTTGTGTCCACCTCTAATATGTTAGTTTCCAGTCCTCGTGAATACTACGAATATCAGGCCTATGTAAAATAATGTTGCCACGTTTCTCAGTGTGCACGTTATTCCATTACAAAGTCCCCGTTTCTAGGCCTCAAAAGGGCCCGGACCCTGGATTCAGCTCCTGTCTCCTGAAAGCCTCGCTGAGGAGCGATACAGCCCCCACCTGTATCCTCGACCTTTCACTTACTTCCTGCCTCGCACTGCCCGGTGCAGCCCGGCTCTGCCTCTAAGTCTGCCAAAAGTATGTTATAGTTCCTGCTATCAGTTCAGTCCTCCTTTGCATTCCTAAGCTACTGAACTGCATCAATAGTTTCCGTCGTTGTCTAGCCTTCTCGTCTCCATGTTAGAGAAATACTGTATTTAATGGTCATTTAATATTCTTCACGCACTACATGTAGAATAATGCATGGTCCAGTCTTAGAATCAGGTTAGCTTTTCCCCTCATGACTTCTAGTTTATATCAACATGTTCCCTAAACATTAGATACCAGATAGGGTTTAGGTACATGTCGCTCCGACCCTCCAGACTCTAGTCTCTGCTCCTAGCACAGAGTTCGTAGCCCCCAGCTTCTCCTAGTAACACGTCATTGCCAGTTTTCGCGCACCATTAGGTTAGAGGTCCCGGCTCCTTAGGTAGCCCCTCCTATGTGTCCGCCCATTCATGACATATTCTGTTACGTTTTACTTCACATGTCTAAGTAAACTCCCAGTTACACCTCTTTTTACTGTTATCTCTCGCGACTGCTACACGTCATGCCTTCTGCTCCACCCACTGCTACGCCTACTGCAATGTAATGCTATGTGTTTGCGTTATGTATATAAATGAATGTCTTGTTATTGAATGTTAGCGAGCTCATCCCAGACCAAGCCCCGGCAGCTGCCGGGCCTCTTTTCCCCTGTCATCCTGTTCCTATGCAGGTTGTCCTGATCCTGTCCTTATGCTGTAATAAACCTACAGAAACTCCTACTACCTCGAATCTTGACTCTTATTTATTGAGCTATCTGTTATTCATTCATTCATCCAAAAATAGGGTATTATTTATTTATTTACCACAGTTAGATGAACAATGGCCAAATTGATCTTTGCTATTAGGAGCTCCTCAATTGCATCTTGGTGGTGTGGTGATATAGTGGGAATCACCAACGAGTGAATATATGGCTCTACCTCTTTTGCGCCAGGACGCTCCTTCGCTGGAGCAGCTGTGCGCACAACAAATACCGATAACATAACATAACATAATATAACCTGGATTGGCTTAATAGTCGCTGATAAAGGAACAATAAATACACTGTTGATATTAGTTGACCAACACCGTCCCTGCTAGCCACTCCTCCAAAAAAAGATGCACACTAGGGTCCTTTGACCCTTGGGGCCATCAACAACCTCATTATTTTGGAGTTGGGACCATCACCGGTGGTCCGATATCCTGGACCGGGAGCAGGACCTGCTGGACCTGCTAGGAGTGGAGGTCCCGGGGCTTGGTGAGTGGCTATTTAATTATTACTACTTTGTGTCTGTTCTTCTGCTCTGTGCTATATGTTGCGAATATATATTTCTTCCAACCAGCTAGAATGCTGCTGCTTACATTGCAGGTAAACTACGTTTAAAAGTCTTCTGTGATTGTTATGACACAGGTGCTTTGCGCTACTAATCTTACTTGTTTGCAATTTTGTGTTGGCTTAGCCTGCTTATGTAAGAGTTTATTTTAGAGAACTTAAGTTAGGTAATGCTAGAGTGATTCTAGTCCTTCCTTTGTCCTGTCACTAAGAGATAGCGGAATTAAACTTAAGTTTAGTTACTTATTAGTATGAGTTGTAATTTTTTAGTGGTCTGCGTGACACCCCCTCTGTTACCAATTATCCTTCAATCTAGACTATCTGTTTCTAAATTCTTGTTATCCCTGCCTCTAACTGCCTCTGCTATGACTCTCTCTTCTACTACTATTAGTCTGTCAGCAGCTAAGCTTGCCCAGTTGGCCACTCTTTACTTAAAAGGTTTTAAATAAAATTTAGATTCACCAGTAGTTCTAGCCATTGAGTCCAGTCCTTTGGGTTGTCCTCCTCTACTACTTCTAGTCTACTTAATCTTGAGGCTTTCCTAATATTGAGGCTTTTCGACAATTCCCACCAACAAAATGCCTAACCGGATTTTATTATTTTGATAGGATAGGACATACACAAGAAAATAGGACGTTGGTGACTTTCCTCACACCTCAATCAGAACCCACCACAATCCCCTGCCCAACTAGTTATAGTAGTGTCTCATTACTATTAGCTCTCCGAACCCCCCCCCAAGATACCCAATGAGTAGACAACCCAGAATATAACACTCCTGACCTCTCAGTCGTGGAAGCAATGCACATGTACACCCTTCCTTTCGCTCACTCACTTGTGTAAGTCCACACCAAATACCACTGAGTCTATGTAAGTTCAAAAGGTTTATTTTCAACAGATAAGCTCTGTACGTTGTTCTATAATGCAGCACCAACAGCAAAATGCCTAAGATTATTATTATTATTATTATAATTACATTTGTTAAGCGCGCAGCTACCCGAAGGTTTCCCGGCGCTAAAGATAAACAAAGAGTGAGTAAGTTTAAGAGAAAATCAGGACACAACTTAAATATTAAAAAGCCAGGTCTTAATTCCTTTACGGAATGTAAGGTAGCAGCACTCAGATCGTAAAGATTGAGGCATGGAGTTCCATAAGGACGGTGCCAGTAGAGCAAACGAGCGGCCGCCCATTTTAGCTCTATTGACCCGAGGGATCAGAAATTTGTTTTGAGTGGAGGATCTCAGTGTACGGGAGGGGACATAGTGCTGGACTAAAGAGGAAATATATTTGGGAGCTTTACCCATTTTATTGTGGTGCATTATACAGAGAGCTTTAAATTTTGCTCGGTTCTCAATGCGCAACCAGTGCAACTTGCGCAGATGGATAGAGGCCGATGCCCTGGCCGGCAAGTTACAGAGGAGGCGAACTGCCATATTCTGGACCACCTGAAATTTCCTTGTTACCTCCTTACAAGCACCCAGAAGCAGAATGTTCCCGTAGTCCATGCGAGAGGTGACAAGGGCCTGGACTACAATCCTCAGGGTATCAGCTGGGAGCATCCATGTGATTTTTCTCAGCCATCTTATGATGGTAGTACAGGTGGCAGAGACTTTTACAACCTGTTGCTTAAATGACAGTTGGTTGTCAAAAGAGACCCCGAGGTTGCGAACTGAGGCTGAAGGGGTAGGAGTGGGACCCATCTGATGAGGCCAATGTTGAGGGCCCCAGAGAGAGGTGAGAGGACCGAATAAAAGTAGCTCAGTTTTATCGCCATTCAATTTTAATTTATGACTGTGCATCCAGTTGGCGATTTGCTCCAACCCGGACCGAAGAGAGGACGTCGGAAGGTGTTTATTAGTAGATAATGAATAAATAATTTGTGTGTCATCTGCGTAAGAATATATCGTGAGACCTGCTTGCTCTCCCAAAAAGGCAAGAGGTCTCACGTAAAGATTGAAGAAAAGAGGACTGAGAATAGACCCCTGGGGGACACCGTGAGAAGAAGAAAAGATAGAAGAGACAGACGAAGAAGAAAAGACTTGAAAGGTGCGATTAGAAAGGAAACTAGCAATCCAGGCCAGGGCAGGGCCAGTGATACCCACAGAATTCAGGGTAGACAGCAAGATGGAATGGGAGACGGTGTCAAATGCGGCACTCAAGTCTAGCAGAATGAGTGCCACAGTCTCCCCGCTGTCCACCTGTTTTCTGATGGTCTAAGACACCCCGAGGAGTGTAGTCTCGGTGGAAAAGCCAGCCCTGAACCCAGATTGAGAGCAATGTAAAAGATTAGAGGATTCAACGTAAGAAGTAAGAAGAGAGTTAACGTGTTTTTCCAGAACCTTGGAATAGGAGGGAAGTAAAGAAATAGGGCGAAAATTAGAAGGATTATTTGGGTCTGCGTTAGCCTTTTTTATCAATGGAACCACCATCGCATGCTTCCATTCATTAGGGACCGTAGATTCAACCAGAGAAGCATTTAGGAGATTTAGAATGATCTGAAGTATGGCTGGGTCCAGAGTACGCAGTATTTGTGGAGGCATAGGATCAAGGGGAGATCCGGATTTAATTTCCTTAAGATAGGTTTGAAAAAGTGAGAGCGAAATCGGCTCCCAAAAGTGCAGTGAAGGAACAGTAATAGTTAGATTGACAGTATCAGTAGGAACAAGATTAGGCAAATGAGACACGGAAGCAGAGAGAACCGTGGGAGTAGCATCGAAAATAGCGTAAATCTTATCTATTTTCTCCAAAAATCTGTTCGTTAGTAGACTGGTACCTCTGCGACACACAAGGGCTTGGGCCTAGGTTGGTGGGGTTGGCCCGCTGGTGAGGAGGTGCTGCTCCCAGCTTGGTTTCCCGACAGCGCTGCTGCAGGCGTCATTTTTTTGGTGCCAAAAAAACACATTGACCGGCACACTAGTCGTGGTAAGTGCCACTTCCTTTTTCTGTTCCTTCTTCTTCTCACCAGCAACTTTCTTGGTACTGGAGGACCTGGTACCTTTCTTGGGGGCCATCTTCTTCAGATGTCAGGCAGGACACAGGTGCACAAGTTGCAGAGATGTGTGTGGTCACACATGGACGTGATGGGGTGTGCAGCAGGACTTCTGTCTGGTAGTACAACGGGTGATGATGATACCTCCTCCTCTGTCTTTTTGTGCACCTAAAAGCAAAGAAGCCAGGAGAAGAACATCAGTGAAATGTTGAATTTGTTGTTGTGGTTCAATGTACTACTAGTACAAACAAACAAATAAAAGATATAGTGTAGCCATTTGTGAGACTTTGTCAACAAGGGTTATGGCATACTGTATGTACACACTACAGTCTCAGGAAGGATGGGAAAGAATAAGAACAACAACCAAAATACAAATGTAATGGAAGTGGGGTGGACCCTGTTTGGCATTAAATTATTTGATCATCACATCATTCAGGGAGCTGCTGATGGCAAAAGGGATGGATGGAAGCAGTAAGCCAAGAGGAAAATCATGCAGGCCTATATGCCAAAAGCAGCACACTAATAACTACCACCAGAATAGGCCACCAGCCGCAGGGACACTCGCAAATCAGAAGCAACAAACAGGAGTCCTGGGAAACAATGTACTGACCAAAGGCCTACAAAAGCCAGGCAAAGGATGCATGCTAAACCACACTGCTTTGCATTTTTTGCAACTCAGTTCAATGTCATCCATGCCCTAAATTAGGTTTAAATTCAACAGAACACACAGAAACACTTGTTTAATGCACCTGTGGCTACCTGCTCTGAGCCTACTGGATGAAAGGCCTGCTGGCAGACAAGGCCACACAAGCTTGCAGGCCTATGGCAAAAGCACATTACTGGGCTTCAAAATGTCCACCAGCCGCATGGCCAGGCCCACACAACTACAAGAAACAGAAGACAGACAATGCAGGCCTCACTCAGAGAAATGAGTGAGCGATGAAATTTCCACAAATGCTTCACTGGTTCAAATGATGTTGAATCCAAAATGTATTTTTCAAAATATCCTTTTTAATGAATGTTCATGCACAATTGGGGACAGCTTGTCAGTTACTTCAATTCTGTTTATACATCAATAATACAAGTTAAACAGCCGACGCGTTTCGTCCTTGAATGGACATCATCAGGGCTGTCAAAAAAGAAAAAAGTTTATCAATACAAACAGTGTCAATGCATTTCCAAATTACAAATTTCTTTATACATCTATCGTCATAAGAAATCCCATTACTTGATATTACATCACTTCTAATGTATAAACAGATTCATCAATAGCCTGCCTATATGACACACTAATCACATACAATTAATTTAATACACATACTTAACATGTTGAGAAATTCTATCCACATGTCATATCTCACACTGCTGACACAGGACAATTTGACAAATTAATGCCTACCTCCAACTGATTAAGCTGTAAGTTCAAAATTAGGTCACTATCCCTGCTCCTGTAAAATGACTCCCAGCTTACGTGTCTCCTTCAATCAAAAATAAGCACCTGAGAGATGAAAAATTATTTGTATTACACTCTGTCTCATAGCATCTAATAATTGTTTCTCATTTACACAGTGCAGAGGCCGTCCTATTCTCTCAAGGTGTGTCATTCGGGCCATGAATGTACTATAATCTACTGTGAATACCATGATCTCATTACATTTAGCCTACCTCCAATAACTATGGATATCACACTCTGTATGTTGGTGAATCCAAACTGAAAAAACTGTTCTTCAATCATCTGAAAGCGAAATCAAAAGAGGGAGAGCCATCTTGTTCTTTGACTAATATGAAACATCCCTATTGCCCCCATACCTGACCACACATATGGCCCCAAACAACATTTAGCCACGAGTAGTTTGATGCCCATGATGGCCTGTGCTGTTATGATCCGCCAAATCACTCACCTATATCAATTTGAACTCCAATATATTCAGGCCTGGACTTCTCATTTTAGAAATATTCGTCCTCTTATTCACACTGAAATTAATGTAAAGAACTCTTAATTGTAACAGCTGTAATTTTTCTAATATGTGCCCCAATGAAAAGCTATTCCTGCTTACCTATGTAAGCTTCCGTGAAATGCAAGACGGCCCACATCCTGTGTTCTCTCTTAATCCATATTGTGATCTATAATCCCAAAAGAGACATATGTACATATCCAGGTCAGACCAGGGGCCAACTCAAGCCAAGTACCAGAGACCTCCTTTAGCATAACTCAAATCCTTCCTCACCTTTCTTTAAAGATAAGCTCCGTCTGCTCCTACATTATGATAAAAGAAAAACAAAGAACAATATACCCCATATCAGTATACCATATTCTCTTGCTTCAACAATCAAAAGTTAAAATTTCTACTCCTACCCATTTCTCACCTATTATATCCGTGAGCAATGCTTTTTACTTCTCTATCCAGGCCGGCGACACTGAGCGTCTTCATGATCTAATGCGCACCTGCCCTCCAAGCGTGGTTGCGATTTAGACATGCCAAGCGCCAATCAAATTGCAGGAAATTTCCCGCCCTCATTCTGCGTGTGTTTCCCATTAGGTCCGCACATCAACACTTCCTGTTCTTCACATCACCTTCCCCTTACTCGAGCTCTCGCTCGAAGTATATACTGTTTACTCCACATCAGCCAATCAGCACTGTTTTGCCTCCTTTACGTCTCCCAATCTTGTTTGTCTATTATGTCTGCAGCTCGTACCATCTAACGAATCCCTTTCACGGAGAATATTTTGTTCAACTTAAGTTAACCAATCAATGGGACTGTACCTTACCAGTGTATTTGATGCTCCCAGTTTCACCTCAATCCGTGGCGTTCAATAGCCGAGAAAATCCTCGACTCGACCAATCATGCCCGATAATAACGCGCGTCATCTAGTTTCCACTCCGGTCCTCGTACAACTATTCAGTATCACCTCACCCGATAAGTATGTTTGTAATATTAAGAACTGCACTATATACGACCAAATTCCGACATTATTCTTAGTGTGTAAATGAAAAAAAATTATAGTGTATTATTTTTATATTTATTTTATGTCCCGACTAAACCAAACCAAAAATACTATCACGTCATCACAACCACACCTAAACACCCACCCGATCCGGTGCAATACAAAGTATTCCATAGTGAGTGAAACCCACTTCTGACAATCACTTGATCTTCTCTTAAGTCTAATCCTGTGGTGCCTGCTCCCCCACGAGTTGCCGTGGGAGATGCTAACTGTCATGCAACTCCAACATTCTATATAATCATGAACACGTATATTGCGCTAGCTCCATTCATTACTAGTTACCACCTGTCTGCGTCATTGTGCCAAAAAGGCCCCCAGTATCAGTTTGCACCCCCAATCATTTTATAAACAGTACCAAATAAAAGATGTAATTGCAACAATGAATAATTGAAAATAACCTTCCTAATCCAGTATGTACTTCTGTTACTGGATTATATTCATTATCAATTCACATTGTTCAATACCACAAGTCAATTATTTCCTGTATCTGCAGAGCAAGGAGACTACACGCATAAATCTCCAGTAATTACATAGTAGTCTATAAAAAATGATGAAGCTCATTTTCAGTGTTCAAACCAAACTGTACTGATCTACATCGACTAATCCATCGAGCTTCCTGTTGTCTCAGTTGTAATACCCAATCCCCCCTCTCTTCCTTGGCTGAACTTTCTATAGCCCATGAAACTTAATTGCAGTCTGTGTCGAATGACACTCTCTCATATGCTGAAATATGGGAGATCTCTCATCCTGATTAATGATCGCCCTATTGTGCTCCTGTATCCTTACTTTCAATTTTCTCTTTGTGCTGCCTATATACACTTTGTTACATTCACATATAACGGCATACACTACACCACAGCTTTCCAAACTTTTCATGTTGGTGACACACCCTTTTGTGAAAAAAATGTCAGGGACACGGGGAAGCACAGCGAGCGAGCCTGAACCACCTATGGTGGGTTCGGGCCCCACACACATCACACACACACACACCCCACCCCACACACACCCCACCCCACAGACACACCAACCCACACACACATCTCCCACACACACACATAACCCAACCACACACTCACAAAACCCCCCACACACTCACATAACCCCCCACACACTCAACCCCACACATCCCACACACATATCCCACACACACACCCCCCACACACATCCCACACACACACATCCCACACACACACACCCCACACACCCCCCACACACACACCCCACACACATCCCACACCACACACACACCCACCACACACACCACACACACACCCCACACACTCAACACACTCCGAACAAACAGAGACTTGAGGGGCACTGTTAAAGGGTACTAGTGAGGGAATCAGTGGCGGAGGTGGCCTTTCCCTCCATCTGTCTCCCTCCCTCTCTGTCTTCCTCCCTCTGTCTCACTCCCTCTGTCTCGCTCCCTCTCTGTCTCGCTCCCTCTCTGTCTCGCTCCCTCTCTGTCTCGCTCCCTCTCTGTCGCGCGCCCTCTCTGTCGCGCTCCCTCTCTGTCGCGCTCCCTCTCTGTCGCGCTCCCTCTCTGTCGCGCTCCCTCTCTGTCTCGCTCCCTCTCTGTCTCACTCCCTCTCTGTCTCACTCCCTCTCTGTCTCACTCCCTCCCTCCCTCTGTCTCTCTCTCTCTCCCTCCCTCTGTCTCTCTCCCTCTCTCTCTCATTCTCTCTCCCTCTCTCCCTCTCTCTCTCCCTCTCCCTCCCTCTGTCTCTCTCCCTCTCCCTCCCTCTGTCTCTCTCCCTATCCCTCCCTCTGTCTCTCTCCCTCTCCCTCCCTCTGTCTCTCTCCCTCTCCCTCTCTCTCTGTCTCTCTCCCTCCCTCCCTGGTATGAACAGCATATATATTTATTTACCGACATTGCAAGAGTGTTTATGTGGTCAAGCTGATAATTGCGGACAACATAAGTTACTTTCAGAAACTCAAGGACAAATATTTGGGAACAAACACATTAATTTACTAAAAATGAAAAGTTGTTATAGGGCGACAAAAAATGATGTATAATTAAGAAAAATTACAAGGTATTTTTTTAAGGATAATTTACTAAACATGGCAAACTGATATTTTGGAACAAAAGTCGTGTGCTTAAATATATTTCAAGATGATAGTCGATTAATAATTTGAGGACACAGTGATGATATTGAATAATCGGTCAATTGCAGAATGATCTGCCTTACTTCTGAGACGGCTGTTTCTTCGATAAAGTTGAGCCATCTTATGTTCTATATTAGTAGATTTTACTAGCTTGTTAAGAACACACATAACAGCTGCCTGAGAACAGATTCTCTTCCAGCAGTGTTCTCTGTCTCTGGTCTCTCAACCAGCAAGATTGAGCTAATCTGATAGACATCTCTGCTAACTGCTGAAAAGTGTGAAATCAGTAACGTTTCATGCTTTCATCAAATATAGCAGATAATCTATCAAAAGAGGCAGGCGGTAAAACTGAATGCAAGAGGAGCTAAAAACGAACACGAAGTTTTCCCGGTGTTGGCAGTTTCACACTGCACACACACATTATTTCAACGACTGAAGAAAGCTGTTTTTGAAGATTTGAAAATTGCACTGGCAATTCTTATTGTAAAAGGCACCATTTGGTCCATTTGTTTCCCTTTGTGGAGTGGGTGGGTGTGTGGGTGGGGAGGAGGGGGGCTGGCCTCAAAGGGCTTCAGCCCCCCTCCTCCCCCCTCGTGTGTGGCAGCCCGGGATGAGACACTTCCCAGGCCCGCTCACAGCCGCACCCGAGAACTTCACACGTCTTTGAAGACCTTGTGCATGTTAATAGGGCTTTGTTGTTGCTCGCCCCTTCTAAGAGCCCCTGCAGCTCCACTCTGCCGATGCGACACACCTACGTGGGTCGCGACACAGTAATGTGTCGCGCCACATAGTTTGGAAAGCTGTGCACTACACCTTCACTGTTACAATTTATAAACTCTTTAATTGTATAGCACTGACTGGTGTTGAATTTAAATTCCTTGGTCTTATGTATTCCTAGCTTGCATATACTGCAGGCCTAATGCAAAAAGCACACTGTCTGTCTTCAAAATGGCTGGCAGCCTCATGGCCAGGCCCACACCAAGAAGCCTAGGCCACAAAGGAATACCATGCAGGCCTCTGTGGCAAAAGCAGCACACTAATAACTCCCACCAGAAAAGGCCACCAGCCACATGGACACTCACAAATCACAAGCAACAAGCAGGAGGCCTGGGATACAATGTACTGACAAAAGGCCTATAAAAGCTAGGCAAAGGATGCATGCTAAACCTCACTGCTTTGCCTTTTTAATGCAATAAAATGCAAAAACGAAAATCCACAGGGCAAACAAGGTCTGCAGGGTACACACCAACACACCACACACACACACACACACACAACAAAGGCATTTCTTTAACACACACCCAAAAACAGAAATACCCCAAAAACACATTTTGCAACTTAATCCACTGCCATCTATGCCCTAAATGATGTTTGAAATACATTCAACAGACACCAAAGGAACAGTTGCTTCATCATGCACCCACCCTTGACTAGCTCTGGGCCTACTGGCTCCCCACAACAATAAAAAAAAGAACGATAAGTACCAAAATTGTAGTTGCAACAACTGCAATGCCACCAATCAAACACACAACACCAACTTACTTGTAAAATATCAAATTCGAAAGTCCTTAAATCCAATGATAATGATGCAGCAGACACAAAGAGTGATCCTTCCAGCTCCAAATCCAAAGGAAGAATGAACAGGAGATGGACACAGCACTGGGAGGAGCCTGCTGGACAGGAACAAGTTGGAGACTCTGTGGCACTTCCTCCATCTCCCCCCAAAACATTTTGTTTTTAAAAAAGGACTCCTTGCACAAAAAAGGACAGCCAAATGTCAATCTGAGGAGTTTTTTCATCGAAATCATCATTTACAGACGGTGTTATGCTGCTAGAGATATTATTCTTTTCCAGATTGAATATTTTGCGTGTTCATGATCGTGAGCTTCACCACAATTCCGCCTGATGTCGATGGCGCATCCAAAATGACGTGTTCGCGATCTTAAGCTCTCTGTCAAGGTAGAGATTGACTTGTTCGCGACCTCACGCTATCTCTCGCGGTGGAGAATGACGTTTTCGCGTTATCAGACTCTCGCAGTGTCTGATGGCGAGGCGAATAACATGATCGCGATCACGTACTCTCGGGGGATAGCGCGACCGGCTACCAACATCTCATGGAGCACGCAAATAGATCGGAAAACTTGTCGGCGAACGCAGGGATCCCGGTAAGGCGATCGTGCAGAGGAGAAGGCATTTAAAAAGTGCGAACATGAAAAAAATCGCGCCTACGCTGCAAATCTTTGACAATTCCGCATTCTCAGCAGGACGTGAAAATGTCAAAATATCACAAATTCCGTGAGCGGAACGGAATTTGACACCTACCCTTAGAATTGACATCGTGGGCAGCTGAGGTTTCAGCAATTCCATACAACCAAACAGGCTTCTGTAACAGTATGGGGACTACCACCAACATACTAGATCTTTCACTATTAATCGACGTCACCCTTGAAGCAAAGCAACCCCTAAATCTGTATTGACTATTGTTCTGCATTCGACCACGCCAACAGAAACCTTCTGTGGGAAAAATTGAAAAAGCTGAACATCCCCCTGCTCCTCTTAAACCAACTAATTCTCCTGCACAGCGAGACATGGGTGCAAGTCAAACTAGGCTCTGGTGAATACCTAACAAGAAAGATCTCAACAAGCACAGTGGTAAAACAGGGCTGCGTACTCGCTCCAATACTTTTTAATCTTTTCTTGGGAGCGCTATGAACGCTGCTAAATGAAAGTAACTTGAATGCACCAAAGTTCGGGGGCACCCGCTGTCGAATCTCTTCTACGCAGATGACCCAGTACTTATTAGCCGGACCCCTGTAGGCGTACAGCGGCTACTGGACATTACGTCGAGATATTCTGCAGCGAATAGGATTAGCATCAATCAAGAAAAATCTAAAGTTATGTGCATTAATCTCCCTAAAAAGAAAACAACACAGAATTGGCTCTTGGCATCAAGGAAGCTGGAAATGGTCTGTGAATATAGAAATGTGGGGGTTATCATAGACTGCAAGGGCAACTTCAAGCCACAAAATGACGCCATAAAAAGGAGAGGGTTAATGGTTGTGGTAGTACTTAGAAACCTAAACAAGCATTGGCATAGCCAATTGGGCTCGCCTTTGGGACCTTATAAGTGTTTAGCCAACAGTTGATGTTGTTGCACCAAGGATATTGTGCTGCACAACTAAACCCTTATAAGGTCCCAAAGGCGAGACCTATTGGCTATGCCAATGCTTGTTTGTTTGGCAGGTTTGTAGATGTCCAAGACATGAGGATGAGGCTGTGAATGGTGCGTTGCACAGAATTCAACAGCAAATGCACCTGAGCCAGGTGTCTTACTCCTGGTTAGATGAACGATGGCCAACTTGATCTTTGCTATTAGGAGCTCCTCAATTGCATCTTGGTGGTGTTGTGATATAGTGGGAATCACATGCGAGTGAATATATGGCTCTACCTGAGTTGGCTGAATAGTCGCTGATAAAGGAACAATAAATACACTGTTGATATTAGTTGACCAACACCGTCCCTGCAAGCCACTCCTCCAAAAAGGATGTACACTAGGGTCCTTTGACCCTTGGGGCCATCAACAGCCTCATTATTTTGGAGTTGGGAGCATCACTGTGCACTTCCAGATTGTTCCTCAAGGTGTTGAGTTCTGTTGCTTAGGGCAGTCAACCAGGTGAATCGGCATTTCAAGCACTGAAGGCTTCCTGGCAAGCAACATGGATTTCAATTCTGCCAATCTGATAGTTAGCTGCCTTTGGTCAGTCCACAGCAGCCCAGCATCCAGGGCGACAGGACTGATCTTAGGCTGCACGGCAAGCTTTGTCTCTAGCATGGTTTGGAGTATTCAATCAAAGGTGTCCGAGTTTGAGTCCTCCCTGGACTGCATTTTTGTTTTCCTTCTTTTACCTTCACTTTGCACCAGTATACAAGAGCATTCCAAGGCAACTGCTATGAATATAAAGAAACATTGAGGTGATTTAGGAGTGAAGGGCATATCAATGCAGTAGCTGTAAAGGATTCACCTTAATGTTGGGAGACCTGCCCTCTCTAGCTCAGAAACCATCAAATAAAATAGTTGAAACAATGACTATTTTTCACTTTTAATTAAAAAGCTACATCAGATGAGACAGAAAGTGAAACAAGCAATGGCAAAGCCAGTAGGAGTAGCTTGACTTTGAGTCTTGGTTAAATGATTAAAAAGCCTACTGCAGAGAAAAACTAAACTACAAATAATTGGTTTCATTATACAGTTCATCTAAGAAAAAAACTATATTTAATGTGTGTGATGCATCAGACAGCAACAGCACGAGAGGATTAAAAAATAATCGTCTGGCAGGCATATATTTTCAGAACTTGTAGTACTATTTGGCCAATGAATGTGACTGGCACTTTCAGTCTTGGCTAAAACGTTTTTTTTAAAAAGCCTATCACAGTAGAAATAAATCCATGAAAAATTGATTATTGCTTAATACGTACAATGATTTTATGAGATACATATTTTAAAGTGTAATGACTCAGTGTCTTTTTGAGATGGAAAATATCACCTTATGCATTCCAATGAAGCGCACTATGATAGAAGGAAGGATGCACCAAACAGCCAGCATTTTGAGGTGAGGGAGAAATACTCCCCTGAATTGACCCAAAGCTCACCAAATGTTCAATTGGTAAAAATAGGTAACCAGCTGTGCTGTGGAGTCAGACATAACAAGCATTGGAAAAGCCAACAGGTTTGCGGTTGGCTGCCAGTATTTTCTATTTGTCAATGCTGGTTTTGTTTTATCGTGGTTTTTGTAAAACGTTATTGTTGTGAAAGCCGTCATGCCTTGTCAATCTAAAAAAAAAAAAATATTGGGTAAATGCACACAAAAAAAATGTGGTCTCAAATATCACATAATATTGCTGTTATGGTCCCTGGCACTGAAGAGAAGTACCTTGTGTGTGAATGTGCTCCATGTGAAAGGGCAAAATACCGTCACTCGCAGTTAGGTTAGTCAGTTGTTGCATTATCCCATGGCGTGTGCTGCAGTCGGTGGTAGAAAATTTGAATGACAACAACAGACCAAAGAATTAAGAGGACTAGCTAAAAGTCCCTATAAGAAAGCATATTATACATGATACATAGAATTTAAATAAATAATCATAAGCTTAAACACGGCTAACGCCATACTTAAACATGCCTTCTCTATGAAGTTCTCATTTAAATCACAAGATGGCAGCTGGCACCACTACATGGGAATTAGATAGACAAGCGACGAGCCAGAGGATATCCGTAGTAAGGACAGACAAGTTAACGTACACATTTATTATTATTTTGTTTTAATTAAGCGTAAGAGATCATGATCAGCAATCGCAAGTAGCTGGATTTGAACTGGGTTGTATAAAACTCGAAGTTAAGGAATTACAAGCCCGTGCGCCTCGCACTAAAAGTGGGAGGGTTTAGGGGAGTGCAGCCCGCCGAGAGCACACAAAGCCTTTCCCTTGCGGGAGCGAGCCAGGGGCACCATGTGTTTGCAAGTTAATTACAAACATATGGTGTCAAAGCTTGCTCCTGCAAGGGAATAACCAAACGTGCATGCGTTGGCATGAAAGCAATGCAACGCGTGCACGTTTTTGGCCTCAAAACCGACTCCATGGCACAAGGTCTTTTTCCTATGGAGCGCATGCACGCTGCATAGAGGAGACCTAAAAACGAGATCACTGGACAAAGCCTATTACCCCTCATAAAGTTGATCCAGGCAAAATTAATCCCAGCCATCAATTATGGCAGTGAAGCTATGAGTGGGAGGGGATGCTGCTTCAGTAGATGGAACGATAGCAAAGGTGCTACGTATGATCTTTGGCCTTCCTGGGTACACATCGCCCGCACAGATGAGACTAGAATTCGGGCTGCCAAAGAAGAGCTGGCACGCAAAGGAACATACATAAAAAGCTGGCACAAAGTAAGCAGGGGAGATCCGAAAACACTAACAGCCTGATTCATGTACATGCCGTTTTGCGTGTCCCTAATAGCGATTAATAGCGACTCGCTATTGAGGAAACGCAAAACGGCATTCATGTACTTTTCGGGGAAAAAATAGCGACTCGCACGCGGGCGCTAAAGCCGTTAGCGACCTACAAAAAACGCAGAAAAATCGCTATTTCCGGCTACCTGCGATCGGGATTGTGACTCGCAATCCCGATCGCACGGGATTGCGAGTCGCAATCCCGTGCGATCGGGATTGCGAGTCGCATTCTCGCGGGATCTGGAAAACGGGAAGACGCATTCCGAGCACTGTGATGACATCACAACCAGGAAGCAGCCAAATCCCACCCCCAAACACCACAGTGACGCTATCCATCGAGTGTTCACGACGGAAAGCTGACGCTAAACCTCCGTTAGCGACTCCCGAACCGGCCGAAATAGCGACCGCCATGTCCGACGAACCTGTCCCTGGCCCCACCGCAAGCGCAAGCTCAAGTTCTCCGAGCAGGAGCTGGAGAACCTGATTGAAGGGGTGGTGGCCAACCACGACCGGCTCTTTGGTGCCAACTCAAGGAGGGTCCCAGAGCAGGAGAAGCGGAGGATCTGGGTGGGGATAGCCTCCAGCGTCAACTCTGTGGGCGTTGCGGACAGGTCGTTGGAGGAGCTGAAAAAGCGCTGGTACGACCTCCGAGGGCGTGCCAAGGAGAGGGTGGCGGAGCGCCTTGGTGAGGCATCAGGCACTGGAGGTGGTGGACCGACTGTCCCACCCAACACACCCCTGGAGGACCAGGTTGAGGACACCTTGGAGAGGGAGGCGTGTGTTGGCGTGACCCCTCTGGACTCCTCCCGCCCCACCCAAGACACCCAAGGTAAGTGGCATGCGACTGCGACCCTGTCCCCTATGACCGTCCCTGACCAAATAGGCTCACTCATTGGCCCTTAGTCATGCCTATGTTGTGCATCAGGAAATGCCCTGAAGCATTGTGGGAGACGTAGTATGTCCACAATGTAGTAGTACCACAATGCGGCCAGAAAGGTTCCAAAGTGCGCAAATCCACAGCCATCCAGGGAATGACACCCAGCATGCATGTATCATCTGCACGTCTGACAGTCACATGCACCTAATGAGTATCCACTTACCCTCACAGGTGCCGATGATAGCAGTGACAGCGAGAGGCTGCTGATTGATGAGGAGGCCCAGGAGGAGGAATCCCTACCCGATACCCAGCCACCAGCCCCTGCCGCTGCGCCAACACCAGCAGCCAGGCCCCCCACCGTACCTGCTGCTACATCTGCAGGCCCACCGGCTGCCAAGGCCAGGGCCCCCACCTTACCTGCTGCTACATCTGCAGGCCCACCGGCTGCCAAGGCCAGGGCCCCCACCTTACCTGCTGCTACATCTGCAGGCCCACCGGCTGCCAAGGCCAGGGCCCCCACCTTACCTGCTGCTACATCTGCAGGCCCACCGGCTGCCAGAGCCAGGCACCCCACCAATGTGCCTCCAGTGCCTGCCGCACCTGCAACACCAGCTGCTACACCACCTGCAGCTCGTCCAACCAGATCTGGGCCAGCCAAATCCGCAACACAGCGGCCGAACAGCAGGAGGGGCAATGGGCATCTCCATGCCTGCATGAGCGTGGAGCGGCGCATGCTCCGAATACACCAGCGCCAGTCGCAGCAGCAAGGAGCCATCCAGCTCCAGCTGCATAAGATTGGCCGCAATGTGGCGGGAGTCGGCGAGCGGATGGACCGCATGACGGGGGCCATGGACCGCATGACGGCGGCAATGGAGGACAATACTGCAGCGCTCGTGAAGCACCGCA
Source organism: Lissotriton helveticus (assembly GCF_964261635.1). NCBI lineage: Eukaryota > Metazoa > Chordata > Amphibia > Caudata > Salamandridae > Lissotriton > Lissotriton helveticus. Next base: position 2,097,124,817 of record NC_136067.1, read on the forward strand.
GTGTTTCAAGCAGGCGCCACCACCAGCTGTTGAGCCGGCTGTCGAGCTATAGTCGCTCAAATTGTGTGGCAGCAAATGCCACCACCCAGCTGTCGCGGCGCTCTCTGACCCAGCAGCACCAACTGGTCCAGTGCTGCGAGGACATTACCCGGGTGCTGGAGCACTTGACCACCGCCGTTACCGCACTGCATACACCTGTGCTACCGGCCATTGTAGGGGGAGATGATGCGAGTGAGGCTGCCTCCAGCGTGAGCAGCCACTCTGCCACGCAGGTCCCGCCACCTAGGCGCAGCACCAGGGCTACGCCTGGTACAGCTGCCCAGGATGAGGAAGAGCCTCACAGGCGCCTGGACATTGTGCGCCGGAGGCGCCAATGACATTGTGTGAGGGACACTGGCGCAGGCTGACGCTAAGCCTGCCATGAACCTTCACATGCAGTATGCAGGAATACTGTATTTTGTAAATAGTTGATACCATGACCCTTTTTTCTTGTGATTCAAACAAATACATTTATTTTGCTGCACACATTCGCCTTGTGTAATCATTACATTTTGCATGCAATTGTGATATGTGGGGTGGGGTAAGGGGGTGGGCTAGAAATTGTTAGCTGTGATGTGGTTGCGACGTCTGTGGCCTTCAGCTGGGTTCTCCCCGCGTGCATGGTGCGCATGTGCTGGTGGCCGGTCGTCCCCCTCAGATTCACTGCCTGAGGTGTCAACTGGTATCCGGCGCTTGGTTGCAATGTTATGAAGCATTGCACAGACAGCCACAATGCGGCAGCACGCTGCAGGACTGTAATACATGGCCCCACCTGTCTTGTGCAGTATACGGAACCTGCTCTTGAGCAGGCCAAATGTCCTTTCAATACAGTTCCTTGTCCGGATGTGCGCAACATTGTAGCGCCGTTGCTGAGGTGTGGCAGGGTTGAGGTAAGGGGTCAGGAGGTATTCCCGTAGGGCGTAGCCACTGTCACCTGAATGAGAGGAGCAGATGTTGATTGCCTGTGCAGCGCAGTTACTTCATAGCAATGTGACATTGTCGACAAAGTGTACTTACCAAGTAGGTGTCCTTCCCCAAACTCTCCCCTGATCAGTCGTGTGTGGAGTCCGCTGTGCCTGAAGATAAAGGAGTCATGGGTACTCCCTGGGTACTGGGCCACAATGTCAGTGATGATGGTCTTGGCATTGCAGACCATCTGTATGTTGAGGGAGTGGTAGGACTTCCTGTTGCGGTACATATACTCCGTGCCAGCTGGTGGGCAGATGGCGACGTGGGTACAGTCTATGCAGCCGAGGACATGGGGAAAATGGGCGACATTATAAAATTGTAGTTTTGTCAGGTCCAATTCCTGTTGGCTCGTGGGAAATGTGATGTGCCGGTGGAGCTGGCTGAGCATGGCGTCAACAAAAGTGTGGAGGCAGCGTGACATGGTGGGCTGGGATATCCCCCCAGCAGCGGCTACTATGCCCTGGAAACTGCCGGAGGCCAGGAGGTGCAGGCTGCACAATACCTGCACATGTGTGGGCACAGAATTGTTTCGCCTTGTTGGGTGCTGCATGATGGGGTCGAGTTCTTGTATCAGCCAGGTGATCATTTCCCCATTCAGCCTGTATTTTGCATAAATCTGTTCTCTGGTTTGGCCCAGCAAGGTGACCCGCTGCCGGTAAATCCTTGCCTGCCTCATGCGTCTCCTCCGTGCTGCTCGCTGTAGCCTTCGCCGCCTCACCACCATGTACATCCCAGGCATTGTGGAACGCCTAATGCTGCTGCTGAATGTCCTTATGTGTGATTGGTCAGGCCTGGACCAGTTGGTGATTGGCCAACAGTTTTTCAAATTTTACTTAATCATGGCTTTTATGGTTACCACCTGCTTTGAGTTGTCCTTAAATTGCGCCGCGCAAACGTGCGATTTAGCGCTTTTTCGCTAATGTATTTCTTTCATGAATGCCGATTGAGACAATATTGCGTTTCGCTATTCATTTCGCAGATTCCGTGGTTGGTCGCTATTTCCGTATCGCTAATGCTCGACTTCCCGGAGTCTGAGACTATTACAGCGTAATCGCTATTCCAGTCACTATTATTTTTTTGCGATTTCGCTATTTCGTACTTGAATGCCGATTCCGTGTTTTGCACCCGCAATTGCGTTTTCGCAGCCATTGCGGGCGCTATTTCGCTTCATGAATCAGGCTGTAAATGCTCTCCTGTGGAAGGAACTTCAAGATAAAGAAACTTGCCAGGCAAGGCTGTACTTGGAGGCCGCAATTAACCAGCTTGGCTTACAGCAACTATGGGAACTCCCAGGCTCTCCAGCAGGCTTTTAAAAGGTGGTCAACAAGATAGTCTGAAAAGAATCATTGTTGCAGGACAAAGCCGCCTTGATAGAGGGTGCTCATGGCTGGCTTACAGTTCAATCATATATCAAGCCCTCGCCCCAAGCATACCTGCAGACAGGCTTTTCCCAAAAAACAAATGAGAAGTTCCTGAAATTTCACCTAGGGTTATTGCCGTCCGCGAACCATCTACCACCGTGGCATGCCCTCAGCTATCAACAAAATGCCGTCTTTGCGGAAAGGGCAAAGAAAACACTGTACATCTCATCGCCATTTGCAGCGAACTTATACAAGAACGTCGCTCCCTCTTGAGACCAATTCTTAATAACTGCAGGATACGGGGACCTGCGGGCAAGCAGTGCTGGCTAGCTTCCAAGGCAATGACATCCAACTGAGCTGCCAAATGGTAAAATTCCTTGAAGCGTCGGAAACCTGATTTAAAATCCTGAAAGATAGTCAAAAACCTAGTAGCAACGTGAAGGACGAGAAGAGCTATTTACTCTAATCCGCAAAGAGGAAGCACCAGCTTGCACTAGCAAAGAAACAGGTGGCACTATGTTGGCACGAGGTGCGTCCATCGTGCCTAAGCGACCACAAACCAACATTATGAGAGTATGTCCCTGGTAGGGAAAATGACAGGCACCAACGTTTACTGCTTTAATTATCAGGAAAGATAATAGTAGCACCCTCACTGAGAGAGCGAAACAAACTATCAGCCCACTTATGATGCCAGTGGGCAGGGGCCCGACAGATGGGCCATGCAGATTCCACCAAACCATCTGCTGAGAATTCCCAGGGACACAGCACCACACTTCATCACATCAGCCCCTTGAGTATCAAGATTCAAAGCGTGCTTGTTCCAAGTTCCAGCCTGATCCAACCAATAATTGCCTATATACAGCTCTAGCACCGCTCCAGACTCTTGGTGAGGACGAATAACATGCTGCTTTTTCTGTACCAATTCAATCAGAAGGGCCATAATCAAGGCCCCTGAATTTTACCCAAATTCCATGTCGCCACCATCCAAGCCTTGACTTTCACTCAGTGGAGCAGAGTGCTGAAATCAATCAGTCACTTGAATTATACTGAAAAACACTAACCACATTATAGGGATATCCCGAACTGTCAACTAGACTAAACTCCTCTTTTAACGCAAATATGTTCTTATTGTATTGGCACTTTCTCAACACATAAATGCTCTTATTGCACTGGAACTTTATTAGTTTACCACTCTGTTGGTAACAAGGATCAACTTACTGCACATCTTACTCTGTAAAATAGGCTGTCTAACTGTACTCGTACTTCATTTTAACGCTGAGGCTGCTACCTTACTATGCTTTTTATTGCTGGATTTATTGTTTTAACATGTATGAACTTGACCTTTGTTTTATTAATTGAATAATTTTCTACATTGTAAAGGTTTTAAATAACCATGTACAATAAAGCATTACCTTACCTTACCGTACCCATATCTGATGGTCATTGTGAGATGTTGTGAAGTGGTCACATTATGTAGCTGGTCCGGACCTGCAGAGTTGAACTAAATTAAAGTCCTCCCTTGGCCAGTGGCAGGTGGCAGATCTCAATAAGTTATTCCATGCCTGTTCAGAACAAGATGGGTGGTTTAATGCTGTTGACTGATAACCTACTGCAGCATGGACAAGACCTATAGCAGTTTTGTCTTATGTGGATGTAAGGGCATACATTAAAAGAGTTAAGACCAGGGTATAGTCTCACTAAGGTTTAATAAATGGTGAAGAAGGGAAGAGATAGCCGAGACCCTTTAGAAACCAATGTACAATAGGGAACTTAAACAGTTAAGGTTGGTCAGGCAGTCGCAGAAAGAGCAGACAGGGCAAGGGAAAGAATGAAGAGTAAGACTTCAGATGGGGGTCAATGTGTTTTCTGTACACCATTCCACAATTTTTCTCCAGAGGCAGGCGTATGATGGAGAGATACCTAGCTGCCAAGCTGACATTACAGACTTTGAAAGGAAGGTCAAAAGCTGTCAGCTGTCATCCCTCAATCTACATGCAAGAAGGTGGAGAGTGGAAAGGTTCAAGTGAAGAACAGTCCCCTGCTGCTGCAGAAGATCCTTCCCGAAGGGGCAGCCCGATCAGAGGATTAATGGCCATGCTCATTAGCTCAGGATATCAAAATCTGTTCTCAGTTTGGAGGTAAAAGGATTACTTGGGCCTGGTTGTAACTGAACTTCTTGAGAACTCTGGGCAGGAGTGGTATGGGCGGAAAGGTGTAAAGGAGGCCACCTTGCAAACTCTAGTGTGCAAAACTGCAGACATTGTACGTTCTCCGTAAAGGCAAACCTATCTAACCAAGGCTTTCCTCTTTGCTGAAAGAGATCTTGTGCCACCTATAGGTGGAGATGCCATTTGCGATCCGCTCGGCATAAGCGTCTGAGTTTGTCTGCCCTGGCATTCCGATAGTCTACCAGGTGTTGAACCACCAGGGTAATGTCCTGCTGTTCCAGCCATGTCCATGATCGACAACCATACACCACCCTATTTGTTGCAGTACCACATGGTGGTGGTGTTGCCCGTGAACATCTGCACTAGTAGTCCCTTGATGGAGGATCAATGGAGGTATTTCAGTGCCAGTCGGATTGCACGGAGCTCCAGCATATTGATGTGGAGTCTGGATTCCGACGGAGACCAGAGACTTCTGATCTACACCTCCCCAGATGGCTTCTCCATCCCACGAGTGACGCAACTGTCACTATCATCAGATCTGGTTGGGGAAGGGAGGTGGTCTGCCTCTAACCCAATCACTTTTCATTAGCCACCCCTGCAGATCTTTTGCAGTTCCTTCCAAGATCTGGACCATGTTGTAGTTCTGGAAAATTCTGAACTCGTGAATAAAACTTCATCGTAGCATGACGATTTTTATGTCAAAAGACCAAGAATGGCTAGTACACATTTTCATCGCAACCGAGTGACGATTTCACCTCGAAATCGTCATTTTCGTTCTGAACCCTTGGCTTCCATTTTTGTGTACAACAGCCATTTTGTGAGTTGCCCTTTACATAGGCTTATAATACAGCTAAATTCGATTCAAAAGGACACGTACACCTTGATTGACTTTTCTCTGACCTGGGCAAGTTGGAACCATTGCCCCAGGCCGAACCTCTTTGGTCAGTTCCTCTCCCAATGGCCGAACAAGATAGCATCAAGTCTCAACAGGCCATAAACCCATTCATCGCACACACACCCTGCCAGATCTTACTCACACCTGTCCCTGCTCTTTTCTCTCACTTGCTTTATGATGGGGAGGTGCCCGGTTTTATTAGGGGTCCAGCGATATCTGATGAAATGTTGGGCCTTGCCAAGTAATTTATTGTGGGATGGACAAACTGAACTATGGCCTTGTCATCATGACTCTGCTTTTCCTTTGTAATAGAAACATTTCAATAGTATAGTAAAATGTTAAGAATGTTTGCCTAAAGCACAATATTTCGTGTAAAAAAAGAAGCCTGACTTTGTGAAATTGCGGCAGTCTCCTGAGAACATACTTCCTGTGTGTTGTACTTCTAGGACGCTTGTTACCTTGGTTGCAGCCAATAAAATCGATCCTTGACTTCACCTAGAAGACTCTGAGTTTCTGTGGTCTGAATCAGGAAAGAACTCAAGGTCCTTGGGTGTGCTCCCTGGCACCGCTGGGTTACCGGTTAAGTACCGGTTCTGAAAAACCCAGTACCTCAATGTCAGGGAGATTCCCCTGACGCTGCGCCAACGGGACCTTCTGGTCCCACTGTAAAGCCTGCATTTGCCACCGGGCATGTCACAAGAAGGATGCAGGAGGCCATGAGACCCAGCTGCCTCAGAGTCAGTCTCACCAAAACCCAGGATAGAGGCTGAAACATCAGTATCATAGCCTGACTATCGTAGCCAGTACCAACTCCACTCAGACAATAGACTATGATGTTTGTGTAACCCATCTTCCTTCGGTTTGTATAACTGATGGAGTTTCTACTCATGGTCTGGCACAATTCACTGTAATACCATAGACTCTGTTGCTTCTCTTACTAAACACATTTATTAGAAGGGGCCGCCCATCTTCCTCACCTCCTTCTCATCTCTAACTATCGATCAAACTTTAGGGATGTTAAAGTCTATCAAATCGGGTGCTCCCAATCATCCTTGTCCTCCCACAATCATCCTTGTCCTCCCACAATCATGCAGTCCGTGCCTGAAACTGCTGCCATAGCTCTCACTGACATTTTTAGTAAGATGTTCAGTGCTGGTCACTTTTCAAGAGAGTGGAAGAAAGCGTCCATTCCATCTTTGATTAAAACCCCCATTTGTCCAAAGGTCAGCAATAAGGAAAATATTCCTCCAAACAATACCTCTACACCTCCTGGTACTACAGGTAGTAATTCCCCAGGTGGTGGTAGTGCACCCAAATATTTAGTTGGGTTTTCTTGGGGAACTGAGGTGGATCCTGGCCTAGTCAGGTCCCCCAATCAGGCCACTTTCGTCTGTGATGGTGGCATGGGGTTTGCCACTTTTACTGTCAGTCTCAATTCTTTGGGCAGGTACAGACAAGAGCCTCTCAACAATGGTCTAAAAGCAGTGGCCTATAGGGACACAGGGGCTAGTGTCACCATGGTGACAGGGAACTTAGTGCCCCCCAACAGCTTTTACCCGAGTTCAAGTACCAGGTGACCAGCATTGATGGTATCCAGACCAATCATCCCATGGCCATAGTCAATCTCATCTGGGGAGGGGTCACTGGCCCAAAGAGAGTGGCAGTGTCCCCAAACTTGCCTGTAGATTGTCTATTGGGCAATGATTTAGAAATGTCAGCCTGGGCTGAAGTTGAGCACAAGGCCCATTTAAAAAAGTTAGGCCTCCCTGAGATAGTTGGTGGGACCCTTAAGGCCTCAGTCCAACCCCAGGAAAATTTGGGAGTGGTAGAGACTGAAAGAATGGCCCACTCTACTCCACCAGAGAGCAAAGGGGATGAAGAAAAGTCTTCTTCCCACCAGACTATCGGTAAGGGTCAGCTTCGTCAGGGAACTTGTAGTATGTTTATCTAGGGACCTGTATCGATACTCCTATTTCTGACCCTTGTCCGGTTATAATTCACTAATATCCATACAACGGCACAGAAACCCGTCTTCAAATTAGTCATAGCGCATGCTGTCACATTAAGCAAGCACTATTCCTCCAGCCCCCTAGAAAGCACACCGAGTTCTCTAAACAAACCAAGCCTACAGCAAACCTGGGAAATCCGCGCTGCTATTGTTTTGATTTCGTCCGAGAACTCCTGTAAAGAATGTAAGAACGACCAGTTCTTAATGAAACCATCGCAATGGACCGCACACCGCTAGCCCCTCCTCCGGATCGCCCCTAGGGACTCTGGTACATGGAGTTCTTGAGTGGTTCACCCCAGTGGGTGCAAGTAGGTACTTGTTGAACTGATGATCTCTAGACCCGATACGTGTCCCGGGTTTTTGGATATCGCCCGAGACATGGCTCGGGTTTCGGGATAACTTCCCTCATCAGTAGAGAAAATTGTTAGGGGTGGAAGAGAAGGCCGCCAAACAACCGTCAATGGCCTCGATGCCCGAACCGGCACGCAGGTGCGTCGTCCAGGAGCCCGTCGGCTCAAAGCTCAAGGGAGCCAATTTGTAGAAACCATCGCAATGGACCGCACACCGCTAGCCCCTCCTCTGGATCGCCCCTAGGGACTCTGTTACATGGAGTTCTTGAGTGGTTCACCCCAGTGGGTGCAAGTAGGTACTTGTTGAACTGATGATCTCTAGACCCGATACGTGTCCCGGGTTTTTGGATATCGCCCGAGACATGGCTCGGGTTTCGGGATAACTTCCCTCATCAGTAGAGAAAATAGTTAGGGGTGGAAGAGAAGGCCGCCAAATAACCGTCAATGGCCTCGATGCCCGAACCGGCACGCAGGTGCGTCGTCCAGGAGCCCGTCGGCTCAAAGCTCAAGGGAGCCAATTTGTAGAAACCATTGCAATGGACCGCACACCGCTAGCCCCTCCTCCGGATCGCCCTTAGGGACTCTGGTACATGGAGTTCTTGAGTGGTTCACCCCAGTGGGTGCAAGTAGGTACTTGTTGAACTGATGATACGTGTCCCGGGTTTTTGGATATCGCCCGAGACATGGTTCGGGTTTCGGGATAACTTCCCTCATCAGTAGAGAAAATAGTTAGGGGTGGAAGAGAAGGCCGCCAAACAACCGTCAATGGCCTCGATGCCCGAACCGGCACGCAGGTGCGTCGTCCAGGAGCCCGTCGGCTCAAAGCTCAAGGGAGCCAATTTGTAGAAACCATCGCAATGGACCGCACACCGCTAGCCCCTCCTCCGGATCGCCCCTAGGGACTCTGGTACATGGAGTTCTTGAGTGGTTCACCCCAGTGGGTGCAAGTAGGTACTTGTTGAACTGATGATCTCTAGACCCGATACGTGTCCCGGGTTTTTGGATATCGCCCGAGACATGGCTCGGGTTTCGGGATAACTTCCCTCATCAGTAGAGAAAATAGCTAGGGGTGGAAGAGAAGGCCGCCAAACAACCGTCAATGGCCTCGATGCCCGAACCGGCACGCAGGTGCGTCGTCCAGGAGCCCGTCGGCTCAAAGCTCAAGGGAGGCAATTTGTAGAAACCATCGCAATGGACCGCACACCGCTAGCCTAGGGACATGGTTCGGGTCTAGAGATCATCAGTCTTACAAGTACTTACTTGCACCCACTTGGGTGAACCACTCTTCTACACCAAGTACCAGAATCCCAAGGGGCGACCCGGAGGAGGGGCTAGCGGAGTGCGGTCCATTGCTTCTGTTTCTACAAAATGGCTCCCTTGAGCCTTGAGCCGACGGGCTCCTGGACTACGCACCTGCGTGCCGATTTGGGCAACAAGGACTTTGACGGTTGTTTGGCGGCCTTCTCTTCCACCCCTAAAACATTTCTCTACTGATGAGGGAAGTCATCCCGAAACCCGAGACATGTCTCGGGCGACATCCAAAAACCCGGGACATGGATCGGGTCTAGAGATCATCAGTCTTACAAGTACTTACTTGCACCCACTTGGGTAAACCACTCTTCTACACCAAGTACCAGAATCCCAAGGGGCGACCCGGAGGAGGGGCTAGCGGAGTGCGGTCCATTGCTTCAGTTCTTAATGACATCTCTTATTGACGTCTTATGTCCATCCTTACGTCAAACCCGCCCCCTTTCAGGTATAAATATACAGACGCTGCCCTAAGCAGAGACACGGTGGTGATGAGCTTGGAGCAGTGACTACTTACCGGAGAGCCCAGCTGATGCAAAGAGCCCACGGACGCTGCCCCTCCCTTTTGACGCGCTGAGGAAGACGCTATCTTTTCTCTTGCCGAAAAATCCAGCTTCCTGCGTTTCCAGCTTGCCCTTGCGGGTGACTGGGATACCGAGTCCTGAGAACGAGATACCAGCCCTCCAGCCTTCAAAATCCCAGGTACTAAACTGACTAACCCCTTACAGAGAATTCTTGAGTCAGATTATTGGCAAAACAAACTTAACTTAAACTGCTACTTACTTACTCCCTCCCACGTATTAGGCTTAGGTCAGGTACACCGGGTAGGTGTAGTTAGAAGCACCCGTTGAGTACGATTAGTCAATGTATATATGTATGTATATCTTTTATCCATTTTAAAGTATCATATGGCTAAGAAACCATATCAATGCTTTTACAGTATTATTTTATAATCCTGCTTTTACTGTATGCACTTTACTTAACTACAAGTATTGCAATTGTAGCGATTCATTTCTCTTGTATGAGAAAAGAGACTGATCAATAAATAACACATTTTATTGAACACGCCCGTCTCTTCTTTTCTCTACAATCTGGTGAAACTAAGTATGCACGTATTGACTGAGTAAAATAGCTGTCTTTTGTTTTCACACGACTCTAGAGATATACTCTTGATCAGGGAGAGCAAAGTTGTCATGTTCTATGGTTGTCAGAAACTAAATCCCTTCTTGTCTATCCAGGGAGGTTAAAATCCTCCTTGCCTATTCGAGAAAGTTTCTAGTGAACTCTGAGCTAGCTGGCACACAAAACTTAAGTCTAATATCGTCAGTAGAAGACCTAGTTAACCTCTGTCCTACGTCTATACTATTGAAGATATTATTCCCATGCGCAGAGCCTATTGGGATAATAGGAACTACACTACATGGCACCCAACGGTTTGGTAAGGCGATAAATCTAACGCAAGGCATTAGAGTAACTCAGTCGTGCTTTTTCACACAGACCCTTTCTCCCATTAATACTCCAAAGACGTTTCGGAGTGGGTCAAATGTTAAAATCCGCCAAACTTAGTAGGAGGAGACTCCTATGTATGGTTTTTTGTTTATTCAACGTTGAAGGATACAGTGTTGCAAAATATTGTACACGTAATCTTTGTTTCCTTGGAAACCTGATCTGCAACAAAAAACCTTCCTGTCAGTAAAATGTCAGACAGCGAAGGAGAAAGGGAGGCAGCTAGAATAGCAGCTCAACTCCTAATGGAAGATACAAGTCTCCTACAGACTGACCCGGAGGCAATACTCATCCCGGTCAACATAAGAAAAACTATAACTTTAAAACTTATAGAAAATGGACTGACATCGAGAGGTGGTACAGTCATATTCGTAATTGAGGCACATGAATATCGGCAGACAGAGGTATTCTATTCATGGATAAACGTTCCAGCAGCAAACGCTGTAACAAAGGAATTCCACTATTACAAAATAGTGGAACCTCCGAATGAGTACACTCCTTTCGAGGAAGTGGAAATACCACTAAAATACCAAGAGCATCTCCTCTGGTTTAAAGGCGCCCTAAAACATAATAATCACATCACCAGGCTCGGTCCACTAGGTAGACCAGGAGCAACGTGGCCGGTTCTAGCCAGCTACACATCACATGCTGACATTAATAGAATGTCAAGCGAAGAACTCTTAGTTAAAATAAAAGAATTAACGCAGGCATACAGAGAATTGGTTCAATATGCAAGTGAGGATATAACTTTCCTCCAAAAACTGAAAGAAACAGATGTAGCAGAACAACCATTTGAACTTGCCAGAATCATAGAAAAATCCTATGAAGAACTAGGAAGAGATAGTTTGGGTGGGAAACCAGTGAAACCCCAACTAACTGAAAATCCTGAAAAGGTATTTATTAAAAATAATCTGAACACTCCAAAAAAGAGCTGGGATGGAAATAAACAATCCACTCCCAAAGAAAAAAGATTCCAGTCCAGAGGAAGGTCTCCTCGGCGGAGAGAAAGATCTCCGGACCAAGGACACAAGTCTCCCCAGAGGGAGCCCTCTGAGAAAAGATACAACCTTAGAAATAGGGATAATTTAAAGAAACCTGATAGATATCAAGATATTGATACACGTCCCTCTCGATCTTTTCAGACTTCCTCGCAGAAATCGGAAAGAAGAGGACGGTCAGAACACAGGGAAGAGCACGTCAAGTCCAAAGACAAGGAACCTGCTCATCAAAATAAAAAGTTACAATTTCCAAAGAAGAAGGTAGCCAGTATTAAAGTAATCAAACATGCCAAGGATACTGAGGACACAGCTGAAAAACGGAGAGTGGGCTCAGACAATGCTAGACAGCGCAGCAGAAGTGAGCATAGCTCGCAAGATCCTGATGAATCATCTGGAGACAGTGGACACGAATGAATACATTCAAGTGGAAACTGCAGATACCAGAGTTAGCAAACCTCATAAAATATACGAAATGACATTGCGTATAGAGGGAGATAAGACTAGGAAAATAAGGGGTCTATTTTGGGATAATCTCTCCAATGGCTATGACATCCTTTTAGCTGAAAAAGACTGGCCACCGGAGTTTGTCAGGGAGTGCCCTCATGGCGAAGAAATGATTATGCCTGCCTTCTCAAATCACATTCCAATACATAAAAAATATACACTTGCAAGAAAGTGGGCAGTAGCCCAAGCTCCTGTATTATATAAAAATCATGTAGGATGGGATGAGGACTCTCCTCCTCACAAAATCCAGTTAAAATCACAACCAACTGCACAGAGGCAGTACCCAATTAAGCAAGAAGCTAAAAAACAGGTCAGGGAGATCTTAGATCAACTTGAATACCAGGGGGTGATTGAAACTTGCACCTCACAAATGAACAATCCTTTGTTTCCTGTCTCCAAACCAGACAACTCATATCGTCTAGTTTTGGATTACAGACACCTTAACTCATGTTGCAAAACTTTTGCAGTACAAAATTCACACAGTGCAGCACTAATGAATAGCATAGTGCGCAAAAAATACAAAACAACATTAGACATTTCTAATGGGTTCTTTTGTCAAAATATAGCACCTGAAAGCAGATATTTGACCGCGTTCTCAATAAATGGCTCGCAGAAAATTTCTGTTGTTTGCCACAGGGGTTCAAGAACAGCCCAGGATTATTCTCAGCGAGAGTAACAGAGTTACTACAAATATATGATGATGAGGCATCATCTTATGTCGATGACATCTATCTAACAGATGATGACTTGGATACTCACTTGAAAAAGAGTGAACACCATAATACTTGGGTTCGCAGCAGAGGGTAACAAATTCAACTTTAAAAAGTCAAGAATTGCCCATCTAACTGTCCTATTTTTAGGATATGAATTATCAAGTGAAGGCAAAAGCCTGGCTGACAATTTCCTAGAGAAATGTGCTGTAATCCAGGCACCAAGAATGCTGAAAAACTTACAATCAATTCTAGGTTTCCTGAATTTCGGAAGAACTTACATTATAAATTACGCAGAGAGGGTTAAACCTCTCTACGACTTAGTAAGACCAGATTTTAAAAGAATCAATTGGACTCAAAAACACACAGAAATTTTGAGATCATTACAAACAGACATGTTAGCTAAAACAAAACTGCAAACACACGATAACACACGCAACCTTGTGATTCGAGTCATCCCAGGAAGAGGCGGATTCACATACCTAACTTCTAATGAGGGAGAAACGGTACCAATAGCATACAAATCCCATTTGTACACAGAAGCTGAGAAAACATTCATTATAAAGGAAAACATTGTACATGCGGTCCAAACAGCTATAGCAAAGGAAAGAGCCCAGGCCCAAGGCAGAAGGATTACTGTTATAACAGCAGAATCAGCCTTTGAGGCATTAACAAGCCCGTGTAATCTAACTACCGTGGCATTAAATCCAAAATGGATACAATGGGAAAATTCCCTTGCTACAGACAAAATAAATTACTTCTTTGGCCCGAACATGAAAAAAATTAAAAAATCTAGAATATGAAAGAGAATACCCTCTGCCAATCGACATTCTGCCCATACGACAGTACGCCTGTGTAATATATACAGACGGACATGCTCAACCCTCAGTTTGGGGAGAGCAAGCATATAACGCCACATGCGAGATTGTAAAAGACGTGTGGCGCGGAGGTAAATTGAGACCTCTGTTTACGAAAACACACTCAGTGGAAAATAATTAAGAAACAACAAACTGAAATAATAGCGTTAAAAATGGCGCTAGATAATGCCGATCGCGAATTCCCGACACTAATAGTGTGCGATTCATATTACTGTGTCAAATCATACAATAACGATTTACAGAAATGGATTCAAAACGGTTACAAAGATGACACAGGTGCCACAATCAAGCAAAAATCGCTTTGAGAACAAGTAGTTCTTTTACAGAAAGAACTACCAAAGACTCACGTGATACACTCACTGAGTCATCAGCGTGACGGCGTTCACGTTGCAGGGAATTCATTGGTTGAGACAGCCACAGCGGAACCAACTAAGTCGGCTTCCGTAGCTACAAAAAAGCGTTCAGAAAAATACATTGACGGGGAAACAATGCTGGCGGTGAAAACGTCATCGAAAGGCGACTGCTCAGCGCTACCCATCAACTATCCACTCAATTATACAACTTACTATCTTACCCCTTGTGAAGAAACTGCCCCAGATGTGGTGAGGCCTGGCCTGGCAACATCACTGATGGCAGAGGACCCTTCCAAGGTAGTACCCAGTCTGGAGCAGGTATCCTGCCCCTCTCTACCCTGCCTCAGCCAGCCCAGGGCTGCAGAGGTCAGGGATGTTAGTGGACCCCTAAGGGCCCACTGTCCAGAGGAACCCCCTCATCACCAGATTAGGGACACCCAGTCTAGTAGCACTATCCAGGTGAATATTCCACAACATACTGAGGGATACCTCTTACCCTTAGGTAGTGCAATCCCCCAGATGGACTCTGTTGGGCAAAGGAAAACCTGGGACCAAAAGGTTCCAAACCTACCCTGGCCCCCCAGTGTTCCAACCAAAGGGACCCAACCCCCAGCTGTAGGCAGCCAGAGGATGACCCTCAGGCCAGATATAATGCAGTCATGGAAAGAAAGGCCTCCATGGTGACCAGTGTTCTGAGGAAGCTGAAAACAACTTTATTAGGGCCTCAATTCTCCACTCAAACACCCCACCAGCCTTTTTCTTTGCCAAAACACCTTATAGATAGTGTTCCCAAATTCTGGAGAAAATCCAATACACTTAAGGTTAGGGACTACTTAGTGGACCATAACACAGGGGATACCCATACCAGTGTAAGATCTTCCTTATATGGCCACTTAGTCAATAAAGTCTCAACTGGGCAAGGTTAGCCTCATCTCCTTTCGTTTTTGGGGGGGGGGGCTGTATGTAGGAAGGTAGGATCTGATTGCATTGTTACCTCCACTTTTTTCTGGTGTTTTGCTGGTTTCTGACTAATCTGACTGGAATCCTGCCATTCAGGACTCCAGTCTATCGGCTTTCTCCCTAAATTGGTATGTCTGCACTTTAGGTATACTCCAGATTGGATTCTGGGGTACCCTGATCAGTCCCTAGTATATGGTACACAGGTACCAAGGGCTGGGGTACCCCAGAGGACTCTCAGGGGCTGCAGCATGTATTGTGCCACCCCTGAGAGTCCATTCAAACTCACACCAACAGTTTGCTACTGCAAACTGTGTAAGCTGGTGCTTGCACCACTTACAGAGATATAGTCTCCCTACATCTCACCATCTATCACTACACATATAAACCTATCAGCCACCCCTATTGCAGGCCTTAACAATCCTGAAGGCAGGGTGCTGGGTTTCTCGTGAAGGGGTGCCCCTGCATGAGCAGGGCCCCTCTGCAGCGTTCGGAACCTATTGTCCGGGGCTGTCTGTGATGCAGCCAGACATATATGCTTAAGTGCATTATGACCTTGCGGTAAAATGTAACTTTAGAACAGCTGCTCAGAAACATGTCGTGTTTGGTGTCAAACACCTTGGAATCATGACTCCACCCCAAGACTGGGGTGGGAGGCATGATATGCGTGGGCCACCGTTATACCCAGTACCAGCTTTCCTAAACCCGGGCAACACAAAATGGATGTTGCCAGCCACAGACACGCGTCTGCCCTCCTGCTGCTGAGCCAAGCTCGAGCAGGGGAAGGTATGACAATAAGTTTCCTGTCACAGGGAGGTGTAACCACCTCCCAGACACGCTTAAGTGTATTGTGGCTCGGTGGGTGCACTCTTAGAGTGCCAGAAAGTCTGCACTGAGGGCACATTTGGTGCCCCTGTGCATAGTCCATGCTCAAACCAGTTCAGGAGCAATTTGACTCCTGCTCTGGTGCGGAACTGGACAAAGGACATGGGTGTAGCCACTCCTCTGTCCTGCCCCTCCCATAGGGGGGATCCCAGAATCTGTCCACCCCTTCCCATGGATATAAAGTGGGTTGCCTGGCTACATGACATTAGATTTTACATGGACAAGATTCTGCCAAGAAAATATCAAGTACTTCGACTGTCTGTACGTCGCTGGACCTCTGTCTGCACCGCTGGACGACTGAAGAATCGCCCTTGGAGTAAAGGAGTTACTCCCCTGCAAAAGCAGGCACCTGAACCGCGATTGTCCGGCTTGTATCTCCCGAGCTCCTGAGGACTCCGAAGATTTCTGCAACACAGGGTGTGGGTCCCTGAAGGTCTCGGAGGTCAATCTGCCCTTCCAGCAAAGCTGAGGCCCGTGTCCCTCGTGTGGACCGCGTGACCCGTATCCCTGTGCACCGTGTACTTTTGCTCCTCCACGTACTTTCCAGAATTCCTTTTAAGTTGTGCACTAGACTCCGAGTAGTCCAGAACCGAGCATTATTTCCACCAAAGATCTCGGGCCCCCACACACTGTGTGCTCCGTGGGCCAGTACTTTGCAATTCCGCTTGAGGTCTCCTTGCGATCCCTGGTCCATTGGCCTGTGGGTCCTGGGGAGGGTCATCTTGTGAATTCTTGGGCTTACCTGGTTGCTCCAGACATGCCCTGACTCCCCATCACTTGGAGTCTCCTGGACCTTGCTGGTCCAGACCGTAACCTGTTTCCTCTTTCCACGTGGGTTGCCTTCGCTAAGGCTTGTTGGTGTTCCAGCCGGACACTGACCCCTCAGCACTCAACATTCTTTGTGGGACAGCTCACCTCCGGACTTTGGTCATCCTCAAAGTCTCCTGGTCCCTGTGGCTGAAGAGTAAAGCAGCACCTCATCTCACCTGAAGCACCCGACATTGGTGGGCATTCGCCTACTGAGCCCCTGGTCACGTGAAATGATCTAGACTCTGTCCCCTCTACTTTCAGGTTCCTCTCACCGTGAATCCAGGATGGGTTCCACCGGACACTTTCCATTTCCACAGCATCAGTACTTCTCTCCAGCACACCATTAGAAACGACAGAGGTTTCTGACACCACTTGACCCCTATGCACCCGGCTCCTCTGGGATAGGTAACTCAGGCACCTTGTTATCCACGGGTGGGTTGGCCTTAGAACCTCCTAGTTCTCGATTATCTTGCTTGAAGTCCTCTCCGAAGTGTCCTTAAATTGTGAACCTTTAACCACGACTTTCCCGTAGAGTTGTACGGAGTCCACACTCGTGTTCACACACTGCACCTGTCCTCCGTGTGGTCCCAATCTCCTCCCTGTAAGTTGTCTCTTGGGGTCCCAGCGATTCTACGTGCTCTAGGCACTTTGTCTACTGAAGTTGCTTGTGTTATACCACTTTCTTAGTATATGGTACGGACTCCCCCTGGAACCCGCTGTGTATTGTGCTACTTGCATTGTTCTTTTGAAATGTACTGAGTGCTTTTGTCTTCTATTCTCACATTGAGGATAGTAGAGTGTTTTAGAAATAAATACATATTTTCATACAAACACTTTGTGGTTCTCCTTTCATTTGGTCATTCAGGAGGTGATATTCTGGTAAAACAAGCTGCTTTATATTCCTTCAAGATTAAGCCTGAAAAATGCTCTCCACAGCTACCACTAGGATAGCTTTCAATATAGGTTGTCTTTGACCTCGACATCATAAGGGTTGTTTGAACTGGTGCAAGGTGCCCACTTTAATTAGTGGACGGCATACACCAGGCCAACCTCTCACACACTTCAGTTTCCCTCCCCTTCACCAAAGCATGCAGAGTAAACATTGTTATGTAATGTTATATGCGGATTTATAACGCGCTCCGATAGTCAGACATTCTAAAAGCGGCAGCTCCTCTGCTAAGGCAGAGGAGAGTCACCCCACTGCTCAGAGAAATGGAAAAAGGAAATCATAATAATGCAACATTATTATAATTTAATTTTTCCTCACTGAGGGAGGTTTACTGGGCGGGTTGGGACTCTAGTCATAGCCAGCACGGGAGGAATGATTGGGGCATTCAAGTGCGCATGATGATGTGGCCGGCCGTCTTTAGTGACAGAAGGGTTGTGATTGGCTTAGGGGAGCCTTTGTATACGAGGAGGGAAAGCATGCATGGGCTGTTCCTGGATATAAAACAAGAAACAGAACTAATATAAACATCAGAGGGCACCTTATACCTGGCAGTAACTTTTGTAGACACCTTGCAAATTTGCATATGGTTGGTTTATCTGAAAGGTCTGCAGGTCTTGGGTAGTGAGCTGCAACCTGCCCCCATCTCTGGCAAACTGTATCTTTACAAACTGTTTGTTACAGATATTTCTCTCTCAATCCTAAACAGTTTAGGATTGAGAGAGAAATATCTGTAAATATATACATTAGTATTGCACCACCCACGTTTTCTTTTTCTTGGTTTCCCAGCAGCTTTCCTGTTGCACACTCCACCACTGTTATGGCATAGAGGCATTTCTTCACCTTAGCTGCTGAGGCTATCTGCCCCAGTGATTGGCTCTTTTTATATTTGGGGAAATTTGCGCGTACCCCTTTTTTTTCCACATAAAGTATTCATGCCAAATTGCAGCCTTTTTTTCCAACATCCTCTGGATCATAAAGATACTCAGGGTTTGAACATCCCTCTCGAATTCACTGAGAAAGTAGACAAAATACAGATGCGTTTTTGGTTTTTTGAGGAGCAGGGAAACTGGGTATATGTGTCGTATAAGAAAACATTTTTTTGTCTAAAAATGGCATCAATTAAATAGTTCATATTCCAACTTATAATAATAAACAGTGTTGTATCAAAAACATTTTTATCACAGCTTTTGTATCAATTTCCATAATCTTTGTGGTTTTAAACAACTTGCATTTTGGGATGGAAAAAGATTTTTAAAAAAACATGGGTGATCTTGGAAAGCTACATATTTCTGAAAAGTAGACATTTTCTTTTTTTTAAATTTCTTTATTGATTTTTACAAATTAACAACCAAGACGTTTGCACATCATTCACCAACAACTTAAATGGTTAAATATTCCAAAGGCAGTTAAACATCTCAGGTATATGTGTGTTGCCAGGTCATAGTAGTAGTAATCTGGAAGCATGCGGGTACATCTCACATAGGACATTAGTCAGGCTAGTAGGGTCATTGAGTGGGGCCTTACTCAGTAGTTTCTGGCTCTATGGACCGTAGGTAGACATGGAAAGGTGGCCCAGTATCCCTGGGGCGCGAGAGGCTGGAAGCATGCAGGTGCATCTCACGTAGGACATTAGTCAGGCTAGTACGGTCATTGAGTGGGGCCTTACTCAGTAGTTTCTGACTCTTTGGACCGTAGGTAGACATGGAAAGGTGGCCCAGTATCCCTGGGGCGCGAGAGGCTGGAAGCATGCAGGTGCATCTCACATAAGACATTAGTCAGGCTAGTACGGTCATCGAGTGGGGCCTTACTCAGCAGTTTCTGGCTCTATGGACCGTAGGTAGACATGGAAAGGTGGCCCAGTATCCCTGGGGCGCGAGAGGCTGGAAGCATGCAGGTGCATCTCACGTAGGACATTAGTCAGGCTAGTACGGTCATCGAGTGGGGCCTTACTCAGCAGTTTCTGGCTCTATGGACCATAGGTAGACATGGAAAGGTGGCCCAGTATCCCTGGGGCGCGAGAGGCTGGAAGTGGGCATAATCATCGCCCACTCTCTCACATCGGCTCATGCTCCCAAGCCAGTCCAAGAGAACAGGCGTGCAAGCGCTTCCCCAGTGCAGCGCTATCTCCCGCTCACCCAGCAGTAATGCCAGGGAGACCAGTCAGCGATTAGAACTTGATATATTGAGGGTGTAGCCCAGCAGTGACACCAGGGGATTGGCACGAGTTCAATGTCAGTCATGGCCGAGATACGTTTGAACACTGCTACCCAATAGGCATGTACAACCGGACAAGTCCAAGTAAGGTCAGCTCCCTCCCCCTTGCACTTCATGCTGTTATCAGGTCTAGTGTGGTTGAATGTTGTAATAGCAGCCGTCGATAGGTAGTAGTGGTGTAGAAATTTAAAGTGTAAGAGTGTGTGTCTCTGACATTGATGTGCGCCGCGCTTGTGTGCAACAGTATGTCCACATTTTATCAGTTATCGTCACCCCTAGTTCTGCTGCCCATATCTCCCGCACCCGCCCGGTAGTGTCGGGCCTCAGTGCAATACATGCTCGATATATTCTTGAGGTCATATGGTCTCCCTCAGTGTCTACCATGGTCAGTGTTCACAGAGAGAGTCTTTAGTGGGTAGTAGCTAGATGGGTACCAGCGATCTCAGAGTGTTACGAAGGCGTCTAAAAATAAAACAGTCCATGTACAACATGTCCCCCTCCCATGGGCCCTCCACCAAGGGCGCAACATGCCCATCTGGGAACAGGTCACCCATAGTGTATAAGTTATACCGGTGTAGTGTACATTGTACTAGTTTCTCCCGGGTGAGAAGGAGCCAAGGATTGTCGTGTATTGGAATAGAGGGGGCCGCTCCCCAGCATATGTCACAGGCGCGCCATGCCCAGCACGTGGTGGATACCGAATGTATGTCTTCAGTCCCTAGTGGTATGCCTTGGGAAAGATCTGAGAGTGTAATATTCCCTCCAGCAGCACCCGCTCTGGGCACAGGTACGGTATCAGGGCATCCGAGTGGTACCAGCGATATGTGTGGTGGCATTGGGCTGCTAAGTAGTAAAGGTGTAAATCCAGGACTCCAAGGCCTCCTCATTCCAGAAAAAATGTGAGTGTATCCCACCAAATACAGGAGCGAGCTCCCGCACAGATCAGTCATATTAGGATTCTGCAGAGTGTATGGAAGAAGAGTTGTAACGGGGGTACATAGATGTAAGTGAAGAGGTACAAGGAACGGGCCATGACAATCATTTATAGGTCTTGCAGACCTGCGTTGCAGCGAGCATGCGCCGCTCGCTCTGCGAGGCTTCTTGTAATCGAGCAGATTTCAGAAGTGGAGTGTAGGCTCCGCCCCTTCTTTTCATTGGCTTGCATCATAGTTCATGCTAAACGCTGGCTTTATATTACAAGTGAGGCTTTTTAGTTCCTCCTTGTTACCGCTGTGTCTCCTTTTGGCCCCGCCCACCCGGACTGGATCTTTAACATGCAGCATTACAATGTCTCCTTTATTACCGGGTAAGCACTCTTGTGTTCATTCGCGCTTCATGGGCTGCTATGTACCACGCTATAGCACAGTGCTTGGTTTTTTTTTTTAATTGTGTAATGCTTTTTATTATTTATTTGTTTACTTTCTTTTCACTTTGGCGGCACAAGCGCTTTACTTTCAGCCATGTTAAGCTGAAGCATGGGTGCCGCGATTGTTGAAAAAGTAAAGAAATAGATGTTTTTCTATTTGTTTACTTTTGCTACAATTCACTTTAATATGGTTAAAGGTAAAGCACTGGTGCCACAATTGCTGCAAAAGTAAAGAAATAGAGAAAAATAATCTATTTCTTTACTTTTTCAACAATCGCGGCACTAGCGCTTGATTAAAGTAAAGCACGAGTGCCGCGATTGTTGAAAAAGTAAAGAAATAGATGTTTTTCTATTTGTTTACTTTTGCTACAATTGCGGCACCTGCGCTGTACTTTAACATGGTAAAGCGCTGGTGTAGCAAAAAATATATAAAAAAAGAGTGGCCTGCCATTTTTTTCTATTTGTTTACTCTTGTTTACAATGCCAAAGGTTGCAAACTCGCAATTGCGGCACCTATAGCCTTGTAAATGCTTGTTTCTTTTGCCTACGTCTCACCACAGGCCAATGTGCACCTAACCAATGTACAGTGGTGGGATTTGATTTTGCTAAGAACTTTCTACTACTCCTCCTCACCCCACACCCCACTTTGTTAAAGACTTCTGCTTTCCCCAAGCTTGACTTCCCACGCTGACTCTCTACCTGCAGCAGTGCCCGCCCCAGTTTGCCTAGTATATCTATGCCCCCCACAAGCATTGCCCCCCCTTAACCCTTTCCCCCATGTTATAGAAAACCACCCACCAGACCTCCAAACCAAAATTATTTTTCCTAACTGGCCCTTCACTTTTCATCACAATGTTCTACACATGGCCTGACAACCGCCTCCATTTCCCGTCCGAACCCCCTGGTTGCCCCGCTGTCGTCTTCTCACAATCGCCAGCTCAAATTTTGCAGACTTTTGGTGGCTTAAACCCGTTCCATTCTCTGGCATCCTACAGGAGGCTTTAAGCAGGCTGCGAAATATTCATAGGCGAGAAGCATATCTCCAGAGCTGACGTCATCTGACATCACTCTAAACACGGAGGCTGCAGCCTTAGCTCGGTGCTGACGTCATCTGACATCACTCTAGATACTGAGGCTGTCGCATTAGCTCGGTGCTGACGTCATCTGACATCAGTCTAGATACGGAGGCTGACGCCTTAGCTCTGTACTGACGTCATCTGACATCACTCTAGATACGGAGGCTGACGCCTTAGCTCTGTACTGACGTCATCTGACATCACTCTAGATACGGAGGCTGTCGCATTAGCTCGGTGCTGCTTCTATTGGGCCAATAAGAGGTTCCCAGGACGGCGGATCTTATTTTCCACCTCCTTGTAAAACGCCAGATGTGTTCCCGGTGGCAGCGGCGGGGCCCAAGGGCCACGGTCTGTCCAGATGCTTCCATTGCTGTTTCATGCGTCACTCTTGATACTTGCCAGTGCTTGTCTCCCCTGGATGGTTTAATATTCTAAACCTCCAGACGTACTTGCGAGACGAGATAGCTTCTGCACCCAAACCTTTTTTTATTTTTTGTGATGTGTGAGGTTTTCCCTGACGTGACGGAAGAAATGAAATACGATCTTGCCAAAGAATGATGTACTATTTTCTTTATTGAAAGTCAAGAGGTTAGGTTTGGACAATTGTCTGTGTATTTTTTCTGTATATGCTGCCCATTTCTTAACTAGTTTGCTATCGATGTTTTGCAGACCCTTGGGCTGAATTAGAATGTCATAAGCACCAGTGGTTCTGTAAAAGCACCTTTGTTCTACAGCTATTTTTCATTCCAAATTCTTACTCTGATCAACGCTGTACAATGTCTTTTTTATGATCTTTAGTTATTAGATTTGTTTCTTACTTTTGCATTTTTACAGCATTATATTTCTAGCATGTGCAATGTTACTATTTTGTTTGTCCCTAACATCCATGGTGCAGGGCTGTACATATGTGTATGCTGTTAAGATATGTGGTTTGTTTCGTCACCATTCACTGGGTATTGGGTGGGATGCTGCCCTAGCCCAGGCATTAGCTCAAAGAATAGTTTAGTCGAATGCGGCAGACTCATTTTTGTGATTCTAGATTTGTACGTTAACGCCTTTCGTTATTTCTTTTTCTGTGTTTTTTACCAGTTTTGTTAGTGTATTCGTAGCAGTTTGTGTAGGGTACAGTAAAACCAAAATAGCTCATTTGGGCAAGCGTGCTCCACGGACCAGTTGGGAGACAAATACATCCAGTTTACTTCCACTGTTAGACATGTTTATTCTTGGATGTGGCTGCTGTCTGGAAATGGTACATATTCCCTTTATTGTCATATTTGGATTCAGTTTCGAAGTATTTTCATCAGCGGCATGTTTGGCCTTTGGTGTTGTACTTGCATTGCTGACATTTCCTGTGATTGACTAACTTCCATGCTCTTGTCTACTAATGGATGTGAAGTGCACTTTGTTTCTGTTGTTCCCTGGCCCTCTCCTAGGTTGGTCTTTCAACAAATGCATGAACAGACCATGTACCAGAAACAAGCGTATTCAGTGTCTACAGAGTGGTATGAGAGATGCAACTCCTCTGGAGCTCCTTCTCAGGACTTGCAGTACATTAATGCAATGGAACAGGTCTCGCATTCTCGCGAGTTTGAGCTATTGGCAGTGTACATGACAATGCCTTTCATTTATGTTTTAAAAACCAAAACATATATAAAAGGCATTGTAATTTATATATAAAAGGCATTGTCATTTATAATGCCAATAGCTTAAACTTGCAAAAATGCGAGACGTATAGCATTGCAAATAATCGTTATTATGGCCACTCGTCCCGCCATAGATAGGGGAGTCGGATATAGTCATCCACCTGCATGCTAATATCAGCCATTGTCAGGCCATAATTGAGATGCAGAATTTGTTCCTTGTCGACCCAAGTATTTTGTACCATCCACGGCCCACTTAAGGGTACATTCTGCTGGTGGTGGGTGAGTCGCCTCCATAAGTGGAAACAGTTCTGATTTAGCCCAGTTTATGCGGAGACCATAAAGTTCACCAAATATCGCATAAGTGGGGGGGAGGTTGAGATGGGGGTCCCGGATTAATAGCAGGATGTCGACTGCGTATAGTGTCTTCACAAGAGGCCCTTGAGTGAGATGTAGTCCATGATACAGGCAAAGACTTTCCTGCATCGCCCGGACCAGGTAATCCATCACCATAATGAATAGGAGGGGAGACAACGACATCCCTGTCTAATGCCATCCAGAATCAGAAATGCATCTGACAGGGCGCCATTCACCTGTATCCGAGCCACTGGGTTGGTATATAAGATCCTGATCAGTGCGGTGAACAGGGAGGATACAAAGTTTACCCAGAACGACCCTGAGGAAGGGCCACTCGAGAGAATCAAAGGCCTTTTCTGCGTCTAACAGGGCCACTGCCACGGGGATGGAAGGGGACATTTTATTGAGCACCGCAAGGACTGTTCTAAGATTAAGAGAGGGGGGTCTATGTGGAACAAAGCCAATTGGTCCAGAGAGATAAGCGATTCCATTAACAGCGCCAGACAAGTTGCTGGTGCTTTAGCCAATATCTGATTGTCTAACTTCAGCAGTGACAGGGGGTGGTATGAAGCTGGGATCTTTTCTTGGTGGGGATTCAAGAACAGGGTCAGGACCGCCTCTCGAAGTGTGGGAGGCAGGATGCCCTCTGTAATGGCCTCGTTGTATGATGTCAAAAGGTGCTTGGCCATCTGTTGTTTAAAAGCTTCATAAAAGCCCCCGTTAAACCACCAAGAACAGTGGCCTCGGACCCATCTAACACAGGACAACGGTTCCTGCGGCCCATGTGTCTGGATACTTTATAGGGAGGACGCCCAATGGCAAATATGTGTGTGCGGTGAATGTCAGAAGGAGAATCAGTCACACACTAGATGTAGTTATCAAAAAAGACAATTTTAATGAGTGTTCATATTTTCACAAAAAATGTACACATATAAGTGCGCGGTATCCCAAGTGAAATAGAAGCTTATAAAGGGAAAGGGGTGTGACTGAGTGGTAAGAAGGCTTCAATGTACAACAAATGACCACAATACAATATGTTCAGATCATCAATCAGTCCTCTAGAACAATGCGAAGGGTCTATGAGGGTGGTTCATTTGTAGACTGTGTTGAGGACGTTTCGACCCCACGAGCAATGAGGGGGTCTCATCAGGACCTTATGATATGGAACACCTGGAACAAAGTGATGAGGGAAAATATCTTGAACTGCCAAAACAGCAACAAGGGGGGTGAATAGCTCAGTTAGCGCTTATTTGAAAAATACCTGAGTTGTGCCATTGGACTGCCAATGTGCTCAGTGGAAAACACCAGGGGATTGAAGTGGCTCAAGACTAGAGTGAGAAGGAAAAGGAATACTCACAGTGGGGCCCGGCCGGGCCCTGTTAGTAAGAGAGAGACAAGCCACGGTTGAGTATAGGAATTACATTGGATGATGAACTCGGATATACATGATTATCGGAGGTACTCACCTGCGGCGAGGGGGGATAGCAGTCCTGTTCGGTCTTTAGGTAAGGTCCCTCCAATCGTGGTACGGGGTTGGTTACTTCCCAACCAGGGAAAGTCCCACATTGGTCGTAGATATGAAAGGTCAGCACGGGCACGGACAGTAGTCACCTGATTCAGATCTATGTGAAAGGCGATATAGGGAGTGACTATCTCTACCACAATTGTTGTTGAAAAGCTGTGTGATGGAGGTGAGGATAAACAACCACCGCCATCTCTCGTGGGTAGATTAGCTGCTTAATCATGAACAAACATCATCCATGCAAACAATCTTACTAATGATGTATAGAGGTATACGGTGAAGAGGGCTCTAAAAGTGTACAGTATCCGTGAGCAGCGCAGGCGTTGAGGAGTACAGATCAAGGGATCTATATAGGCCCATTAATTGTATTTATTATGATTAGCCTGCCCGGTGTCCACTTGTGGGCACTATGTTGCTGGTAAAACCATTGGTGGTGAGGCAATTATTCAAAGGGGGAATCAAGGTCCGAGATCGCAAACCTCTGTGTTGTTTTAAGCTAAAAAAAAGATCACCCCCCAGGGCATTGCCCCCACCCCGTGGTTACATCTGTATTAAAAATACTCCCTCCATGGTGTGTAGATATCGGCCTCGCTAGATGCCTGAGTGCAAAGAATATGGAACGGGTCATACATTTCCTCGTGGTGAATCCCCGTGATATACAAGACAGCCCCCACCCCCGAGAAGGAATGAGAGGCGAGTAGATGCCTTTGGAAATATGAACTAAAGAGTCTTACCTGATTAAGCAGATATGCCATGTCAGGGGGGCAGCAGAGGTCAGGGGTCGTGAGGACGGAGGGCGGCGAGGCGTCTCTCCCCCGCAGAGGTCAGGGGTCGTGAGGACGGAGGGCGGTGAGGCGTCTCCCCCCGCAGAAGATTCTGCAATGAATCAGTTG
Source organism: Lissotriton helveticus (assembly GCF_964261635.1). Taxonomy (NCBI): domain Eukaryota; kingdom Metazoa; phylum Chordata; class Amphibia; order Caudata; family Salamandridae; genus Lissotriton; species Lissotriton helveticus. The sequence goes on from NC_136067.1 coordinate 2,097,151,533, forward strand.
CCAGAGCTCGCGCACTTCTCACTCATTAGGAAGTAGCGCCAAAAGGCCCCTGTGGAGTGACGTGCCACCGTCCATTGCGGTATGGGGATGGCATCAATTCTATATGGAACCCAGAATGAAGGAAGCATAGAAAAATGAGTAGCGTTCATAGTAAAAAGTCTTGAGCCATAAGACAATATTTGTATAAGAGATTCGTTTGGATAGACTGAGATATGGTAGAATAGTATGGGTGAGGCGAGGGGGCATTATGTAAAATAAAAACAACAGAAACACTATGTTTTGTTGTAGATTACAAAACACACATTTCTAAAACATCATCATATACGGGCACATGCATCATTGTCAATTGCATTCGCAAACGGTGCGAATCGAAATATCCGGCCGTTTGCGAATGCAATTGACAAAATTGGAATGCATCATGTTTTTCGCAATTTTAGAAATCGCAATCATGTTGCGATTTCTAAAATTGCGATTGCATTTAAGAAATCACAATTTGAGATTTCTTAAATGCAATGCATGAACATTTTAAATTTGCGAATTCGCAAATAGGGAGAGGTAAATTACCATGAAGTTGACCTTCATGGTAATTTTACTTTAAAAAAATGCAGACACTTTAAAAAATGCACAAAATTGCATTTTTGAAAGTTTAATTTTACACACACACATGTCCCTGGGGCATGTGTGTGTGAAAAATGCACTCACAGTTAAATTTCAGGGGTGCAGGGGGGGTCCTTTGGACCCCCCCTGCACCCTTGAAATTGTATTCTCAATTTGCGATTCGCAAATTGCTAATCGCAAATTGTGAATTCCTTCCCATTCATTCCTATGGGCCTCTTGGCCCATAGGAATCAATGGGAAGTGATTCCTTAATTGCGATTCGCAAATTGTGAATCGCAATTAAGGATTTTTAAGAAATCACAAAAAAAATTGCTATTTCTTAATGCATAGCCTTTTGCGATTTCGTAATTGCGATTCCTTAATTTTCGCAATTAAGAAATCGCAAACGGCAACAATGATGCATGTGGCCGATAGTCTTCATGTGATAATGACAGCCAGTGTGTTTGCGTAATCACGATCTTGCATATTTCACATATTTGGGTACGTTTGTTTATAAGCAGGTTGTATACAGTTAGTATTTGCTGTGCTTCTCAGACAGTGAATCTTCCGCTACAATATTGTGTTCACAGCCTGTGACCAGAGACAGCTTATGTTGCTGTTGTCATAATTTACATATCGCACATATCAGAGTACAGCTATTTTTTGGCGGGATGTGCACACTAAGTATGAGCCGTACTTACCAGATAGTTAATCTTCTGCCACAATGTTGGATGAAATGAAATGAAATTTGATTTATAAAGCGCATGGCTGCCCTAGAGCGTCCCAGCGCTAACTAACTAATAACAGAAGACTCTGAGGATATAGGGTTTTAGGAGGTTTTAGGAAAAAGAAAAGTTTTAAGAGATTTTCTGAAATTAAGATAAGAGGATTCCATCCGGATATCCCTGGGGAGAGCATTCCAATTTTTTGCCGCGTTCATAGAAAAACGGCGGCCTCCAGTGCGAGCCTTCCTCACTCTAGCAACAATAGCAAGATTGTCCCCATCAGACCGTAGGGCCCGAGCCGGTCTATAGGGACGAATCAGGTTTCTCAAGGCCGGTGGGCCTTTGCCTTGCAATGTCTTATGAGTGATACAAAGTGATTTGAAAGCGATTCGTTCCCGAATTGGAAGCCAGTGGAGGACTCTCAGCAATGGTTTGGCTGAGGCTCTTCTTGGCGCACCCATAAGCAGCCTGGCAGCAGCGTTCTGCACCCGCTGCAAGATATTAATTGTGGCCTTTGGTGCTGCCAAGAGAAGAGCATTGCCGTAATCCAGTCTAGATAAAATTAGGCCCTGGATTAGTAGCTTCCTGGATTGAAAAGGCAGGAGGGGGAGAACTTTCCGTACTGCACGAAGCAGGCCAAAGCATCCTCCTGCAACTTTCTGGGCATGAGTCCTGAAAGTTAATTGGGGTTCGAACCAAACCCCAAGGCTTTTGATTTTCTCTTTTGGTGGAGGCAGTTCACCCATGCAAGGCGGCCAGTACTCTGTGGGCAAGGATGTAAATTGCTGGCCCAAAACCATGATCTCGGTTTTAGCCCCGTTCAATTTGAGCTTTGAGCCGGTCATCCAGGAGAAGATTGCGGTTAAGCAGCTCGAGAGGTTGTCTGAGCATCCCCCCTGTTGTGTCAGCGAGACGACTAGTTGTGTGTCGTCTGTGTATCTGATGGATTTGATCCCAAAAGGGGCTACTACCTCCTCCAGCGGGGCCATATAAACATTAAACAAAGTAGGGCTCAGGGAGGATCCCCGAGGGACCCCACACTGGAGGGGTGTAGACTTTGACATGACACCATTTTCCCAAATCCTAAACGATCGTTAACTCAGGAAGGATTACAGCCATCTAAGGGCAGACCCTACAATGCCTAGTTTAGCAAGATGGTGGACCAATATTACATGGTCCACAGTATCAAATGCAGCGCTCAGATCCAGGAGGATCAGCGCCGCTGATCCCCCTGAATCTAAGATGCATCTTGTCTCCTCAGCCACTACTATGAGGGCAGTATCAGTGCCCTGTCCTGGGCGGAAACCCGTTTGGGAGTCGCTCAGTAGGCCATTACTCTCTAAGAATCCTGAGAGCTGATGATTCACTAGCTTTTCAGCGATTTTGCCCAATCCAGGTAGCAGAGAGATCGGGCGAAAATTAGCTAGATCGGTGGTGTCTAGTCCCGGTTTCTCTAGGAGCGTTTTAATTCTGGCCTGTTTCCAGCTCGGGGGGACTACGCCATTGGTGAATGAGGAGATTACCAGGTTTGTGGCAAGGGGGGCAATGGTGCTCGTGATTTGTTTGAGGATGTGCATAGGCGCTGGGTCAGAGGGAGAGCCGCTATTCACGGTGGATAGAGTCTTACAAAAGTCCTCCCTGGTAATGCATCTAAACACATCCAACCGGGGACCGGTTGTTGGGAGGGGGGGGATCTCAGTGACTAATGTTGTGGCAGTCTGTGGTAGACTATCAAGAATTCTCTGTATTTTATCATCAAAGAACTCTGCTAGCTGGTCGCACCTTGATTTGGTATCCTCTTGTGCGGTTGTTGGGGCCGGGATTTTAAGAAGTTGATTGACGATCTTAAACGTTTCCTTAGAGGAATTAGCCGAGAGTTTAATTTTCTTCTCAAAGAAAGATGCCTTGATTTTCTGCCGTGCAGCTTTATAGAGTCTCAAGGCGGCCTGGTAGGAGGCTTTGCTGTTGACTGCCCAATCTCTCCTCCAGATGCGTTCAGACTTTTTGCAGGCTTTTCTGAGGTCTCTTAGTTCTGTGGTGTACCATGGGGATTTAAAAGTACTGCTCTTTTTTGTCACCATTTTGAGAGGCAGAACCGTATTCAGGGAGCTATTAAGCCAATTCTGAAAATTTATGTCTGCTAGCAAGACATCTGATTCTGCAACAGGAGCCGATTGTTCTAGAGTTCGTTTCAAATCTTCCACCGATAACTTTGGGCAAGCTCTCTGTAATATAAGAGGGCGAGGGGCACTTCTCTCTTCCGATCGAATTTCCCAAGAGAATGAAACTACAAAGTGGTCAGACCATGGTAGGGGCAATGGGGGTTTGACTAGGAGCTGGTTATTGTTTGAAAAAACCGGGTCCAACAGATGTCCCCTGTTATGAGTGGCTTCTTTATTTAAAAGTTTTAATTCAAAAGCTTTAAGATTTAGGATGAGATCTGCAGCTGCTTTATCGTTAGGATCATCAAAATGCAGGTTCAGATCTCCAAGAACCAGAAAGTTGGATGCCCGGGCTGCTGCTGCTGCTAAGGTAGCATCTAGTAGAGAATCTGTCAAATGTTTTATGCAGCCCGGCGGGCGGTAAATGAGGAATCCTGAGAGGGAGTAGGTGGGGGTTAGCTGGATGCTAAAGCAGGCACTTTCTGTATCTGAAATGCCACCGTCCTCAAATCTACAAATCAAAGAGTCTTTGTGAATTATGGCGAGGCCACCTCCTTTCCCTTTGTCCCTATGCTGACTCTGAATATGAAATCCACTTGGGAGGGCGGAGATAATGTCAAACTCTGCATTGAGAGATAACCATGTCTCGGTTTAGAAGAGCAGGTCAAGGTTGCATTCTTCGATCAATAGATTGATCTCTACCGCATGCTTTGGTAGTGATCTGCAATTTAGTAACGCCATCTTCAGATCCCTACCGGCCTCCTTACCGTTATTCCCTACGGGGATAGAGTCAGGACAAAATTGACACCGACAAAGTTGTTTGTCAGTCCAATCAAGCTGGTGGCACCACTGACCACTCTTGTCTTGTAGCGCCAGGAGTTCTTCCCTCGCGTATCCTATCTGTCCCATAGGGTACACGGGCATAGTGACAGGCCCTAGGCCCGGTCTGGCCCGGACGGGCCCAGACGGGCCCAGACGGGCTTGCCTCTTGCGCGCTATCGGCACGCCCGCTGCGCGGACGGGAAATAGACTTCATTTTATAGCGTCCGGGCCGTGATTCGCCCGACCACTAGTGCGCCAACCGTGCCTTTCCCCTAAGATGGCGGCCAAAGTCGTCGCCCTCCGGGTAGGCTGTCTGTGTCCGAGTGGAGCCCTAACTCGGCCCTCGGTATGCTCAGCACGGGTACAATTATGCGCCCCAACTGTCCCAGGCAGGTAAGTAACACAGTGCAAAATAATACGTATCAACAATTTTTAAAATCAATTTTTAGTGCAAATAAGCATAGATAAAAGCAAGTGATCTGGTGCCTAACTCCCGGCTTTCCGCCTCAGGAGTATTCTGTTACAAGTGAGAGAGAATTGCAGTTGTCCTAGTCCTTTCCAATTTATAGCGCCCGGGCCGAGATTCACCCAACCGCTAGTGCGCCAACCGTGCCTTTCCCCTAAGATGGCGGCCAAAGTCGTCGCCCTCCGGGTAGGCTTTCTGTGTCCGAGTGGAGCCCTAACTCGGCCCTCGGTATGCTCAGCACGGGTACAATTACGCGCCCCAACTGTCCCAGGCAGGTAAGTAACACAGTGCAAAATAATACGTATCAACAATTTTTAAAATCAATTTTTAGTGCAAATAAGCATAGATAAAAGCAAGTGATCTGGTGCCTAACTCCCGGCTTTCCGCCTCAGGAGTATTCTGTTACAAGTGAGAGAGAATTGCAGTTGTCCTAGCGCTTGCCAATTTATAGCGCCTGGGCCGAGATTCGCCCGACCGCTAGTGCGCTAACCGTGCCTTTCCCCTAAGATGGCGGCCAAAGTCGTCGCCCTCTGGGTAGGCTGTCTGTGTCCGAGTGGAGCACTAACTCGGCCTTCGGTATGCTCAGCACGGGTACAATGACGTGCCATAACTGTCCCAGCAGGTAAGTACCACAGTGCAAAATAATACGTATCAACAATTTTTAAAATCAATTTTTAGTGCAAATAAGCATAGATAAAAGCAAGTGATCTGGTGCCTAACTCCCGGCTTTCCGCCTCAGGAGTATTCTGTTACAAGTGAGAGAGAATTGCAGTTGTCCTAGCGCTTGCCAATTTATAGCGCCTGGGCCGAGATTCGCCCGACCGCTAGTGCGCCAACCGTACCTTTCCCCTAAGATGGTGGCCGAAGTCGCCGCTCTCCGGGTAGGCTGTCTGTGTCCGAGTGGAGCCCTAACTCGGCCCTCGGTATGCTCAGCATGGGTACAATTACGTGCCCCAACTGTCCCAGGCAGGTAAGTAACACAGTGCAAAATAATACGTATCAACAATTTTTAAAACCAATTTTTAGTGCAAATAAGCATAGATAAAAGCAAGTGATCTGGTGCCTAACTCCCGGCTTTCCGCCTCAGGAGTATTCTGTTACAAGTGAGAGAGAATTGCAGTTGTCCTAGCGCTTGCCAATTTATAGCGCCCGGGCCGAGATTCGCCCGACCGCTAGTGCGCCAACCGTGCCTTTTCCCTAGGATGGCGGCCAAAGTCGTCGCCCTCCGGGTAGGCTGTCTGTGTCCGAGTGGAGCCCTAACTCGGCCCTCGGTATGCTCAGCACGGGTACAATTACGCGCCCCAACTGTCCCAGGCAGGTAAGTAACACAGTGCAAAATATTACGTATCAACAATTTTTAAAATCAATTTTTAGTGCAAATAATCATAGATAAAAGCAAGTGATCTGGTGCCTAACTCCCGGCTTTCCACCTCAGGAGTATTCTATTACAAGTGAGAGAGAATTGCAGTTGTCCTAGCGCTTGCCAATTTATAGCGCCCGGGCCGAGATTCGCCCGACCGCTAGTGCGCCAACCGTGCCTTTCCCCTAAAATGGCGGCCAAAGTCGTCGCCCTCCGGGTAGGCTGTCTGTGTCCGAGTGGAGCCCTAACTCGGCCCTCGGTATGCTCAGCACGGGTACAATTACGTGCCCCAACTGTCCCAGGCAGGTAAGTAACACAGTGCAAAATAATACGTATCAACAATTTTTAAAATCAATTTTTAGTGCAAATAAGCATAGATAAAAGCAAGTGATCTGGTGCCTAACTCCCGGCTTTCCGCCTCAGGAGTATTCTGTTACAAGTGAGAGAGAATCCCTATCAGGGAAGAGGGGATGAAAAAGGGGGAAAAAGAGAGAGCGAGAAGGGGAGGTACATGAGGAGTACCGGGATTTTACCTGGGGCAATTCCGGCGCAGTGGAAGGCGCTGCTGGTCCTGCATTAAACCCTCCAAAGGCTACAGGCAACTCACGGGTGTTTGTCTTCCCCCCTCCCGCCGCCGCAACTAAGACCTTTGCGGCCGCAGTGCGGAGGAGAGGACTACACCCCCCACAACCCTCAGCGGCGACAGCGGAAGCCGCGCACAGCCATCGGCGCCCGGAGGCGCATAAAGCCCCACCATCACCTCCGCGGCGCGGGACGCGCGCGGGCTGAGCCCGGGCAGATGGCGGGCCGTCTGTGGCCGTCGGTGAACGGAGGAGGACGGGACGGGCCACAAATCTTGGCTTTTCTGCACCCCAGGTACTGACAAAGTGATTAACAGAGAGTGGAAAAACAGCAAGCGGTTAGTGAAACACCGACCAGATCACTGTTTCAAAAAGGCTTACGCAATAGCAGCAGAAGCCATCATGGCTACAAAGTCCAAAACCCGTTCCACTAAAAATAAATTAGGCACACCTGCGAGACTTAAGAAGCCAGGGGTCGAAAATGCTACCTTGGCACCCCTCAAGGGTACCCCAACTGCAATAGACTTAATGCTAAAAAAGGTGGCGGGGGAGATAGAGCGAACGGAAAGACGTATATCCATGTCATTATTAACAGTGCCACTCTCACCCACGCAGCCGATAGATGGGAACTACAGCCATATTTCCAATAGGGACACACAAAATGATCCAAGTGACGAGGTCCCATGTGCTCAGTTACCCAGGGAGGACGAATCAGTGTTAAGCACAGGGGAAACCTTATCAACGAGGAAGGATGCGAGAAAAGGGGGGACGAAAAAGGTACCAAGACGACGCCTGAAACACCCTGCCAGGAGTATTGAAGTAAGAGTGAGGGAGGATGTGCCCTCTACCCCAGAACCTAGTGCCCACTTTGTTCCACCAGGCTGGGTGAACGATATAGTTCTAGATTTGCAAAAGCATCTAGAAACCTTCATAGTTAATCAAATCAAACCTTTGATTAGTAGACTGGACAAAATAACACATGAAATCCAGAAGCAGGGGAAGGCTAAGGATACACAAACTGCAAATCAAGCAGTCAATTCCAGATTAGACTCCACTGCCCCACCACAACAATCATTGTTGCACAGGTACATACTGAACCGAATACACCACCAAGTAGGGGTCAGAAGGAAGCAAGGAAAGTGCAGGGTACTGGGGGGAATGACATAACATCAAGCCAGGGAAACCCTGTGTCTAGGCCACAAGGACCCCTCCCTACACTAAACCATGACTTTGAACACCACGATAGACACCAAGCCCATCTTCCATATGCCAACCTCCCGCCGGAAGCAAGCCCGTTTGCAGTTATATTCACAGGGGTCCCTGAACTCAGAATAGGGCAGAGAGAATCCCAGATGGAACTGAAGGGGAAAATTGCTAATTGGTTAAACCTCCATAGACCATTGCAGGCTGAAGAGGAGGGGGAAATCTTATATGTCAGAAGGGTAAGCTGGGTGGGCAGTAGACGAAAAGATAGAGAAGGCAACTGCGTTATTGCAAATTTTAAGACTCCAAACTTAGTACAGTATATACTGGGGAATCATAATAGAAACACCACGAGTACAATCAGGACAATGCCATTAGGTTTTTTCTACCCTAGAAAATTGGTTGCCTATCCCCCAAACACCAAACAGGGGACTAGAGGAAGGATTGTGGACGGCCATTGGGTAAGGCATAATGATAGCAGTGCGCAGTACCTCTCACACCAAGTAGGCCCCCAGTGGACCAATAGATATACCCCCTTTACACGCTAGACGGAAATGAATGACTAGGGCTGCCATGCAGGGCTGAAGTGGGCATAGACAATAGAGGGAGGACCAAGGACCAGGCACCTATGGAGCCAAGAAATGCCCTAAGAATGCAAGCCTCAGTGGACCCCGAACCTAACACTAGAAGCGAGGGGATTGGGTTACAGGTTAGTCCACCGCCCCAGGGTCCAATTGAAAGTGATGCCCGGGATGGCAATATAAGAGTTATTTCCTGGAATATAGCAGGGATAGCGGGTAAATTTGAAGACCCAGATTGGAGAAAAGAACTTCAGGGCTATAGTATATTAGCCTTCCAAGAGACCTGGGCAGTGGACCCGACACTGTACCAACTAGAAGGTTTCAAGTGCTTTGCTGTCCCAGCACAGGAAAGTAGAGCAGGGAGAGCGAGAGGAGGGTTATCCATTTATGTTGACATAACTTTGGAAGGTAAATGGACAGTCACATCCAGGACATCGCATACCCTGAAGGCACTCAGTTACAAAGGCAGAGGGCAGAAAATACAGCTGTTCAATTTTTACAACCCAGGGCCCGCACAAGGGGAACACGTAGCACTACTGGAATTAAGCAATAGATTAAGGCAAGAGATGGAACAAAGAAGCAAGGGGGGGAGTTCAATCATTGTATTAGTGGGTGACTTTAATTGTCATCTCTGTCCAAACATTTCCACTACACAAGTAGATTGGGACGCCTGCCCACTACGAAAGGGGTCAAATTTTGAGCATACACAGGAGGGCACGTTACTATCCACTATGCTAGATACCTACTCACTAGTTCATACTTTGGGCATGGTAGCCCAGGAGAGGGAGGATTCATATGTTCCTACATTCAAAGGTAGAGGTTGCTCCTCAACGATTGATTACATAATCATCTCTTCTTTTGCTCTGTCCAAAGTCAAGAAGGTAGTAACAAAATGGAGCCCCTTTAGTGATCACAACCCTCTAACTGTAGATTTAAACTACGGGGGCCGTAGAACTAATAGCAACAAAAGGGAGGGCAGGTTGCAGCCTGTAGCCCAAGGAAGGCGCCTTAAGTGGACAAAAGTAAACCCGCAGGAATTCTACAAAACACTAATAGTGGAAGGCGGGAAATATGTGGAGGACTGTTTGGATCTCCAAATAAAAGGTGCAGATCTAGTAGCCTCTTTTGAATCCCTAACAAAACTAGCGGATAAATTGCTGGAAATAAAAGGCCCCATTAAGAAATCAACTCACCCACGTTGGTTCGACTTAAGTTGTTCCAAAGCACTAAGGAATTTTAAAAAAGCCCTTAAACGCAAACCAAGGGACACGGCACTAGTGGCCAATTGCAGACAAATTTACAAAGCCAAAACAAAGGAGAGGAAGCTGGTACTACAGGCAGAGGTATGGGCAGACCTAAGAGAGGCAGGTGAAAACAGGGATTATTCTGAATTTTGGAGAATTGTGAATAGGCCCTGTTTTCAGGATAACACTACCCCAGTCATTAGCGCAAACATCCTTCCTGACCTGTGGGTTAGACACTTTGAGGGCCTGTATAATAACATCAAGGGGCCCACACAAGAGGGATTGTGGGAAGGTGACAGGAGTGTAGACCTAGCCTTTACACTTGAAGAACTCAAACTAGCGATACAAGGGCTCACACCCAATAAAGCACCAGGCCCCGATGGAACACCACCGGATCTATACAGAAGCAATATAGACCTATGGGCACCTATCTTAACAAGGGTCCTAAATGCGGCGGTTAGGTCTGGCCTGCCACGTTCCTGGTCCACCGCACTGATAGTACCTATTTTCAAGAAAGGGAGCCGAGAAGATCCCAAATGCTACAGGCCGATTTCCCTAATCGATGTTTCAGCAAAAATTCTAGGGAGGGTGATATTAAATCGGCTAACAGAGTGGACCGAGGAACACCATACCATAGTGGACACCCAGTATGGTTTCAGATGTGGTAGATCAACCAGCGACCAGTGTTTGAACCTATATTTGTTAACTGCTAAATATACCAAAGCCAGCAAGGGCACTGTTTACATGGGGTTTATGGACCTGGCAGCCGCATTCGATAATGTCAACAGAAGTAAACTATGGGCGATGATGGTCACGATGGGTATGGAAGTGGAGCTCATTAACATCCTAAAAGAGCTCCATTGGAACACTACGGCTAAAGTGAGATTCAGCCCAGAGGGGGGACGTACGGAAGCTTTCCCTTGTTCAGGAGGAGTAAGGCAAGGTTGCATCCTTGCTCCGTTTCTTTTTTCGTTATATATCAATGGACTAGAAAGCTCCCTCATCTCCCTTGCCCTGGATTGCCCAAGAGTAGGATCGCGTCAAATCCCAGTACTCCTGTACGCGGACGTCGCGGTGCTGCTGGCCCGCACACCGAGGAGTTTACAACATCTGGTAAATGGTTTCGTGAAGTTTATGGCTAACCTGGACCTTGCAGTAAATCTAAAAAAGTCTTTTGTTATGGTGGCCGGCAAAAAACCAGTCAAGAAGCCAGTGTTCAAGATAGGGACACATACTCTTGAAACGGTTAACACCTTTCCCTATTTGGGCCTTTTGTTGGATAGTGACATGCATTTTAAATCGCTAGTGGAAGAACAATGCTCAAAGCTTATATCCTCCAATGGGGCAATTTTAAGTTTTGCAAATAGACTTGGCCAGTGGTGTCCTGAACAAATAATGTATGTATGTATGTATGTATGTATTTATTTACTTATTAAGCGCGTCTGCCACCCAAAGGGTATCCTGGCGCTGAGACTGCGTCCGTGCTACAAAACAGGTCTACCATTACATTTTCCTTGGGAACAGGAACGTTTTCAGGTCCTTTTTAAAAGAGGGGAGATCCTGTCTGCTCCTCAGTGCCAACGGGAGTGAGTTCCAAAGTGTGGCAGCCGTAAAGCCAAATGCCCGGCCGCCCATCCTCACTCTATTTATCCTTGGGACCGTCACTAAGAACGCAGAGGAGGATCTTAAGGATCTAGTGGCGCAATACCAAGAGAAAAGGTTTTGGATCGGCGTCGGCCCCAGTCCATGCAGGGCCTTAAAAACAAGACAAGCTGCCTTAAACGATATTCTCTGCTGGACAGGTAGCCAGTGAAGGTCAGCCAATGCTCCAGTGGAGGAGGCAGATCGAGGACGCGCTAGGGCCAGCTTAGCTGCCATATTTTGTATCCTCTGCAGTTTTAGGATTAGAGTTTTTGGGGCCCCCAGAAGTAGTGCATTGCAGTAATCTAACCTGCTAAGAATAGAGCTGCGCACTACTTCTGTTCTAGCCTCTTCAGGGAGAAGTGGTAAAATCTTGCGTAGGGCCCGGAGTAGGCCCATACAAGTCGCTTTGGTTCTGTTCACCGACGCATCAAGCTGGAGGTTGAATTCAAACAGAACTCCCAGATTACGGACCGACTTTGCGGCCTCTACCGTGCCAGGAATAGATACAGGCCAGAAATCGTCCGGGAGCGGGCGTGGTGTACGGTCTAAAGAGCAGTGGACCACTTCCGTTTTTAGGCTGTTAAACTGTAACGAGTTCGCACACAGCCACTCGGCTGTAGCCGACATACAGCGGTGAAATGTGTCCATTGATACTGCCTTGGCGCCCTCGAATGAAAAGATCAACTGGGTGTCATCGGCATAATTGATGACCGATATGCCAAATGACTTTATCAAGGCGACCAGAGGTTGTGTCGTGTTTTGGCAGCTCCTGAGTTAGCGTTTAGCACAGCTACACGGTCTTTTCGTTAACTTGACCAAAATGAACGGGGCCATTTTGAATCCTTCTGGCTTCCATTTTCTATGAACACACTGCCTCGTGGTCAGTGTGCCCTTTCGTCCTTCCTCGATACACATGGTCACCTATTCTGCTCGGCAACAGGCTATTTTTAGTACTGGTCAAGCGCACATGCGCACTATGCATCAACTGGTCACTCTTTAGGAATGTTAGCACTAACTGACCAGTGCTATTGAACTCCTCCCACATGCTGGCTGTGTTCCAAAAATGACCTTATATGTACCGAAAATGTGTAAACTGTAACCGCCTATCTTTTTATTGCTATTAAACTGTATAAAAGAGGTCGCGCACCGATGTTCGGTGTGCTACTTCTTACATTGCCGAAGGGTGCTGTAGGAATGTATCACCACCCCATGGGGTCTTAATAAACTTGACTTTTGCCTTTTCCAGTGTCTGTGCCAACTTCTATACTAAGGTGTTCGAGAGTTTAGCAGAGTATGTAGGCCTGATTTGAACCCAACACCACAATTGGCGACCACGAAGGGACTCATCGGCGACTCGGATGCCCGAAGGAGAGGTCGTGACGAAGGTCAGGAAACTCGCCATGGACGCGTACGCTGCCACTGAGTGACCCGAGTCTTGGCACCCACGGTGTGTTTTTCCTTCCTTCCGATCTGACCTTCCAGGTGGCGCCGGTCTTCGACTGAGATTCTGATCTTGGATTGTCGTGATGTGCCGTTTTGGCTGATTCGACCACAGAATTTGGCAGTTGGACCTTGGACGTTTGAAAATATTTGGTAAGCTTTTGATTGGTGAGGTAGTCTACTGACACTTACTGTGGCTTTTTGAATTTTGAATTTGAATTTGTTTGAAGTTAGCTAACGTTTGAATCTTTGAATTTGAATTTGAATATGTGAAGTGCACCTCACATAGGCAGGCATGTAGGGATATTTCTCTGATTTATTTGATTTGAACGATACACCGTGTTAGGTGCCATTTCGTGTAGTATCGCGTTTTCGTGGTACTTTTTGAACATGCCTGTTTTTAGCACACTCCGAAGGATGTGCTGTTTTGAAAATGGTACCAATTATCGATTAAATGAATCACAGCCGGCTCCCCCAGAGGGGACTCCAAATCGTGAGATGTATGTCAAATTCGGTATTCCACCAATAATGTACAGCACGTTATGGCATAAGTATACTAAAACTGATCGTGAATTACAGTGGCCACTATATGGGTCGTTTGACCTTCAAAAGGTTCAATATGTAGAGCAGTGTTTGTTTCAGCGAAGGTCTAGACAAGATATGTTTGATTGTGTGCGTATGTGGGAGAAAGAGGTGCGTGAACGAGTGAAGCGTGAGGAAGCCTTGGCGGAGAAGGTGCAGCGGAAGGCTGCACATGATGAAGCTTTACAGCTACAGGAGAAGGAATTACAGGAAAAGAAAGAGAGAAAGACGTGAGAACACAATTTACAGGTTAATGGTCAATTCCCTATCAGGCGTCCTCTTTATCCGGTCCTTACTAATGAAACAGATGATTTTTCATTACTAGATCGCTCTCCGCCTCCGTACGTCGCACCTACGGCTCCGAACGAGGAATCAGATGAGGATAGTGATCGTACACAGCGTACAAGGTTACATGCGGAACGAACTGCGGAATTACGCTCGTTTGCACGAAAGCTAAATATTAATACTGTTACTGTTTCTGAAATTACTGCACAAATGGAACAGTGGTCTGATCAGGAGCGACTGTATTTCTTAGATCATTTTGGAGATGAGGTTGTTGACCGGTTCAGAAAATATTCTCCAGAGTTAGAACCCAAGGATATATCCAAGGGTCGTGAGAATTTTCGTAAAGGTCTTTTTGTTCTTTCAGATGCGGATGAATTCTTCAAACGTTTGATTCATCTACGGAATGAGGCGACACGACTACGGGAGTTGGAAAAGTCGAAGAATCCGCCTGCGTCCGGAGCGACGGGGATATCCAAAGAATGCCCTATCTTTGGAACAGATAAGATCGCTGCGATTAATGTTAGACCTATGCGAGAAGCTGCGCCTTTATATGTCCCTCATAAAGGGGATGGCACAGATGATGATAAAAGATCCAAAGACGCGAAAGGGTATTTTGTATATAACTGGGTTTATACGCCTTGGAATAGAGCAGATGTTATGGCGCTGAAGAATGCTTTGCCTGATCCCCGTAAAAACCCTGCGGCTTTTTATGAAAGTGTTGAAAGTGCAATTTCTTCGTGTATTATGACGTTAGTTGATATTGATCTGTTTTTCGGGTTGATATTGCCCCCTGATATGTGGAGAGCGATTCGTAAGTTTGATGACCACACGACTCTCGGGGCCACCTGGAAAGATCTTGTTCAAGCTGATTTGGATAGGGAACCAGCATGTAAGCCGTGTCAATTAATATTAGACCTCCCAGGGGCCATACTAACAAAATTGAAGACTCTTGCTCCCGCTAAAAAGATTGATTGGACTATATTAGCCTCTTGTAAGCAGAAGACGGATGAATCAGTTTCCGATTTTTTCTCTCGCTTTGAGGAAGCGTTCCATGATTACAGTGGTCAATCATTGACAGAAGATACAGGCAGGCATTTATTCGTTGATAAGTATGTGGCTAATCTCCTACCGGAGATTGCGAAACGATTAAAAGCGAGTGAAAGTTCATGGACCACAGCAACCCCTGCTTCTTTATTGACTATGGCTCAATATTATGAACGACAGGAATTGGAGGCAAAAGAAAGTAGTGAAAAGAAAGCGAAGGATTTGAAGACGAAGGTAATGTTAGCTCAGGTTCAGGCTACGAGAGGAAGCAACCGAGGAGGGCGAGGATCGTACAATAATGCTCCTCCCCCTCGTTCTGACATTTCTGTGAATCAATGTGCATACTGCAAACAGTTTGGGCATTGGATTGCAGACTGTCCGGTGTTTCGAGAGCAGTGTAATTTGAGGGGACGAGGAAGTGGAAGGTCTAGGAATAATTATGGAGGGCCAAGAGGATGGGGAACGCATGATCGAGGAGGTTATGGCATGAATGATCGTGGAGGATATGGAGCAAGAGGTCGTGGTCAGACAGATTATAATACGTTTGATAATCGCAATCAATATCAGATAAATGAGGGTGGTTCTGCTGAGCCACGGGATGAGCACTATGCATAGGATTGCGTAGGATGGGGTGTGGAATCGGTTGAGATACCAGTTGATCAAAGGGGTCCATATATAGAAGCACATGTTTTGGGTTCTACTGATCAATTTCTGGTCGATACAGGAGCTACTCGTAGCGCTTTGTCCAAATACTTGGTTCCAAGGGCTCCCCTGTCTGGCGAGGTAATTACAGCTATAGGGTTCGATGGAACACCTACTTCTAGCCCACTGTCTCAACCAGTTGCATTTCATGTTGATAAATTTGCTGCCCCTTGTCCCTTTTTGCTGTCTCCAAATACACCAGATAATATTATGGGACTAGACATGTTAAAACACTTTCGAGCTACTATTCGCTGTGTCCCAGAAGGAGTGCGAGTTGTGTTGAATGAGAATTACCCAGAATTTGAGCGAGTGTGTTTTCTCCATGAATCTGAAGTATTGGCCTCCTTACCAAAAACGTTGTGGGCCACTTCTGACACGGATGTAGGGCAGATGATAATTCCTCCAGTACGTATCACTGTAAAGGAGGGAGTATCTCTACCACGTGTCCCACAATATAAGATTTCGAGAGAAGGTGAACTTGCTTTGATACACATTGTGAACGATTTGATTTTGGCAGGAGTAGTTGAGGAAGTCCCCTACAATGTTTGCAATAGCCCAATTTTACCGATCCTTAAAAGAGATACAGATGCTAAGGTCTACCGCTTCATTATTGATTTGAGGGAAATAAACAAGATAGTAGTGCCTCAGTACCCGGTGGTATCTGACATCACCACGTTGCTTACGTTGGTCCCATCGACGGCAACTACTTTTACAGTCATCGATTTGCAGAATGCTTTCTTTTCGATCCCTGTACATCCTGACAGTCGATATCTATTCGGTTTTACATTAAATAATAAATCGTACAGATTTTGTCGAGTTCCTCAAGGCTATACCGAAAGTCCTAGCATTTATAGTCAGGCATTAAAAAGACAGCTTGATTCCTTTGAATTACAAGATGGAGTGGCTCTTATTCAATATGTAGATGATATCTTACTTGCTGCAGACACACCAGAACAATGTGAGAAGAGTACCTTTTCCTTGCTTTCCTTCCTAGCCAAACATAATCATAAGGTTTCGAAGAAAAAGCTGCAATATTGTAGACCAAAGGTGACCTACCTCGGTCATCTTTTGTCCAAGGAGGGCCGTGCATTGACACCAGATCGAATTCAAGCAGTTTTAGACACACCAGTTCCTCGCACTCAGAAGGATGTTCGTGCCTTTATAGGTTTGACGTCTTTTTGTAGGCAATGGATATTGGGTTTTTCACACATTTTTAAACCATTGTTGGCAATGTTGTCTAAAGGTACACCGATCCCCATTGAATGGACGGATGAATGTCAGAATGCTTTTGAACAATTGAGACAAGCTCTTTGTTCTGCACCAGTGTTAGGTACACCTGATTACACGAAGATTTTCACGTTGTATGTACACGAGAAGGATGGGTGCGCATTGTCAGTGTTAGTGCAGACACACGGAGACAAACAGAGGCCTTGCGCATACTTCTCGGCGGTACTCGACCCTGTGGCTCGAGGATTACCTGGATGTTTTCGAGCAGTTGCAGCAACAGCAGTAGCGATACGACAAAGTGAGGGAATAGTTTTGTCACACAAATTGTTGGTGTTAGTTCCCCATGCGGTAGATGCGTTATTGAATCAAACGAAAACACAGCATCTAACCAGTGCCCGTCTGACAGGATATGAGCTAACGTTGTTGGCGCCGCACATCACATTAAAACGATGTGCGACACTGAATCCTGCTACTTTACTGCCGGATCCTGTTGCTGAGACCCAGAAGGAAGAACAACATGATTGTGTTTTTCTGACTGAGGAACAGACAAAGGGTCGTATCGATTTACAGGATACACCATTTCCAGCTGTAGATGGGGAACTGTGGGTTGATGGATCGTGCGTGAGGTTACCAGATGGTACGACTTCCGCAGCTTACGCGATCACGACACTTAAGACAGTGGTAGAAGCAGCACGAATACCCCAGAAATCGGCTCAAGCAGCTGAATTGATAGCCTTAACGAAAGCATGTGAGTTACGTGCTGGACTATGTGTGAACATTTACACGGATAGTCATTACGCTTTTGGAGTAGTGCATGATTTTGGCCTACTCTGGAAGGAACGAGGATTCTTGACTTCACACGGAGTACACATCATGCATGGGGAATTGGTACACGATCTCCTGAATGCACTATTATGTCCAAAGAAAGTAGCAATAGTCAAATGCAGTGCACACAAAAAGGTGACGGACAAAATAGGACAAGGCAATGCTTTCGCAGATCGCATTGCGAGAGAGACCGCTATGCTACAAAATAATTCCCCCATGTACGTGGTGAAATCACAAGCCGAGCGGTGGCATGATGCTAGAGAAGAAATACTAGATATACAGAAGTCAGCATCTGAAGCAGAACTTACGAAATGGGCCACTGAAGGAGTATTGGATGATGAGGGTTGCTGGCGTAGTAAAGATATGGAGAGATGGAAATTACCCATGGCCTATTTACAAACAATGGTGCAAATGACACACGGGCTGGCACACATTGGAGCTTTCGCAATTACTAAATTGCTTACACGAGTTTGGGAAAATGCTGACATTGCTAGCACGGCTAAGAGAGTAGTGCAGACATGTCTGATATGTTTACAGCACAATCCTGGACAAGGGACTCATACTCCTAAAGGAGGGTTTGTTCCACCTACTGCACCGTTCGAAGTACTGCAAATGGACTACATCCAGCTGGAACGCTGTAATAACCTCAAGTATGTCCTAGTGGTGGTGTGTGCCTTCAGTAAATGGATTGAGGCTTACCCTACGAAAGACAATACAGCATTGACAACAGCTAAGGTGTTACTCAAAGAGTACTTCCCGCGCTATGGTGTTTGTAAATTTATGTGGAGTGATAATGGTCCTCATTTCATCGGGAAAGTAGTGGAGTACGTCCTGAAAGTATTGGGAATCAAGCAACGATTCCACGCTGTCTTTCATCCGCAATCAGCAGGTTTGGTAGAAAGATACAATGCAACTCTGAAGCTGAAGCTAGCAAAGATAGTGGCATCCACATCTCTGAAATGGCCGGATGCTTTGCCTCTGGCATTACTATCCATTCGATCAGTGCCACATTCTCGATCTGGCCTCACACCCTATGAAGTGGTGTTTGGAAGGCCGATGAATATTTGGGGAGTTCCAAAACCTCGTTTAATAATTGATGTGCCTTGTATAATGATGAACGATTATTTGGCACGATTAACAAATGATTTGCTTTCTATTCATCAACAGGTTCGAGAGGCGCTCCCTGATAACTCCACTGGTGAGGCTCACGATCTTCGTCCTGGTGACCATGTTATGATCCGGGTGTTCGAGCGCTCCAGCAGCTTGGAACCGAGATGGCATGGCCCTGAGCAAGTGCTGCTGGCGACGCGGACTGCTGTGAGAGTCACCAATAAGAAACGGTGGATACATTCAACGCACTGCCGACGTGTCTCTCCGGATCTGGTGAGCCCTGTGGTGCTATCCGACTACAGAAAGATTTTGGATGCAGAAAAGAGCCCAGCTGTCACGCCTGATGAATTGGAGGGAGCCTTCCCGGACCACGTTGTTGCTGATAAAGTGAAGTACAATCTACGTCCCAGGAAATAAGATTCCTTTTTGTATTTTTGAACTGGTTGGTAACCGCTCTGAGGTTTGTGAAACGGAAGCCGGGAATATCAAGGGGGGGGGATCAGTTCTGCCCAGTGTAGCGACACCCGTCTTGAATCCCGGAGAACAAATCAACGGCAGCCTCGGTCCAGAACCATTGTTTTATTTTTTCGCTTAGTGTTGCTTTTTAAGAGTATTGTTTTGTGAACTATGGCATCTCCTTTGACACGAAAAGGGAGAATTCTTGGTGCTGTTTTGTTTGTCTTGACCGTAGTGGTGATCGCAGTATTAGCTTGGACTATAGAACTATTGTTTCCTGTACGAGAACATTTGTTGCCCACCACTCCAAGTCCATCTGAACATTTTCATTTGACTTTGCCTTTTCACGAAGAAAGACATAGGCAGACTTATTTGAATAACAGCTTTATTCAGATTTTGCATCATACTCATAATATGACCAACACGTCCAATTGTTGGGTATGTGGAATGTTGCCCGGACATCAGAAGAGGGGAGGAACTCCACTCATTCCTCTCCCGTTTTCTCATAATGGTTCTTGTCATGCTTGGTACACTCTTCTTTTCACCCTGCGATGGCCAACGAAAGGTGGACTACTTTTTCGATTGAATAAAATATGCTATAATGACAAATATGGTTACCCACACGCTGAAGGAACTAAATTTGAATGGGAAGAGTATCGTCCGGACAATGTCTCTACACCTCGTGTATATACGAATCAAAGACTTGTAAATGTGACGAGCATGCATATGATAACAGTCATTGATACAAAAGCAGATTTGTGTATTAGAAATAAAGGTACAATCCCTGTAGGCCGCAGTGAATGTAATATTACACTTACCTTTGATACATCAACTGGAATTGCATTCGTAGCTTCACGTAACACATATTTCATTTGTGGAAATAAGGGATACCATCGTTTACCATTGGGATGGTTAGGAACATGTTACATAGCTTTTGTATTACCACCTGTATTTATTGCTCCTCCCATGTACCACAATGATTACGTTCTGTACCATGATTTCGTACTGAACAGAGTCAAACGAACATTAGATCTTGATGAAATCGACCAGACTGATACCACTTTACAACAATATGTAGATTTCAACTTGGGGTTATTTTCATTCGTAGGAGCTGCACTGAATAGCAGGAAGATAAGGCGACTTACACGTGTGGTGGAAGCTGTCGCTAATGAAACTGCCTCTGCTTTAGGGAATATTACTGAGGAATTGCAAATTACCAGAATTGTAGCGCTCCAGAATCGAATGGTTCTAGATGTGATACTAGCTGATAGAGGCGGAGCATGCCGCGTCATCGGAAGTAGTTGTTGCGTGTACGTACCAGATAACTCACCTTCCGTGTATGATTCGATTACGAAATTACATAAGATAGCTGCTGAGATCCACCCAGAAAATGGAACATGGACCTTTTCTGGTTGGTTCTGGACCCTGCTTAGTACTTGGGGTTGGAAATTATTAACGATTCTCTGTGTTTTTATTGGAGTACTATTTTCCCTTTGTCTATGTATTCAATGTGGCCCTACATTATGTTCTGTATGTATCACAGCCTGTATTCCGTCTAAACGAGCTATTGTTCGGCAAGAGAAACTGATCAATGATGAAGTATTGAAAATAATGGCTATTAACATTGATGATGAACATTCTGATTACGTTCACTATGAGGTAGCTTTTGCTAAACGCTAAAAGGGCCGTCTGTCGTGTTTTGGCAGCTCCTGAGTTAGCGTTTAGCACAGCTACACGGTCTTTTCGTTAACTTGACCAAAATGAACGGGGGCCATTTTGAATCCTTCTGGCTTCCATTTTCTATGAACACACTGCCTCGTGGTCAGTGTGCCCTTTCGTCCTTCCTCGATACACATGGTCACCTATTCTGCTCGGCAACAGGCTATTTTTAGTACTGGTCAAGCGCACATGCGCACTATGCATCAACTGGTCACTCTTTAGGAATGTTAGCACTAACTGACCAGTGCTATTGAACTCCTCCCACATGCTGGCTGTGTTCCAAAAATGACCTTATATGTACCGAAAATGTGTAAACTGTAACCGCCTATCTTTTTATTGCTATTAAACTGTATAAAAGAGGTCGCGCACCGATGTTCGGTGTGCTACTTCTTACATTGCCGAAGGGTGCTGTAGGAATGACCCCCATGGGGTCTTAATAAACTTGACTTTTGCCTTTTCCAGTGTCTGTGCCAACTACTATACTAAGGTGTTCGAGAGTTTAGCAGAGTATGTAGGCCTGATTTGAACCCAACACCACAGTTGGAGATACAAGTTGAATAAAATAGGACTGATCGCCGATCCCTGAGGGACGCCTTGTTCTACACGATGAGTGGCAGATTGATAAGGTGGTAATGCCACTGCCTGCTGTCTGTCACTAAGATAAGATGTAATCCAGCTCAAAGCCAGGCCAGTGACTCCTGCCATCTGTAGACGGCTCAGCAATACTGCATAGTCCACCGTGTCGAACACGGCCGACATGTCAAGCAGCACTAAAAATGCTGATTTGCCCATGTCGACTCGCGCCCTTAGATCGTCTAACACGGCGACCAATGCAGTTTCCGTGCCGTGAGCCGGCCTAAAGCCGAACTGTGATGTGTCCAGGCAGGAGTTATTTTCCAAGAAACTGGATAGAGTTCTTGTGACCCACTTCTCCACAACCTTTACTATAAAAGGCAAGAGCGAGATGGGTCTATAGTTGGCCGGATTTGAAGGGTCCAGAGAAGCCTTCTTCAGCAAAGGTCTAATAATTGCCATTTTCCAGCTTTCTGGGACCACTGCTGTGCTTAGTGATTGACAACAGATAGTGTGAAGCGGCGGAAACAGCTCATTTTGAAACGCCTTCCAGATCCTGTGAGGCATAGGATCAAGGGGTGATCCTGAGGACACACCATTTGCCAGAAGGCAGAAATCTTCCAGGGAGGGGCACGGGAAGCAGGACAGTTGATCCACCGTGACGAATGGTTCTGTCGGGGAGAGCAAGGAAGATGTTAATTGACCCGAGCTCTGAAGTCCACTCAGGATAATAATAATGACGCTCTATGGCTCTATCACCACGTCAAAAGCAGTATATGGAGCTGAGGTGTGGGGATTCAAGGATCCGACAAAACTACAAATTGAAGAAGACAAGTTCTTTCGTAGAATCCTCAAAATTCCAAAATCTACCCCCTCAGTCATTGTACACCAAGAATTGGGGATGGGATACATCTCGGACGAGGTGAAGATTAGGCCTATCACTGCTTGGATTAGAATATGGACCAACCCAGAGGCTGAATTAACCAGGGAAATTGTAAAAGACTGTCTGTTAAGGGACAATGCACTCCAAATCCCCTGGTTGAAATATGTTAATGCTACTCTGACAACTATCCGCCAGTCTCATTTCTTTCTTGATCACACGCTGATTACAAACAATTGTAAAATGACAGTGAAGAAACTGTTATTAGAAAGCTTTGCAGCTGCCAGACTAAAAGCGGGGATACTTAAGAGATCAGTAACAGCACATAGCCTAGTAGACAACGGGGTGGGCATGGAACCCTATCTGTTTTTAATGTATAATCAACAGGACAGATTTTTAATGTGTCGTTTTAGGCTCAATCTTTTATCTAATATTTTAGCTTATCCTTCGGGCTTTACTGTAACGATTGAGCAGAAGGGTGCCTACGGCTGCGACAATAGGTCTCCGCAGGACACCCTTCATTTTGTACTTTTATGTTCATTTTATCAATTGCCTAGGTGTCGATTTCTGGTCCACATACTTAAAAGCAGTATTGAGTCCACGGGTGATAGAATCCACGGCATTCTAGTCTTCAGAGAATCTCTGTAATATTCCCACCTCTTTCTGGTATGGTGGCCACGTAAGTCACCTCCCCATTTGATGTCATCAGCAGTGTGGCCCATTGTCTGACAGTGTGTGACCTCGGGTGCGTTCAGTACTCCGCATCTTATTCTGCTGCCACGTTAACTGATCCGCATCTTGATTGGATGCGAAGTCTGACCAATAGACATCAAATCACAAGGACACCAAATGCAATTAATTACATTTCGAGAGTTACATTCAGAGAAAAAAATCAAGTTCCTGTTCCTTGTTAGCGTACTCATAGACCTCTGTATCAAAAGAAAAAATACAAGCTGTACAATTTCCACATTTGAAGTGACCCTTTATTTGTGGGAGGCCCCATATACTTTCCATAGTTCTCATCTTGTTCCCTGATGTACTTGATGTTGAGGAGTGTACCAGAAGATCTTCAATGTTTTTGCCACATTTGAAGGCAAAAAGAGGGTTCAATGTTCGTGATCAAGTGCCAGTTTTGGTTAAATTGCTTGCGCACTTTGTTGGTACGGGGGCCAAAGGTGGCAATACAAATTAGTTTGCTGCATGGGGTCTTTTCTTTGGTGGCCATCAGTTCTTCCCTAGGGCAAAGCACGCATGTTTCATAGAGTTCTTCATTATTTTGTTCTGGTAGTCTCCACTGATCAATTTTGTTTATAGAACTAGGGCCTCTTGCATATAGTCTTCTTTGTTAGAGCACTTTGTAGAGCAGTATCTGCTTAGCCTTAAAAATTGACCAAAAGTTAGCCCCTCACGTAGTGCTCTGGGATGGTTGCTTTTATACGAGAAAAGGGTATTCCTTTTGGTGGGTGTTCTATGAAGGCGGGTATATAGTCAATCAATCAATCAATCATGCCATTTGTATAGCGCACTACTCACCCGGGAGGGTCTCAAGGCGCTTGGGGGAAGGGGTATGCTACTGCTCGAACAGCCAGGTCTTGAGTTGTTTCCTGAAGGCGAGATGGTCCTGGGTCAGCCGAAGGTGGATGGGGAGGGAGTTCCAAGTCTTGGCAGCCAGGTAAGAGAAGGATCTTCCTCCGGCGGTGGCTCTTCGGATGCGTGGTACGGCTGCGAGGGTGAGGCTGGTGGACCGTAGCTGGCGGGTGGGTGTGTAGAAGGTCAGGCGGTCGTTGAGGTACTTGGGGCCCAGGTCGTGGAGAGACTTGTGTGCGTGGGTGAGGAGCCGGAACGTGATCCTCTTGTCGACCGGGAGCCAGTGCAGGTTCCTCAGGTGGCTGGAGATGTGGCTGCGTCGGGGGACATCCAGGATGAGTCGGGCGGAGGCGTTCTGGATGCGCTGGAGTCTTTTCTGTAGCTTGGTTTCGGTTCCGGCGTAGAGGGCGTTTCCGTAGTCCAGTCGGCTGGTGACGAGTGCCTGGGTGACAGTCTTCCTGGTCTCGGTCGGGATCCAGCGGAAGATCTTGCGAAGCATACGCAGGGTGTTGAAGCACGATGAGGAGATGGCGTTGACTTGTCTGGTCATCGAGAGGGAGGGGTCCAGGATGAAGCCCAGGTTGCGTGCGTGGTCGGTTGGCTTGGTTGCGGTGCCCAGGGCTGGGGGCCACCAGGAGTCGTCCCAGGCGGAGGGCGAAGATCCCAGGATGAGGACTTCCGTCTTGTCCGAGTTCAGTTTCAGGAGCTGTCCTTCATCCACTCGGCGACGTCTTTCATCCCTTTGTGTAGGCAGGTTCTGGCGGTGTCGGAGTCTCTGGTGAGGATCAGCTGGGTGTCGTCGGCGTAAGAGATGATGTTGAGGTTGTGCTGGCGTGCGATGGCTGCGAGAGGTTTCATGTAAATGTTGAAGAGGGTGGGGCTGAGTGAAGATCCTTGCGGGACGCCGCAGATGACTTCGGTGGCCTCGGAGCAAAACGGGGGGAGGCGGACTCTTTGTGTTCTTCCGGCAAGGAACGAGATGATCCACTCCAGTGCCTTCTCTTGGATACCGATGTTGCTGAGGCGCTGGACTAGGGTGCGGTGGCAGACCGTGTCGAACGCAGTGGAGAGGTCCAGGAGGATGAGGGCCACTGTTTCCCCCTTGTCGAGCAGGGTCCGGATGTCGTTGGTGGCTGCGATGAGGGCGGTCTCGGTGCTGTGGTTGGCTCTGAAGCCGGACTGCGAGGGGTCGAGGGATCCGTTCGTCTCGAGGAAGGCGGTCAGCTGTCTGTTGACGATCTTCTCGATGACTTTAGCAGGAAAAGGGAGGAGCGAGATGGGGCGGAAGTTTTTGAGATCGGTGGGGTCCGCTGTAGGTTTCTTCAGGAGGGCGCTGATCTCGGCGTGCTTCCAGCTCTCCGGGAAGGTGGCGGTGTTGAAGGAGGCGTTGATGATGTTCCGGAGTTGGGGTGCGATGGTGGAGTCGGCCTTGTTGAAGACGTGGTGTGGGCAGGGGTCGGTCAGTGATCCGGAGTGGATGGTGTTCATCGTGCGGGCTGTGTCTTCGGTGGTCACCGTGGTCCAGGTGCGAAGGGTGGCGGTGGGGGGCGTTGATTCGACAGTTGGGTGCGTGGGTGGGGCGTTGAAGCTGTTGTGGATGTCGGCGATCTTGCGGTGGAAGAACGAGGCGAGGGAGTCGCAGAGGTCTTGTGACGGAGTGATGTCGTTGGTGCCGGTGCTGGGGTTAGAGAACTCCTTGACGATAGTGAAGAGCTCTTTGCTGTCGTGGGCGTTGTTGTCCAGTCGTTCCTTCAGGGATTTCTTCTTGGTGGTGCGGATGAGCTGGTGGTGCTTGCGGGTAGTGTGTTTGAGGGCGGTCATGTTGTCGGTGGTCCGGTCGAGGAGCCAGGCTTTCTCGAGAGTGCGGCAGGTCTTCTTGGAGTCCTTGAGGTCGTCGGTGAACCAGGATGCCTTCTTGCTTCTGGGTCTGCTGGGAGGGTTCTTTAGTGGCGCGAGGTCGTCGGCGCAGGCGGTCAGCCACTGTGTGAAGTTGCGGGCTGCTTCGTTGGGGTCCGTTGTGTTGGCAGGTGGGCTCTGGCTGAGGGAGGTGGTGAGCTGGTCTGCGGTGATCTTGCTCCAATTCCTGTGAGGTACCTGTTGCGGGTGGTGGTGGGTCGTGGATCTTTTGAAGCTGAAGTGGACGCAGCTGTGATCGGTCCAGTGGAGTCCGGTGGCGTGGCTGAAGGTGATGTACTTGCTGGAAGAGAAGACGGGATCAAGCGTGTTGCCGACGTAGTGGGTGGGGGTGTAGACCAGTTGCTTGAGTCCGAGGTTGGTGAGGTTTTCCAGCAGGGCGGTGGTGTTGCAGTCCTTGTTGTTCTCCAGGTGGAAGTTGAGGTCCCCGAGGAGGATGTAGTCAGTGGAGGGGAGGTCGTGCGGGCTGATGAAGTCTGTGATGTCTTCGCTGAATTGTGTGCGTGGTCCCGGGGGTCTGTAGACGAGGGTGCCTCTGAGGGTCGTCTTAGGGTCGGTGTGAATCTGGAAGTGGAGATGTTCGGCTGCGGCAAAGGAGTCGTTGGCGTCGGTCGTGATGCGGATGGTGTTCCTGTGGACGATGGTGATGCCACCTCCGGTCTGGTTGATGCGGTCCCTCCTGATGGTCTTGTACCCGTCCGGGATGGCGATGTCGGGTGCAGAGGAGGCGTTCATCCAGGTTACCGTGAGGAAGGCGACGTCCGGTGATGTAGCGTCGAGGAGGTTCCAGAGTTCCACGGCGTGTCTGTGGACGGAGCGGGTGTTGATCAGGATGCACTTGAGGTGGTTGCTGCTGGTGTTTGTCTTGGCGGGTGCGCGGCAGGTTCGGAGGCAGGTGAACTTGCAGGTGCAGCAGGTGAAGGGTCCGTGGGTGCGTCTCGGGGTGGCTCGGCAGCAGGCGTGGGTCCGGCCGGCATTGAGTGCGTTGAGAGTGGCGGCGTCGTAGGTCAGTCAGGTCGTCTTGCCTCGGCGGGGAGGGCCAGGGGTCCTGGCGCTGGGCGCGGGCCTGGCGCGGACGGGCGCAGATGGGCTTACCTTTGGCGCACCTTCGGCGCTCATTCGGCGCTCCCGCTGCGTGCGTCCGCTGCACGGTCTCTCTGGGGGCGTCATAAGTAAGGAGCCGGGAGGAAGGGCAGCTGGGTGGCGGGAGCGGGGCGGCGAATGGAATCACAGGGGGGCGGGGCCGCAGGGAGGCAGCGGCGGGAAATTCCAAGAAGCAGCAGGCAGCGGGAAATTCCCAGGAGCAGCAGGAAATTCCCAGGAGCAGCGGGAAATTCCCAGGAGCAGCGGGCAGCGAGCGAAGGAATCTGCAGGCAGGAGGCGGCAAAGGCAGGCAGGAGCGGCAGCAGTGAGTGGGGCGACCAAGCCCTGTGGAGGGCTGAGCGGTCACCCTCCTCATGTCCGATGGATAAGCCAAGGAAAGAAATTTCAGATTTTTTTATGGTGGCAGTAAAGGTGAGGAGTTTTTGGACGTTGTTGAGGTACAGCACGAAGTCGTGAAAATCGTCTTCACTCCTAGACCAAATCAGGAAAATATTATCAATATACCGCTTCCACACAGAGATGTTGGAACAATATCTATTCTGATGAGACCAGACATATCTGCGTTCAACATGATCCATGTGAATATTCGCAAAGTTTGGAGCAAAAACTGCCCCCATCGAAGTGCCAGGATATTGTTGGTAAAAATGGCCTTCGGAAAGAAAATAGTTGTGTTGAAGTGCTATCCTTAATAACGATATGATAAAGTTTGTTGGCACTTGTGTGGGTTGTGTTTATGTGTCTAGTAAATTCTTTATTAGCATGATGCTCTCCTCCTGTGGGATGTTTGTGAACAATGTATTGATAGCCAATGTAGCAAGCCCATATGTGTCGATGCTGAAGGGCAAACCTTCAACAAGGTTTCTCATAAACGTGCTGTCTCTCACATAGGGTTCTTATATACGTACAAAGTCTTTGAGAAAGAAATAGATGTATTGGACAATTGGTTTGAGAGCTGACCCACAGCCTGATAGTATTGGGCAACCTGGTTGATTGGTGACACTTTTATGTATTTTGGGATAGGTGTATAAGACTGGGGTCTGTGTAGTCTCAAAGCTGAGGTATTCAAATTCTTTCTTTGTTAAGAATCCCTGTTCCTTGCCCTCAGTGGTCACTTTTAAAAGTTCATTTTTATTAGTTGAGAGGGGATTTAATGTAAATTTCCTGAAAAGTTTGGGGTCTGCAATCTGTTTGTTAATATCAGTGTCATACTCTGCACGATCTTGGATAACAATCCCACCCCCTTTATCTGCTGGTTTTAGGATTATTGAATGATTTTTTTTTAGATTTTTTAGTGCGTCCAACTTCAGCAGGGAGCCAGACAGGGGGACCCACAAGGCCCTCAGAAACCGTTCCCTCCACAGGAGAAGCAATCTTCCGACAGTCCCAGGCACTTTATCCTCATTGCGATGGATTCCTAAGGCAGTGGTTCTGATGCCAAGGATACAGCATGCTGAAAATGTTCAAGGGGGGGTGTGGATACGATGCGGTAGAAGGAGGTCTTCTTGCAGCTGCTCCCTGGTCTGCAGGTTTGGTGAGGTGATCCTGGCTACACTAGTCAATGTCCATTGAGGTCTTCTTGGGCCTGGAAGAAGTCCAGTGCCATGAACTGTCAGCTGTTCTGTGTCACTGCCACAGCCAAATCCTTCCCTGGTCTGTAGCTTCTCCAGCAACCTTCCCAGGTCCAGCAGACTCAGATGCATCTTCTGACAGCCAGGTTCTGATCCCTGGTCCTGCACAGCGATGAGGAGCTGCGATCAGGGCTCTCACTCGCCTTTAGCAGACTTCTTTAACTGTTGTGTCACTATGGTGTGAACAGGAGGTCTGCCAGCTGCTCCTTCGAGACTCTTGCCTCGTCTGGGTTCAGAAAACAACTTCTCCACTAGCAGGACACAACAGGCTGCCAGAGGGTGTGCCATTCTATCTACTCCCAATAAGGTAGAACACTTTTCTTGGCACCCAGAACACCTTACCCCAACTCAGAGGTGCGGTTACCAAGGGAGCTACATTCCCCTGAAACACTGGTTTGACAACTGGTTCCCCATTTCCTGTCCCTGGTGTAAGCTTGCCTATCCAGACAATACAGCAGCCCCTCTCCCAAGTGGTTTCCATTTGCCCTTCAAAGGTGGTTTCTGCCTTGAAGCTCGCCTTTTGGGCCAACATACGTGCGACTTCCTACAGGAGGGAGAACACCTCCTTCCTGTGTAGGCCCGATTGTATCCTTTCCTGGGAGTCATTAACACGTCTCCCCAGGAAAACAGAAAGCTGACTCAATGACAAACCTTCAAGTGCAACAGTTAAGGGCACAGGGAATTAAAAGCAACACAGTGGGTTTAAGAGCTCCCATACTCTCACTCTAGAAATGATATCTCTTGCTCTGGGTGTGGCATTGTATCTCTCTGCAATTTTAATATCCAGTGACTTTTAGATATGTATTCACCCCTAATCACTCTTTAAATGCTTCCCACAGCATAGCCACCAGAGCCCTGGTTCAACATGTAGTAGAATAAAAATCACTTAGCGACTTTCTGTTAAAAGACTGGGTCTGACAGCTCAGATGGTCGCAGCTGCTACGTTCTATGTATCCCCAGAGAGCTGGTGATGGTCAAAGCCATCAGAACCGGAGAATGATCGGACAGAGTCCTAGGTAAATGTGTTATCATTTCAACCCAGCCCAGCCCATCTCATCTCTAGATCCTAACTAGAAATCTATCCTGGAAGATATTCCATTTACTGTTGAATGTTTACACTCTGGAATTAGGGCATTCAACACGGTACAAGTCTAGCAGTTTGCACTGATGCATAATATCCCATGGCATAGATCTTCCTGCGCTTCGGTGCGTCAGCTGGACCTGCTGCCGGTGTTATCCAAATTAGCTTCCACCATTAAAGTATTTTCCACATATTAGAAAGCGAGAGGGGAAGCGTCCACAAGTCTGTTTCTAACTTTAGTGAAAAAAATAAAAAGCAAGCAGAATCATCGAAGTTTGGCCCGTATGTAATGATCAATGTAATATGTACCAAACCTAACAACCACACTGGGTTGAGGGTTTCCTTCTTGAAGACGTCACCGACCTAAGTGGGGTGACACTGTCTAAGGCGGAGGTGACCCAGCGATTAAAGCTGGATACATTACTGTCGGGATCACCCGTCAGCTAGGGGAGAGCATCTTGGAGTGCAAGTCCCACAGTTTCTGGGGTGACCCCCCTCCAGTTTCTATTCCTGTCAGAAATCGACCAGGAGTTAGATTAGACCAATTGCATTCAAGCCAGAAATGGTCTGTCCAAGTGAGGCGTACCAGTGCCCCTACTTTAAGGTTAGGATTGTTGGAAAAAATTAGGTCGAGCATATGGCTCGCCATGTGAGTAGGGGCGGTCCCCCATTGTGTGAGATTTAATCCATCTACAGTTTCTACCAGCAATGATGCCTGGGAACATTTCTCATCATCCACATGGACGTTGAAGTAGCCTTCCACAGTTAGATTGGTTTACTTCAGAGACAGTTGAGCGACGATGTCGCAGAGCTTTAACAGGTGGCAGGATGGGCTGTTAGGAGGTCTATATACCAACATCCCAGCCACCGAGGAGGAGGGTGTGATTCTGACACCGGTCAGAGCCTCAATGTACCCAATGTCCTCTGCATGTTTGGGTAACGATCTACAGTTGATCAAACAGGCCTTGAGATTAATGCTATTGGCCAAGGGGGGCACCAGAGGGAGCTTTGACACGGTCATACTGCCACTAACCCTTCCTCCGCTCTCTCCTCTACTAACCACCAGCTTAAAGAGGCATGTGCTGCAGCAATACTCGGAGGCTCCTGTCCTCAGGTCTATCTTGGCCTTACCTGGACAAGCCGTTTTGTCCATGTTTAGAAGCTGATCTCTAGGCCAGGTAATACGGGTCAAGGTTGAAAATCGAGAAACATGGCTGGCGCTGGCCATGGACGGGCGCAGACAGGCTTGCTTTTGGCGCGTCTGCATCGCGTCCGTGTTGCGGCTCCCAATAGGGGGTCGGGTCGGCCGGTCAACAACCAGACCGTGACCCTCAAAATGGCACCCAACAATGTCCCCACAGGGATGAGGGAAGTGAGGTGATGGTCCGAAGGAGTGTGGGTAGGCTGTTCCAGGTCTTTACTGCAATGTTGGAGAAGGCGGGTCCTCTACTTCTGCTTCGGTAGATGCAGGGAGTATGGGTAAGTGAAAGAGAGGCAGAGCGCAGTCTTCTCGACGGTTGGTGGAAGTTCAGGCAGTGGTTAATGTATATGGGTCCTTGGTTGTGTAGATCCTTGTGTGCGTGGGTCTGCAGCTTGAATTGTCATCTCTTCTGTATAGGGAGCCAGTGGAGTTGCCTGAGGTGGTCTGTGATGTGGGTTTGTCGGGAAAGGCAGAGGATGAGTTTGGCTGTGGCATTCGGTATGGTTTGAAGTCTCTCTAGGAGATGTGTGACAATTCCTACGTGGAAGGTGTTGCTGTAGTCCAATCGGCAGGTGATGAGGGCCTGTATCACGGTACATCTCACGTAACAAAGTAGCCTCTTGAACATCTTCTGAGTATTCACACAGTGTGGAAGCAGGCAGAGGAGGCGGCGTTGATCTGTGATCTCATGGTGAGGTTGTTGTCGATGATGATTCCAAGGTTTCTGGCGTGGTTGGAAGGAGTGGGTGCGGGTCCTAGGTCTGATGGCTACCAGGAGTCATTTCATGTGTTGCTGCTCTTGCCAAAGATCGGTACTTCTGTCTTGTCTGTGTTTAGCTGCAGGCAATTTTTCGTCATCCAGTCAGCGATGTTTGTCATACATCTGTGGAAGTTGGCTCTGGTGGTGGTGGGACATTGGTGAGTAAGAGGATGAGTTGGGTGACGCCTGCTTAGGAAATTATTTTGATACTGTGGGATCTGACGATGTTGACCAGCGGGGTCAAATATGTGTTGAAGAGTGTGGGGCTGAAGGATGAGCCCTGGGGGATACCGCAGATGATCTCCTTGGGTTCAGAGGTGAAAGGTGGGTTCTATGGGTTCTTCCAGTGAGGAAGGATGTGTTCCTTCTGAGCATGTCTCCTTGGATATCGATGTGGTGGAATCTTTCGATAAGTGTGTGGTGGGATATGGTGTCAAAGGCTGCTGAGCAGTCAAGGAGGATCAAAGCTGCAGTTTCTCCTTGCTTGAGGAGGGTTTGGATGACATCAGTCGCTGCTATCAGGACGGTTTCGTAACTGTGATTGCTGTGTAAGCCGGATAAGGAGGTGTCGAGTAGCTGGCTCTGCTCCAGGTGACTCATGAGTTGATTGTTGATTATCTTTCCCAGTACCTTCCCTGGGAATGGGAGCAGGGAGATTGGCCAGTAATTTTTTAGTTCTCTTGGGTCGGCAGAGGGATGTTTGAGGCTTGCTCTCGTGCTTTAAAAAGTGTAAAAGAGGCAGGGACTCAACCAATGTGAGAGTTAGAAAAGGTCTCCCCTGCCCACAATTTACCAGCTACTAATCCTCGAATAACCACTCACAGTGTCAAGACAAGTTATATCTCTCTTTGATATGTAAGAAGGACAGTATTCTAATACTGCTGTTTTAGCTAACACTACGGAGCATCACTTGAGTCTGGGCATCAATGTAATAGATGCCAGTTTAGCCACCCTGAGACTAGACTGTAAAACTCTGCTAAGGTTACTCATACAATGTGGGTAGGTGTTTGTTGGGAGGGCTGTGGGGAAGACTATTACTAGAACACAGGTGACACAGGGTTTTGATGGTAGAAATACTTCTGATCAAATAGTTTTGATTTGACAGAAAAGCTTAGCAGGAAAAGGGGGGTTCCAAAATTGCAGACACAACACATATGACTGGGGAAAGCGCTGGATGTAGGGCTTGGCTGCTCGCCTGTAATGTGAGAGGGGTGAATGACCACCACAAGGCCCGACTGGTGACTGCATACCTCATTAGGCCTAAGGTGTTTGTCATCCATTAGTTCCGGAGAAGCATACTTGTTATGTGGGGGTTAATCATTTCTCCAAAATCTGGAGCTCGTGCCTCCATTTCTTTTCCTCAGCTGCCTCAGAAATTTACATACAAGTAGAACGCAACAATTCCTTGAGATAATGATGGTTACAATAATTAGAGAAGGTCCTTAAAAGTACTGATCTCCTTTTTTTCTCCTTTTTTTTAATTTTATGTTTTTACAGATTACACTGCGTCATTGCCCTGATGATAATCCCTTGACTCAGACAGGGATTTGAAACGCGTCTGCACCGTTCCACAAACAGTCCATGAGGGAATTTGATTAAACATTGCCCATAAGTCACGAAAGGGATACTCAACAAAGTTTTCACCCCCGTTGACTTTAAGCTTTATCTCCTTGGTCAGCAACTCTCCCTAGAAAAAGATTTAAAAAAAGAATCTTGTTAAGAGAGTTCTGTGACGTTATACCTCAGTAAATTCTAAGACTGGTGTAATACATTCATTAATTTAGGCGACTTTACTTGCACTGTTTTAAATGCGTATAACTTTATTGATTGTTCAGTTATTCATTCATTAACTTAGCTGACTTTATTTGCACTGTTTTGAATGTTTATATTCCTATTGCGTGCATGGTTATTGTTCAAGAACTATGTAAAAAGCAAAGTGTATCACTCTAAGTACAGACCTTCCGGCTCCTCACCCACGCACACAAAGCCCTACACAACCAAGGACCAGGATACCTCAACAGCCGCTTCAACGTCTACGCTCCCAAACGCCAGCTTCGATCGACCAGCCACGCCCTCGCCACCGTCCCCCGCATCCGAAGAGCCACCACAGGAGGAAGGTCCTTCTCCTACCTGGCTGCCAAGACTTGGAACTCCCTTCCGACCCACCTCCGCCTGACCCAGGACCACCTCGCCTTCAGGAAGCAGCTCAAGATCTGGCTGTTCGAGCAGTAGCGGACCCCCCCCAGCGCCTTGAGACCCTCCGGGTGAGTAGTGCGCTATATAAATGCTATGATTGATTGATTGAATGTAAAGATTTCAAATGTTTAAATTTTTGCAAAGCAATTAAGCCAGAACCAAGATTATTCATGTTTATTGGTTCCAATACCTGCTTGAATAAACAGCAGATCACTACTAAACAAGCTGGCCGGATTCCTTTTTTTCTAAAATTGATCCCATCCTACCTGACCCCTTTTTGACCAATACTTTCTACAAGGGGCATTTCCAAACACACAATTTAAAAACCATCTCTAGTAAAAGAGGTCTTATTAAATACTGAGTTCTGAGAGCCTTAACTGTATTTTTCTATCTTATCCCTATGGGAAGATATGCTTGTAAAATGTTACAACCACACCGGCCCTCTTCATCACAGAACGTGTCCACAGGCCTAAACCATAAGCCTTGTTAAACCAATATAACCACTTCCATAGCGACTGAGGAAGCATTCCCCATTCTGCCCAATGGGGCAAGATAGCCTTCCAATAGTGATGAATGAAATTGGCATCTTTTCACTATCAGGACATGTTACACACATCAGTATATGTCCTATCTTTCACATACACTGCACCCTGCCCATGGGGGTACCTTGGGCCTACCATAAGAGTGTCCTATATGCAAGAAAAGGGAAGGTTAGGGCCTGGCAAGTGGGCGCACTTACCAAGTTGACATGGCAGTTAGCAACCTGCGCACAGGAGTGGCAGGCCCGAGACATCCTTTTAGGGCTACTCATGTGGGTGGCACAATCAGTGCTGCAGGCCCACTAGTAGTGTTTGATTTACCAGCCCTGGCGCACCCAGTGCACTTTACTAGGGACTGACAAGTAAATCAAAATATGCCAATCGGGGAGAACCAATCATAATAACAATTTACACAGAGAACACATGCACTTTAGCACTGATTAGCAGTGGTAAAGTGCTCAGAGTCCTAAAACCAACGACAACAGGCCAGGAAAAAATAGGAGGAAGACGAAGCAAAAAGTTTTGGGATAACCCTGCAAAAAGGACCACGTCCAACAGTCCTCAATACCTGGGTGTTTGAATAAGCCTACAGGACCTGAGAGCACCTGGATACCCTATTGGCCGATTAGCCGTGCTTTATAAATCCTGCTTGATTGAAGCCTTGATCACTGTGGAATTACCAGTTAGCCTTTCATAAACAAGTAAAGCGAAGCGACCAGTTTTTTATAGCCTCTATCCACGTATCAATGTTTTCAGGATGGTCAAACACTGACCTATCAATTGCCCCTTCTGTCCATTCAATGACTGAGGATATATTTTTGTATACTTCCCACTGTGGCTCTTCGGTCACCAAATGGGCCCATGCAGTTCAGTAGTATTATGTTTTTTATCAATGCTACTTGGTGGGAGCCCAGTTGGAGAAGAGCATGGTACAGCGCTGTTGAATTTGTCATGACAGTTTATTATAGTAGACTCTGGAACAGGAAAAGGGCTTTGTCAAGATGCTTAGTGACCATGAGTCGGCTTTGTAAACAGGACACATCACTGGATGTGTCATCCCGTCACCAAAACCAACAGTGACATCGCAGACCACCTCAATCTAAGTATGCGGGCATAGAGTTAATAAAATTGAAACAATGTCTCTTGCGGTTTGTTGCTGGTTTAAAATTTGCATTGTGCTTATATACGTAACCAAAAGAAGCACAAATGATTAACAGAATTTGGAATAAATCAAACATTCACCCCCAGTCAAGAGATCGGGTTTAAATCCATTGTCATTTTGCTCACCATGCCGCGCCAGTATAGACCCTGCTATATGCAAACCATTGGCCCTGCTCCTCATGGGAACAGTCCAGCTCGAAATGCAATGACAGATCCTCCCTAGACCAGAAACAAGCATCCTGGGACTAGTTTTGGGGTATAAACCCTAATCAGTCAGCTTGAATCCAGTGCACAGTGAGCCCGGGTCCCACATCTGGGCATACCCTTGGCCCTTTATATGGTTCCTCCCCAGGGTGGGCTTTCATATGGTACAGTGGCTGTGTGGTGCCCTTCTAATAAATGCCTTGTCACTTTCTGTACATTCATACGGTTACTTCTTTAAGAAAACTTTGTCACATTCTCCAGGAACTCGCCCCGAGTTTTGCAAAGTCATTCCTTGCTTCATCACCCAACTCACCCTTGCCTCTGAACACTATATATTCTTAGCAGATCTCAAATTCCACATGGAAGAACATAGCGATGCCAGCACTGACAACCTAATAGAAAGCATGAGCATCGGCCTCACCCAACTCATCATCGACCCAATGCACATCGTAGGGCACATGCTTGATTCCATCTTCATCTCCAGCAAAATAATCAAGTACCACCATGACACAGAACTCACCTGGACAGACCACTCCATTGTCCACTTCACCATCACAGGGCACAACGCTACAGAAACCAAAGCCAAACCATCCAGCAAACCTCAGAGCAACTTGAAAACTGTCTCAGACGAGAACTGGAACAGCACTCTCCATGCCAACTGTCCGGACACAGCTCCAGACCATAAACAGGCCATCAAGAACTTCACAGACTGGATCACCGACTATGTCACCCCCGCCGAGCCGAACAAGATCAGAGAATCCACAAAATGTGTCAACTTGTTTACCCCGGAACATTAGACCCCTCAATGAGACTGTTGTTGGCTAGAAAGAATATGGAGTACCAGTAAGGATCCAGTGCACTACACCACCTTCAGGACAGCGATCTACCACTACCACCTCCTCCTTAAAGAAGCGAAGAAGAGTGCCCTCACATGCTGCATCGAGATCAGCTCTAACCACAGCAATGATCTCTTCACCATTGTTAGGGAATTCAGCAACCCTGCGTCCACTGAGAAGATCATAACTCCCTTCTGGGATCAGTGCAACATGCTTGCTGACTACTTCCATTAGAAGATCGCAGTCATCTACATGCACTTTGAATCTCAGCTCTCCGCAAGTGACAGCCTCAACCTCCTCACACCCACTGACACTAACTCCGACCTCCGGCTGCTTCCTGAGACCTCCGCATTGCACAAAACACCACCTCTAGAATGAAGTCGATGCACTCTGGGGTACCAACTGATCCATGCCCCCACTTTATCTTTAATCCCAGGAGCAAGGTAATCAGCTTACAGCTCACAAAACCACTGAACAGATCCATAGCCATGGACTACTTCCCGGAAGAGTGGTAACACGCAGAAGTGAAACCCCTCTTGAAAAAACCTTCAGCAGACCTAGTGCAGCTGAACTACTCGTGACTGATACCCCTGCTCTCTTCAAGAGGTCGATCAAAAGGCAGCTGACCAGACACCTGGAGCACAACAACCTCCTGGACTCCTCCCAGTTCGGCTTCCGAGCCAATCAAAGCACAAATAGCAGCCATAGATGACATCAGAGACCTCCTGGACGTCAGTGAGACTGCAGCCCTCATCTTCCTTGATCTCTCAGCTACCTTCAACATGGTCTTCCACCAGATCCTGATCGACAAGCTCCAGCACATCGGAATCCAAGGAAATGTCCTCAAATGAATCGCATCCTGCCTCACCAGAAAACTCAGACAATCAGACTTCCACCCTTCTCCTGAACCCAATCATATCATATGCAGCACCCCACAAGGATCCTCAGTTAGCCCCCCTTCTTCTACACTTACATGACACACCTAGCCAACATAGTCAGTTCGCACGGGCTGAAGGCCATCTTCTAGACCGGCTAGACCAACCTCACTATCTCCAGAGACAACTTTCATAGGTGCACGGCCAACATCACCAACTGGATGAAGCACAACTGCCTAAAACTGAACACGGACAAGACAGAAGTCCTCATCTTCAGTAACCACGCATCTCCTTTTTTAAAAAAAACATTTTTATGGAATAGTTCAGGTGTATACAAAAAAAGCTTTTCAATTAATACAAATGTTCCAAAGAAGTACCAATCAATTTAAAAAGTAGTATAAAAAACAATTCATCACAGGGGGTCATAAAAAGAAAAAACAGCAATGCATCATAAATATTTAAGATAAAACATTAAACCTAGGAATTCATCAATTACTACATTCTATCATCCCTCCAGCTCGCAAGGGGGGCCCAGATCTTTTGCCCCATCTCCCTCATTCTTCTACCCCTGCGAGCATACAGGGACCTTTTCATGTTATGAATGCCAAGCAATCTTGATAGCCACATCTGGAAGGAGGGAGCCGAGGTATCCTTCCACCTTGCCGCCAGGAGTATCTTAAAAACTGATATTGAGATAAAAACAAAAGCATCTCCCCACTTATTCAGACTTAATTTACCATCTAATCCAAATATGATCAATACAGGGGATAGGGTAATCTTAATCCCTAGCAGCCCCTCCAAAAATTTCTCAATCTCTGTGCAGAGTATCTTCAATGCACTGCATTCAAAAAACATATGTACTAAATTAGCCGGCCCTACAGAGCACCTTGGACACCTATCATCATCCCTCTTCCCCCATTCAAATAACTTGGATGGGGTAAAATAGAGGTTATACAAAGTCTTGTAATGTTGAGCCTTAAGGTTCGTGGAGCGAAATACATTATTGGCCACCTGGAGCGCTCTATCCAAATCCACATCTGGTTACCCAAGCTTTTGCGCCCACGAGGCCTCCACCTTCTCCATATCATCTTGAAGGGTCTCGGATAGAGCCCCATATAATATACCAATCCTCGTGCCACCCCCAAGAACATAATCCATGATCTCACTTCTTCCACCTGGACTAATCCGTGGTCTGATGGATGCAAGGGTCTGGGATATTTGCATATATTTAAACCTGTGTTTCCCCTCTATTCCAAATTTTTGTTGTAATTGCGTAAAGCTCAATGGGGCAGCACCTACCCAGAAATGCCCGATTCTGCCAATTCCTTGCACATCCCAGACGGGCCACCCTCCATCCCTGCTCAGATGTGGAAAAAGTTTTGACTTCCAGAGTGGAGTATAATAATTATATTTGTGGGTTCCTAGTATTTTCCTAGCCATATTCCACACCCCCCTGGCCCCATCCAGCACCTTATATCTCTTTTTATAGTAATACCGACGATCAGTATTACGGAGCAGAAACCCAAATGCTTCATTCCCCAGCAATAATTCATATATCGAGGGGAGGACAGTATTTAAAGTTTGGCTATTGGAATACCCGGAGATGTTACCCACAAGTATCGCCATTTGGCTAAACAAAGTAGCGGCATAGTAATACTTAATATTTGGTGCCCCAAGACCTCCTCTTTCTTGCGGTAATGACAAAAAATGTAGGGATCTTCTTGTCTTCCCGTACTGCAAAAGAAAACTACTAAATGCTGAATCTATGGATTTTAGCACCTTTTCCCCCACCAAGAGCGGAATTGATCTAAAGAGATATAGCAGTTTCGGGATCATGGTCATTTTTAAAACATTAACTCTCCCTATTAATGAAAGGTGGATAACACCTATCCTCTTTAGCTCTCTGACAACTGAATCAATTAGCGGCTCATAGTTTTCTTTTATTATAGAATCCATTGATGAATTGATTCTAACACCCAGGTAGTTAGCCGAGTCTATATATGTGGCATCCCTTTTAACCATATTGTTTGAGCATACTATCTGGGTCTTTTTTTCATTAAGTAAATACCCAGAACAACAGCCAAACTCGAGGTAATTGTCTTCAAAGCCAACATAGCAGTGACAGGGTCAGTATTCAAAACTGCTAAGTCATCCGCATAGCCTAGCACCTTTGTCTCGAAACTGTTCTGAACCACTGCTTTAATATCCGCACACCCCAGTATCTTCCTTATCAGTGTGTCTATATATAGTGCAAATAAAATGGAGTAGCATGGGCACCCTTGACGGGTCCCCCGAGAAATAAAAATGTTGTCGGACCCCCCACCCATTAGCTGAACTCTGGCATACGGACTGGAATACATAGCCTTGATGGCCTTAATTTAGGGCCAAGGCCACTCCGTTCCAATATCCCCCATAGATAAGACCAGGTAACACGATCAAAGGCTTTTTCAGCATCAAGAAGGATCCTTGCGATCCGAACCTCTGAGGCAGCATGCGCATCAAACAGTGTGATAGGCCGCCTTATATGGTCCGTTGTTCCCCGACCCGGGATAAGCCCATGCTGCCACCTCTGCTTTTGCCACAGGCACAGGAGGTTCTCTCCTATTCCAGTCCGTGTTTTGCCCGTTGCCGAGAGCCTGCTGCGGATCCGCGAGCTGAGAGCTGCCCGCCGCCCGCCACCCGCAGAGACCCGCAGAGACCGCCGAAAATCACCCCGTCGGCCATCTCCCTGATCAGCGAATACTGGTTGTGGCACGGAGCGGGGAGCGAGGAAAAGCAGGAAGATAAGCGGCCGGGCTAAGAAGCCGGGAAACAAAGCGGCAAAGTGGCCAAAGTTGATAAGAAGCTCGCCCATGACCCCGCCTCTGGCTCGCCCCTGACTTTCGCCTCACAGTGGAGCGAGCCGAGCAGCACAGCATCCGCGGAGAAAACAGCGGAGAGCGGGGCTCGAGAGGGGCCGAGAGCTAACAGCCTGCATTGCCAGCAAGCCTGAGGTGAGCTTGAATTATTGCTAAGCCTATTGCAGAATCCACTGCTGATTACCTGGATCTTTGTCTTCGCCGCCACTCCGCTTTTAACTGCTTGTTAAACCGACTAACCCCCGACGGCTGCTGTCGCTGCTCCCCACCCACTTGCCCTCCTTGCCTGCTCGCTGCCCGCCTTGCTGCCCTGTTCCAACACTGCTACAGCTCTCTGTGTTGGCGGCGGGGGGGGGCTTCTGGCGTTCTCCCAACGTCTGTGAGCTGGGAAGGGCAGGGCGGGACAGGAAGGGGAGCAGGCAGACAGGCTGGGGAGCTGGGAATCCTGCAAGCCAAGGGGGCATGAGAAGAGGTGCCCAATTCTTCCGGAGACCACTAAAGTACCAATGCACTAATGCATTAGAGGAAAACTTTGAGCTCCATTGGCTACCTGTAACCCTTTGTGGCGACAACTAAGTCCAGAAGGCAAGCTGAGGTACCTCTCCTCTCTACGGGGGGCTATTGTTGTGCCAAGGGAAACAGCTACAAGGACCAATTATTAGTCCAACCCCAGCCGTACCTTCTGT
Organism: Lissotriton helveticus; assembly: GCF_964261635.1. NCBI lineage: Eukaryota > Metazoa > Chordata > Amphibia > Caudata > Salamandridae > Lissotriton > Lissotriton helveticus. The sequence continues at coordinate 2,097,192,391 of NC_136067.1, forward strand.
GTGCCTGTGTGCCTGCCTGCACTGTCAGCCACACTGGGACCACAGGGATCACAGCTGGGAGACTGCGCTAATAGCGCCAATAGTTCGCATTAAGGCCGTTCTCCACTCAACTTCGCTTGCCATCTTCTGGTCAATCCTCCAAACCTTGCAAACTCAGGGCCTGACAGGCTCACAAATGAGGTCAGGACGGGTCTGAGGAGGCCCAACGAGCAAAGGAGGAATAAAAAAAAAACCCAAACAAACAGCAAAGTCGCTTGAGGAAACTAAAGAGACTTCGCCAGCCAAACTCAAGCCTACGACACAGAGCTCCCTAATCGACATATCATTGGACAAATCCGCTTCAAACAATTCATACAATATGGCCAAAACAGAAAGGAGCATTAAAAAAACCTGCCAAACCTCGTCTCAACCTAAAATCTACACAAAGTTCTGCTTTTAAAAAAATGCGGGGGATACCTTATTTTCAAAGATCAAAGAAGTATCGGGTTTACAATCACCCCTCGAACCATCTCAACTCTCACAGCCCTATCAGTTCAGCGGCACACAGCCCTCAAAGGCTAATGATAACAGCAATGCAAACCCCAGCTCTATGTCTAAAATTTCACCTCAAACAACATCAACTCCCCAGAGCATAAATTGTCGGTCAGGGGAAATTACTGCATCGGCAGGATCCACAGTCGGAAGGAAATTGATTATAGACACCAACCTAATCCAAGTACATTGGCCACACAATGTAAAAGATATGTTACCAGGAACACTGGACGATAGTAACATCAAAACCTGCGACAACGTCGAGAGCAATAGTACGATTAAAGAAAGAAGCCCTGAGGCTACAAGTTGTCCCAGAGAAATCAATAACAAGGAGGGTGCTGAAAATAAGGATCTATCCCTGGCAATCCCTGGCACTTCTCACAATGAACAAGAGAAAGGAGAAAAGTGGACGGCGAAGATACAAAATAAAACAGATAGGCAAGCGAGCCCAGCTTCAGAGATGATAGAAATATCCTCTTATTTGGGGAAGGAGGAATGGGAAGACCTCATCGCTGCATATTCTCAGGACCACAGTAGAAGTGGGACGGCCTCAGACACACGGACCACGACAACTGATGGCCGCAAGGAACATCCAGCGGAAGCAGGCACGCTAGAGGGGGAACAAAACGGCAAGGGCCCACCACAAAGTCAAGAAGAAACCCCAAAACATACCAGGCACGAGAGCGCCTGGCCCAGCCTCCTAAACACAGTACAACTCCTGGTGGAAACCCTTCACTACCAATCGGAGAAAATGGACGTTCAATTAACGTTATTAGATACTTTCGCCGTGTTTGTGGTTGCTATAGACGGGAAGCTGGGCACACTAAACACGCTTCTCCAAAGCAAACTTGATCATCTTCAAGACGCAAATAGGATCATCAACAGTGGGTGCAGATGCGGCCCAATCGTTGATAAATTATCTACACTTCCATCATTACTGACCAACCTGTGCACACAACTTAAAAGACCTGCTCAGCAAAGCTGTATGCCGGGCTTGGACACACAAGGACATCTAAAAACAAACAACACCAAAACCGCTCCCTCCAAACATACAGAGGTTATTGAAATAGGAACATCTGGTGTAGAATTAGAAACCGCAAGAAACACTGAACTGCCGGGCACAGGCACACAATGTCATCCTAAAAAGAATGATATACCAAAAAGGATCGAAGCCAACGAAACTGGTCTAACGGCCCTTTACTCACGGATACTGTGGACGAAGACAACACAGATCTTAAAATGAACGCCAAACAGAGGCGAGCAAAAAAACGCAAAAGCAGGAAATATAAACTCTGCTCAAAACGTGAAGGATTTACACAACTTTTTGGGCAAGTTATTGCTGCAGAGCAAACTACCCCCCAACCTGGGGGGAGGGACAAGAACACCCAAAACCACAGGGGAAGGAACAACATCAAATCAAACTTCCAACAAAAGGGGACATACAACTATGCGCTTGGAAAAACCAGCCACCATCCAATACGAAGAACAAGAAGCCCCGGCTCTCCATAGCAAACTCAAATCCTTTTGTCCACAGCCACCTGGGAACAGCACAATGCCTACCAACTTTGACCTGTCAAAGGCACTAAAAAACAACACGAAGCGTAGTTCCAATCCCACGCAAAATATAAAACAAGAAATACCCTTGGATGCAAGTGGCACAAGGGATGGGAACAAGTCGGGGCTCTCTAACCAAAGTCATGTCATAGGACTGACGGATAGCCAACTATCCGCCATCACCCAAGCAACCGCGCCAATATATATACGGACAGATCATACAACACTAGATCTGGTACCCGTAAATCTGTCAGACAATTCGCAACGCCCCTGCGGGACGGGGAGAAACACAAAAAATCAAAATTTCCTGACTTTGACCAGCGCGCTCATGATCAAGCTCTGGGCGTGGCAACCAATATCGACGCACATCAAGAAAAAGCAAGATCAATACAATGTGCGGACCTGAAATCATCAACCAACACCTACAAAGGAAGATGGGCTACAAATGACCAAGGGAAAACTCCAGATGCTATATGGTTTAACCCAGCAGCCCTGGCAGTTAAGCTGCTTCCAGCAGCTCCGGGTTTAGGTAAAGCCGAGACTGACTGTATCCTGAATAATGCCTATATCCACCCCAAAAGGAAAAAAAAGGCAGCAAAGGAATTATACAACTTCTTGGCGGAATGCATCACGGGAAGATCAACAACAAACCTGGTTCTTACAGGGGATTTTAATCTCAACCTCATGGGCACATCACAAGAAGAGGCAACTATAGCTCAAAACGCAACATGGGACATACCATTCCAATGGAAGCTACAAACACCTAAACAAACAAAATTAGGATACCAGACACTTTAAGAACGAGAACATTTTAATATCAGAGCTCTAAACGGCAGGCTCGCAGGTGACAGCCCGCCAGCTCCAACTTTTCACTCAACAAGAGCAAGCAGTATAATAGACTACACTTTTATCTCATTACCCCTCTTTCACTATATAACCTCGTTCCGAATAGGCAAAAAAACAGACAGTGATCACTGCCCTCAAGAAATTTGTCTGGACATTGCGAGACCCATACTAGAGCGATCAAATGCATCAAAAGAGGCGATTCATACAGTCAATTTAAAAAAAATTAAGTACTCGGCAGCAATGGGCGAAACCTTAATAGAAAGGGCAAAACAGCACTTTGCGGAGCGAACTGGACCAAACAAAATTATCAAATGGGAACAATTTACAAAATCCTTGTCCAACTATGCTTCGAAGCCTAATCCACATGCTAAGCCCAGCAAAACAGATAACCTGTCTCGAGAGTACAGAGAAAAAATTAAGGAAAAAAATATTGATTTATCGTCTAATGAGAGAAATACAGCAGGAACCCAAGGAAAAAGCAAAACAAAACCATCTAAGAGTACTGAAAACATCACTAAAAAAGCTGAAATGGGAAGCAAACAAAACAATGGAGGACAACTTGTGGGCAAGACTCAATTCAGACATCAAACAGAACGACGGTGCAAGGTTCTGGAAAAGTATTAATTCCCTTACACGACCAGCAAATACCGGGGTTTCATCTAACATCACAGAGGAAACATGGACATTCTTCCTTGGCAATCATTTCAATCAAGACTTGCCCAATAATCAGGACCTACCAAAGATTAAAACGACAACAGACCACAATGCCGACAACGCAACACCAACAAAACTGCACAAAACTATCAAAGCCAGTCATGAACTAACCAATCCCCCAAAACTGCAACATAACATTAAACGCCAAATCAAAAAAGGCAGAAGGGAGGAGCCCCGGGACCAAATGGGATCCCGCCAATCCTTTATAAACAAGATGCGGATAGATGGGCAGCAGCACTCAAACCCCTTTTCCTGGAGATCAGGAACTTCAACATCTTGCCAGGCTCCTGGAAGGGTTCTATCATCTCCCCTATATATAAGGCAGGCGACAGGGCTCACCCACAAAACTACCGACTAGTGGCCCTAATTGATAATGAGGCGAAGTACTTCGCAAGCATATTATTGGAGGAGCTACAGGCATGGGCCATATAAAAATCTTTAATACCGGTCAATCAGACAGGCTTTGTCAAATCAGTGGGCACTATGACCAACATTCTAACTATGGGCATGCTAATAGACAAGGCAGAAACAAAAAAAATGCCCCTACATTTCTGTTACATAGATTACAAAGCTGCTTTTGACCACATCAACCGGAACATCTTATGGTCAAAACTAAATGGCTGGGGGATCTCAAAACCACTGTTGGACTTGCTGATAAATCTGCATACGGAGACTTGGGTCCAGATAAAGGTGGGGGACGGCTCATTGCTGTCGAGGCGCATACAGACCAACAAGGGACTCAAGCAGGGCTGCGTCCTGGCCCCCACACTGTTCAACCTGTACCTAGGTGATCTGGTACCAATCTTGTACAACTGTAACTCCCATGCTCCCAAATTAGGAGGGCTGCACCTACCATGTCTCTTATACGCGGACGATATAGTCCTAATAAGTCACACCAAGGTAGGGCTGCAAAACCTTGTGAATACGACACAGAGCTACTCCAAGTCAAACGAGCTAACAATAAACCTTGAGAAAACCCAAACGATGACAATTAGCAAAAGCAAAAAGAAACCTCTTTCGTGGTTCTGGAACAGCTCTCGCATTAAGGATACGTCGACATACAAATACCTAGGCGTGAAAATTGATGATGGTGGTCGATTCAGTGTGCAAAGATCAAGCGTCAGAGGAAAAGGACTCGCACTGGCAATCTCTTTAAAAGTACTCAACAATAAACTATCTGACCCTTCTCTAAAACCTCTGATACAAGTTATTCGCACCAAATTGTTGCCAACTATTACCTACGGAAGCAAGGTGCAGCGAGGCAGAAACGCAACAACACTTGATAGCACGATTACAGCTGCACATAGAATCATCTTTAGTCTTCCCAAGCGAACCTCTCCATCGCAGATTAGGCTGGAGTTTGGCATCCAACGACAGCTCCTGGCAAGACAGGGGGCCTATATTTGCGCATGGGATAAAGTGAGGAAATCTGCACAAGGAACACTGAACAACTATCTATGGAGAGAGCTAGAGCAGCATCCAACCTCACCAGCAGCCAAGTATTTGGCAAACAGTCTTGCAAACACTGGGTTGAAACAGCTCTGGATCACCCCTACAAATCATACAACGCTTAAACATTTGGTCAAGAAGTCAATCAAACATCTGTCATGGGTTCAAGACAAAGTTGACTTCTCAAAAAGAACGCACGCTTGGATGATTCTAAACTCGTATTCGGCAATAGCTCCTCAGAACTATCTCAGCTTGGGCTACGCCAAAACTACCAAAATGTGCTTCCTAAGGTACCGGCTAGGTCTGCTACCCTGCATTCAGCATTTTCCACATTGGTCAAAAGAGAAAGCAGGCACGCTATGCAGGCTATGTGGCGTTGCACAAGAGGATATGCTACACTTGCTATGTTCGTGCGAGAAAATACTAGACGAGCGGAAACTCCTGCTGAAGCGCCATTTTATCCTATATGGGATACGCACACAAAGGAATGCAGTTCTCACCTGTTTTTCATCTCAGGATCCCCAGCTGAGCTGTAGCCTGGTAAAATTTTTAAAGGCAGTGAAAAAAAATGCCCAGAACCGATTTTTAACCGCTTTTAAAACAAAAACTATCGCCACTGCCGAAGTATCTCTTGCGTGAAAAATGGAAAGACAATACACCTTATTACCAGTATGAATAGAACAGCAATGCCCATGCTGTTTTTGAAATACATGTCATTTTATACTTTTGTTTTATATATTCAGTTTTTGTATTGCATTGGTTTTAATTAACTGTGCTAATAAAATACTTACTTACTTATACTATGCTGCAACGGGGAGACCAACCCACCAATGACCCCTCCCAGCCTATTAACCAGTACCTTGGAATAGATCTTAATGTTTGCATTCATGAGGGATATTGGACGGTACGACCCAGGATCCTCCTTCGCTTTGCCCTTCTTATGGAAGATTATTATGTTCGTCTCCTTACACAAATCTGGAATCCTTCCGGTATTTATTATACCACTAAATAAGTCTAGTAATATAGGGGCCAGAATTTCCTGCTAGCATTTATGCATTTCGGCTGTAATATTATCTGGCCCAGTGGCCTTACCTGCTGGAGAATTCTGGACCGACATTAACACTTCACTCAATTCCAAATCTTTATCAAGTATATTCCTATCTTTGTTTGTCAGGGGGTGCCCACATTCCTCAAAAGATATCACAGTTGATATCGTTTTTGATAGAACTCAATGAAAATTCTTTTAATATCTTCCGCTTCCGTATAATCTTGATTATCCACCTGTATTCTTTCTATCTGATTTTTACTACGCCCCTGCCTAATCCTCAATGCTAGTAACTTACCCGCCTGTTCCCCGGTCTCATAAATCTTTCCATTAAATAGCTGGTATTCATCTGCTCTTTTGTGAGCCTCTGCTTTATAGATTTCTGCTTGAAGAGCCAAGATCTTACATAAGCTTTCATTTACATCCTTCCCCTCTATGATGTCCCTTACATGTTGTTCCTTACCCACTACTAATTGAGCCATTATCTTCTCATGTTATTCCCTGGCGTTTTTCCTTTGGCTTGCCGAAAAGCTAATTACTTCCCCTCTTAGTGCTGCCTTGAAGGCGTCCCAAACGGTGTTAAGGGAAGCGCTAAACCTATTTAAATAAAAAAACCTTGAGTCCAGTTCTTAATGTGGTTCACAAATTCAGGAACTAATACAAGTTTATTCTCAAACGTCCAGCGAGTGGGGAGATTTATGATATTTAACAGTTCATATTCTAGAAACAGTGGACTATGGTCAGATAGAACTTTCGGCATTTTACAGATCCCTATCCTTCTTATCTTCGACCCTGAAACAAAGAAGTAATCCAATTTGGTGTATTTTTTGTAGGGGCAGGAAAAATAGGTATATCCTTGGTTCGATGGCTCCTTAGTGTCCCACACATCCACCAGATTGTGAGTATTCATTAGGGCAGATATGGCTTTGAGCACCTTAGGTTTACACCCTGCATACGGAGTACTGTTAGCTCTGCTAGAAAAATCTGCGGATATATTAAGATCCCCACAGAATATTGGGGGATATGGCCAGTTCAATAGCTCAAGCTCTAATTTATCAAATATATCTGGTTCGTCCTGATTGGACCCATAAACCGTACACAGGGTGATCCCTATTTTTAGTTCAACTATGACCCATCTCCCCCGTGGGTCTGATAAGGAGCATAGATGTCCCCCCAAATTATTTTTAACCAATATGACAACCCCCCCTAACCATGGACGTCTGGGTGGAGCAGCCCACTAGATCGAATCCCTTGAAGTTTAATAAGTGTTTCTTTGACCAAGGCAGGTTTGTTTCCTGGATACTTAAAACATCCAAGCGATTCAGGCCCACAAATCATCCTAGTCTCTGCCTTATGAGTCCTTCATTCAGGCCCCCTACATTTAGTGTATACATCCTAAGTTTCCTCATCATATCCTCGTTCACAGATTGATCCACCATATAAAGAAACGGTACCAGTACTACACCTAGAACTATTATTGTTACCCCTTTTTGTAACCAGGCATCTCCTTGAAGCAACGCATTGGGGTAAGCAGAATCTGGCTTCTTCCCCTCCCCTACCGGCCATGTCAGAGACTTCAGCATTGTCTTGGACAACAAGCTCTCTATGAAGAAGCAAATCAACATGATCTCCACCATCTGCTTCCTCACAATGCGCATGCGCCGCAAGATCTTTAGATGGCTCCCCACCAGACACCGGCAGTCCGCCTCCCTCTTCCTAGGTTAAACTTCAAGAGTCTAAAGCATCCTGCACGGAGGCCGCTGTTAATCCCACCTGGCAGCAAATACCTGGAATGAACTCCCCTTGCACCTGAGATCTGCCTCATTAATGAATCTGGAAAGGACTCAAGACCTGGCTGTTCAACTGATCGGCCCCTCCGGACAAAAATTCCTCACCCAGCGCCTTGACAACCTCACTGATGATATGCTGCGCTTAATACCCATTGATTGATTGAGTCTGTACATTCATATAGATTTTTCTCAGTGGGGACTTGCTGATGCAGTTTTACCTCTTCCTTGCCGATACATACCTTGCTAAATTCAGTGCGGTCTTCGGGGTTGACTTTTGATGTCGAGTTAGCTCTCCATTTATGAATGCGTGGTGACATTCAATACATTTATAGAGTTTCTCTCCTCTGTGAACTTTATGATATATTACATTTTGTTTTGTAATCTATCTCTTCTCACATTCTATTCATTATTAGGGTTTCTCCCTAGTGCGGATTTGTTTATGCTGCATTAGCTTATTCTTCCTGCGGAAGACTTTATTAAACTCTGTACATACACTGGATTTCTTGCCAAGTAGATTTTCAGATTTCGCTTCAGTTTTCCATTTATTATGAATGCTTTGTGGAATTCAGTACATACATATATTTTTTCCCATGTGTGAACTTCCTGATCTTGTATTACATTTTGCTTTGTAATAAATCCCTTGTTACATTCTGTAAATTCATGTGGTTTCTCCCCAGTGTGGACGCTGAAATTGCTTTAACACTCTCCTTAAAATAATAACTTGTCACGTGCGGTGCAGTTGAATGGTCACCCTCCATTTGGAATAAATGCGTTGTCACATTTTGTACAATTAAGTGGTTTCTTTCATTTGTGAACATTCTGATGTATTTTTAAACTTTGCTTTGGAATAACTGCTAAGTCACATTCACATCGTTTTTTACCAGTGTGGAATTTCTGATGTAGTATTTACCTTTACCTAGTAATAAATGTATTTTTGCATTATGTACATTCATAGGGTTTCTCTCCTACATGGACTATCTGATGTTGCATAAGATGCGACTTTCTAATAAATGCCTTCTCACATTCAGTGCAGTCGAATGGTCTCTCTCCGGTGGGGATTTTCTAATATTACTTCAGCTCTCTATTGGTTATAAATGCTATGTCACATTCAGTACACGGATATGGTTTCTCCCCAGTGTGGAATTTCTGAAGTAGCGTTAACTCTCTACTTGTTATAAATGCTTTGTCACATTCTGTACATTTATATGGTTTCTCCCCAGATTGGATATTTTGATGTCGCTTAAGCTCCATGTTTTTTCTAAATGCTTTTTCACATTCTGTACATTGATATGGTTTCTCCCCAGTGTGGACTTTCTGATGTTCCATTAGATGTGACTTTCTAATGCATGCCTGGTCACATTCTGTAAATTGGTAAGGTTTCTCCCCAGTGTGGATTTTCTGATGTCGCTTTAGGTTTGCATTTGCTATAAATGCTTTGTCACATTCTGTACATTTATATGGTTTCTCCCCAGTGTGGATTTTCTGATGTCGCTTTAGGTTTGCATTTGCTATAAATGCCTTGTTACATTCTGTACATTGATATGGTTTCTCCCCAGTGTGGATTTTCTGATGTTGCTTTAGGTTTGCATTTGCTATAAATGCCTTCTCACATTCTGTACATTGATATGGTTTCTCCCCAGTGTGGACTTTCTGATGTTCCATTAGACGTGACTTTCTAATGAATGCCTGGTCACATTCTGAACATTGGTAGGGTTTCTCCCCAGTGTGGATTTTCTGATGTCGCTTTAGTACTCCAAGTGTTATAAATGCCTTATCACATTCTGTACATTGGTATGGTTTCTCCCCAGTGTGGATTTTCTGATGTAGCTTTAGCTCTCCAAGTGTTATAAATGCCTTATCACATTCTGTACATTGGTATGGTTTCTCCCCAGTGTGGATTTTCTGATGTAGCTTCAGCTTTTCATTTGCTATAAATGTTTTGTCACATTCTGTACATTTATATGGTTTCTCCCCAGTGTGGATTTTGTGATGTTGTTTTAGTTGTCCATTTATTACAAATGCTTTGTCACATTCTGTACATTGATATGGTTTCTCCCCAGTGTGGATTTTCTGATGTCGCATTAGCGTTCCATTTCTTATAAATGCTTTGTCACATTCTGTACATTGATATGGTTTCTCCCCAGTGTGGATTTTCTGATGTTGCATTAGCGTTCCATTTCTTATAAATGCTTTATCACATTCTGTACATTTATATGGTTTCTCTCCAGTGTGGATTTTGTAATGCCGACTTAGATTCTTCTTCCTATGGAACACTTTATTACATTCTGTACATTTATATGGTTTCTCCTCTACATGGACACCCTGATGCTGCATTAGGTCTTTCATTGCAAATAACACTTTTCCACAGTCAGTCAATCAATATGGTTCTTCTCCAGTATGATTTTCTGATGTTGCACTTGCTCTTTCTCGCCCTAATAAATGTGTTGTCACTTTCTAGATATTCATACGGTTTCACTTCTGTGTGTTCTTTCTGATCCAGGTTAGATCTTCCTTCGTAATGAGAACCTTATCAGACTTGCTTCAGTATGTCAGTGTTTTATTTCGTCAATGTATACCAGGTGATCCCTAGGAGCCAAGTACAGACCACATTGGGCAGTTTGGGTTTTCTTCTGTAGAAACAGACCTAGACGAGGCATTAGCCTTCAAGGGAAGAATTTTCGAGGTGCACTGTTTTTACATCACTTCCTACACAAGTGATGTTTAATGCCTTCACCTTTTTTGTTCTTTACTGCTTTTATGTCCTGTTGGAAAAAAAGTAAAAAACACTGGATAAGCTTAAATGGTGGGTCCATCACGAAAATCTAGTGGCATTTAATGTGACATTTAATTGACCACATAGACAAGTGCGCTGAAGAAATTATAGATTACACTTTCAATGTAAAGATGCCATAGGCAGAGCAAGGGAATACGATCCTTCCTTGACTTCCTCCTATCGCGGAGTGTGGACTCAAGGAGAAACCAAGACTCCAGTTGAGTCTTTTGTCAGCCGTTCTGTGTAGATCCATAAGTGTGGGATTTGATGGGGCCAGAGACTCATCATTCCAAATGTGCCTTTGATGTGAGGGAAACTTCAAAGCGTGGTTTTGAAGTGCACCAGTATCTCTTCCAATCCCAGCATTCACTCCAGACTACCAAAGGGAGTTATCATTTCTTTGTATGGGGGTCAGTCTACTACCTTGTAAAGGGTAAGAGTGGCCCCCTTCCTCCCATCTGCCTAGAAAGAGCCACTGGGATGCAGATGGATGCAGATAAGTGCTAAATCACACCCAACCCTTGCAGTGTCTGCAGCTCTCTAGAAGGAATACACAGAGGGGCCGGTCACCCAGGCCAGACGTGTATTAGAGACAGGGTGTAAGGCACAAAGAGCAGTAGAAGCAAAGTAAAGTCCACTTTCTAAATGTAGCTTTTCTAAAATAGTAGTGTTAAATCCGACTTTACCAGTAAAGAGGATTTATCATTACCATTGCAAAGATATGAAACATGAAACGGCTACTCCTTTCCAATCAGGAATTACACCTTAAAGGTATTCTAAGGAATTCCCAGTTCTAGCCAATTAGGGGAGTAGGCCTTCAGCAGTGAAAAAGTAATTTAGCTGTTTGTCACTACAAGGACATGTAAAATGTAGAAGTATATGTTCTGCCTTTTACTCAAATAGCGTCCCGCACTTTGGATTCCCAAGGCCCTTCCTTAGGGGTGACTTATATGTAATAAAAGGGGTGTTTTAGGCTTGGCAAGTAGCTTTAAATGCCAAGTCGAAGTGGCAGTAAACTTCACACACAGGCACTGCATATGTGGGTGGCACGGTCAGTGCTGCAGACCACTAGTAGCAAATAATTTGCAGGCCCCGGGCACATGTAGTGCACTTTACTAGTGACTTATAAGCAAATTAAATATGCCAAGTGAGTATGAGCTCATGGTACCATGATTAGGGGAGAGAGCACTGACACTTTAGCACTGATTAGCAGTGGTAGCGGGTGCAGAGTCCTTAAACCAGCAAAAACAAGCACAGAAAATGGAGGGAGGCAGGAAAAAAGTTGGGGAAAGATCATCCTAAGGCTGTCAGGTCTAACAGAGCCTTTTCCAGTGAATGGACCACACAACAAAGTGCATCACAAAAACGGCAGAAAATATAATCAATTGCTGCAAGGGAGTCCTGTATACTATCAGAGAGCCCGCGATGGGACCCGGACAATAATCTGAGCATCTTTCACATGGTGTAACTCCAGAGATGAGGCTCTGACCAGATCTACACAAGGAATACGAGATTTACAACCATAATAAACACAAATTGGCAAAGTCAAGAAGTCTCACCTTTTAGACATATAGGCTTTGTAAATGCTGCACAACATCATGAAAAAAAACAAGCATTTGCAATGCAATAGGTCTCACATTTTTAGAATTGGAGCTATTAGTGTAAATATAAATATTTTTTACTTATGCGTTTAGTAGTGGATGGATGTGATGGCAATTGTGCGCTTTACAATTAATTTATAATCAAGTGTATCAATTGTTTTGTCTTTCTGGTATATGGGGCTTACTGGGACACAGTTTAAAGCAATCCTGGATTTGTTTTAGCAAATGAATACTATGCAGTTATTAAGGACACAACGAGAATGCTTTATTACATAAAGGTAAATGCCGGGTATGGAAATATTGCACCCAAGAGAATAAGAGTCACGTGATTATTTTATTTGTGGGTATTTAATAACGTTAAGCAGTATGATGGTGCTAATTTTACCTGGTTTTTAACACCCTGTTGGGTGGCTGCTATGAATCTGGTGTGATTATCCCTAGGGGCCCACAAAGGGCAGAATAAAGAGACAATTTCAGGTTGTAACTAGTAGGTTTGTGCACAGACTAATCAAACCTCGCCGGAGGTTGTAATGATAGGATGAGAATGGATTCTCCAACTAAACGGCACCGCCATGGGAAATTCGGCAGCTCCTTGCTACGCCAATATATACATGAGAACATTTGAAGAGACCCACATTTTAAGTCATAACAGCTGGCTTCAACATGGTAAACTGTTTCTCCGGTACATAGACGATATATTCCTATTATGGAGTGGAACAGCTGACAACCTAGTGAGTTTTCTTGAGACATGGAATACATTCAATGAAAGAATCCGTTTCACATGGGAATTCAGCGAGAAATGTGTCCATTATTTGGATGTAGAAATCCACAGAGAACGTGATGAGTGGCATACAACTATCTTTCGAAAACTTACTGACAGGAATTCGACCCTGCATTACACTAGTTTTCACCGTTTAGGGTTAAAAAACAATCTTCCCTATGCTCAATTGCTTCGTATCAAACGGATTGTTTCCAATGACAATGAAAGCAAGAAACAAATGAAAATGACTTTGGAAAGATTGAAAGCGCGGGGGTATCCCACCCCCATATTGGATCTAGCAATTGAAAGAACTGAAAAAACCAGCAGGAACGATCTTCTGCAACTGAAACCTAAGAAACATTCTGACCGGATGGTCGTGGTTTCTAAACACTCGATGATATCCAACAAATTTCAGCATATTATTCGCAAACACTGGCCCATCTTGGCAATGGAACCTGATTTCAACGGACTCTTTAGTCAACCACCCATGTTTGCATTTACTCGAGGCAGAAATGTTAAGGAAATCCTCAGTCAACCGAAGTCTACTATCACTATGTCCACTTATACAGGACTCAAACCTTGCTACAATTGCAGCAACTGCAATAACTGCATTCCTGGCAACACTACACGCCACCCCATGAAAGGACACACGATAAAACTGCGAGTCAATGCCACCTGCAACAGTGGCAACGTCATTTACATGTTGAAATGCCCTTGTGGTAAATGTTACATTGGACATACAGAACGTAAAATCTGTGTTCGCATTTTGGAACACAAAAGTAACATACGCACCCACAACCAAAAATCTAGTGTGGCTAACCACTTCCATGAATACAGACACAGTGTGGCACAATTGAAATTTTTGATTTTAGAACATGTCAAAGTGACACACAACAACAAAAACACATTGCTCAAACGAGAGAACTTTTGGATCCGATTCATGTCCACTATGGTACCCGATGGGTTAAATGACCGAATGGAATTTTTATGTTATCTGTAATGTATGTATATTATTCTGTAAAATTTACACTGTTTTTTTACACACCCACACATTTTTTTACACCGACATTTTTCATCTTTCATTTATTATTATAATATTTTTTTGCATTTTTTCATGTCCATTATATGACTGGTAATGGCTCTTAGTTTTTGGTTGCCCACTCTTTATAGGGTTTTCTACTTTTTCTTGACTTCACTGGGTTTCAGTCTGTTTACACCTTATTCGTTTGCACGGGGAGTCCGTTTTCTACCTTTAGTCACGCAGTCTTCTGTCTGTGTCTATGCTCACTCGCATTTCACTTTAGCGACCACCAGTTTGCAGCGCCGGCTTTTCCTGGTTTCTGCTTTCACTCGCGGAACCTGTTACACTCCCGTACAAGTAAGTTACCCCTCCAGGGAACTCGTCTTCTCTACGACGGGGCATGTGGCTATACGCACTGAATTCTCCCAGTTAGAAATTCATGCAGATTTCGTGACTCATATTGTTTGAACCTCACGCTGCTAGGGAGTTTACATGCAGCACTCGATTAATCCTTTTTATGCACCCGCGAACTAGAGGCTTGTTCACATGTTCGGTTATTTTCCTATGGACAATCTCTATTCACATCAATCACTTAACGTTTCCTTTGTTCACTCGTTTGGTGGAGGGAACTATGATCCCACCCACGATTCTTTGGTGATTTTACTTTGGTGATTTTTTCTGAGATAAGGTTCACTTAGGTATAGGTGTATCAATACATGTGAATGAAGTATTAATGCTAGATAGTATGTTTTGCATTCATGATAACTGCATATTTGAACATCATTTATTTTGGATTGTTTTTGTAGAGTAATCCCCTGAGGAAGGGCGGTGCCCGAAATGCATCGGGATGTGTTAACATCACTGAAAAACTTTTTCAAATAACGAAGATATGATATTGAATATTCTATTCGTAGATTGGTGAATCAACCATCGTTGAAAAATAAAATGATTTGAACATTTGGATGATTTTTCCGTATACTTCAAGATTAACTCTGTGATTTAATTAATAAGACCGTGTGGTCTTTCACGTAGAGCTCGGAGTTGCTTTCTCCTTGTTGAGAGAGCTTTGCATTAGTTCCTAGGATGAGAATGGAGACAGACTGGGGAAGCACTGGATGCATAGCTATGGGGAGCAGAGACATGATGAGCAGGGCTACAGTGAGACAATGTGAGCTGAAGCAGACACAGGAATTACAGCTTATGAAGGCAGCGATACATAAACCAAAGGGGGTGTATTTGGGGGTGGACACACATTGGAGCACGGGGTATCAACCAGGCATAAGGTAAAAAGAGGAGGATGAACACCCGTCAAGGCACAGAGACTGGGGGTGCATGCAATGGACACACAGTGGGAGCGAAGATGACTGGTGAGAGCTAGCATATTGCAGGGAGTGGTACAAAAGGGGGTGGTGATGGACGGAGCATCTGAACCAATCAAACACTCACACCCAGTCCACAGATCTGGGTTTAATCCATCACTGTTCTTTAGCCCACTCTGCCACCCCAGTTCAGACCTGGCCATATGCAAATCAGTCTGACCCTGTGCCTCATGGGAACAGTCCAGCCCGAACTGCCAAGCCATGCCTTCCCTGGACCGGAAACAAGCTTCCGAGGACCGGTTTCTGGCATTTCAGCCGTCTTCAGCCCGGCTTGCTTGAATCCAGTGGCAAAGTGAGCAAGGGACTCACGTCTGAGCATACCCTGGCAACTTACGGCGAACAAAGTGGTACAAAAGGGGGTGGTGATGGACGGAGCATCTGAACCAATCAAACACTCACACCCAGTCCACAGATCTGGGTTTAATCCATCACCGTTCTTTAGCCCACTCTGCCACCCCAGTTCAGACATGGCCATATGCAAATCAGTCTGACCCTGTGCCTCATGGGAACAGTCCAGCCCGAACTGCCAAGCCATGCCTTCCCTGGACCAGAAACAGGCTTCCGAGTACCGGTTTCTGGCGCCTTGGTGGGCCTAGGAAAGGGAGCAAAGGCTAGTGCCTGAAAGGCAAGCAAAGCTGGGTGCTTTAGGTGAAGGAGGCCAAGAAAGTGCTCTGGGGAGATGGGGCAGTGGGGATTGCTTCAAAAGAAGGAGATTGTAAAAGAAAAACTCAGTGATGGTGAATCGCATTCTCAATGACATGGAGTCATCATGTAAACCTACCTGGCCAGTAAAGCCTTTGAGGGTGGAGCCAGGTCAGGATTTCACAAAATCTGGCCCTCGTCAACCTGCGCTGGGTGACCATAATTTATAAACAATTAGAAAGCATGATCACGATGCTTCCACAAGAAGAGCAGGCATCTTTTTGATGCTAATAATCATACACAAAATTAAACTCACTTTTATAAAAAAAACAATGCTCTAGCTAGGAAGGCATTTGTTATTGATATGTATTGAATGACTAGATTATTGCCTTATTAAAAATACAAGCATTTTTAGAAGGCAAGCTGCCTGCCAAGAGTGCTGGTTATTCCTTCCTCCTCAAGTGTCACACACGGCTCGCCACTAATAGAAAAGTACCCGACTCCTGGAACTGGGAGGGATTTAACATATGCCAACTTTATAGAGGGTTCATTTTACAAAGTTGAGTTTTTAACAAACCAGTGAGGTATAAGAGCCCACTTCAGAGAATGGAGCATACTCCAGAGGTCAAAAGGTTCGAACACCAGTGGGGCCGACTAAGACCCTCGTTTCAAAGGTCGTGCAAATTTGGCTGTGATAATACTGCTTATATATCAAAATGGGGGGAAGTAGAAGCGTTCTGGGGGCCCTACTCAGCTTCCGGATATATATATCACTAAATCAAAAAGGAGTGGAGCCAAGAGGCCTCAAAGGATCTGGCACAGATGTGTAGAAGACCCTCAACAGCCATTATCCGCCATTGGTATGTTTATTGCCATTGATGTAATCTTGGCTGTTAGCATCATCGGATCTTTTGTTGGCCGAGACTCATTCAATGTTTACTCACAAGGTTCCTTCTCTGCTGTTGCTCTCTGGCCGAGATCATTGAATGTTTACTCACAAGGTTCCTTCCCTGCTGTTGCTCTCTGGCTGAGACTCATTCAATGTTTACTCGCAAGGTTCCTGACCTGCTGTAGCTCTCTGGCCGAGACTCATTCAATGTTTACTCACAAGGTCCTTTCCCTGCTGTTGCTATCTGGTCAAGACTCATTCAATGTTTACTCACAAGGTTTCTTCTCTGCTGGTGCTCTCTGGCCGAGACTCTTTCAATGTTTACTCACAAGGTTCCTTCCCTGCAGTAGCTTTGTGGCTGAGACTCATTCAATGTTTACTCACGCTCTGTCTTGAAGCTGCATGCCTAGCGTTCACCGGGTTTGCACAACTCTGCCGTTATCCCAGCTGAAGCGGCAGTGCTGCTCAAATTAAACAAGCATTTGCAATGCTATGGGAAACAGCCTTTACAACGAGGTAAATACATTGCATGCATTTGACTCGCATTTTTAGCACACATTTTTTACTGTGATTATACATTTACATTGCATACCAATACCACAAATTTAAGGTAAGTTGGGGGGTGGGGGTTTCCCCCCACAAATACATTGTTTTTGAAAATAGAAACAAGTGGTATTGGAATGCGATGAAAATGCATAATCGCAGTAAAAAATGGGAGGAAAATGCCTGTGATGTATTTACCAGCGTAGTATCGTCGTACAACCCAATGCAATAGGTAACGCATTTGCGAGAGTTTAAGCTATTAGCATTGTAAATGACAGTGCCTTTTAGTTATCTGGTTTGATAATTAACACATAAATAAAAGACATTGTCATTTAAAATGCCAATAGCTCAAACTCTTGTAAATGCGAGACCTATTTCATTTCAAAGAAGTGGCAGCGATTATCCCGGGCTGCTTGGAAAGTGAAAGAGCGCATGGTGGGCTGAATGTTGCAGGAAGCATGCAGTGCCTGCAGTATGAGAAACTCATTAAAGAAAGTAGTGTTTACAGACTAAATTAGGCCTACCATGTAACAACAGAAGCAAAAGGGTAAGTCCTCATGGGAGGTTACAAACGAAGACAAGGCGGTACTAAGGAGGGACAAACAAGCCTGTTAACGAATCAGAAGTCAGCATTTACGAAGAACATTGACACAAGCCGATGACAAATATGGGCAGACAGTGGGCAGGGCTTCACGTCTATTCTCGAATACAGCCTGCCTCGCAGAGCAGCGCATGTGCTGCCCAAGCTCGACCTAAAAAGGCAGTTCTCCTTTTCTTTGTTTAAACTGCACCTGCAATGGTGCTCTTGGACCTGCCTTTCACCTTGGCTGCTGGCTCTGGCAGCAGGGATCATGTCACAACTCAACTGTAATAAGTTATTACTTTCTAATTGTGGCCAACCGCAATAAGAAAACAACAGATCTACCGTAATGTAATAATGTATTAGATTCCAGCTGAGACGTCACAGTGCCCCCAGCAACATACAGTAGGGAATATGAAAGGGAGGTCGCTGGACAGAAATGTTGATGCCACCTAAATAAAGTGAGACTTGACATATTCCTCTCTCTTTCTTCAGATCTTTTTCCTCTGGAAATTCTTCTTCAATAGCTGATAAGGATGCACTTATTGAAACACCTTTCCTTACTGCACTGCTTGAGTTGCTATACGACAACATGAATATATCTTGGCGTTACCAGACATCATATAAACAGCTACTTAACATTTTGGCTACAAGTGAAAAACAACTGATTGTCAATATTAAAGATCTCACATTTTTCATTAAAAAGATGCCACAAAAGTTTAAAAGAGCACCGGGGGGAAAGAAGATGGAGTGCATATCCCCATCATATGTAAACAGTATATGGCAAGTCACTGGGAGGTCCATGACTTTATCTTGCAATATCCTTATAACGTAAACCAGGGGGCAGTTCATACCTTAAATTATTCACAAAGTATTCACACACTTCTAAATATAATCAGCAACTGTGTTCTATTATAATATGTTGCAAATTTCTTTACCACAATAAGTAGTTCTGCCTTCTACATGGTACAGTTGTGTACAGCACCCAAATAGATGAATGCCTCATATGAACAAAACCATACCACAGAATGCTTGAATGACATGTTAAAAAAAACACAGATAGGAATTCCTTATAATGACAGCTGATTGACTCAGAGAGGAAGCTTCAGATCTTGAGGTAAAGCAAATGGAAGTTAACCTGGTCAGTTATTAATGTAAGCAGGGGCGAATGCAGATGTGACAGGTGGTCTATACACACAAGTAAATAAATAAATAAATCTGCATATCTTCAAGAATAAGGCTTTTTTTCATAGTCGTTCCTATTTATTTGCAAGACTGTTGTTTTCCTGCTAGTCAGAGGCTGATTGCACAAACGTGTTAAGAGGCTGCTGTAATTAGCACACGCACACACATGCAAACGCTATGGGGATCGGTCCTCATAGCACGCTAGTCCTCACAGTGGTGTGTGTCTTGTTTTGCCAGTGTTTACCAACACTGGGAGGAGCTACCAGTGTATGTGAAAAAAGAAAACACACACACTAAAAGTACTTAGATTTTGAAATGTACTGGTTGATGCAATGAAGGGGAATCCAAAAATGAGCCGGGTGCAGGTTTGTGTTTCTGCGCATGTTTGGAATGTGTCACGTGGAAGGTGAGTGAAGGCCCTCGAGGGAGTGAAACGCTGGAGAAGGATGTCAACAAGCAGCATCTCAGTCTGGCAGAATGAGTGACGTGCCTTGGAAGTCCTTCCTCGGACGCCCGGGTCTCATGACAATGAACAGATGCCCATATGACCCCATATGAAAGTGAGGGGAGGCTACCAGCAGAGCAACATGAGACAGACAGGGAGCCCATTACTGGAAGCTCCGTGTAACATAGATCTGAGTAACGTTGCAAGGATGCGCCACAGCAGACGCGAATCTCCAACAAGACATCCTCACCTCAGTTCTTTTAATACTTGATTTTTTATAAAATATTGCCCAAGGCATCAGATGCGTGCCAGGCTTCCCACAACGTACACCAAGCCAAACAAAACAGCATTTAGACGAGAAGCAACACAGAGAGTAGCCTGCCCACGTGTTGACAGAGTGCACACTATACGTCTCCCTGCTACAATTAGGTTAATAAAGAACGAGACAATTGTTGCCTCTGGCCAAGAAATAGCCCAGAGGATTAAAGCCGAAAAATAACTTCAGAAATTAACCATGGCGATTCCAGAGATACGTAGTTTATTAGACACCCTTATAGCTATAAAACAAAAAGGAAGCACCGCGGAAATGGATTCCATCTTTACACTCCAGGCCCAGGCAGCAGTGACAGCATGCGGCCTCCTCTGACTTCACGCAACTGACAGGCAAGAGAAACTACACCCACCCTCCCTTCAAGCAAACACACACAAGAAAAAGGAAATGAAGCCGTAGCAGACATTTATTTATGCGAAAGTGGGACAGTAAATCATATTTTAATAAAATTACAATAAAACGCAATCACTGTATTTGTATTCTAATTTATATAG
Organism: Lissotriton helveticus; assembly: GCF_964261635.1. NCBI lineage: Eukaryota > Metazoa > Chordata > Amphibia > Caudata > Salamandridae > Lissotriton > Lissotriton helveticus. Next base: position 2,097,212,963 of record NC_136067.1, read on the forward strand.
TGCTGGGTCTTGGTGATAGGCGCTTAATTAACAGATTCGCAATACTAAATGTAACAGAAAACAGAATTCGGTATCGCCAATAACCCCGATGGGTTATTACTAATAGTCTTCTCCACTTTCCCTTGCCCCCTCCCGCATCAAGCCCCACATTTTGAAACAAGCACCCCAGACCCTTTAAAGATCTTTAAACTATGGCTCCAGTTTGAATTTGAACACATTTTAACAACCATCTAGCTTCTGACATTACCCTCTGATAAAAAGAGAGCAATGGAGTGCAGCAATGGAGTGCAGCAATGGAGTGCAGCAATGGACGATGGAAGCAATGGACGATGGAAGCAATGGAGTGCAGCAATGGACGACTGCAGCAATGGACCGCAGCAATGGAGTGCAGCAATGGAGTGCAGCAATGGACGACTGCAGAAATGGACTGCAGCAATGGAGTGCAGCAATGGACGACTGCAGCAATGGAGTGCAGCAATGGAGAGCAGCAATGGACCGCAGCAATGGACCGCAGCAACGGAACGCAGCAACGGAAAGCAGCCACGGACCGCAGCAATGGACTGCAGCAACGGATGGATGCAGCAATGGAGTGCAGCAATGGAGAGCGCCAATGGACCACAGCAATGGACTGCGGCAATGGACGTCTGCAGCAATGGACCGAAGCAATGGAGTGGTAGCAATGGAGTGCAGCAATGGAGTGCAGTAATGGAGTGCAGCAATGGACGACTGCAGCAATGGACGACTGCAGCAATGGACGACTGCAGCAATGGACGACTGCAGCAATGGACGACTGCAGCAATGGAGTGCAGCAATGGATGAGTGCAGCAATGGATGAGTGCAGCAATGGATGAGTGCAGCAATGGAGTGCAGAAGTGGACGACTGCAGCAATGGATGACTGCAGCAATGGACCGCGGCAATGGACGACTGCAGCAACTGCAGCAATGTACTACAGCAATGGGCTGCAGCAATGGACTGCAGCAATGGACTGCAGCAATGGACTGCAGCAATGGACGACTGCAGCAATGGACAACTGCAGCAATGGACAACTGCAGCAATGGACGACTGCAGCAATGGACGACTGCAGCAATGGGCGACTGCAGCAATGGACGACTGCAGCAATGGGCGACTGCAGCAATGGACGACTGCAGCAATGGACGACTGCAGCAATGGACGACTGCAGCAATGGACGACTGCAGCAATGGAGTGCAGCAATGGATGAGTGCAGCAATGGATGAGTGCAGCAATGGAGTGCAGAAGTGGACGACTGCAGCAATGGATGACTGCAGCAATGGACCGCGGCAATGGACGACTGCAGCAACTGCAGCAATGTACTACAGCAATGGGCTGCAGCAATGGACTGCAGCAATGGACTGCAGCAATGGACTGCAGCAATGGACTGCAGCAATGGACTGCAGCAATGGACGACTGCAGCAATGGACGACTGCAGCAATGGACGACTGCAGCAATGGACGACTGCAGCAATGGACGACTGCAGCAATGGGCGACTGCAGCAATGGACGACTGCAGCAATGGGCGACTGCAGCAATGGGCGACTGCAGCAATAGAGTACATCAACAGAGTGCAGCAATGGACAACTGCAGCAATGGACAACTGCAGCAATGGACAACTGCAGCAATGGACAACTGCAGCAATAGACAACTGCAGCAATAGACAACTGCAGCAATAGACAACTGCAGCAATGGAGTGCAGCAATGGACTTCAGTATCGGACTGCGGCAATGGACTGCAGCAATGGACAGCGGCTATGGAGTGCAGCAATGGACCACTGTTAGAATTGGAGGTCTCTGGTTGGCACAGGTAAGGAGTTGTGACAAGCAGGGACCCTCTCCTCTAGTCAGGGCAAGGGACTTACTCTTTAAAATAATCCCTGCTCACCCTCTAGGTTGCGTGGCGCGAGTAGACAAGGCTAAACTTCAGAGCGTTATGGGTTAAGCATTTGTAAGTGCATACAGTAATTCAATGATAACACCACAAAAGGGATACCACACGAGGTTTTGTATCAAAAATAATTACTTTATATAAGGCTTAGCATAAGAACCAATTACGTTTTACAATTAGGCCACAATACTATTAGAAAGGAAAGTTTTACTTCACAAATGCGTGTCTTAATGGTCTCTGCGTGTCGCGCTGACTGCGCGGTTCTCTCGTGTCTTAAAAGAGTAAAAAAACGTTGCGGACTCGCAGGTCCGATGCGCACACAGTCAGGGGTGCCTCTCACAGTACCTTGAAGTTCGTAGGGGTCGAGGCGGATGATGCGGCAGGTGAAGGTGTCCCAGGAGCGTGCGTGGGCTATTCTCCGGTGCGGGCCTGGCTTGGTTGGATGCCTCGGTTCGGGGCATCTGAGCGGGGCTGCAGGACAAAGCGGACGGTCCGGGTCATAGCCGCTTCACAATGCGGTGCGGGATGCGCGTCGTGCCTTGGAGCAGGGATGCCAAATCAGAACCCAGTGGCGCAGTACGGGACGGCCGGTACGCCTCGAGCGTACGAGCCGTACTCTTCAGTGCGCGGCTGCGGGTTCGGGAGTGCGGTGCCAGGGGAGCCAGTACGCTTTGGCGTACGGGGCAGATTCTCCTTGCGGGGCGCTCCGGTCTTTAACTGCCAGCCGCCGGGGCGGCGAGACGAGCTGTGCGGCTCACGGGGGAGGGTGCAGCGGGGTGTAGGCGGCCCGGCATGGACAGTGCGGGTTACGACTCGTACAGAGCGGAGCCACACGGTGCGGGGCGGCCACGGCTGCTGAGTAAACAGGGTTTCGAGTCGCACTTCGATCGCGGCTCCAGCGGCAGGGCAAGTTTTGGGCAATGTCTGAGGCAGGAGGAGTCCAATATTCCTGGGACACCGTTCAGGGGGCAAGCTCACCCAAAAGCCCTTGGAGATTTGGTTGAAGCACAAGTTCTGCAAAGTCTCTCTCAGTCTTTTCCTCTCCTTTCTCAGCAAGGAACCCACTGCAGGCCAATCCCACAGGTCATGGACAGTACTCGTCCTTCAGCTTTTCCAGGTCCTTCTTGCCGGGCAGAGGTTTTTCGTGGTTCAAGCAGGATCTGATTTCTTAGGAGCAGGGCTCCTATATTTACACTGCATTTCTTTTGTTCTTTCAGGCCAGGGGGCCTTTGCCTTGTTCAGTCCAGTTCCTGAGCACTTTGTTGACATGATGCAGGCTTCTGCTTTCAGGGTGCAGGGCAGAGACATAGGACGCTATCAATCAATCAAAGCATTTGTATAGCGCGCTACTCATCCGTAGGGTTTCAAGGCGCTGGGGGAAGGGGGTCCGCTACTGCTCGAACAGCCATGTCTTGAGTTGCTTCCTGAAGGAGAGGTGGTCTTGGGTCAGGCGGAGGTGGATGGGGAGGGAGTTCCATGTCTTGGCAGCCAGGTAGGAGAAGGATTTTCTTCCCGTTGTGACTCTTCGGATGCGGGGGACGGCGGCGAGGGCGTGGCTGGTCGATCGTAGCTGGCGGGTGGGAGTGTAGAAGGTCAGGCGGTCGTTGAGGTATCTTGGGCCTTGGTTGTGGAGAGCTTTGTGTGCGTGGGTGAGGAGTCGGAAAGTGATTCTCTTGCTGACGGGGAGCCAGTGCAGGTTTCTCAGGTGTTCGGAAATGTGGCTGTGTCGGGGAATGTCCAGGATGAGGCGTGCTGAGGCGTTCTGGATGCGTTGGAGTCTCTTCTGAAGTTTGGCTGTGGTTCCGGCATAGAGGGAGTTGCCGTAGTCCAGACGGCTGGTGACGAGGGCCTGGGTGACCGTCTTCCTGGTTTCGGTGGGAATCCACCGGAAGATCTTACGTAGCATGCGGAGGATGTTGAAGCATGACGAGGAGACGGCGTTGACTTGTCTGGTCATGGAGAGGGAGGAGTCCAGGATGAAGCCCAGGTTGCGTGCGTGGTCTGTTGGCTTGGGTGCGCTGCCCAGGGCAGGGGGCCACCAGGAGTCATCCCAGGCGGAGGGCGAAGATCCCAGGATGAGGACTTCCGTCTTATCTGAGTTCAGTTTCAGGCGGCTGTTCATCATCCACTCGGCTACGTCTTTCATCCCTTCGTGGAGGTTGGTTCTGGCGGTGGTGGGGTCGTTGGTGAGGGAGAGGATCAGCTGGGTGTCGTCGGCGTAGGAGATGATGTTGAGGTTGTGTTGGCGTGTGATGGCTGCAAGGGGGCTTATGTAGACGTTGAACAGCGTGGGGCTGAGTGATGACCCTTGGGGTACGCCGCAGATGACTTCGGTGGCGTCGGATCTGAACGGGGGGAGGCGGACTCTCTGGGTTCTTCCGGCGAGGAAGGAGATGATCCACTCCAGTGCCTTCTCTTGGATTCCGATGTTGCTGAGGTGTTGTACTAGGGTGCGGTGGCAGACCGTGTCGAACGCTGCGGAGAGGTCCAGGAGGATGAGGGCCGCTGTTTCCCCGTTGCCGAGCAGGGATCTGATGTCGTCGGTGGCTGCGCTGAGGGCGGTCTCGGTGCTGTGGTTGGCCCGGAAGCCAGACTGTGAGTGGTCGAGGGATCCATTAGTCTCGAGGAAGGCGGCCATCTGTCTGTTGACGGTCTTCTCAATGACTTTGGCAGGAAAAGGAAGGAGCGAGATGGGTCTGTAGTTTTTGAGTTCGGTGGGGTCCGCTGATGGTTTCTTCAGTAGGGCGCTGAGTTCGGCGTGCTTCCAGCTCTCTGGGAAGGTGGCGGTGTCGAAGGAGGCGTTGATGATGTCCCGCAGGTGGGGTGCGATGAAGGAGTCGGCCTTGTTGAAGACGAGGTGAGGGCAGGGGTCGGTTGGTGATCCGGAGTGGATGGAGTTCATCGTGCGGATGGTGTCTTCGGTGTTGACCGGGGTCCAGGCGCGGATGGTGGTGGTGGGGGGCGTTGGTGCGGGCGTAGGGTGCATCGGCTGCGTGCTGAAATTGTTGTGTATGTCTGCGATCTTGCTGTGGAAGAACGAGGCGAGCGAGTTGCAGAGTTCTTGCGATGGGGTGATGTCGTTGTCTCCGGCGCTAGGGTTCGAGAGCTCTTTGACGATGTTGAAGAGTTCCTTGCTGTTGTGGGCGTTATTGTCAAGTCGTTCCTTGAATGCGGTTTTCTTGGTGGTGTGGATCAGCTGGTGGTGTTTTCGAGTGGCGAGCTTGAGGGTGGTCATGTTGTCTGTAGTTGGGTCTCTGCGCCAGGCTTTCTCGAGGGCTCGGCAGTTCTTCTTGGAGCTCTTGAGTTCGTCGGTAAACCAGGATGCTTTCTTGGTGCCGGGTCTGGCGGGGGGGTCTTCAGTGGGGCGAGGTTGTCTGCGCTGTAGCTGATCCACCTCGTGAGGTTGTCAGCGGCTTGGTTGGGGTTGGATGAGCTGGCGGGTGGGTTCTGGCTCAGGGATGTGGCGAGCTGGTCGGCTGTGATCTTGTTCCAGCTTCTGCGGGGACCTGTTGTGGGCGGTGGTGGGTCGTGGTCCTTCTGAAGCTGAAGTGTACGCAGCTGTGGTCCGTCCAGTGGAGTCCGGTGGTGTGGCTGAAGGCGATGTCCTTGCTGGAGGAGAAGATGGGGTCAAGCGTGTGGCCGGCGTAGTGGGTGGGGGTGGTCACCAGTTGCTTGAGTCCGAGGTTGGCGAGGTTGTCCAGCAGGGTGGTGGTGTTGCGGTCGTTGTTGTTCTCCAGGTGGAAGTTGAAGTCCCCGAGGAGGATGTAGTCAGCGGAGGGGAGGGCGTGCGGGCTGATGAAATCGGCGATGTCTTCGCTGAATTGTGTGCGTGGTCCCGGGGGTCTGTAGATGAGGGTGCCTCTGAGGGTGGTCTTGGGGTCGGTGTGTATCTGGAAGTGCAGGTGTTCGGCGGCTGTGAGGGTGTCGTCGGGGCTGGTCGTGATGCGGATGGTGTTCTTGTGGATGATGGCGATGCCTCCTCCTGTCTGGTTGATGCGGTCCCTCCGAGTGATCTTGTATCCATCCAGGATGGCGATGGCGATGTCGGGCGCTGAGGAGGCGTTCATCCAGGTTTCCGTGAGGAAGGCGACGTCTGGTGCTGTTGTGTATAGCAGGTTCCAGAGTTCGACGGCGTGCCTGTGGACGGAGCAGGTGTTGAGCAGGATGCACTTGAGGTGGTTGCTGCTGGTGCTCGTCTTGGCGGATGCGGTGCAGGTCCGGATGCAGGAGAACTTGCAGGATTGGCAGGTGAAGGGTCCGTGGGTGCGTCCTGGGGTGGCTCGGTGGCAGCCGGGGTTTCGGCCGGTGTTGAGTGCGCTGAGGGTGGCGTTGTCGTAGGTCCGGCGGGCGGGCATCGGCGGGGGCCAGGGGTTCTGGCGCTGGGCGCGGTCCAGGCGCAGACGGGCTTGCCTTTGGCGTGCCTTCGGCGCACAATCGGCGCACCCGCTGCGCGCACGCAGGCACTCTGCCATAAATGGAGAGTGGGGGAGAGGGGCGAGGGAGGAGCAGCTGGGAGGCGGGAGCGGGGTGGCGGGAGGGGGCGGTCAGTGGTGCGGTGATGCTGGAGGGAGCGTGGGAGGGGCCACGGGGGAGCAGCGGTAGGGAGCGGGGTGGGGCAGGGGACAAGCGGGGCACAATAAGCGAGCAAAATTAACAATTAAGAACAAAACAGGAGAAAAACTTCACAGTACAATACCACAACTTCACACAAGGACGGAGCGGCAGAAAAGGGCGGCGATCCAGGTACCTGGCACGAGCAGGTACAGAGGGCAGGCAGGGTCCAGAGGCAGGGGCAGAGCTCGGAGGCAGCAGGAGGCGGCCGGGCACACTCGGGGCGGGCCACGCGGCGGGAGGAGGGAGCGACCAGGTCTGACCAGGTCAGATCAGGTCACAGCTCCTCGCCCGTGAGCCGCGCCTTATCTACCCTAGTGGGAGGGAGGAGCAGCTGGGAGGCGGGAGCGGGGTGGCGGGAGGGGGGGTCAGCGGTGCGGTGATGCTGGAGGGAGCGTGGGAGCTGCCGCGGGGGAGCAGCGGCAGGGAGCGGGGTGGGGCAGGGGACAAGCGGGGCACAATAAGCGAGCAAAATTAACAATTAAGAACAAAACAGGAGAAAACTTCACAGTACAATACCACAACTTCACACAAGGACGGTGGAACGACTAACGGAGCGGCAGGGGACAAGCGGGGCACAATAAGCGAGCAAAATGAACAATTAAGAACAAAATAGGAGAAAAACTTCACAGTACAATACCACAACATCACACAAGGACAGTGGAATGACTAACGGAGCGGCAGGGGACAAGCGGGGCACAATAAGCGAGCAAAATTAACAATTAAGAACAAAACAGGAGAAAAACTTCACAGTACAATACCACAACTTCACACAAGGACGGTGGAACGACTAACGGAGCGGCAGAAAAGGGCGGCGATCCAGGTACCTGGCAGGAGCAGGTACAGAGGGCAGGCAGGGTCCAGAGGCAGGGGCAGAGCTCGGAGGCAGCAGGAGGAGGCCGGGCACACTCGGGGCGGGCCACGCGGCGGGAGGAGGGAGCGATCGGGTCTGACCAGGTCATATCAGGTCACAGCTCCTCGCCCGTGAGCCGCGCCTTATCTACCCTAGTGGGAGGGAGGAGCAGCTGGGAGGCGGGAGCGGGGTGGCGGGAGGGGGGATCAGCGGTGTGGTAATGCTGGAGGGAGCGTGGGAGGGGCCGTGGGGAAGCAGCGGCAGGGAGCGGGGTGGGGCAGGGGACAAGCGGGGCACAATAAGCGGGCAAAATTAACAATTAAGAACAAAACAGGAGAAAAACTTCACAGTACAATACCACAACTTCACACAAGGCCGATGGAACGACTAACGGAGCTGCAGGGGACAAGCGGGGACAAGCGGGGCACAATAAGCGAGCAAAATTACCAATTAAGAACAAAACAGGAGAAAAACTTCACAGTACAATACCACAACTTCACACAAGGACGGTGGAACGACTAACGGAGCGGCAGAAAAGGGCGGCGATCCAGGTACCTGGAACGAGCAGGTACAGAGGGCAGGCAGGGTCCAGTGGCAGAGCTCGGAGGCAGCAGGAGGATGCCGGGCACACTCGGGGCGGGCCACGCGGCGGGAGGAGGGAGCGACCGGGTCTGACCAGGTCAGATCAGGTCACCACAGGAGGCAGGAGGTGGAGCCAGCATGGTGGTGGCAAAGCACAGCCCTATTCAGAGTCAAGGGGCGCTCCTCCCGCCCATCCTGGTGTAATCTTTCTATTCACCACATGGCTGCCCAGCCTCTCTCCTGGAATTCCCCAGCCCTGTCACACACAGAAACCAGACAGCAGATACACATCCTAGAAGAGGCGGGCTGAAATGGTTAGGCAAGCAAATACCAACTTTCTAAAAGGGGTATTTGCAAACACAGAACATTAAAAAAAACTTTACTAAAAGATGTATTTTGTTATTCTGAATTCAGGCATACTAAACTCGAATTGCTACCATGTACCCTGAGTCTGTTGGGATCATAGAGTGTAACAATTCCAACAGACCATTCTGGCCTATGAGAACAGGTAGCCTTACAATAGTGAAAAACGGAAATGGCTGTAATTCACTATTAGGACATGCCACACACATGAGGGCTTGTCCTACCTTATACTTACAATACACCCTGCCCTTGGGCCTACCATAAGGGTGAATAATATGAAGTTAAGGGAAGGTTTAGGGACTGGCAAGTGGGTGCACTAGCCCAGTCGGCATGACAGTACCAGACTGCATGCAGGTTCTGCAATGGCAGACCTTAGACACATTTTACCAGGCCTCTTCTGTGGGTGGCACAACCAGTGCTGCAAGCCCACCAGCAGCATTTGCATTTAAAAGTCCTGGCACTCCTGGTGCACTTTACTGGGGTCTGACAGTAAACCAAATAAGCCAATCATGGAATCCAATCAATATAGCATTAAATTATAGTAGGGAGAGCATATGCACTTTAGCACTGATCAGCAGTGGTAAAGTGTCCAGAGTCATTAAACCAACAAAAACAGGTCAGAGAGAATATAGGAGGAAGGCAAAAAGTTCAAGGATGACCCTGCAGAAAGGGACAAGTCCAACACAACCTGCTTCCAGCCAAAACGCAGGGTAGACCTATCACTACCGTGATGGGCTTCCCTGCTTAGGACGATAGAACATGGACCTTGCCCGCTACAGCAGGGGCATAGTCCAGTTCTATGCCAATCTGAACCCATTTCAAATCCTCTGTCCACACTCTCAGGGTCCCCCAAGCTAATCCGTGGGGAACTCTTCTCTTCACCTGTGGACACCACCTGGGTAGCATCTAACCTTAACTTGCTCACAGGTGTGTCCCAACAGACAGACAGCAAGTCACAGTGGCCACTGACAGTAGTCAGGGATGAGATCCACGCCTTGTGCCTCTCAGGGCTCTCAAACCTCTGTGGCGTTAGAGAGCGGGGGGCGGTAGCCCCAGGTGCTTAGCACCCTTGGTCCACTTTCCCTCCTGTCAGGTCAGGTATGACATCCTGGCACTGATCCACCAGCTTTTCCAAACAGGAGCCAAGAGGGAAAAAGGGAAAACCAGGGTTGCCCTCCACTCATAAACAATTCAATTCAAACAAACCCTGTCCCTGGACGATCAAAATGGGTATCCGTTTTCAACAATAGAGAGGCTACATGTCAATTTCTACTATTGTTCCACCAGACTTTGCCAGCTTAATCTTCGGGTGTGATATCATGTCTCGTCCTATTCTAAAACCTAGAGAGTTTCCTTGTGAACTTTCAAGAGGACAGTCAACACGAACACAAAATGATGTCTGAATTCACAATTTTCACAGTACATCGGCAATCAAACGTGAAAAAATGTGTGGAGAACAAAATGACCCCTCACGGGCGCACCACCCTCGAGGCCACTGGCAGGTACTCACCAGATTGCACCCCTTTTATCATCATAGGTATTCAATTTCTTCAAAAATACCAGTGTCCAAAATAAAGAAAAACAAATATGTGAGGTGCAAAGGAGTAATTAATAATCACTCCTTTTGTGACAAACAGTGATTAAAATCAACAGGCACACCTAGCACGCAACTTTTATTCTGGATTATCAGGCGTGATCTGTTGAACTAAAAAGGCTGGTAGCTAGCTCTGCATACCATTACCTATTGCCAGCATGTTTCTCTGCCTCTAGAATTTTGACAGATTCATCAGGGCTGGACACCTTGTCACCGCACCAGTGTTGGACACCTTGTTCTCTGTGACTGTCAAATTGAAAGAACACATTCATTGAAAAACACCCCCGGACGCACCTCTCCCCATACACCTTATCAGAGAGTCATACTAGAAATTTTAAATAATTACCCTGTGCCAGGACTTTTCTCTCGTACCGGCTGAAGAGGTGAATTAATTCACTCCTATTGTGAGCTTGTACTTAAAATGGTTTGCTCCTGCGATTGTCTCATCAATATGGTGAGAGGAATACAGCGTATATCACAAGTATTACTTTACACTCGCTAGTGCCATGTCCAAGAGAGAAAAATAAGGTAACAGCCATTCCACAACTTGCCACTCGCTTACAAGGACCTGAAAGCGCTGTAAAGCCAGGGAGCCCTCATGTTTTAATTAGACTCACTTGTGATGTAATAGTATGAAGGGGTTCCTTCTAGTGATTCTCCAAACTTTGGGCACCCCATGCGTGTAAAACAAACAAACTCGTCCCACTGCTCAGCTCTCTCTCTCTCTTCGTGCTGCCAAATAATTTGCCGTGTAAAATGACATGCTTTACGGCAAACTTGTTGCTAACGTCCTGACAAAATCAAAGCTGCTTGCTTTTCAAACCCGGCTCCCCCACTCCTCACCGTATCGGGCTGCACAGAGCTCTGCGTCTCCTCCTGTGGCCTTCGTAATCACCCGCCCTTGATAAAAACACATTTAGCGTGTGATGTCTTTCGACGCTGGTCGCGTGACCAGCGCCCTCGACGTTAGGCGCCATAATTGTTTGGGAATTTAAAACTGACTGACCCTATCTAAAGTAATGGGTTGCATATTCAAAACGCGGACGTTTTCGCACCCGATTTTCAAAAGTTAACAACAGGTGCCATTACAGAGTGCGCTTAGAGGGCCCTCCCTGGTTTCATTGAACAATGGGCCCAAAACTAATGTTTTTGCAAACATTTTCCCAAATACAATGGAAATGGTAAATATAGAGGCGGTAGATATAAAACAAGTATTTGCAATGCAATAGGTCTCGCAGCATTAAAGTTTGAGTTATTGGCATTGTATATGACAATGTGTTGCATTAAATTTTTAGCAAAGTCTGTATTGGTGTATAAAGATGATTGGAGAGGTGCTTATCACGAGGTTATAACAAAGGACAGTGCTCCACTATAATGCTTTTTCTTGTTAGGAATATCACAATTGAGTTTGCCACTTTCGACCTGTGCGCAGTTTGAAAAAAACGGATGTGTAAACCCATAACAAAAGTAAACGTACTCACGTGGGATTAACTGCATTAAAGTAACTTACAAAAACGTTGCTATTTTGTGTAGACACGGGTAGATTAATTGCATCACCGTTAAAGACATTTGAGTATTGTCATGGGTTGCCGATTAATCTGTCTACAAAAATTATGAATGATATGAATGTGTCACTCATTGTGTATAGTAGCTGGAGTTCGTGGAAAGCCCTGCAACAGCTCCGGGTTGAGTTTGCGCTACAAAAACGAAACCAAAAGCCTGCAGAGCGAACTGCTCCTAATGTTTCGTGTGGAAGCAGCACCTTTGAGGCGAACACAGAGAGTCTCCAACACAGATCCCCAGAGTGTGAGGACGTAGCGCAGCAGTCAGAGCTCCAGACTTGGGCGCTGGGGATCTTTGTAGGAGCCTCGACGTCGGTTCAACATACTATAAATGATTGTGCACCATTCACACATGGGAGGTACTTGCAACAATCCTGTTGAAAATGCTGTGTAAGTGTTAAAAAACCCAGATGATATAGGTCACCCCCTATATGTTTACTTAGAAGAGGGGTTTAATTTGTGCAGGTGGTGGGCAACGGGTCGTTGTTTTTATAAGTTTGAACAGCAGAGAGGAAGGCAGGAAAGGGAGACAACTATGGGGAAACAGTGACAAAGGTCAAGAAAGGGATAAGAAGGCAGGCGCAGGCCGTGTAGGGTGGGAGGATTAACAGGCAAGAGGTAGTACTACGGTTTGGACTTAATACGGTCAGCGGTGGGCTCCTTAGAAAACTTTTTTCCGTTTCCTTGAAAAAAAAATTTTTATTCATTTTATTTAATTACAAGTTAAGCACTAGATAACAGCTATATAATTGCAAAAAGAAAAATAACTTGACATGCTTGTTAACATACATCAAAAGAGTTAAGCCGTGGGTAATGGATGGTGTTTGGGGGAGGTGGGGATTGGAGTGCCTGAGAGAGACGAGCACTTTCAAATGCATGCATTTCTACACTTTCATAAACCAGACTGAGTGAGAGCGTGCAGCAGGGAGTCAGGGAAAAGTTCTACGCCGGCTTTGCTGCTGGCTTTCCAGCATTGCTAATTATTAACAGGCTTGAGCATTTTGGATTCCTGCCCCTTCTCACATTTGTGACACACATGCACACACACAAGCGCACACACGCACACCTACACACACACACACAACCAAATACTGCTTGTTTCCGTGTTAATAGTCCAGGGGGCGGGTCAGGAGCTGTGCCTCCGAAGCGGAGTTCACTGCTACTAATTACCAACTGAAGCAGGGGGGGAGACATGTAGTGAGCCAACCCTGCCCTTCGTGGAGAAAAGTTCCACGTCACACACACTCCAGATGATGGACGCCGCCAAAGGGTTAAATAAATTGGGATTAGACCACTCGGAGTCTCTGGTTCCTTCTCGGTACTTTTGTAGCAGCCGTTTTTGTCTAGGAGCCTGCTTACACATCGGTGCAGATGGCTTGATAGAGTTTGTACCTCAATATAAAACGTTCTGCTCCTGACACTACGCTTAGCAGCCGGAGCCACCGAAATACATTCATTATGGTAACTTGGAAGTCATAAAGCGCTATTTTGAGGTTTGTTAGTGACTTACTGCGCTCCCGTAATTCATATCACTCGTCTCTATAAAAGTTAAACCTCTGAGAAGTTCAGTGCATGACCAGGGTGCGAGACGGAAATAAGGAGAAGACTGCAAAGCTGCGGGGGAAAAAAACGGGATAGGGCGTGCCTTCTAAAATTAAAGCTTGCCGTGCCTGTTAAAAAATAAATAATTTCCTAAACATTGTAAAGGAGCAAGTTGCAAGTAAAATAAGCTGAGAGGTCCGTTTTCTAGATGTACGCGTGGTGGCTTGGGTCCGATTTGCGATGGGCGGCGTTTTATTAACTTACCAGAGTAGCGTCACCATGCTTTAAAATGTAAATACCCCCAGGGCGAGACGTTTCTACTCCTTTACGCCGACAACTCTTTGGTACCCCGGGGGTGTCAACTAGAGCTCAATTCTGTTTTTCGAGAAGTCCTGCCTCCTCGTGCTTCTGTCACTCAGGCCCTCGAGCGCGCTCTCGTTTCTCCTCCCTCCTCTCCTTACCTCCTCCCGCAAGCTCGGCCCCTGCCTCCCACCGCTTTCCTCGGCAGTCGGCAAGCCGCTCGGTGACGCCCCCCTGCAGTCGGTTGAAGCGCACTGCAGCTGCCCCACTCCACGCGCCTCTCGACGTGAGCCTCCAGGCGGAGCTCGCTCGCTCTCCCGGTTACATTTCCGTGGATCTGAGCGCGCATCCGGCTCGGCGCCGCTGCAAAGGTAAAGCCGCAGCCGGAGCTTGGGAGGGAGCTGGGCTGGTGTTCGGGGAGCAAGAATAGACGAGGGATTGCCCCAGGGGTGGAGGCGGGAAAAGAGGACACACGCAATATAAATAAATACACTTACATGCGTGTGTGCTTCACAGGAGGCAGCGCCTGGCCGCAGCGCTCGTTCGCGTGCGCGTAACACTTTCAAATCGCCTCCAAGGCGATGCGCGCGGCCAGGACTGTCTCCTGGGAAGCACACATGCCGACAAAAGGGGCTCGGCGGAGACGCGCTTCGCGCGGCTAGCCGAGACCTAAAAAGGGGCACTAATTCATTAAAAGCACCACATCTCGTTACCGCATTCCTAATGCCACATCTTATGCATCTAGATATTAGCTCTATAGTTGGCAGTGTGGATCTAGAGCCAGAATGTTAAAACCGCCAGCCTTTCCATACCCAATATCAATAAACTGATGATAGGCACTGTTAGACCTGTCTGCTTCTGAGAGTCCCCTCACACTATGATTTATTTTGTTCCCCCGTGCCTCCTAAAATTTGTCGCTTTTTCTTTGTCTACCAGGACCTTTTTGTGTGTTGTCCCATGGGGCTAGATGCCCTTTGATGCCCAGTTGCTCACCAAGTTCCTGGCACCTATGTACAGGCGCCTGACGGAACCAGTGGCATAACCAACTGGGGTTGTCAACCCTAAAATGGTGGACACCATTGTCCCCTATGAGAGTGACTCCCATTGGAGCCCCTCTGACCTCTGACCCTTTGAAGGTTTTGGCGCACTTTGTGTAACCTGCAAACCTGACAGGAATCCCCTCAGGAGTTACCAGTACACAAAATGGCTGCCTTTGGAAGCCCAGTACGGTGGCTCCTAATGACCAAAAAGATACCTTGAAAGGGCCATGTCATTGACATAGCCAGGGAAGGTTCTAGAACCTTCTGGCTCGTGCTGGCATCCTAGGGCACGGGCTATAAAAGGCCCAGTCCCTGGCTGCCATAAAAAAAGAATGATCAAAGAACACCAGAAGAAGAGGACTTGACCTCAGATTGACACTTGCCCTGTTAACCCCCTGAGGCAGCTGATAGCGCAGGCCGAAGAGCAGCAGAGGTTGCTGGCGTGGACCCTGACTGGCGTTCCAGTCAGAAGCGTGAGCAGTGACCTCAAGCCTTCAGCGCCTGGTCAGCGAGTGCCCAATTGCCCCTCAGAGACTTTGGCCATAGTTAGAGCCTCCCCGCCCCCCAGTGGTGAGATCGCAACTGCAACTCTTAAAAGTGCCACCTTCAACTTAAGTGCCTCCTGGCGGGCGTTCGGATGTCTACGAACCCACCGCCGTCGACACGCTGTTTGTGGATAGAAGGTGAGGTGCTGCATTGGGGCGGGGAAAGGCTGGCCTTCATTTGGGCGAGATTACTGTCTCTGCCCTGCCCGAGTGACTTGGGAGCTGGTGTGTGGGCGGGAACCCTTCCCCCGTGAGTGAGCTCGGAGGGAGGATCGCAGAGCCCCTGGAACCCCCCTTCGCCCTTGGGAGAAGTGCCATACTGACTGGAGCGCTTACCGGTGCCGCCGAAGTGAGGTGGGCCGTCTCTACCCCTGAAGTTGCCGCGTTGTTGTGGAACTGTGATGCGGTCTCATTTTGAACTGTGCGCGCAGGTGTTTTGGCCCCTCCGGCAGCCCGTTCGACGGTCCCAAGACTCGTGAACTGGAGCCGCCTTCGGAAACCCCGCCTGCGCTGACAGAAGCGCACAGACTCCTCCGGCAGCAGTAGCATTGAACCGGCTGGCCGCGGAGTGTAATTGCCGTAGTCATTTTATGCCTTTATCTTCCAGATATACGCGCAATGAGTTGTGAGTGCAACTAAGGGATTATTACGCGTATCTTGTGCCCAGAGAGCCCGAACCCGTGAACACTTCAAAAACTGTAAGAGCACGCATTCCGCATTGAATGACAAACGTAATGTGTTTACCCTGAAAGTGATTAATTGGTGGCAGCGATACCAGAATGATCCTGTGATATTTATGTGAAACGACCAGTATCTAACCTGCTAGGAAACTGTCCAGTCATTGCTGATATTTATTCCAGTCATTGCTGATATTTATTCCAGTCATTGCTGATATTTATTCCAGTCATTGCTGATATTTATTCCAGTCATTGCTGATATTTATTCTAATGTATTGAATCCTGATATTTATCCAGTATATTTATTTATTAGAGTCCAACTATTTATTCCTGAGAAACCAGTACACAGCTAATCAAACCCATGTAAGAAATGTGAATGTGATTACCTAAGTGAACTTCCTTCAAACCCAGAGAACTTTTACATAAACGAAACGTATTTTTCTATAACAGTGGTGTGGTGTCCTTCTTTTTGTGTGGTGTGCAGGGAGTTATTATTTGGTCATAGCCGGCTTAACACAACAGCCTTCTACCGCCTTGTCACTCAAGCCAAGCTACCCCCCTTTGTGCTGGGCTTGCCTATCGCAGGTACAACATAAAATTGGTGCTCAGCGGGTGGGATTGCGAGCCGTGCTTGTTTTGAACCACATAATAATTCAGTGTGCACCACAGGTACACACCCGGAGTTTTCTCCTAGCAGCCCTCAAATTCAACGTTTTGCTTTTTTCAAATTCTTTCCTGGAGGTGGGTGGAAGTGACCCTCAAAGTTCTTATCCTGGTCACCTACTTCGGGGTGGTGGTCCACACTTTTCACTGACAAGATGGAATTCGAAATGTCAGAGCTGGAGACCTATACTGTGGCCCAGCTCAAGGATTTCTGTCAGGAGAGGGGAGTGTTTGTCAGGCGAGGGGCCAAAAGAGAGGAGCTCCGTACTAGTCTGCGAGCATGGGTGGAAGCACACACGGAGGGAACGGTGGAAGAGGAGGAATCGGACAGAGGTACTGTCATTGATAGGACTGCGGAATGTCCCCCAGGGGTGGGTGAGATGTCAATCAGCCCCAAGGCAACCTCGCGGGAGGGCAGCAGTGTGTCATCGAGAGGGTTGTCAGAAACCGAGTTAGCTGACAGGAGAGAGGAAAGACTGTTAAGGTGGGAAATAGCAAAAATGGAGTTGGAAGAACGGAGGGAGGGGAGGAGGTTGGAACATGAGTCCAAGCTGGAGATGGAAAGGAAAAGGATGGAACACGAGTTCAAGCTACGAGAACTCGAGTTCCAGGCCTCTAACATCACTCCGAAGGGTGTCGAGTCAAAGGAATTTGCCAGGGAGCCCAGGCCCCATTTACCCAAGGACGTAGTCACCAGTTATACCGCTGGAGACGACATAGCCAAGTGGCTGGCAGCCTATGAGGTCTCCTTAAGAGCCCATGGGATCCATGAGAAGCATTGGGGTGGTGGATTATACCGGTACATGCCTCCGACAGGTAGGGATGCCCTATTGGCCCTAGACCGGGAGGAACAGGTTAATTACCCCGCCATGAAGGTGGCGCTCATCAGGAAGTTTGGGTTGACCCCCGAGAAATACCGGCAAAGGTTTAGGGGCAACCACAAGCTGAGCTCACAAAATTGGGTTGACTTCCTGGATTTTGCCAAGAAAGCCCTGGAAGGGTGGGTCCAAGGTAGTGAGGTGGAGGACTATCAAGGGTTGTATGACTTAATCCTCAAGGAGCATCTACTCGAGAAATGTCTTCCCGAGCTGAGGCAACACCTGGTAGACAGCAAACTTACTTGCCCCCGTAAGCTTGCTGAGGAGGCGGACATTTGGGCGAGTACCCGAGTGTCCACGAAGGGGACTGGTGGAGATTCTCAGAAGTCCGGACAGGGCGCTCCCCAGAGGAAAGAGGGGGGAGATAATAAGAAAGAGTTCTCCAAAGGTCCCCAAAATAACTTTAAGGGGAAAAACACCTTTTCCAACTCTAAGGCTAACCCGCAGAAGAACCCTAACCCTGGCCAGAGTCAGCAGCCAAGGGTTGTCCATTGCTTTGAGTGCGGTGGTATTGGACATTACAAAGGAGACCCGAAATGCCCAAAGAGACCCCCCCCTCCCACTGGAGGAAAGGCCCCGGGAGTCGCTAGTGTAGCGCTCGGGGAGGAGATGTCCTTAAGTAAGGGAAGGGAGTGGACGGGAGTCACCTTAGTGTCCCTGGGTGATCGGGAGATGGTTCCAAAGATCCAGGTGCCCGCGAATACTACCAAGTATGGGCAGTGGATCACCATCAATGGCCATAGAGGGGAAGCTCTGAGAGATACAGGAGCCAGTATGACTATGGTAAGGAGTCATCTGGTGTCCTCGGAGCAGGTGATGCCAGGCGTACTTCATCCAGCCGCAATGGCTGACGGCAGAATGGGTCACTATCCTGTGGCCGAGGTTCCCTTTGAGTGGGGAGGGGTTGCAGGTCCACTTCGAGTCGCCGTAAGCCCCGCCGTGCCAGTCGATTGTTTGCTGGGCAATGATATGGAGCACAATGCTTGGAAGGAGGTGGAATACCGGACTCATTCTGAGATGCTGGGTACACCTGATTGGGCCTGTGTGAGTACCAGGTCGGCGACTGCTCGAGAGGAGAAGTCGCAGGGGTCGGAGTCTGGAACAATGGCCCGCCCCGTAGCTGCTGATGAGGAAGCATGTCGAGGACAGGAGGAGCCTGCCTCGACGTCCGTGCCCCATGAGGCAGATAGGCCACCTGCGGAGGTGGACCCGGAATCCACGGAGGAGGACATGGTTCCGTTGGAGAACTTACCTATCCCCGCTGATTGGCGAGTGGAGGGAGGTCCGTCCAGGGAGGAACTGAGCAAGGGACAAAGGGAATGTCCCTCCCTCGAGGGTCTGAGGCAACAGGCTGAAGCCCAAGCAGCGGGTAACGAGTCTGGGAACTATCATGTTTACTGGGAGGATGGCCTTCTCTA
Source organism: Lissotriton helveticus (assembly GCF_964261635.1). Lineage (NCBI taxonomy): Eukaryota > Metazoa > Chordata > Amphibia > Caudata > Salamandridae > Lissotriton > Lissotriton helveticus. The sequence goes on from NC_136067.1 coordinate 2,097,231,490, forward strand.
CAGTGAACCCAGGGCGCCAGTGCATGGATTGTCACGGGCCCTGGTAGTCCCACAGTGTTACCGAGCCTTCCTGTTAGAGTTGGCTCATGAGATTCCCTTGGCAGGACACTTGGGTCAGGACAAGACCTTTGCCAGGCTTGTCCCCCACTTTTATTGGCCTCGAATGAGGGTGGCGTCCGACGCATACTGTCGGTCGTGTGTGTCATGCCAAGCCAGTGGGAAAACAGGGATGAAGCTGAAAGCTCCCCTGGAACCACTTCCCGTCGTTGGCACCCCCTTTGAAAGGGTGGGCATCGACATTGCTGGGCCCCTAGATCCACCGACAACCTCCGGTCACAGGTTTATCCTGGTACTGGTGGATCATGCCACAAGATATCCAGAGGCAATTCCTCTGAGAACCATCACTGCACCGGTGGTGGCAAAGGCCCTGATGGGGATCTTTACCCGAGTGGGTTTCCCCAAGGAAGTTGTGTCTGATAGGGGGACCAACTTCATGTCAGCATACATGCGGGCAATGTGGAAGGAGTGTGGAGTGACCTACCGGTTCACCACTCCTTATCGACCACAGGCCAATGGCCTTGTGGAAAGATTCAACAAGACGTTGAAGGGTATGATCAGAAGTCTACCCGAAAGCCTGCGGAGGAAATGGGACGTCCTCCTACCCCGTTTACTTTTTTCTTACAGGGAAGTGCCGCAGAAGGGAGTGGGCTTCAGCCCCTTCGAGCTTTTGTACGGGCACCCTGTACGTGGACCTCTCAGCCTGGTGAGGGACTCCTGGGAAAAGTCTCCCAGGAAAGTTCCCCAGGATGTGGTGAGCTACATGCTGGCCTTCCGGAGCCAAATGGCTAAGTTGTGGAAGCAAGCTTCTGACAACTTGGAAGCCAGCCAGGCAGTGATGAAAGCATGGTACGACCACAACGCTCACCCAGTGGAGCTGGAGCCTGGACAGAAGGTGTGGGTGATGGAGCCGGGAGAGCTAAGCGCTCTTCAGGACCGTTGGACAGGCCCCCTATGAGGTATTGGAAAAGATGGGCAAGTCTACCTACCTGGTGGACGTCAAGACCCCACGGCTTCCCCATAGGGTGCTGCATGCCAATCGCCTCAAGACCCACTATGAGAGGCCCGAAGTCATGTTAATCATGGTGACTGATGGATCGGAGGAAGAGGACACTGAGTCTCTCCCCGACCTGTTTGCGTCTCAAGAGAAGGATGGGTCAGTGGGGGGAGTGAAACTCTCACCATCCCTAACTCTGGAGCAGCAGGAGGAATGTCGCCAGGTCTTGGGGTCATTCTCTCCTCTGTTCTCCCTTGTCCCGGGTAAGACCCATCTGTGTGTTCATGACGTGGACACTGGTGACAGCCCACCTGTGAAGTCTAAGTCTTACCGGCTGTCGGACAAGGTGAAGGCCAGCATCCGAAGCGAAGTAGCTAAGATGCTGGAGCTCGGAGTCATTGAACCTTCGAATAGCCCTTGGTCTAGCCCGGTGGTTTTAGTTCCCAAAGCTGCACCACCTGGCACCACGCCAGAATTGCGATTCTGCGTGGACTATCGAGGACTCAATTCGGTCACGAAGACCGATGCTCATCCGATCCCTCGGACGGATGAACTAATTGACCGGTTGGGAGCTGCCCAATATCTGAGTACCATTGACCTCACAGCAGGGTACTGGCAGATTCCCATGACTGATGGAGCAAAGGAAAGGTCAGCCTTCTCCACACCTGATGGACACTACCAGTTCTGTGTGATGCCCTTTGGGCACAAGAACGCTCCAGCAACATCCCAGCGACTGGTGAACACCATCCTCACTGGGAAAGAATCCTTCTCTGCTGCTTACCTGGACGACATTGCCGTCTTCAGTAGCAGGTGGGAGGATCACTTGCAGCACCTGCAAGACGTTCTCCAGGCCCTGGAACAAGCTGGTCTGACGATCAAGGCCAGTCAGATTGGGCAGGGGTCGGTGGTGTACTTAGGTCACTTGGTGGGCCGGGGAACGGTGCAACCCCTTCAGGCAAAGATTGAGGCTATCGTGGCCTGGGAACCCCCCCAAGACCCAGACTGAGGTCCGAGCCTTCCTGGGCCTCACAGGTTACTACAGACGGTTCGTGAAGGGGTATGGCACTATCGTGGCTCCCCTTACTGAACTCACGGCCAAGAAGCAACCCAGGAGAGTCATCTGGACCGAGGCTTGCCAACGAGCCTTCGACACCCTGAAACAAGCATTGTGCAACGCTCCAATTTTGAAGGCTCCAGAATTCTCAAAGGAATTCATTGTCCTGACAGACGCATCCGACATTGGCATTGGGGCGGTGCTATCGCAACTCAATGAAGAGGGTCTGGATCAACCCGTGGTCTTCCTGTCACGGAGACTACTTCCCCGGGAACAGAGATGGAGTACCATTGAGCGGGAAGCCTTTGCGGTGGTCTGGGCACTGAAGAAGCTGCGACCATACCTGTTTGGTTCGCACTTCCTGGTTCAGACAGACCACCGACCCCTTCGTTGGCTCATGCAGATGAAGGGGGAAAACCCAAAACTGTTGAGGTGGTCTAGCTCCCTACAGGGAATGGACTTTCGGGTGGAACATCGGCCCGGAGCTGACCACGCCAATGCAGACGGTCTCTCCAGGTATTTCCGCCTTAGTGTTGAGAACTCCCAAGGGGTTGGGTAGCTCTCCCCACTTTCAGCTGGGGGGGACGCGTGTTAGACCTGTCTGCTTCTGAGAGTCCCCTCACACTATGATTTATTTTGTTCCCCCGTGCCTCCTAAAATTTGTCGCTTTTTTTTTGTCTACCAGGACCTTTTTGTGTGTTGTCCCATGGGGCTAGATGCCCTTTGATGCCCAGTTGCTCACCAAGTTCCTGGCACCTATGTACAAGGCGCCTGACGGAACCAGTGGCATAACCAACTGGGGTTGTCAACCCTAAAATGGTGGACACCATTGTCCCCTATGAGAGTGACTCCCATTGGAGCCCCTCTGACCTCTGACCCTTTGAAGGTTTTGGCGCACTTTGTGTAACCTGCAAACCTGACAGGAATCCCCTCAGGAGTTACCAGTACACAAAATGGCTGCCTTTGGAAGCCCAGTACGGTGGCTCCTAATGACCAAAAAGATACCTTGAAAGAGCCATGTCATTGACATAGCCAGGGAAGGTTCTAGAACCTTCTGGCTCGTGCGTATAAAAGGCCCAGTCCCTGGCGGCCATAAAAAAAGAATGATCAAAGAACACCAGAAGAAGAGGACTTGACCCCAGATTGACACCTGCCCTGTTAACCCCCTGAGGCAGCTGATAGCGCAGGCAGAAGAGCAGCAGAGGTTGCTGGCGTGGACCCTGACTGGCGTTCCAGTCAGAAGCGTGAGCAGTGACCTCTAGCCTTCAGCGCCTGGTCAGCGAGTGCCCAATTGCCCCTCAGAGACTTTGGCCATAGTTAGAGCCTCCCCGTCCCCCAGTGGTGAGATCGCAACTGCAACTCTTAAAAGTGCCACCTTCAACTTAAGTGCCTCCTGGCGGGCGTTCGGATGTCTCCGAACCCACCGCCGTCGACGCGCTGTTTGTGGATAGAAGGTGAGGTGCTGCACTGGGGCGGGGAAAGGCTGGCCTTCATTTGGGCGGGATTACTGTCTCTGCCCTGCCCGAGTGACTTGGGAGCTGGTGTGTGGGCGGGAACCCCCCCCGTGAGTGAGCTCGGAGGGAGGATCGCGGAGCCCCTGGAACCCCCCTTCGCCCTTGGGAGAAGTGCCATACTGACTGGAGCGCTTACCGGTGCCGCCAAAGTGAGGTGGGCCGTCTCTACCCCTGAAGTTGCCGCGTTGTTGTGGAACTGTGATGCGGTCTCATTTTGAACTGTGCGCGCAGGTGTTTTGGCCCCTCCGTCAGCCCGTTCGACGGTCCCAAGACTCGTGAACTGGAGCCGCCTTCGGAAACCCCGCCTGCGCTGACAGAAGCGCACAGACTCCTCCGGCAGCAGTAGCATTGAACCGGCTGGCCGCGGAGTGTAATTGCCGTAGTCATTTTATGCCTTTATCTTCCAGATATACGCGCAATGAGTTGTGAGTGCAACTAAGGGATTATCACGCGTATCTTGTGCCCAGAGAGCCCGAACCCGTGAACACTTCAAAAACTGTAAGAGCACGCATTCCGCATTGAATGACAAACGTAATGTGTTTACCCTGAAAGTGATTAATTGGTGGCAGCGATACCAGAATGACCCTGTGATATTTATGTGAAACGACCAGTCATTGCTGATATTTATTCCAGTCATTGCTGATATTTATTCCAGTCATTGCTGATATTTATTCCAGTCATTGCTGATATTTATTCCAGTCATTGCTGATATTTATTCTAATGTATTGAATCCTGATATTTATCCAGTATATTTATTTATTAGAGTCCAACTATTTATTCCTGAGAAACCAGTACACAGCTAATCAAACCCATGTAAGAAATGTGAATGTGATTACCTAAGTGAACTTCCTTCAAACCCAGAGAACTTTTACATAAACGAAACGTATTTTTCTATAACAGTGGTGTGGTGTCCTTCTTTTTGTGTGGTGTGCAGGGAGTTATTATTTGGTCATAGACGGCTTAACACAACAGCCTTCTACCGCCTTGTCACTCAAGCCAAGCTACCCCCCCTTTGTGCTGGGCTTGCCTATCGCAGCTCCAACAGGCACCATTACAAAGAGGGTCTTTTCTAATGGATGGACAACGGAGAAACAGCGGCCCTCATCCTCCTGGACCTCTCCGCGGCATTCGACACTGTCTGCCACCGCACCCTAGTGCAGCGCCTCGGCAACATCGGAATCCAGGAGAAGGCACTGGAATGGATCACCTCCTTCCTCGACGGAAGAACACAGAGAGTCCGCCTACCACCGTACAAGTCAGAGGCCACCGAAGTCATCTGCGGCGTCCCCCAAGGATCCTCGTTGAGTCCCACCCTCTTCAACGTCTACATGAGCCCCCTCGCGGCCATCGCACGCCAACACAACCTCAACATAATCTCCTACGCCGACGACACCCAGCTGATCCTCTCCCTGACCAACGACCCCTCCGCCGCCAGAACCAACCTGCACGAAGGGATGAGAGATGTAGCCGAGTGGATGACGACCAGCCGCCTGAAACTGAACTCAGACAAGACGGAGGTCCTCATCCTGGGCTCCTCGCCCTCCGCCTGGGACGACTCCTGGTGGCCCCCCGCCCTGGGCACCGCACCCAAACCAACGGACCACGCACGCAACCTGGGCTTCATCCTGGACTCCTCCCTCTCCATGACCAGACAAGTCAACGCCGTCTCCTCATCATGCTTCAACATCCTACGCATGCTACGGAAGATCTTCTGGTGGATCCCCACCGAGACCAGGAAGACTGTCACCCAGGCCCTCGTCACCAGCCGACTGGACTACGGCAACGCCCTCTACGCCGGAACCACCGCCAAGCTCCAGAAGAGACTCCAGCGGATCCAGAACGCCTCAGCCAGACTCATCCTCAACATCCCACGAAACAGCCACATCTCCGGACATCTGAGAGACCTGCACTGGCTCCCCGTCAAGAAAAGAATCACCTTCCGTCTCCTCACCCACGCACACAAAGCCCTACACGACCAAGGCCCGAGCTACCTCAACAACCGAATCAACTTCTACGCTCCCAAGCGCCACCTCAGATCAACCAGCCACGCCCTCGCCGCCGTCCCACGCATCCGAAGAGCGACAACAGGAGGAAGGTCCTTCTCCTACCTGGCCGCCAAGACCTGGAACTCCCTCCCGACCGACCTGCGCCTGACCCAAGACCACCTCTCCTTCAGGAAGAAGCTCAAGACCTGGCTGTCCGAGCAGTAACGGCACCCCCCCCTCCTAGCGCCTTGAGACCCTACGGGTGAGTAGTGCGCTCTATAAATGTCTTGATTGATTGATTGATTGATTGATTGATTGAATGCCATGGGGTGACAGGGGCAAGCTATATCCAACAAATGCTCAAAAGGCCAGAGTTTAAAGAAATGTTGTCACCCATTCGGAGCCCCGGTGGACACCAAAGAGCAAAACAGAATTTTTATGGGGTAAATCATCATCTGTGTCACTTAACCCTATTCCACTCTATAATTTGGACAAAAGTACGTTCTCAATATTATGCGAAGTACCCTTCACTTTTTCAAGTACTGTCCAGGTGAAATTGTGTTTTTCCTTGTAACAGTGCTGAACCAGTTTGGTTGTGAGCTTGCCTGCCCTTATGGTACTTAGATGTTCTTGTACCCTGACCGTGATCTTACGTGATGTTAATCCAAGATACTGCAAATTGCATTCACACAGCAAACGGTATACCACATTGGTGGTGTTACAATTACTGAACTGATTAAGAAACCACTCCTTGCCTGAAGCCAAAATCACACTGTTACACTTTTTTGTGAGAGGGCACACAGAACAGGAGCCACAAGGGTGGTGCCCATTCGGAATGTTGGTAGTGTAGTAGTACACTTTTTAATGTGTACGTGATTTCTCTGGCATGATTGATAAGATCCTTTGGCTTCCAACTCACCTCCTATGCGGACGACACTAAAATTGTGTTATCTCTTAGAGAAGGGGAGGAAAAGGAAACTGGGGCACGTTTTCATGCTTGTATGAAAGCCATCTCAGGGTGGATATCGACCAACTGCTTGAAACTAAATTCAAGCAAAACAGAAGCCATCATATTCGGGAATAACCCACACCTATGGACACCAGACTGACGGACAGAAGATTTTGGTATTTGCCCTGCTCCCAACGGGAAAGCAACAAATCTGTGGGTGTTAGTGCATAGCAAACTTACGTTTAGTGACCACATAAGCACGGTGGTGTCAGCTTGTTTTCTGATACTCAGAATCGTACAAAAAAGAAAGCTTTATCTTTCAGAAGAAAGTCTCAGGACGGCGGTCATTGCACTTGTTATGGCACTTCTGGATTATTGCAACAGCCTCTGTCTGAACGCCCAAAAACAGCACATTAACAGGCTTTAGATCGCGCAAAACGTGGCGGCCAGGTTGTTGACAGGCACACCTGAATTTTGTCAAAAAAGAACTAATACAACTATACTGGCTTCCTGTGAAACAAAAGGTACGCTTTAAGGCCCTCTGTACGGCATTTAAAGCCCTCAATGGAATAGGCCTGACCATCTGAGGCAAAGATTCAAATGGTATGTTCCTGGAAGGCTCTTTGGTCCACAGGAGCAAAACAAGTTCTAGTTCCTATATTTAAAAGAGCCAGTTGGGGAGCTAGGAGTTTCATCGCCTGTGCATCTAAGGTCTAGAATGACCTGCCGTTCCATTTGAGCAATTCAGCAGATCTCCTCTCTTTTAGAGGGGGGCTGAAAATATGGCTGTTTACTCAGTGACATAATTTCTCCTGATATGCAGTGCATAGCGCCAGGACACCTCAGGGTAACCGTTGCACTCTAAAAGTTTAATTAACATAACATGCACTTCCTGCTTTTCTTTTCTAACTAGAGCTCAGCTGATTGTGGGACTTTTGACAGTATTTATGTTAATCACAGTGCCCGTCAAGGGCTGCATTTAACAAATACCTTCAAAAGGCATAAAATCAACCCCAAAGCTGCACTCTATTTAGAAAAGAAATGCAACAAGTCTACAAACATGAGGTGTGCTTTTAGAATCATCTGAAAGAACAAGTACGTGCTTTTAAACTTGATGTATTTCTTTTCTAAATACAGCACAGCTGTGTGGCTTATTGTTTGCCTTTGAAAGTATTTATGCTAAATGCAGCCCATGACGGACGCTGTGATTAACATAAATACTTTCAAAAGGCCCACAATCAGCCCTGCTGCTTTAAGAAAAGGAATGCAGGACGTTTAAAAGCACAACGTGTGCTTTCAGATGATCCTGGATGTTGGTGAGTGGTAGTGATGGAATTCATGGAGAAGAAGGAGATGGGGCGCCAAGAAAGACTGTTGCACAGTGTGCGACGCGTGCTAGGGCTATCCCTGGGTGGGAGTGTTAGCTCCCTCCCGAAGGTCGGGTCTAGTTGCTTCCCTGATCACAGCGTCCGTCATGGGCTGCATTTAACATAAATTCTTTCAAAAGGCAAACCATCAACCCCGCATTTAGAAGATAAATGTAGCAAGTTTTATATAGTGGGAACTCAACCCAAAGGTATTGGAGCAATTTACCTGATTTTCTTTTTGAATGTATGGGGAGAGTCATTGATTTGCAGAGAATCACAGAATGTTAGTCTAACCCGAGACAGAAAACCCATCGCCTAAGTTGGCAGCTCGAGCATTAAGCTACAACCTCTACCATAAGAGCAGAAGCATTTTCAATTGTTATACAACTTTATGCAACGAACAACCATTGACAAAACCATTAATCCTGGCTTCTTGTAGGCAGAGGCGCAACTAGAGCCACATTTCGGGGGAGGGGGCTAAGAAAAAATGTCGGGGGGGCTGAAACTTTAAGCAGTAGGCAGAGTGGAGCTGCAGGGGCTCTTGGAAGGGGCGAAACAACATCAAAGCCTCATTAACATGCACATGGTCTTTTTTAAGGACCTGTGAAGTGCTCGGATGCGGCTGTGTGTGTGCCTGGGAGCCGTCTGAGCCCGGGCTGCCACACATGAGGGGGGGGGGGGTTCGCTGAAGCCCTTTGATTCCAATAGGTGTTGCGCACCTGCTTGTAGGTGTAATGATACTTGTATTATATATCTGGATGCAATGACAGAAGAAGCAAAATATCAGTCAGGTGGCACACTATGCTAAGCTAGCTTAATTGCTTTTAACCCACGCCCTTCATTGCATTGGTCATGCCTTTTGAGAGACACCCTAGTTTTCTCATCCCACTTAAACCCCTGGTCTACATGCGTGGCCAGGTTCTTGACATAGCCTTGGCTGCAGCACACAGAGACCTTACTCTCTCGCACACAGAGGATAAAAATAGAGGGAATATTGTCTGTGTGGTATTGTAATTAAATGAGTGACTGTGTTCAGGGGAGTCAGAGAAGGTGCCGTTCCTAAACAGCCTGAATTGCCCAAACAGGGGAATACTAAATCAGACCATATTACCAGCAAAAAGAAAGGGCCAACTGTCCCATTATCTAACAACATCCTCCCCAGTGAAAACTTCGTTGTATTAGATTCATCTAGTTTACAATGCTCTATTTTGGACAATGTACAAGAGGGTGGCCCTAGTCCGTTGGACAACGACACATTACAACTTCTTGCTAGTTTTAGGGACTTACTTAAACTCCACCTCCAACCTTTGGAGAGGAGTGTTATGGCTATAGAAAAGCAACTCGCCATACTCCTCACCAAAATACCCAATCAGACCAGGGCGGGTACTACCAATACCGGAGGGGCACCAGTAGTAATCAACTCTGGGACCACACCGGTTAACCCACCTAGACCGCCGGTTACACCCAAAGTTCAGGCCAAAACTAAAGAGCCTTCAACCACCTCATTACCTGTTTCAAACCAGTGTGTACCCCTGTAGGAGAGTAGGGTCTGCTATCCTATGGTCACCCCAAATTTTTGCTTTTTGCTTCACTGGTTTTCGACTACTGAGGCTGTGGGCCTGCTGATCAGACCCCCAGCCTGCTGTTCTCTCACTAAATTAATGACACATGTGCTATAGGCACATACCAATTGGAAATGGACTCCTTGTCAGCCCCTGTAGAATGCACTATAGGTGCACAGGGCATAGGGGCCACTAAGGCCTACCAGGGGCTGCAGCATATCTTTTGCCACCCCTGGCTGGTTCTTAAATTGACACAACTGGCTGATCACTCAGCTGGGGTAAGGTGGTGTACACACCCCTTGCTTGGATATAGTATACCTATGTCTAAACCTATATCTGGACACATGTAAACCTGTGAGCCACTCCTATAGTCAGGCCTCACCAATCCTGGAGGCTGGGTGCATGGTTTTATGTGAGATGGAGCTCTAGCATGAGCTGAGCCTGTCTGCAGCCGTCGGGAACAAATCCCTAAGCTGTTTCAGGATAATGCCATACCATATACTATTAAGTGCCTTATAATCCTCGCGGTTATTTAGCAACTTTGGTTTGGCTTTATCAAAACATGTCGTGTAAGGTGTCATACGCTTTGGAATACCATCCCCTCGCCAGTTCTGGTGACGGGGATGGCATTCCACCCCTCTAGAGGGGTAAGACATGTTACTTCACTTTAATGCGGTTGATTTCTCCAAAGGCCTTAAGATCCACAAAATGGATGCCTCTGCCACAGACAAATGTCTGGACCCCTGCAGTCGACCGAAACTCGACCAAATGGGTCCTGGACAAAGGGTTTCCTGTCACAGGAGGGTGTCACCGCCCTCCAGACAGGAGATAGTGTATTGTAGCAGGGAGGTTTGAAAGAAACCAGACACTGCCTGGGGCGCACAAGGCTGCCCCTTGCATAATCCGGCCAAACCGGTTCTGGGGCACTCCAGCCCTCGTGCCAGGGCGGCCTGGATCAAAGGAAGGGGGTGTATCCACCCACTTCCTGGGTCCCACCCATAGGAGGGGACCTAGCAGGTAATCACGCCCCCCAGATTGGAATAAGAGTGGGAGCAGTGCCAATGCACATCAGATTTCCTGGAAGAAACATTTGAAACGATATTCTGGACCCTTCGCCCTCCATTTCAACGTGGAAGCCCGAAGAATCTCCCTTGTGGTCAAGGAGTGACCACCCTGCAGCAGCAGGCACCATCCAGCCCTCGACGTCTACTTAGTTGCAGTTCCCGCCGGAACTCGAGCGACTGAGATCGACGAGATCAAGCCTGCCCAGCTTCTAACAGCCCGATCCACAGTCCCTGCAAAGCTGAGACCCGTGGAGGCGACCGGAAGCGTGGGGCACGCCATCTTGAAGTGACCACGAGACGCTGACCGTGCAGCCCACGAGTGACCCTCGAAGCTGTGCACCGGGGTTTGAGAAGCCCCCACCCTGAGCTACTCCTGAGCCGAAGTTCAGCCCTCCACACTCGACGAGTGCTGCGTGGGGCCCTTTGGCACGATTTGGCTCAACGCGTTGGCCCGGTCACTTGCCAGCTGGCTTGTGGTCCCTGTGCCGACGAACTACCTAAGAAGACTCGTGAATCTGGTTGCTCCAGATCCACACCAGCTCCCCTGAAAAGGAGCCCCAACTCTGACCTTCCTGGTCCGAGTGAGAAGCAATCTTCCGATCCTGCGTGGATTGCTCTTACCAAGGCTTGTTTGCTCCAAACTTGAAGCCGACTGCACCGACGGTGAGAGCCTGCGTGGGACAGATCGTGACCTGCTCCTGGACGTCGCAGATGCCCCAGAGCCCACGTGACAGCGGAGAGAAGCTCCTCGACGACCACCTGATTGCGCCCGACATTGACTGGTTCCATCCTGGTTCCACCCTGGTCACTGCTGAGTGACCCAGACTCTGTCCCCTCTGCTTTCAGGTACTCTACAACTTGAGTCCACCCTTGGACTCCACCGGACACTTCATCTTTAACCCGCCTGCAGCCCTTTCAGCTCCAAGCACCAAGAGCCTGCGTGTCAAAACCCGACGCCACTTCGACCCTGTGCACCCACTTCCTGTGGGTGAGGTAACTTTGCTCCGCCGGTGTTCCCACACTGGTGCACACCTCTAGGGTCTGTGTGTTAAGTTTTGTTCCTCTAGGTTCAGCGGAAGTGTCCTTAAACTTTAACTCTTTGACGTTTACGCACCATTGGTTAACATTGGTGCATGCGTGCGCTTTCCGCACATCTCCCGAATCCCGAGGGCCATTCCCGACTTCAGCATTGCTTGTCCTGACTGCTCCCAGCGATTCCCTAGGCCCTAGGCCTAACCACTGTTCGAGTGGCCTCTCTTATACCACTTGTTTAGTATATGGTTTGAGTGGCCACCCGCCCTCATCCATAATTGTGCAACTTGTATGTTTAAACAGTGCTTTTGATTTAACGCTTGTGCCCCTTTATTCATAAAGAATACTGGGGATTGTTTTAGTAATAAACACATATATTTTTATAATATATACTTGTGTGGTGTCCTTTCATTTGGTATTACAGGATTGTATGTGGTAAAACAGCTCGCTTAACACGACCTCTTAAGTTAAGCCTTTAGGCTGCTTAGTCCATGCTACCCCTAGGATAGCTTGTCTAATAAGGTTGACTTACAACCAGACACCATAAGGGATTGTTTGGTCAGGTAGTAGGTGGTTCCAGAATTGGAAACATCCCCTACCAGGCCAACTTCTCACATTGGTGGCAGCGGTGCGGATTTGAGCTTGCTGTTGTTTTACCATTGCAATCTTTGTATCAAATTGAAAGATCACATCAAGTACCTCTAGGTACATATAAAATCAAAAGCTTAGCATATTAAGTTCTACTGAACTTAGTAGTTGTAGGTTGAAGGGAGTAGCACACCCCTGACTACAACTCACTAGCAAGGTCCAGTAGGAAAACACTTAGTGTAGGTAAGTGCACCACTTACACCTCACTAGTAACCATGTCTGACACAGGAAAAGCCTCAGGGTCTACTCCTGTGACAGTTGACCTTACCCAGGCAACTTTTGGATATGACAAGTTAACCCGCAGAGACTTGATTGCCTTGTGCAAAGCAAGAGGGTTAAAAAGGGGCAGAAGCCCCACCTGCCTAATCCTGGTAGAAATCCTAGAACAGGATGACTTAGAGAAGGCTAAAGCAGCTTCCCTAGACACAGGAAATGGAGGGAACCCCCCTGTAGTTGATCCCCCTGAAGAGGAGGATGATGATGACTTGGATGAGGACTCAGATGTTGAGGACTTAGAAGTACAGGATCAGGGTAGCCAGGTTCCAGTTGGTAGGCTTAGCCAGGCCAACTTGGACCTACTGGGGAATGGAGAGGGCCAGCACCTCCCCAGAACCCAACATGTTATTCTCCCAGGCAACAGAAGAGTGAGATCTCCCTCAGGGGACTCTCATCTTTCTAGTGCCTCCAGAGAATCACAGAGAGGCATGAATGCTTCTCAAAAACTAGAACATAGGGCCAGAATGAGGGCTGTCAAACTCCAGATAGAGAGGGAGGAGGTAGCCTTGGCTCAAGCTAGACTTGCCTTGGCAAGAGAGCAGAAATTAAGTGGCTTAGATGTCACTGGTGGCAGCAATTTTCCAAGAGAAAAAGACAGGGCCTATGATAATAGAAACCTGACCAAAATTGTGCCCCCCTTTAAAGAAGGGGATGACATCCACAAATGGATGACTGCTCTTGAGAGAGCCTGCATGGTACAGCAGGTTCCTGAGAATCAGTGGGCTGCAATTTTGTGGTACTCCTTTTCTGAGAAAGGGAGGGACAGGCTCCTCACAGTTAGATCTGAGGATGCCAAAAACTACTCTGTTTTGAAGAGTGCTCTCATTGAAGGGTATGGCCTAACCACTGAGCAATACAGGTTGTTGTTCAGAGACACCCAGAAAGCACAGACTCAAGACTGGACTGATTTTGTGGAGTGTGCCACTAAGGCTTTGGAGGGTTGGTTGCAGGGAAGTAAAGTTTCAGACTATACAGGATTGTACAATCTTATGATGAGAGAACAGATCCTTAATAACTGTACAAACCAGCTGTTGCATCAATACCTTATTGACTCTGATCTGACCTCTCCCCAAGAATTGGGAAAGAAGGCAGACAAATGGGTCAGAACAAGGATTAAGCAGAAACCCCAGAACCAAGGTGGTGACCAGAAGAAAACAGACCAGAAGGGTGGTAATCAGAATCAGAAAGATAAAGAAAAAGACCAGAAGTCTTCAGGCCCCCAAACTAATAGTAAGGAGGGTGGTTCCCAAAATGGTAACAAGAAGAAGAAGAACAAAGGTCCAAAGACACCTTGGTGTAATACCTGCAAATCAGTTTCCCACTGGGGCAGTGAGTGCACCAAGGCAAATCCAGTTCCCACCACTACAGCTCCTAAAGCAACTGCAACCCCAAGTACAGTAAGCAGTGGTGGAACACAGTCCAAGGGTGTAGCTGGGTTGACCCTGGGTATTGAAGTAGGATCTGGCCTAGTCAGAGTCCCTACACAGGCATGTTCTCCTGTATGATGTGGACATTGAGTTGCCCACTGCAGTAAGCCCCACTAACCTGGGCAAATACAGGCAGACTCCCTTAATTAATGAGAAACTGGCTCAAGCATACAGGGACACATGTGCCAGTGTCACCATGGTGACACCTGACTTTGTGGACCCTGGGCAGATTGTACTAGGAGAGAGCTACCTAGTAACCAACGCCAGCAACTCCACTACCTCCCATAGTGTGGCAGTTGTGAACTTCTCCTGGGGAGGGGTTGATGGCCTAAAGAAAGTTGTGGTGAGTGCAGACCTACCAGTAGACTGTCTGTTAGGCAATGACCTTGAAAGCTCAGCATGGTCAGAAGTGGAGTACAGGACTCATGCAGAAATGCTAGGGATTTCAGAGCATGTCCTTGCCATGACAAGGGCTCAGGCTAAGAAGTGCCTTCCTGAACCAGTGGTGGATCTTGAGACAATAGACCAGCCACAACCCAAGAGAAGGAGCAAGAGAGGAAAGGCCCAGCCTTCCACCTTGCCCCAGGTTGAGGATCAAGTTTCAGAGGAAACTGATTCTGCAGTCCAAGAGGAGACTGTCTCAGAGGAACTTGAACCTGACCAGGTTGAGTTTCTGGGGACAGGGGGACCCTCAAGGGCAGACCTGAGGCAGGCTCAATTAGATTGCCCGTCCCTTGAACCCCTCAGACAGCAGGCTGCTGCTGAGGCTGCTGGGGATGCTAAAGGTACCCATACTGTGTATTGGGATGAGGGACTCCTTTACTCAGAGGCTAGAGACCCCAAGCCTGGCATGACCAGGAGGTTGGTCATACCTCTGCAGTTTAGGGGGTTCCTTCTTACCTTGGCCCATGATATTCCCCTTGCAGGACACTTAGGCCAGAACAAGACGTGGGACAGGCTTGTTCCACACTTTCACTGGCCTCACATGTCAGAGGATGTCAAGGAGTTTTGTCGCTCCTGTGTCACTTGCCAAGCCAGTGGTAAGTCAGGTGGCACAACAAAGGCCCCCCTAATACCACTACCTGTGGTGGGGGTCCCCTTTGAGAGAGTTGGAATTGATATTGTGGGTCCAATGGACCCCCAAACAGCATCTGGGAACAGATTCATACTGGTGGTAGTGGATCATGCCACCAGGTATCCAGAGGCTATTCCCCTAAGGACCACCACAGCACCTGTGGTGGCAAAGGCCCTCATTGCAGTTTTCTCAAGAGTGGGCTTCCCTAAGGAGGTACTATCAGATAGAGGGACGAATTTTATGTCCAGCTATCTGAAAGCAATGTGGAAGGAATGTGGAGTAAACTATAAGTTTACCACCCCATATCATCCACAATGCAATGGGCTTGTGGAGAGATTTAACAAGACCCTTAAAGGCATGATAAAAGGATTACCAGAGAAGCTCAGGCGGAAATGGGACATTCTTTTACCCTGCCTGCTCTTTGCTTACAGAGAGGTCCCACAGAAGGGGGTTGGCTACAGCCCTTTTGAACTTTTGTTTGGCCACCCTGTGAGAGGTCCATTGTGTTTGGTGAAGGAAGGATGGGAGTTACCTCTCAAAAAGCCCAAACTAGACATAGTGGACTATGTACTTGGTCTCCGCTCCAGGATGGCTGAGTACATGGAAAGAGCATCCAAAAACCTGGAGGCCAGCCAAGAATTACAGAAAGCTTGGCATGACCAAAAGGCTGTGCTGGTAGAGTTCCAACCAGGACAGAAGGTATGGGTACTGGAGCCAGTGGCTCCAGCAGCACTCCAAGACAAATGGAGTGGACCCTATCCTATTATTGAGAAGAAGGGGGAAGTCACCTACTTGGTAGACTTTGGAACACCCAGGAGCCCTCACAGGGTAATCCATGTGAATCGCTTGAAAGCATTTGTGGACAGGGAGGACATGAGCTTGCTCATGGCCACAGATGGGGAACAGGAGGAAGAGAGTGACCCTCTCCCAGACCTGCTTTCTCAGAACCCTGATGATGGTTCAGTTGATGGAGTAGCCTTGGCAGGCAGCCTCACTGACCAACAACAGAGGGACTGCAGACAAGTTTTGCAGGCTCACAGGCAAATGTTTTCACTCACACCCAGCCAAACTGACTGGTGTACCCATGTTGTGGACACTGGTGACAGTCTGCCTGTCAAGAATAAGATCTACAGGCAACCTGATCATGTCAGGGATTGCATCAAGGCTGAGGTGCAAAAGATGTTGGAGCTTGGAGTGATTGAGCCATCAGAGAGCCCATGGGCCAGCCCAGTAGTCCTGGTGCCAAAACCTCATACCCAAGATGGTAAGAGAGAAATGAGGTTTTGCGTGGATTACAGGGGTCTCAATGCTGTCACCAGGACAGATGCTCACCCCATTCCAAGAGCAGATGAGCTCATTGACAGATTGGCTTCTGCCAAGTTTCTGAGCACATTTGATCTGACAGCTGGCTACTGGCAAATCAGACTA
Organism: Lissotriton helveticus; assembly: GCF_964261635.1. Taxonomy (NCBI): domain Eukaryota; kingdom Metazoa; phylum Chordata; class Amphibia; order Caudata; family Salamandridae; genus Lissotriton; species Lissotriton helveticus. The sequence goes on from NC_136067.1 coordinate 2,097,247,925, forward strand.
GCTGAGGAGTCAAAAGCCAAAACAGCATTCTCTACCCCTAGTGGACATTATCAGTTTGTGGTAATGCCCTTTGGTTTGAAGAATGCACCTGCCACTTTCCAAAGGTTGGTGAACCAAGTCCTTACTGGGTTGGATGACTTTTGTGCAGCTTATCTAGATGATATTGCTGTCTTTAGCTCCACCTGGGAGGATCACCTGATCCACCTGAAGAAAGTTTTGGAGGCCCTGCAAAAGGCAGGCCTAACTATCAAGGCCACAAAGTGCCAGATAGGGCAGAGTAAGGTTGTATACCTGGGCCACCTAGTAGGTGGAGGCCAGGTTCAGCCACTGGAAAGCAAAATCCAGGCCATACAGGACTGGGCTCCTCCAGTTACCCAGACACAAGTCAGAGCCTTCTTGGGCCTGACTGGGTATTACAGAAAGTTTGTGAAAAACTATGGGTCTATAGTGACACCATTAAATGACTTGACATCCAAGAAGATGCCAAAAAAGGTTCAGTGGACAGTTAGCTGTCAGAAGGCATTTGAAGACCTGAAGAAGGCCATGTGCTCTGCACCTATCCTAAAGAGTCCTGACTACTCCAAACAGTTCATTGTTCAGACAGATGCTTCTGAGTTGGGGGTGGGAGCTGTGCTCTCACAACTTAATCAAGATGGTCAAGACCAGCCTATTGCTTTCATTAGCAGGAGGCTGACTCCCAGAGAGAAACGTTGGTCAGCCATTGAGAGGGAGGCCTTTGCTGTGGTTTGGGCATTAAAGAAGTTGAGGTCCTACTTGTTTGGAACTCACTTCCTGGTGCAGACAGACCATAAGCCCCTCTTATGGCTTAATCAGATGAAGGGTGAAAATCCCAAACTGCTCAGGTGGTCCATTTCCCTACAGGGGATGGACTTTACAGTGGAGCACCGCCCAGGGACTGACCATGGTAATGCAGATGGTCTCTCCAGGTACTTCCACTTAGAACATGAAGACTTATCTGGTCAAGGTTAGTTTAATGTCCCTGCGTTTGGGGGGGGGTTGTGTAGGAGAGTAGGGTCTGCTATCCTATGGTCACCCCAAATTTTTGCTTTTTGCTTCACTGGTTTTCGACTACTGAGGCTGTGGGCCTGCTGATCAGACCCCCAGCCTGCTGTTCTCTCACTAAATTAATGACACATGTGCTATAGGCACATACCAATTGGAAATGGACTTCTTGTCAGCCCCTGTAGAATGCACTATAGGTGCACAGGGCATAGGGGCCACTAAGGCCTACCAGGGGCTGCAGCATATCTTTTGCCACCCCTGGCTGGTTCTTAAATTGACACAACTGGCTGATCACTCAGCTGGGGTAAGGTGGTGTACACACCCCTTGCTTGGATATAGTATACCTATGTCTAAACCTATATCTGGACACATGTAAACCTGTGAGCCACTCCTATAGTCAGGCCTCACCAATCCTGGAGGCTGGGTGCATGGTTTTATGTGAGATGGAGCTCTAGCATGAGCTGAGCCTGTCTGCAGCCGTCGGGAACAAATCCCTAAGCTGTTTCAGGATAATGCCATACCATATACTATTAAGTGCCTTATAATCCTCGCGGTTATTTAGCAACTTTGGTTTGGCTTTATCAAAACATGTCGTGTAAGGTGTCATACGCTTTGGAATACCATCCCCTCGCCAGTTCTGGCGACGGGGATGGCATTCCACCCCTCTAGAGGGGTAAGACATGTTACTTCACTTTAATGCGGTTGATTTCTCCAAAGGCCTTAAGATCCACAAAATGGATGCCTCTGCCACAGACAAATGTCTGGACCCCTGCAGTCGACCGAAACTCGACTAAATGGGTCCTGGACAAAGGGTTTCCTGTCACAGGAGGGTGTCACCGCCCTCCAGACAGGAGATAGTGTATTGTAGCAGGGAGGTTTGAAAGAAACCAGACACTGCCTGGGGCGCACAAGGCTGCCCCTTGCATAATCCGGCCAAACCGGTTCTGGGGCACTCCAGCCCTCGTGCCAGGGCGGCCTGGATCAAAGGAAGGGGGTGTATCCACCCACTTCCTGGGTCCCACCCATAGGAGGGGACCTAGCAGGTAATCACGCCCCCCAGATTGGAATAAGAGTGGGAGCAGTGCCAATGCACATCAGATTTCCTGGAAGAAACATTTGAAACGATATTCTGGACCCTTCGCCCTCCATTTCAACGCGGAAGCCCGAAGAATCTCCCTTGTGGTCAAGGAGTGACCACCCTGCAGCAGCAGGCACCATCCAGCCCTCGACGTCTACTTAGTTGCAGTTCCCGCCGGAACTCGAGCGACTGAGATCGACGAGATCAAGCCTGCCCAGCTTCTAACAGCCCGATCCACAGTCCCTGCAAAGCTGAGACCCGTGGAGGCGACCGGAAGCGTGGGGCACGCCATCTTGAAGTGACCACGAGACGCTGACCGTGCAGCCCACGAGTGACCCTCGAAGCTGTGCACCGGGGTTTGAGAAGCCCCCACCCTGAGCTACTCCTGAGCCGAAGTTCAGCCCTCCACACTCGACGAGTGCTGCGTGGGGCCCTTTGGCACGATTTGGCTCAACGCGTTGGCCCGGTCACTTGCCAGCTGGCTTGTGGTCCCTGTGCCGACGAACTACCTAAGAAGACTCGTGAATCTGGTTGCTCCAGATCCACACCAGCTCCCCTGAAAAGGAGCCCCGACTCTGACCTTCCTGGTCCGAGTGAGAAGCAATCTTCCGATCCTGCGTGGATTGCTCTTACCAAGGCTTGTTTGCTCCAAACTTGAAGCCGACTGCACCGACGGTGAGAGCCTGCGTGGGACAGATCGTGACCTGCTCCTGGACGTCGCAGATGCCCCAGAGCCCACGTGACAGCGGAGAGAAGCTCCTCGACGACCACCTGATTGCGCCCGACATTGCCTGGTTCCATCCTGGTTCCACCCTGGTCACTGCTGAGTGACCCAGACTCTGTCCCCTCTGCTTTCAGGTACTCTACAACTTGAGTCCACCCTTGGACTCCACCGGACACTTCATCTTTAACCCGCCTGCAGCCCTTTCAGCTCCAAGCACCAAGAGCCTGCGTGTCAAAACCCGACGCCACTTCGACCCTGTGCACCCACTTCCTGTGGGTGAGGTAACTTTGCTCCGCCGGTGTTCCCACACTGGTGCACACCTCTAGGGTCTGTGTGTTAAGTTTTGTTCCTCTAAGTTCAGCGGAAGTGTCCTTAAACTTTAACTCTTTGACGTTTACGCACCATTGGTTAACATTGGTGCATGCGTGCGCTTTCCGCACATCTCCCGAATCCCGAGGGCCATTCCGGACTTCAGCATTGCTTGTCCTGACTGCTCCCAGCGATTCCCTAGGCCCTAGGCCTAACCACTGTTCGAGTGGCCTCTCTTATACCACTTGTTTAGTATATGGTTTGAGTGGCCACCCGCCCTCATCCATAATTGTGCAACTTGTATGTTTAAACAGTGCTTTTGATTTAACGCTTGTGCCCCTTTATTCATAAAGAATACTGGGGATTGTTTTTAGTAATAAACACATATATTTTTATAATATATACTTGTGTGGTGTCCTTTCATTTGGTATTACAGGATTGTATGTGGTAAAACAGCTCGCTTAACACGACCTCTTAAGTTAAGCCTTTAGGCTGCTTAGTCCATGCTACCCCTAGGATAGCTTGTCTAATAAGGTTGACTTACAACCAGACACCATAAGGGATTGTTTGGTCAGGTAGTAGGTGGTTCCAGAATTGGAAACATCCCCTACCAGGCCAACTTCTCACAACCCCCCAAACTCAATGTTAAACCACCACCACAACCTACATCCCAATCGCACTTAACCAGTCAACTAACCCTTACCCAATCGTCCTCTGCAGTGTTACCCCAAGCTGCTAATGCCATCGCGGCGCAGGGATGACTGCAGCCACCTCAAGACAAACCCTCGGTTACTCATAAATCACATCACACCGATGCTAAGAGGGGGTCTAGGCCCAAACGCCCAGTTCATCTCCCACCGGAGGTCTCCCCATTCACGGTCATTCTAACGGGAGTCCTGGAACTTCCAGCAGGTACTGATGAACCTTCCTGGTCCCTTTTGAATAAAATACTTCAATGGCTTAGCATCAACAGACCACTACAGCCTACTAATACCTGTAGAATATCTTCTGTCCGTAGGGTCTCGTGGGTGGGGGGCGAGCCCCAAGAGTATTCAGGGGGATTGCGTCATTGTTACCTGCGAAGACGCATCCTCGGTGAATCACATCTGTTCATGGCTAGAGTTGGAGAAGAAAGGGGGAATCGATACTAAGCGGCTCTCCTTTTTTTATCCACCAGTATTCAATTTTCATACCCCATTATCAGCCCCAAATTGGGTTATCCCTCAAGAACAACCCTGGAACTATGGAGGCCCCTGGATGACTCAAAAAAGTAGGAATAGGGATTGGCTACCCCGTCCATGGTACCCCAACAAAGGTCAACCTATGGGGAATGGATGGCAAGGTGTCCATACTAGCAACAGATTTGATTGTCTGGAGATGGTCGATTGACGCAGTGCCCCATCACACTCCAGTCAGCCAGCCACTAAGCAGCCTGGGTTCCCCTATGTTTGCAACTCACCTGTTTATGACACAGCTATAGCATTGTGCACGACGGACCGTGTACCCGTCGTTGAACGGGAGGCCCGTCAACATAATACGGCTAAAGAAGGAAGCCCCACAGTACCTTTTTTATCTCATACTATTACAAGCTACAACCCAACCACCCATTCTTGTAAAGGTGCCCTTTGTTTTAGTCTTGATGAGAGCGTATCCTTTGACGCCCATAAGTTAGGCCTAGCTGCGAGCGTCGAGGAAGTTAGTTCAACCATACCCTGTGTTACCCAGTCGGTGATGGGCGTTCATGACACCATCAAGTCTGCCGGTCTTACCTTTATCTCCTGGAACATCGCTGGTATTGCAGGGAAATTAGACTCACCCTTTTGGTCTAGGTTTATTGGGGAAGGTTTTGATATAATCCTCCTCCAGGAAACCTGGTGCCAGGAACAAATTAATATTGAAGGTTATTCATCCCACTGCCTTAAAGCTACAAAATCCAGCTCAGGTAGGGCCAAGGGGGGTCTTTTGTTGCTCCTGTCTAACAAGATGAGTAACTGTGTAGTCAGAAGCAGTTCGACTGTGGGTACCCACGGTCAGGTTGTGAGGGTTGAGTGCAGTAAGGGAATAGATCTGGTTATAGTGAATTTTTATAACAACATTTTTGATGCCTCTAGAGGGAACATTTTATTCCCTCTCGAAAAGGAAATTGTAAGGGCTTTGGGCACCTCGAACAGAAAGGCAGAGGTTGTATGGGCAGGGGATTTCAACCTACAGCCATGCCACCTGTCCAATGGGAATCCCTGTGGCCTTGGAACAGTACTGTCCAACCAATGGGGGGGTGTGGGAGAGAGGGAGGATTTCCTACATTTCCCACACTGTAATTATGGCTCAATACTCAATAAAATGTTGATTAAGCTAGACCTACACCTGTTAAACTGTAACAAAAACCTCCAGGCAGTTACATGTCCCACCTTTACAGGAAGGGATGCTGGGACATTCATAGACCACATTTTGCTGTCCAGTACCGGAGAGTTTACCAACCTGTATATTAAAGAAGAATGTCTTAGTGATCACAATAGTATTTGTATCACCCTTTTGGGTCACGGTACACCAACAGTGACAACAGAAAAGTGCTCCATTGATCTAGTACCCATCAGACCAAATGGTCTAAGGATCAAATGGTCTGGAACCAATTCTAAAGCCAAACAGAAGGAGGTTATAACTAGCTGTAAAACTCAAATCAGCTATTGCTTAAATAATGTAACTAATCCTGACTCCCTACTGTCACACTTTATCACTATGAACACCACTATCGAAGGCATTTTTACCAGGGTTCTCTCATCCAACAGAGGTATGAAGCAGGGATGGTTTGACAAACCATGTATACTTGCCCTTCGGGAACTAAAGAAAGCATTGGGCACCAAACCGCGAGACAGTGTTGGAATAAAAATTCTTAGGGCCAACTATAAAATGGCAATTACCACCATAAAAAAGATTTTACAGAGTGAAGCTTGGGATAAGTTAAAGGAAGCAGTGGAGACCAAAAACTGCAAATTATATTGGGAAACAATTAACAGCCCTTTTCTCAATAAAGATGACACCCCGGAACTAACTTCCTATGTAGCATGTAATGACTGGATTACCCATTTTACTAAGATCTTTAACCCGGAAGGGATATCCCTAGAGGTATCAATTATTGAGGCTTCACCTTGGATACCCCTTCCCATTGGAGTAACACTGGAGGAAGGCTATGAAGGGCTTTCCAATAGTAAAGGAGGAAAAGCCCCAGGCCCGGATGGGGTTCCCATTGACCTGTTAAAAGCTGAACCGAATCTGTGGGTCCCCATCTTGGTGAGGATTTTTAATTGTGCGGCAGAAGACGATTTCCCTCCTTCTTGGGGACAATCAGTTATAATTCCCCTATTCAAGAAAGGTAGCAAATCCGAGGCCTCCAACTACCGGCCAATTTCTTTGCTGGATGCGTCAGTGAAGGTTATGAGTAGGATTCTGCTCAAAAGGTTAGAAACTTGGGCAACTGATTTGAATATTTTAACGCAAGTACAATATGGTTTCCGGAAAGGTATGGGCACTCTGGAACAATGTGTTAACTTGGACCTTATTATCAACAAATATACTGTGGCCAAAAATGGCAACCTTTTCTTATGTTTTGCTGATCTGAGCAGCGCGTTTGATTTAGTTAATCATGCTATTCTTTGGGAGGTTTTGCTAGAGTCTGGGGCACCGAAGGAAATTGTCCACTTTTTAGCCAGGCTTTATGAAAAACTTTCCTGCAAGGTCCGTTATGGCACCCTAGGTGAATGTACCCCATTCTTTAAAGTTTCAAGGGGAATCCGCCAGGGTTGCGTTTTGGCCCCCCTTTTATTTTCTCTTTTTATCAATGGCATTGACCGTATCCTGGTTGACATTTCCGCGGACGCACCTTTGATTGGTGGAAAACCAGTCCCACTTTTACTTTATGCGGACAACGCTGTTCTTTTATCCCGCACTCAGATTGGCCTCCAGCGCCTAATCGATAGTTTTATGTTGTTTATTAAAAACAGGAGACTCTGTGTGAACAAATCTAAGACGTATGTTATGTCATGCGGGCAGGCCGCAAATAAGATGAAGCATAGTTTTTTCCTGGACAGTGACAAAATGACACACGTTAAAACTTTCTGTTATTTGGGAATCACTTATACCAACAGTGGGTCCTGGACCGCTGAATTTGATAACATCAGACTGAAAATGCTGCGGACCACCAGCAGCATATTTCGTTTTGCCACTAAACTTGGATCAAGAAGCATCTCAGATATGATTAATATATATAACGTTCGTTGTGTTTCTTCTGCACTGTATGGGGCAGGCGTATGGGGCCATAGTGAAGGTCCATCACTCCAAATTGATGAAAACAAGTTTTTAAAGAGATTGCTATGTGTCCCTCCATCCGCCTCCATACAATTGATCCATGACGAGGTAGGGATCGAGTTTATATCTGACTTAGCAGCCGTTCGGCCACTCTTATTGTGGCGTTCTATTTGGGCTAAGCCGGAGACTCGGTTCACTCAAGGGATTATTCTTGATTGTATAGGTTTAGACCACTCAATACGTATACAGTGGCTGAAATACATTCAATTCTGGTATAATCTTCTATTTGATATTAATGTTTCCCTTGAACCTGAGTTGGCAGTCGCCATTCCCAAAAAAGTAATTAAGCAAACGTTCTTAAATTTTAAAAAGGCTGAGCGAGAAAAAGTGCATGGTAAGCTCGCTACCGTAAAGTTCTATAAGGATCTGAATTTAACTCCGGGGCTTCAACCCTACCTTGTGAACGTAACTCGCCCATCCCACCAATTTGTACTAACTCGTGTCAGATTGGGCATTGTACATCACCTTGTTGCGTTCCCAATTCAGAAAGCCAAATCTGAGACTTCCTGCCCGTGTGACAATACCTCACGCCAGAGCTGTTGTCATTTTTTACTTTTTTGTAAATTTTACCATTCACTTAGGGTAAAATACCTTAAGCCTATTTTTATAAAATATAATACCCGATCCACAAAGACTGCACTGATGTTAATATCCTCACTGGAGAATGTGGATATTTGCTTTTTTGTGGCCACTTTTATTTTAAAATGTACAGCTGCCAGGAAAAGTATAGTGCTGTAACACCCTTATACATACCTGTCTGTACCATATGATTCGTATATGTTGTATACAAAATATTTTTGTTATCGTATTATGTAATTATACGTTTTTTGAGATGTCCAGCTGCCAGGAAAAGTATAGTGCTGCTACTAATTTACTCTATACATACCTGTCTGTACACAATAGTTTTAAAAATATTTTGTAAATGTGGAATTATCATATGTGTTTTACGACCACAGTATGTATTGTATGGTCCTTGTTCACACTCCAATTTTATCTTTCCATGCCCATCTGAGCCGTCCGGACTCCGTCTGGTTCAATGTACAGCTGCCAGGAAACTTCACTTGGTGTGATAAATAGATCGATTTCCTGTCTGTACACATATGATCCATCTGTATAAACTTCATAATGCCAGTATTTTTAAACTTTTAACTGTTGCCCATTAACTGATGCATATGTTTTATATGCCCATTTTTCTACTCACAACTCTCGTGAACATTTTGAGTCATTTTGTATATATAAGGTTTTGTATTTTAAATGTTTGCTTGTATGATTTGTATTCTCAAATCGAATAAAAGCTATGAACTGAACTGAGTGACTGTGTTTATGAAATCATCTCCACATTTCCCAGGTGTTGGAAGCCCTGGAGTAATGTTGCAGCCAACGCTCCTCGCATCGTCACCAAAAAACATTAACAAAGCCAAACAGCTCTCAGATAACATGAGAGCTATTTGGGTTTGTCAATGCTTATTTAGACATGATGCAAAGCTCGCAAGCTGCTGTGCAACATGACAAAGAATAACACAGTCCCAGGCCGCGGTGCACTCTGGGGTGTCAGCGCATTGCTCTGCTCTGCTTTGAGCTGTGCAGCATGGCTAAACAAACACTGGCAAAGCCAGGAGACTTTGCATGGGAGCAATCTCTTGGCTTTGCCAATGATTGTTCAGGACCTGTGCTCTGAGGACATAGATACAGAATTCACGAAAGGTTTATAAAAATGCAGATCATAAACTGAGGCTTAAAAAGGCCCCGACCTCGAGGAGCCTCAAGAGGAGTCAACACAGGGTCTGAGGGATCGACGCTCGAAGGATGAGGGTCGATGACAGAGAGGGGGAAACATGGAAGAGACCCCCGCCCCCTCCTCAGCCTCACCTCTGACTCACCAGGCCTCACAGCGCCTGGAGTTGAAGCCTCCGCTTCGAGGCGCCCCCGGGGCTGCAGCTCCGCTCTCTGCGAGTCAGACTCAGTGGCTGCGGCTACGGGAGACGTCACTTCCGGAGGTAATGAATGCGGATCTGCGCATGCGCCACCCACTGGCTACGGATTTACGGGGAAGTGAGCGCGGTGGAGGTAGTGAATGTAGATCTGCGCATGCGCAACTCGGGTTACATGGTTATGAGAAGATCGACTGTTAATAACTGCGCATGCGCGCACCTTCGGTTAAAGTTGAGAGGGAGACCTGTGTTTAGGGGTCTGCGCATGCGCAGCACGGCCTGTGATACCTTGACCGCGGTCTGCCGGGGTCTGCGCATGCGCAGTGCGACCAGTGTACTACCCTGACTGCTGCCCGTAGGGATCTGCGCATGCGCTGAGATACCAGTTTGTTGTCCTGACAGCTGAGCCCCGACCTCAGGTTTGCTGCAGACAGAGCAGGATCCCCGGGTCAGGGGTGAGTGCAGCGTCATCACTGTTTGTGTTTATGGCATTTCACGAGCACCAGTGAGAGGTGAACCAGAGCCAGGCTGAGGGGGGTCACTGGACACCCAGGGGGGTCGGGGGCAGAGGGGAAGGATTCTATGGGGCCCCCCTGGGGGGGAGGGGCAGAGGTAACGGATTCTATGGGCCCCCCTGGGGGGAGGGGCAGGGGTGAAGGATTCTATGGGCCCCCTGGGGGGGGGGGGCAGAGGTGAAGGATTGTATGGGGCCCCTGGGGGGGGGGGAGGGGCAGAGGTAAAGGATTCTATGGGGCCCCCTGGGATGGGGGCAGGGGTGAAGGATTCTATGGGGCCCCCTGGGGGGGGGAAGAGGAGGGGCAGGGGTGAAGCATTATATGGGCCCCCTGGGGGGGCAGAGGTGAAGGATTCTATGGGTCCCCTGGGGGGGCAGAGGTGAAGGATTCTATTGGGCCCCCTGGGGGTGGAAGGGCAGGAGGTAAAGGATTCTATGGGGCCCCCTGGGGTGGGGGCAGGGGTGAAGGATTCTATGGGCCCCCCTGGGGGGGGGAGGGGCAGGAGGTGATCAGGGAGCAGGCGATCAATCAATCAGAGGTTGGTGAAGCTGATAGAGCGCGCAGGTCACCCGACTAGTCTTACCATCCTCACCTGGGCCCATACGCATGACTAAGCCTAATAACCACCAGGTGACCTTGGCGCCAACTCTAATCAGTGATTTATGAATTTCATTTTAGGACCTATACCATTGTCTTACCAATCCTTATCATCGGTACCTAAAGTCCTAAGGGATCAAGGGAGTTAGCAAGAAAATAGGTAGAACAATAATACTTCATTTACCTTAAATAACCACAAACTCAGGGACGATTTCAACTCTTTATCAATGAAAATTATTAAATGTCACAGTCCAAATATGCAAGATCAAAGCTCTTTCAATTAGGAAGATAATGATGAAAGCAATAATATGCAAAGAAGTTGTGAAACATAATTTTGCCATTTAAACAAAGGTAGGGAAGAGAAAAGGGATGACAGACGATAACATACCTACATTTATTTATATTTACCTAAAATAGTGTGAAGACCAACCATGGCAACGGGCTGGGATAAAGGACAGAACCCCAAAGACACAGGTGCCACCAAGATAAAACAGGTGCAGACCAAAATCAGGACAGGTAAAGCCAAATTGGATTAGGACAAGACCACCATAGGTTAAGACCGACACCCACAGCTAAAGTTGCTCCACCAGCGTTACAACCCTCTCTACAGCTAACAGTCGAAACCCAAGTGGGTCATCAAATCTTCTCCCTTAGAAACACCGAAGTTGCTATCGATTTTTCTGACAGAGTGCTCGACCAGCACCTCTGCTCTCGATCGCCTATTGAGTGCGTTGGGCAGGGGCGGCTGGTGACATTTGAAAGTGGTGGGCGTAAATACTGCGCTGTGGCGAGCGCTCGCAGCGAGCGAGGCCCAACCACCTATGGGGGATTCAGGGGTTCTCCCACGAGAACATTTTGTAAAAAGAGTGGGCAAATGGTGCATTCTCAAGCACATTTGAGAAAGAGATATCTTGGCCAATACATCTCTGGGAGTAGCCAGACAAGTTTCTTTGCACTTGCACAGACACATCTCTCTCCCTGCATTCGCATAGGCACAGTCACCCTACACTCATAGACCCATTACTCACCCTTCCCTGACACATCACTAAGCCAGCATTCACCCATCCACATCACTCACTGTGGACTCACACAGGCACACTGCTCAACCTGCACTCACACAGACATCACTCACCCTGGAATCACACAGGCACACTGCTCACCCTGCGCTCCCACAGACATCACCGACCCTGCACTGTCACAGACATCACTCACACAGGCACACTGCTGACCCTGCGCTGACACAGACATCACTCACCCAGGACTCACACAGGCACACTGCTCACCCTATACTCACACAGACATCACTCACCCTGGACTCACACATGCGCACTGCTCAGCCTGCATTCACACAGACATCACTCACCCTTCAATGCACTGCACTCAATAGCTTTCAGCCTGTCTAGGCCTGACATTGCCTGGTGACAGACTCCAGTACATAAGACCACGTCAGATGGGGCCTCTGAGCAGCTGGGGGTGCTCAGCACAGACCTAAGAATGCAAGCAGCCCCCCCACAGACACTGGTGTTGTTATTGTAGGCTGTTCGTCACTGCAACAGCCTGCACTGCAAAGGAAAGTGGGTTTAGATGCAGCAGTCAGAATAGAACCGTGGGTCAATGCGCCTGCTCGCGCTCTGCCCAAATTTAATTTCGTTAGTTTGCAAGCTTTATTCTCATATCAGACCCGCCACATGCTCTATTGTCAGTGATGCTTTTTATGGGTCTTGGCTGAAATCACTGCCCCAGGGATTTATTATCCGCTTTCTAGTAATAAGGGATTTGCTGTCTGGCAGGTTTGTACCCAAGTGGAACAAAGAAGTGACGTGAGCTCTTCGTGCCCAGAGGTAGAAGCTCACCTCTGGGAGGTATTTGGGGTTTGTGTCACTATTTCTGTTAGGATCCTTCCTAGCGCTGCCTGAACACGCTCCCAACCCAGACATCTCTGCCACATTAAGGCTTGAGCATTGAATTCTGCCATAAATACAGTCTGCCTCAACGGGGACCGGCGCCAGAACACCAGTACGAGCGAGCGATTATAGAGTCCACGCGCTGCAGCTACCAGTGCACACATAATGCACAGCGAGTGAAGCGCATCGTCCCTCGGTTAAAGGGCTGGCCAGTAATCTGAATGTGCAATGACTGCCAGCGGTAGTGCAGTAATAAACGAATACGTGCAGTCCGGTGACAGCAGTCGACGCCTACTGCTTTATGAGTAGAGTACACGCGCTGCCCAGTAACTAAAGTGTGCCCCCAAGACCCAGTGCAAGGGGTACAGAGGAATTATCAATGATTGTAGTGTGCGTGCAGTGCTCCGTGAGTGTAGCATTCGCTCACTGCCCAGTGCTAATTTATTCACAGTTAATTAAAACCATTCAAACAGTCACGGCTCGCAGTACTCGCGAGGGGGGGGTGTGGGGGCGTTGCGGGGGAGGGGGTCACGGTGGGGGGGGGGCGCCAAGGGAGAATAACATTGAGAAAACTTACCTGACCGCCTCTGCTCCTAGTCCGCGTTGGCACCTCATCTTCAAACAGGAACTGGAACAGGAGCAGCAGCACTGAGTGGCAACCCCTAAGCCAATCTGCAGCGCCAGGGCACAGTTACTCCTCGCCCACAGCACGCCCATTAGGAAACCGAGGGGCTCCTAATGGGCATGAGCTAACAAGTAAGAACACAAGTGCGCATGAGTGGGCACGGTGCGAAAATTCGCCCTCCGTCCCCACTCATGCGCACTTGTGTTGTGCTTCTGGCTGCTGCCCCCATGTCTGACAATGCATGTCAGTCAACATGACGCCAGACCGCCCACCCCCTTCAGTCTCTGAAGGGGGTGGGCGGTCTGACGTCATGCTGACTGGCATGCATTGTCAGTTCTTCCTCGGCGTCGGTGTTTGAACTTGTAAACTATTCAGTTTACTTAAGTTCAGAAACGTCGGAGCTGCGGGCGGCTGCGGGGCTACACCCCCACGCCCCAATGGACGCACCGCGCCTGGCGTTGGGTCAGTGACAGGTCAGCTATTCAGACAAGTCGGACAAAACTAACTAGCTAAGCCTACTCTAGTTATACTATTTTTCAGGGCAGTGTACCACCCCCCAATGTTGCAAGTGTAAGGATCCCTAATTTTGATTGGACAAAAGACGAGGAGAGGTCATCACACCATATCAAAATGAAACTTTTCTTTAGAATATTGAAATTAGCGTTCCCGCCCATAACTTTATTTTCCCATGCACGTTTATTCCACCCAACAATGGATGTTCTAATAGTCAATACAATGTTATAATATAACTTCCTTTTGAGAGTTCGGCAGGTCATCTTCCCAGGCGCATCTCAGTCAAGACTGTCCCTGGCACTCCTTCAATGCCATGACTTGGGCTTTCTTGGTTTCTTCTGCGCATGTCCAAAATGGGTGCAGTGGGATTTCATCAGGCCCGAAATGTGATACATGCAAAAATAGAAAACAAACAGTTTTAGAACAAAGAATAAATGAATGTTCTGTAGACCACTTATCTCTACTCTATTCCCATTACTTTATTTTAACTATAGCGTTAGGGGTTAAGCAGAATGAACAATTTAGTGAAAGCAGCAAAGCAAGCATTATCACGTTATGACATAGAGAACCCATTTTAAGTTCTAGTGCGCAGAAGCAAAGTTTTCCCCTCAAGCGAAAGGTACATCATGTCACATGAGTATGACTGACGCATGCGCAGAACAGATCCTGCATTGTGGCGCCCATAATAATGCAAAAGGATTACGGTTAGTAAAAGCACATAGGCAAGCTTCCCCTAGATACTAAAAATGTCACGTGGTGCAATATTAATAAGACAAAACATGTAGTTTAGTAGGTTTACAAGTTATTTAGAGAGGGCTGAGTCCGAGCAAGTTGTTTTTCATGCGCAACCTTGCTCCATCAAAGCGCAGCTACTCCACCACAAGGGTCTCAATGTGCTGGGGGAGGGGGGATGGCTCCGCTGAGTGCTGGGGTCATCCAAAGACCCAGATCTTGAGGTCCTTGCTGAACAGAAGCATTGTAGGGATGGGCCGCAGGTGGAGTGGGAAGGTGTTCCAGGTATTGCGACTTATATAGGTCTTGGCTGCGAGGTAGGAGAAGGCCTTTCCTCCAGTCCTGGTCTTGTAGATGCGTGGGACGGTGGCCAGAGAGAGGTCAGGTGATCGGAAGTGTTTCTTGGGTGCGTGGAAAACGAGGCGGTTGTTTAAGTATGATTGTCCGAAGTTCTGGAGGGCCTTGTATGGGTGGGTGAGGAGCTTGAAGGTTATTCTTCATTGAATGGGGAGCGAGTGGCGATCTCGGAGGTGTTGGGTGATGTGGTTGCGATGGGTGATGTCTAGGATCAGTCTGACTGTGGCGTTCTGGACGTTCTGGATTTAACGTTGTCGTTTCTTGTAGATTCTGGCATAGAGAGCATTGCCGTAGTCCAGTCTGCTACTGATGAGGGCGCGCATGACCGTTTTTCTGGATTCGGATGGGATCTATCTGAAAGCTTGTCAGAGTATACGAAGGGTGTTGAAGCAGGCCGAAGATACGATGTTAATCTGGCCTTTGATTGTGAGCGATGAGTCTAGCATTATGCCAAGGTTTCTTGCATAGTGCTATGCAAATAAATGATGGACGGAATGCTGAATAAATCATACATTCACCCCCAGTCAAGAGATCTGGGTTAAATCCATTGTTCTTTTGCTCGCCATGCTACCCCAGTTTAGACCCATTCATATGTAAATCAGTCTTGACCCTGTTCCTCATGGGAACAGTCCAGACCGACCTGCCATGCCAGGTCCTCCCTGGACCGGAAACAAGCATCCTGGGACCTGTTTCTGGGTATTACCCTTTATCAGCCAGGCTAGCTTGAATCCAGTGGCACCGTGAGCAAGGGACCCACGTCTGGGCATACCCATCACACTTAGGGTGAAAAGTGATACGCAAACAAATGATGGGCGGAATGCTGAATAAATCATACATTCACCCCAGTCAAGAAATCTGGGTTGAATCCATCATTCTTTTGCTCACCATGCCACCCAGTTTAGACCCAACCAGGGAGGACCTGGCTTGGCAGTTAGGTCTGGACTGTTCCCATGAGGCACAGGGTCAAGACTGATTTGCATTTATTTTCTACTAGGTGGCGAACCCCCACATACTCAGCCGTCAATTTAGTTACACCATTAATCACTGGGATTTTGCAGTGCTTGAATATCTGTGCCTTTCGTTTTATATACCATTGCAGAGTCTTATATCTGACTTTTTTAAGGTGTTTTAGCAAGATGTAAACAATCTGCAGTATCATAATCCCATAAAAAACTTTTTTTAAATCTTTAATTCCATAGCATCCTGAGGATCTAGTGAATCTAAAAGTGCTGTGTGCAAAATTCGTAAAATATTAAATTCTTAAATTATGAAGGGCTAGTCCACCTTCTTTCAGTGGCCTATATAAAGTGGCTAGTGCTGAGCAAGGGGATTTATTTGCCCAAATAAAAGCTATAAACATGCTCTCTATTTCCT
Source organism: Lissotriton helveticus (assembly GCF_964261635.1). Classification (NCBI taxonomy): domain Eukaryota; kingdom Metazoa; phylum Chordata; class Amphibia; order Caudata; family Salamandridae; genus Lissotriton; species Lissotriton helveticus. Next base: position 2,097,263,969 of record NC_136067.1, read on the forward strand.
TAAAAAACTTCATCTGTAGAGCCACAGGATCAGCAGCGAACATAAAATTATATAGTGGTAAAACTGACATCCGAATTAACCCAATTCGACCCCATAATGGAGAGAGGCAACTTATTCCATTTAGTGAATAGTGCCTTAATCTTACTGGAAAGGGGGGTTTAATTTAGTTCAAATTAGTTATTAATATTTTGTGTGAAATACACCCCCAGATATCGCTTGGTTCTGGAATTAATTAATGGATAAAATGTGTGCATTAAAGTGTCTTGTGTACAATTACATAATAAAATCTCAGTTTTTGATTTATTAATCTTATAACCTCCCAGGTCTTAATACATTTGAAAGATTGACAAAACTCTTTTCTGATTTTCAATATCTGGTTTTAAAAACAACAGTATATCATCTGTGTAAAATTTAATGGGAGTCATACCATCTACAGGTGGATTTATATTTGGTGAATCACGAACAGCGATAGCTAAAGGTTCAATGAAGAGGTCAAAAAGAATGCGTGATAAAGTGCAGTCCTGTCTGTTTCCCCTATTTATCATGCATGTTCCGCTATTTCTAGCATTTATAACTATTTGGGCTTTTGCTCTCTTGTACATACCAGATATTACCTGAATCAATCTAATAGGAAATCTTTTAAAAGAATTATAAAAAAGGCTCTCCCAGCTTACCAAATAATCACCTGTGCAGGCATGTTTTTCCGCGCAAAATAATCTAAAGCTTCAGTTAGAAAGATTGTATTAAAAGATAACTGTCTTACAGACACTAAAGCGCACTGGTCGGAGTGGATAAAAGTTCCCATTACCGAATTGATTTGGTTAGCTAAAAGCTTCATAATTTATAATCCACATTTAAAAGGAGAATGGCCTATATGAATTGATGTATTCATTATCTTATCCTTTTTTTATAAGGCTGACTGCCGTTGCTAAACAAAATGAATCCGGAACCTCCCCACCCTCCAGAACATGATTGGCTAATTTGAGTAGTTCTGGGTTTAAAACTGCCGCAAAACTTTTATACGACTCTGCCGGAATGCCATCTTCCCCGCAGACTTTACCATTGCTCAAGGCTTTACTATGGTCTCAATCTCACTAAGGGTACATTTTGCTACCAAGGGTTGTATTTGGATTTCTTTCAGCCTTGGGATTTCTAGCTTAACTAAAAAATCAGTTAGTGCTCTTATATCCCCTTGATGTTGGGTACCATATATTGCTTTATAATGCTTAAAAGATTACTTCTGAATCTCTTCAGGGTCTTTGATACTTGTCTTTGTCTCTGGAACTATTATTGATATTATCTTATTTTTCTCTGGGCGATCTCTTGTCTGCCAAGCCAGTTGCTTACCCCCATACTCGCTCTTTTCAAATACCTTTTGTAAAGATATGTTTTTAGCTGTGTATCCTTGTTCATCATAATACTCCTGCATGCATATTCTGGCTTTCCTAAGTAAGTCTTTGTTAGCTTTTGTTGCTGAGCATTGTACTTTTAAACATGCCTGATTTAATTCTGTTTCAAGCTCGGCCCTTAATATCAACTTTTTCCTCTTCTTTACAATCTCTTTCGATGTAATATAGCCACATATCATGGCCTTATAAGCCTCCCATACAATTTCAATATTAGTTGAGTTATTATTTATTTTAAAATAATTAACTGTCTATATCTCCATATCTTTGCACCATTCCTGATCTTCGAGATTCACTTTGTTAAATGTCCAACTTAAATTAGTCTTTTTACCTTAATTCCTGCTTCCTCCATTTTTACTAAGGCATGATCTGACAAAGCATTTCACACGTGAGCGTATGTTTTTAGCTGCGATTTTGTGTAGAGAGTCTGGCCCCTGACATATGCCTGCCTGAGTAACATGAGTATTCCCGTTTATACGGGAACTTTTCCCTCCATAAACCTAGCCCTTGCTTACCTTCTGAACTGGCTACTGCCATTGAGGGTTTAATGTGTCTATGCTTCCCTGTGGATGAATCCACCTCCGGCTATCGAAGAAAATGAAAATCCCCCCTACAATAAAAAAAATGGGATATTAGGTAGGACCTCATCTAAATCTATAATTGGGGTTGGATTACCAGTTATTGGGGAGTATATTGTAGCTATCATAATCCTGTTGTTATTAGGAAATCCACTAAAATATAAGCCCATCTGCTTTCCGTATCTGCTTGGGAAATGTAACTTGTAGGGGGAAATGCTTTCTCACATACATTGACACCCCCTTCTGTCATGTTGCACTTGCACATGATAAACACTTGATATCCGGCCCATTGCGTGAACATTTTGAAATCTGGTTCCCTTTTCTCAATGTAGTGTGTTTCCTGAATCAATACTGCATCCGGGGAGTGTCCTCTTAGCCATATATCTATTGCTCTATCCTTAAATTTGTTATTTAACCCAGTAGCACTCAGCATCACAATCTAATTATTTCTCTAAATTGCACTGTCATTTCATATTATTGTTTACATATCTGAAAGGTTTGTCAAAGTATCGTTGCCTTAGACAATAGAACACTGTGCAAATCATAATAACCAAAATGACCATAATATTTTCTCCCTTAACCCTGTGCACATTTACTTTCTGTGTAGTCTCCCCGCATCTACCATTCTTCATCCTGTCATATTTACTCATTGTGCAGGATATTCCTTCAGATTGTTTAATAAAGGGCTGCGTATGACTTGAAAGTGTGTCATGCTTATGTGCTGTAACAGACTTGGCATTCACTTGTCTAATCTCATCGTAAGACATCTTGTCAAGTAGTTCCTAGGAATCCCCCAGGACCTGCGTCTTTTGGACGACCTAAACTGAGGGCTTGGTGTCCCTACCGCTTCCGAAACCCCCACAGGATATGTCAGCCGTTACACCAGCTAGCTCTACAGTGCCACTGCCAACCGCCTCTATTCTACAGTGGTGTAGGTAGGTTCTGGCAACCACTGAAAATGACAACCTGATTGCTCAGGGATCGTGGAAAACTGATCTACTTCACTGACCTACACAAATGACTTCTTACCAAATTCAGTATTCTAGCTACTTTTAGAGCAGCCTACATTTCTGGGTTATGTGTATTTATTTTGTTATGTTTCAGCATAAATGATCTTTCATGTAGAATCTGAGGCTTAAAACCTAGAACTAAGTAAGTCTCTGTGGACGAACCCAGTGTCGGTCAGCGATGACTGGCCTAAAACAAACCGTAAGCACCATGAGCTCAAAAGATTAACAAGGGATTGAGTTGCACACTAGTTCTGGTAAGACTGTCCTAGCCATTTCCAATGCATGATGCTACATGTAAGCAAACACATCTTTTACTCACTGTAGAGTGCTTTCTTGCATGACAAGTTGCAGCCCAGTGCTTGGTCACCTTTGATATGTTTCATACTTTGTTTTCTGCAGAAGGGCAGGTCTTGGTGAGGGGTTGGTCATGCGCTGCTCCGGGCATGTACTGTACTAGTGAGTGAATCTCCTTCATTCCCCTTTCGTCAGAGGTGGTCCTGGGCAAATGTAATACAAGTGAAGAGTATTGTTCTGTGGAATACCCACAGCATGGGGGACCTCATATACACTATGTTTATCCTACGATGTCCGTGCACAAAGCAAACAGTATTTAAAGGAAAAGTCTCTAAAACAGGCTTCTCCAACTAGTAGCTTGTGAGCTACTGGTAGCTCTTTAAATAGATAGAAGTAGCTCTCTAATGTGCATCCCAGTCTACTAAATTGGAATGTTTTGCTTCGTTGAATTAATATCTACAGACCAAATGAGTGTATTCAAGACAATAAAGTTTGTGTTTTCAGAACTCATAAGTTAATGTTTGGAGACAAAAATGTCAGTCTGTCCAAAATATATGTAAAGCTACTTTCTGAGTGATAAATCATACATTATTACTGATATTACTACCTTAGTGCTAGGGGCATTGCAGCTATGGATGTCATATTAACCATATAGAGGCATTCCAATCTAAAAAGGCTTTTTTACTTTACTGCTGGCAGTCCTGCCGGATGTACTGAAGTGATCACTGTGAGTAATCTTGCATGGGGGGGCCACTAATGTGATCTTGCCTGATGTGGTTACTATTTCAACACAATTAATAGGAGCTCACAATGATTTTAATTGAACATGAGTAGCTCTAAGTACACAAAAGGTTGGTGATCTCTACTCTTAAAGGACTAGATAGAAACGGTGGAACTAAATTTGCACTGCTTAAAAACACCTAAACGTTAATAACCACTGATTTTATACTGACAACCCCCCTCTGCAGTTCACATCAAAAACTGAAAACAGGAAAGACTAAATGTATTGCAGAGTTTCTTTCACTTTGTTTTAAATGTGAAGTATAAGTCTTTCTAGATAGCATTAGGTCATAATTATAGTTTCTTTATATTGACTTGCTTTTTTTTGTTACAGGTGAAAGGAATGCTTTAGGAATGGAAGATGGAAAGGACATTAGGATATTTTTTTTAAAGCAAAAGTCTGCAAGGCTGGGCATTGAAAATTCATCCCATGAGGATCCGTTCAAAAAACAAAAATATATCTTAATTTATTCACTGAAGTAGCATGAAAACAAATACTCTGCTTGAAAAGACTAACGTGAGAGACACTAGGGAATAGAGAACTTTCTAAATGTACTAAAACACTCAAAGCTGTTTCTTAAACCATATGAATGCACGGAATGTGACAAGGCTTTCAGTACAAGTGCATCCCTAATACGACATCAGAGAGTGCACACTGGGGAGAAACCATACATATGCACTGAATGTGACAAGGCTTTCAGTACTAAAGGAGCCCTTATTCTACATCAGAGATGCCATACTGGAGAGAAACCATATGAATGCACTGAATGTAACAGGGCATTCATTGCAAAAAGCTATCTCTTGCAACATCAGAAAATCCACACCGGAGACAAACCATATGGTTGCAGTGAATGTGAGAAGGCATTCTTTACAAAAACCTATCTCTTGCGACATCAGAAAATCAACACCGGAGAGAAACCATTTGTTGTAGAGAATGTGAAAAGTCATTTGTTACAAAATTGCAATTAAACCAACATCAGAAATTCCACTCTGGGGAGAAACCATACCATTGGGTGAATGTAAGAAGGCATTTTTTTTACAAAATTGCAATTAAAACAGCACCAAAAATTCCACTCTGGAGAAAAACCATATGGTTGTAGTGAATGTGAGAAGGCATTTGTTACAAAAGGGGAATTAAAGCAACATCAGAAAACTCACACTGGAGAGAAACCATATGATTGCTCTGACTGTGGCAAGGCATTCACTGCAAAGCACACCCTTATAATACATCAGAAAAGACACACTGGAAAGAAACCATTTGGCTGTAGTGAATGTGAGAAGGCGTTTATTACAAAACAGCGGTTAATGCAACATCAAGAAACCCACACTGGGAAGAAGTATCAATGCAATGAATGTGACAAGGCATTTTTTGCAAAGGGAAGCCTAACGCGACATCAGAAAGTTCACACTGGAGAGACACCGTATAAATGTACTGAATGTGACAAAGCATACACGCTAAAGCACCAACTAGAACAACATCAGGAAATCCATACCGGAACGAAACGCTATTGTTGTAGTGAGTGTGACAAAGCATTCTTCAGAAAACAACACTTACTGGAACATCAGAAAACCCACACAGGAGAGCGACCATATCAATGTATTGAATGTGGCAAGGCATTTAGGAGAAAGACACACCTAATGCAACATCTGAACGTCCACACAGGAGAGAAACTATATAAATGTACGGAATGTGAAAAGGCATTCACTTTAAAGCACAAGCTAGTGCAACATCAGAAAATCCCCACTGGCGAGAAACAATACGATTGAAGTGAATGTGAGAAGGCTTTTCCAAGGGACTGCCTAATGCTACTTCTGAAAGTCCACACTGGGGAGAAACTATATGAATGTACAGAATGTTACAAGACATTTGTTGCAAAGAACATCCTAATGCAGCATCAGAAATTCCACACTAGGGAAAGACCCTATGGATCTACTGAATAGGACAAGGCATTCGATTTAAAGCTACTATTAGAACCATCTCAGAAAATCCACACCGGGAAGTAACCATTTGCTTGTAATCGGTGTGACAGGGCATTCATTAGAAACAACACTGCAATATCATGGAACCCAAAAAGAAGAGAAACCATGGGAATTCATACCAGGGCGAAATTCTATCAATGTACTCAATCTGCCAAAGCATTTGTTGAAAGGTGAGGACTATTTTTAGATTGGGAGGTTCATATGGGGTGGAAACCACTCCGCTGATCGGAATGAGCCCTAATGTGACAAGTCATTTATTCACCAAAAGGAAGACTGTTTTCTGATTTGACATTTTCCACAGGGCGAAGCCACATCAGTGTACTAAATGTAACGCAGCATACATTACATAGACTGGGCGATAATATCATTTGAAATCTAACACTGGTGAGAACTCTAATAAATTTACTGAATGTGAAAATACTTTCATCATAAGCTCATCACTAAATAAACATCTGAATCTCCACAAGGGGAAGAAATCATATGAACTTGCTGAATGTGACAATGTGATTTAGAAATTATAAGCTAATGCAATAGCAGGACACCAACACTGGGGAGAAACCATACGAATGTACCAAATGTGATCAAAATTTAATTATAAAAGGAAACATACTAGGTAATCAGAATGTCCACACCTGAGAGAACCCTTATGAATGTGTTTGAATGTGACGAGGCTCAGTGTGCCCACCAGGCACAAAACAAGAGTTTTCTGACTCGGACAAGACATTCATTAGAAAGGAATATATAAAGTAACATGAAAGTTCACACCAGACAGAAACCACTAGAATGAAATGAATGTGAGAAAGTATTTACTATAAAGTGCACTCTAGTGGGTTATCTCATATCACACAATGGATGAAGGGTAGGATGACCAAATTATTAAAAACCAAACTCTGGGAAATTTGGCAAATATATAAGTAGAACTAAAAGTTTTAGAGCGACTAAAGAGCACAGAACAGCTCAATTGAGAGCACTCATCAATTGACAGCACTCGTCAGCATAGAAATCACAGAAATGAGGGTATGTGGTGAATTCAATGCAGCCTTTATACTCCATATTATATGTAATGCAGATTGCTATCTGTTTGAGCCTTCTAACTGATTCTGCACTGGGACAGAAAAACACATTCATTTAGGGGCGTGGCCTGATGAGATGGCAGACTAGATGTGCCTCTGTGGAGCTCCCGGACCAAGCACGATAATCCTGCACTATCCTTATACACAGACAGTAATCTAGCAGCATAACTCCTGCTAACAGCACCAACGAGGGGTGCGTGTGCCCATCTAAAGGCTGAAGACCATGACAAAGCCTAAACACGCCACAGGGAGTGGAGTCGGTGGACGAATGTGGCTGAGGGCTGCTGAAGTCAGTAGGCGGGCGTGACCTGTGTCAGTATTGGAGGGGCCCGGAGTGGGTCCTCTCAGGTGAGCATCATCCTGTCCTGATAATATACAAGTGCCGGACACAGAAGCCCTGCCTGCGATTGGGGGCTGAGGCAGGACCAGAGCCTACCGCTAGTGACTGGATGGCAGCCAGCCATTGTAGAGGCCTGCTGGAGCCCGTGGATGGACTCAGCCCATAGTTTAGTCGGAGTGGCCTGGCGGGTGTTAGGCTGTGCATGCGCCATCCCGACTTGACCTCTGCCTCTAACCTGCACTGGGGTGGGGGTGAGTCCTTGCCGGAGCAGCAGCTGTGGATGGTGAGAGTAAGACCCCTGAGTTCTTTTTTGGATCCAGGGGGCCCTGTGAAACTGTTGCTGGATTTGAGCCTGGGGTTGGCATGACATTCTGCATCGGAGCGGGCCTCTGGTGATCCTTCTGAGCTAGATTGGCTGAAAGGCAACATAAGACATGAGAGCAGGATGCCAGGCAGGGACTCAGAGTGATGCTGCTGACACTGAGGAGAGGCACACCATAAAGGCTCTCTGTCTTGTTGCGAATGTATCTAGGACCCTAATTAAATATTTCCGATTCATGCCCTTGCGTGGTTATAACAAAACATATCCTTATAAAGGCATAAGAATCATGTCCATATTTAGTCATAGCCCATGCAGTCCAAATACGGCAAGGCTACTCCCATAGACTCCTAGAAAGTACAACGCGTTCTTTAAACAAACCAAGGCCTCCAGCAGCACGGGAATTCCCCCTGCTTTTATTTTGATTTGCACAAAAACTCCTGGAGTCCAGAAAGAACTGTTAGTTCTTAGTGACGTCTTATGTCCAACCTTACATCAAACTCGGCACCTTTCAGGTATAAATATACCAACGTTACCTTAAGCAAACACACGGTGGTTTGGAGCAGAGCGGCTATCTACTTTCCTGACGCCCAGCTGATGCGAGTGCTGAAGGAAGCCGACCCTCCCATTTGACGCACTGAGAGAGACGCTGTCTTTCCTCCTGCCGAGAAATTCCAGCTCCGGTGTTTCCAGTCACCCTTGCGGGTTGCTGGGAGATCGAGTCCTGAGAGAGAGATACACAACCTCCTTCATTCTAAAAACCAAGGTACGGAGCTGATTAGATCTTAAGAGAATTCTTGATTCAGATTCTTGGCAAAAAAACAACTTAACTTAAACTGCAACTTACTTACTCCTTCCCACGTATTAGGCTTAGGTCAGGTACACCGGGGTAGGCGTATCTTAGAAGCACCAGTTGAGTACGTTAGTCAATGTTTTTATGTATGTATATATTTTATCCATTTTAAAGTATCATATGGCTCAGAAACCATATCAATGCTTTTACAGCATTATTTCATAATACTACTTTTACTGTACGCACTTTACTTCATGATAAGTATTGCAATTGCGGCAACTCACTTCTCTTGCATGAGAAAGAGGACTGCTCAATAAATAACAACTTTTATTGAAAACGCCTGTCTCTCTATTTTTCTGCACTCTGGTGAAACTAAGCATGCACGATTGACTGAGTGAAATAGCTATCTATTGTTTTCACACGACTCTGGAGATACACTCCTTATTCTGGGGGGAGCAAAGTTGTCATGTTTATGCGGTTGTCAGAAACTAATCCCTTCTTGTCTAGTCAGGAAAGTTAACTCCTTCCTGAACATTCGAGAAAGTTTCTAGTGACCTCTGAGCTAGCTGGCAAAACTAATTAAGTCTAGCATATCCAGTAGAGACCTAGATGACCTCAGTCCTACGTCTAAACTGCTGTTTGTGTTATTCCAATGCGCAGAGCCTATTGGGAATATAGGAACTACACTACAGTCTGGAGGGGCTTTCAGAGCTGGCATGGCACAGTGGCGTAGTGGCTGCTCGACCCAGGTGGTGATGCGAAGTGGAGAGAGAGGACTGTTGTTTGGGACTCTCTTGGACTCCTGTTGGTTCTACCTGGCTCTGGTGGAGGAGAAAGGAAGCCGGGCTGAAAGCAGATAGTACCTGGGCCCGAAGTGAGGGCCGGTGATGTGTTGAGGCCAGCAGGAGTTGGAGGCCATTGGAAGCCATTGAGTGACACCAGAGGTCAAGTGCAGGGGACCACGTGGCAACCCATTCCTAGATGAATAGTCTGGTCCCTGGCAGTAAGCAGCTGGAGCTACTTATACCTGCCTGGTTGCCCTAGACGCTGTTGCTGCTGCAGTCGGTTCGTTTAAAGTTGCCTGAAAGTGTTACTTGCCCGGCCATGATGCCTGCATTGGTTGGATGTCTATAGCGAGGGCCGCACATTCCTCGCTACCGAGAGTATAGTGGATGTTGAGTGTGACCTGACTGTTGTGGAGGCTGAGTTGGAGACCAAGGCACTAGAGGTAGCTGGCAGAGAGTGATCTGGTATTGGTGGACTGGTTTGGGCGCCTGGGTGGAGGACTCGAATGAGACCTATGAATTGGGGCTTTCCCTCCTCCCCATGTTTGGGGAGCCTCCTGTGCCTGCCTGCACAACAGTATGGTGAAAGTTAAACCCACGGGGAGAGGTGCTAACAAAATTTGACGGTACATGATCCCTGGGGTGGGTCCCACAGGGACCGATCAGGTGATGCCACCCCAGACAGAGGAAGAGGGGGGCCCCACAGGGAACAGCAGCAATATTGGAGGCTATCCAAGGGTCAGGGTCAGGGTCGCCAGGAAGACCAAAATTGACTTGATGGCCATTGATATTCATTTTTTACAGAGTGAACTCCGCAGGGTGGTGGAGTGTGTCACGACTATGGAGTCCTGAAAAGCACAGTTCAGGACTTGCAATGGGCTCAAATACAGTACAATGCACATTTATTGGTGCCAGGAGGATGCAGAGGGAGGCCTCAGCACAATAATTAGCATTTTCTTGTTTCCCGGAGGGAGCAAAGGGACCCTCGGCCAAATTGTTCCTGGAGGTCTGGCTCCCCTCAGCACTTCGACAATTGAAATTATCCAGAATTTTCACCATTGAGGTTGCTCACAGAACGTTGGGCTTTGGGCCCATTGCCATGCCCCGGGGCACTGCCCCGGGCTATTGTCACCTGTTTGTTTGATTATCAGAAGAGAGACATAATTTGAAGCATGTCCTAGCCCATGGCCTGCCTTGTTATGAGGATAGCCCAATCCAAATGTATCCAGTTTCCACCCAGAAGGCCAGATTCACAAAGGCAATCTGAGACAAAAGTCTAACTTTACAACTTTTGGTATTCACAGAGATCATTTACGAGTAGTATCTTTACATCTGCAGTCGGCCCGGAATCTCTGCATCCGGACCATACTCTCTGCACCTGGGCCTTTATACTTTTGTCTCAGATTGCCTTTGTGAATCGGGCCCAGAAAGTCCAGGAACTGCTCAAGAATTTCTTGATGGTCGAGCAACGTCTGTGAGAATAGGATATCAAGTACATTTTGCTATTCCTGGGCCAACTGTGAGTTCAACATGGGAGTAAAGTGCTCTTCTACAAGACTCCCCAGGAGGCCCTCGACTGGATGGACTTGATTGGCCTCCCACACCAGGACCAGAACCTTGAACGGACGGAACTGAGACGCAGGGGAATGAGGCGATGGCAACACCAATGCGAGCCCTCTGCACAAAAGAATGGATCAACTTCGGACTGTGCAGGGAGACAGATCCTAATCAATCAGGATGGTACATTGAGATTTGAATGCCAGCCCCTGAGACGCAGAACTCCTACTCACCTTTGGACAAGGTCCCGGAGACTCCGAGTGATGGTATGTCCTTGGGGAGGAGCATGATAAAACGGATTACCCTTGCTAAGGTCCTGCTTGCTGCTACCGGCTGGAGACAGGTGTAGGGAAAAGTGATGTTTAAATTAACCCTTTTCCTTTTTAGGTTGCCATGAGGGGGCATGCAATTTGATGTACTAGTTGCTGAAACTGTTGATGTGGGTTTTTTTTTCCTCCCGGGCTGGGGAGTTTGGGGACCCAGACAGCTGTGAATTGCCGAGCTCTGTCTTGGGGCTTGTGACCAGCAGAGCTATGGTGCTCCCAATCAGTGTATACACACACTGTTGACTTCTAATACTTACTGATGTTGACTGAGAGGGGTGGGCGATTGGGGCAGGAGTTGCGACCCCCTTGACTGCAGGTTGTGCCAGGAGGGGTGGTGGCTAAAGCCCCGATGGAGGTGGGGTACATTGTAAGTTTTTTGTCACTAAGGTTTGTTGACATGCCTCAAGAGTTTGTGTGGGAATGTGTTTTGCAGTTGGGGGAGGTAGGTTTCCCCAGATGTGCAACGTACTGAGCTAGGAGGGAGGTCTGTGCTCGAGGGACATGGCCAGGGTCAGACTTGTAGTGTGTATGAATGGTTCTTATGGATTCCAAGTATAAGTTCATGACGTGGGTGTCCAGGGGCTTAATAGTCCATAGAAGTGCAACAGAGTGCTGCAATTCCTTAAGAGATATGGGGTATTGATAGCACTCTTGCACGAGACTCATACATAGGGGGATTGTGTCACCACTTTGAAGAAGCCGTGAAAGGGCCAGTTCTTTACCACCTCCTCTGAAAAAGCTAGAGGGGCCTTGACCTGCCACCGCACCCTAATAGCCCACCTCCAAAACACTGGGATCCAAGGAAGAGCCCTGGACTGGATCACCTCGTTCCTCTCCAACAGAACCCAGAGAGTCCGCCTCCCTCCCTTCCTCTCTGCGGCCACCGACATCATCTGCGGTGTACCCCAAGGCTCCTCGCTCAGCCCAACCCTCTTCAATATCTACATGAGCCCCCTCGCCACCATCGCACGCAAAAACAACCTCAACATCATCTCCTACGCAGACGACACCCAGCTGATACTCTCCCTCACAAGGACCCAGCCACCGCCAAAACTAACCTCCAGGAAGCAATGAAAGACGTCTCGGAATGGAGGAAGCTCAGTCGTCTGAAACTGAACTCAGACAAGACGGAGGTCCTCATCCTCGGACAATCCCCATCCGTCTGGGACGACTCCTGGTGGCTCACAGCGTTGGGCACCGCACCGACACCCATGGACCACGCACGCAACCTAGGATTCATCTTGGACTCCTCACTCTCGATGACCAAACAAGTCAACGGCATCCCACCTCTTGCTTGAACACCCTGTGCATGCTCCGAAAAATCTTCCGGTGGATCCCCACTGAAACCAGAAAGACGGTCACCCAGGCCCTCGTCACCAGCTGACTGGACTACGGGAACGCCCTATAAGCAGGAACCACAGCCAAACTTCAGAAACGACTTCAGCGCATACAGAACGCCTCCGCGCGACTCATCCTCGACATCCCTCGCCACAGCCACATATCTACCCACCTGAGAAACCTGCACTGGCTCCCCGTCAGCAAAAGGATCACGTTCAGGCTCCTCACCCACGCTCACAAGGCTCTCCACGACCTGGGCCCCAAGTACCTCAACGACCGCCTGACCTTCTAAACTCCGACCCGCCCGCTCCGCTCTGCCAGCTTCGCCCTCACCACCATCCCACGGATTAGCAGAACCACCACCGGAGGAAGATCGTTCTCCTACCTGGCCGCCAAGACATGGAACTCCCTCCCCGCCCACCTACGCATGACCAAGGACCACCTCACCTTCAGGAAACACCTCAAAGCCTGGCTATTCGAGCAGTAACAGCACCCTTCCTCCCTTCAGCGCCTTGGGACCCTCACGGGTGAGTAGCGCGCTCTATAAATGCATTGATTGATTGATTGATTGATTGATTGATTGATATGGTTGGCTCCAGGGGTCCCATTTAAACCCACCTGGGTTCTCCGAGATAAAGAGGGGCGATATGTTAACCTTGAGGGGATGCTGGATGCTCAAGACTTCTGTCTGGTAAATGTGTACACACCCAACACTAATGATGAGGGGTTTCTGGGATTGGCAGGAAAACCATGCAGCTGTTCCCAGATGCTGGGGTACTATTTGCGGGTGATACTAATTATGCGGTTGACCGGACCCTGGACAGGACTCTGCCTTGCTTGACATTTCGAGCGTGGACTTCTATACTCAACAGGCCATTAATAATGCCTTTGTGGAACATTTTCATGGGCGATGCTCCCACAAGAATTATTTGGATGCACTTCCGCTGCAGTCCTTGGACCCTGGAGATAGTAAGGATCTGGAGACTCCAGACTCCAAGCAGGAACTTCTGGGAGACTTGTTTGCCTTGAAGCCTGCAATGCTGCTGGGCAGCCACTGTTTGCTGGTGGAATTACATAAATGTTTCCTCCAGACACTGCTGGATGAGCTACTTGAGGTGTTTGCGAAGGCTCTTGACCGGGGTGTTCTTCTGGGTCCAATGAGCGAGGGGTTAAATCAATCAAGTGACTTACAAAGCACAGTTACTCACCGTAAGGGTCTTGAGGTGTTGGGGGGGGTGACACTGCTGGTCCGTCAAAGGCCCTGTAGTTCAGTTGAAGATCCAGGTCTTGAGGTCCTTCCTGAATTGAGGCAGTGAAGGTGAGTGCCTGAGGTGGAGAGGCAGGGTGTTCCAGGTCTTGAGGTCCTTCCTTAATTGAGGCAGAGAAGGTGATTGCCTGAGGTGGAGAGGCAGGGTGTTCCAGGTCTTGAAGTCCTTGAATTGAGGCAGTGACGGTGATTGCCTGAGGTGGAGAGGCAGGGTGTTCCAGGTCTTGAGGTCCTTCCTGTATTGTGGCAGTGAAGGTGATTGCCTTAGGTGGAGAGGCAGGGTATTCCAGGTCTTGAGGTCCTTCCTGAATTGAGCAAGGGACGGTGATTGCCTGAGGTGGAGAGGTAGGGTGTTCCAGGTCTTGAGGTCCTTCTTGAATTGAGGCAGTGAAGGTGATTGCCTGAGGTGGAGAGGCAGGGTGTTCCAGGTCTTGAGATCCTTCCTGAATTGAAGCAGTGAAGGTGATTGCCTGAGGTGGAGGGGCAGAATGTTCTAGGTCTTGAGGTCCTTCCTGAATTGAGGCAGTGAAGGTGATCGGCTGAGGTGGAGAGGCAGGGTGTTCCAGGTCTTGAGGTCCTTCCTGAATTGAGGCAGTGAAGGTGATTGCCTGAGGTGGAGAGGCAGGGTGTTCCAGGTCTTGAGGTCCTTCCTGTATTGAGGCAGTGAAGGTGATTGCCTGAGGTGGAGAGGCAGGGTGTTCCAGGTCTTGAGGTCCTTCCTGAATTGAGGCAGTGAAGGTGATTGCCTGAGGTGGAGAGGCAGGGTGTTCCAGGTCTTGAGGTCCTTGAATTGAGGCAGTGACGGTGATTGCTTGAGGTGGAGAGGCAGGGTGTTCCAGGTCTTGAGGTCCTTGAATTGAGGCAGTGAAGGTGATTGCCTTAGGTGGAGAGGCAGGGTGATCCAGGTCTTGAGGTCCTTCCTGAATTGAGGCAGTGAAGGTGATTGCCTGAGGTGGAGAGGCAGGGTGTTCCAGGTCTTGAGGTCCTTGAATTGAGGCAGTGAAGGTGGTTGCCTGAGGTGGAGAGGCAGGGTGTTCCAGGTCTTGAGGTCCTTCCTGAATTGAGGCAGTGAAGGTGATTGCTTTAGGTGGAGAGGCAGGGTGTTTCAGGTCCTTGCTGCGAGGTAGAAGGATCTTCCTTTGGCTGTGGTCTTGTGGATACGTGGGCTAGTAGCCAGGGCCAATTGGGGGGAGTAGAGATCCCTGGTGGGTTCATGGAACGGGAGGCAGTGGTTGAGGTACTCTGGTCCTATGTCGTGTGTGGCTCTGTAGGTGTGTGTGAGGAGCTTGAAGGTGATTCTTTTGTTGATTGGGAGCAAGTGAAGGTCTCTCAGGTGGCTGGTGATGTAGCTACAGCGGATGATGTTGAGGTTGAGTCTGGCGGAGGCGTTCTGAATGTTCTGCAGTTTCTTGAGGAGTTTCTGGGTGGTGCCATCATAGAGTGTGTTGCCATAGTCCATTCTGCTACGGATGAGTGCGTGGGTGACTATTTTTCTGGACTCGGTGGGGAGTCACTTGAAGATCTTTCAGAGCAGGCGTAGTGTGTGGAAGCAGGATGATGAGCCTGCATTGATCTGGCGGATCATGGTGAGTGAGGAGTCCAGGATGAGGCTGAGGTTCTGTGCGTACAGTGTGGGTGTGGGGGTGTTCCAATGCTGCAGGCCCCCAGGAGTCGTCCCAGGCAGAGGGGGTGGAGCCCATGATGAGGTCTTCGGTCTTGTCCAGATTAGGCTTAAAGCAGCTGTTTTTCATCAAGGTGGTGATAGCCTTCATCCCATTGTGAAATGTGTTTTTGGCGACTGTGGGTTGGTGAGGGAGAGAATCAGCTGGGTGTCATCAGCGTAGGAGATACTGTTGAGTCTGTGGTTCCTTACGCTGGCTGCGAGGAGGGCCATGTAGATGTTGAAAAGAGTGGGACGTAGGGAGGAGCCCTGAGGCACTCCGCAGCTGATCTCTGTGGGTTTAGAGAGGAACGGAGGTAGTCGAACTCTGTGTACGGCCGGTGAGGAAGGAGTGGATCAATTCCAGGGCTTTGTCACCGATGCAGCCATCATCAAATCTTGTGCATAGGGTGCGGTGAGGAACTGTATTGAAGGTGACACAGAAGTCCAGTAGGATGAGGGCTGCAGTTTTTCCTCAGTCGAGGAGGGCTCGGACATCATATGTGACAGCAAGGAGGGCTGTCTCAGTGCTGTGGTTGCTTCGGAAGTTGGATTGGGAAAGGCCCAGGATGTGGTTCGCTTCAATGAACTCAGAAAGTTGAGTGTTGATTGCCTTCTCAATGTGTTTGGCTTGGAAGGGGAGAAGAGAGATGGGTATGAAGTTTTTGAGGTCTGTCGGGTCAGCAGAGGGTTTCTTCAGCAAGGAATTGATCTCTGTGTGTTTCCAGTTGCTGCAAAGTCATCCTGTGCCCTGGGCACCCCCCAACTTTTTACTGACTGGAACAGGTGTTAACTGACTCTGACTGACCCTGGGCTCTGTTTAACCAGGCCCAGGGCCAGTGCCAAGCTAAAAGGAACACATTAGAATGCAGTTAAGACACCCAACATACACTATGGTATGGTGGGGTACCCCTGTAACTGGCATGACCTACCCCATAAGCCCCTAGTATGTAAGAGGGCAGGGTATTGAAACTACCTAGAAGTCTCCAGTATCCGGGGGCATTGCAGTTTAGAGGCCAGCAGATTTTCTGCACTAGCATGTGTGCAGTGCTGAAGCCTGAGGTCAGTTTAAAAGCATCCCTGGTGGCCAGGACAGCTTTTAAACCTTAAATTGTGCCCAAATTCGACTTTGGTGGTAGGGGTCCTTAAAAATTAAAAACCTACCATGTTTTTGCATATTACGGACCCCCAGGTTCACCCCTAGGTATCCCAGGGGTGGGGGGGTGGGGAGGTCAGTTATCTATAAGGTACGTCCTTATAAAATGAGGTTTTATATGCCTGGGTAAAGTGAAATTTTACATTTCACTCCCCATATTGTGTTTGTGTTAAAGAGCTGCTCAAATTCGACTTTGATGCTATAAGAATTGGATAAGGATAATCTGCATGATTTCTGCAGATTCAGAACCCCTGAAGTATCCCCTAGTTGCACAGGAGGTGGGGGTCCTGTAGAAATTAGGGAAATACTTATTAAATATGGTTTTATAAGCCCTGGTTCTTTAAGCCCTTCGACACTCATGACGAGCTCAGCTCGTCGTGAGTTACGGCGCTCGTACGCTCATGACGAGCTGAGCTCGTCATATAACGCGGCTTTTAGAAAAACGCAGCGCACAGCGGGAAAACGCTTAGCGCGCATGCGGTTAAAAGTGGCCCAAGTCATTTCCCCATTGCAAACCCCAAGGCCCATAGCTTAATATGTTAGGAAGTGATTGATTAATAAATATTGATAGGAGAGGACTAGCCGGACCATTCAAAGACTTCCCAGAAGGGTAGTAGTAAATCTAACATTGTTATATTGTTGAATTTCTCCTTAAGTGTGCATGCAAGAAGTTATGAGACTTTCTTGTTTGTAAGTCCAAATTCAGCCTTTCAGTGGTCTGCCCTGATTGGTCAGAGTTAAGTGGATTAGCCAGGCTGCTGGGAGGGCAGTGTGCTGGTCTATAGGAATGCCAGGCCAGGAGGTGGCGTCGTAAACTATGCTCTTCAAAGGCAGAGGGGAGGCCTGGGTTTCAGTCCACTCTGACATTCTTGACCCAGAGTCAGGGCTAGGCTTAAGGAAGGTATGTGCAGATGGTAGGGGAGAGTCCATGGAAATAAGCCATCCCAGGGGGCGTGTTTAGCCAGCTCTTACCTCCTTGCTGGAAAATCAGCCATTAGGGTTTTGGAAGAATGTTATGTTATGTTATGTAAACTTGTATAGCGCATGGCTACCCCAGCAACGGGGCGTCCCAGCGCTGCGGACATGTCGAAGGCTAGTGCGTTGGAGGATGTACTAGATGGACGCAAACAGCCAAGTTTTTATCAGTTTTCGGATTTGCAGGTGATTTGAAGTGGCCCGGGCTTTTGGGGGGATGGAATTCCAAAGCTTGGGGGCCAAATACCTGAAGGAGCGGCCACCGGCTCTACTCCTCCGAATCCTGACAGTGCAAGCTAGAAAGAGGTCCGCTGAACGCAGTGCGCACGTGGGGGTATAAAAGGAACAGAGTCCTTGCAGAGTTTGTGGGCCAGCGCTATGCAAGATTTTATGGGTCAGGCAGAGGGTCTTAAAATGAATACGTTGCTGTATCGGCAGCCAGTGCAGTCTGTGCTCTTTGCATCCTATTAATCACCGTCATATTGGAGCCTAGCATGAGAGCATTACAATAATCCAGTAGGGTTCGGACTGATGCCTGGACTATAATCTGACGGGTAGGGGGCTCGAAGAAGCCCAAAATAGGTTTGAGAGAGCGGAGACGCCCGTAGCACGTACCCGCCACTTTCTTTGCATGAGACTCCAAATTGAGTAGGTTATCTAGTACCACCCCCAGATTTTTTACTGACTCCTTTGGTATGGGAGCTGGTCCCAGCGCAGAAGGCCACCAGTGTTCATCCCATGTTTGCGTGCCATTGCCAATTAGAAGTACCTCTGTTTTGGAGGAGTTTAGCTGGAGACAGTTGTTAGATAGCCACCTTGATATTGCCAGGATATCTTCTTGGAATTTGTTTTGGTCTACCAAATTGTTGTTTGAAAAGTTGAAAATGAGCTGCGTATCGTCCGCATATGATATTAACTGGATCTTACGTTCCCGGACCATCAAGGCCAGGGGCGGACGTACACATTGAACAATGTGGGACTGAGCGCAGACCCTTGGGGCACCCCACATTCAAGAGGGAACCTGCTGGATGAGTACGGCGGGGCATGCACCTGGAAGGAACGGTCAGATAGAAATGACGCGAACCAATCCAGGGCCGATTCCCTGACTCCGATCTCCCACAGCCTCTCAAGTAGTATCTTGTGGGTGACCGTGTCAAAGGCCGCACTCAAGTCCAGCAAGACCAGGATAGAGGTTGCGCCCATGTCCAAAGAAGTCCTTAGATGTTCTGTGACTGTTAGCAAGGCAGACTCCGTACTATGGTTAGCTCGGAAGCCGTTCTGGGACTCATCTAGGATCCCATTGGACTCCAAGTAGGCAGACAGAATGGAGTTGACATGTACTTCGGCCACTTTCGCAAGGTAGGGAAGCAGCGAAATAGGTCGATAACTATCTGTCCTAGAGGGATCCAATGATGGTTTCTTCAGGAGGGGCACTACTTTAGCATGTTTCCACGATTTAGGAATGGAGGCTTGCTGTAGGGATCGATTAACCAGCTCTCGGCCTTCCTGCAGGACAGAGTCGCTAAGTGATCTGAACAATTCCAGTTTGATGGGATCATCCGGAGATCCTGATTTTACTCTTAAAGCCAGGTGTTCCATCCCTGTCTGCTCTATAGATGGAAAAGTTAAGAGGGAGTGAGGGGGATCACAATTGTCACTCGCAGGGTTGGGGGAAGCCAAGGGGTCATCCGGTTGTAATAGGTTGTATATCCCTGTGACTTTATTAATGAAAAAGCAGGATAGTTCTTCACACTGAGCGTCTGACACTATCAGATTGCCTGAGCCTTCCGGAGCCTTAGTCATATCATTCACCAAAGAAAAGATCGTTTTGGAACGGTTGGTGCTTGAGGTAATCAGGTCTGTATAGAAGGTGGCTTTAGTTTTTTTATGAGTTTGTGGTACGCTTTGGTGGTCAATCTGAACTTAATTTTGGCCAGGGGGTCATAGGATCGTCTCCAGATACGCTCTAAAAGCTTGCATTGTTTTTTAGTTTCCGCGAGCATCTTCGTATACCAGGGGTGGGACTGATCTCGCTTAGGCCTTGAGCGTTTCATGGGGATAAAATGATCCAGTGAATCTTTTATCCACTCCCGATAGGCTAAGTTCGCCTCCTCCATATTGTTTGACCAGACAGGACGAGAACGGTTGAGCCTAGCTTCAAATAGGGCATTATCTAAACTATTCCAGGGGCGCCTCCACAGAAAGGGGGGAGGAGTCTCCTTGCCGCTGGTTGGAATCTTTACCAATACAGAGATCAGGAAGTGATCCGTCCAGCTGAGGGGGCTAGGTGGTTTAGCTGTAGCCTCCTCTATATTTGTTAAGACCGGGTCCAGGAGGTGGCCTGCCTTATGCGAGGGCCCCACGATCAGCTGATGCAGCTGGCACGCCTCCAGATCGTCAAGAAACTTCTATTTACTGGGAGAGTCTTGTCGCTCAAGGTGTAGATTGAGGTCACCGAGAACACTGAAGTTGGCTGATTGAAGCGCCAGTGACAAGACAGTTGATACTAGTGATTCTTGAAATGCACTCATTGGCCCTGGAGGATGGTATACAAGGAGCCCTGTAAGGGTAAAAGTGTCAGAAACCCTTAACTTAAAGAGTGCACATTCGCACATGCACTCTGGGACAAACTAATGCCGCACTGTCAGGATGTGGTCATAACTATGAGGAGTTGCCCTGCTCTCATTGGTCAGCAGTGACCTGGTGCTTGACCCAGGGAATTTTGAATAAGTATCTGAGAGGGGCAGAGCCCTCCAGATCTGCTGCTTGAAACTGAATGAAGCAAAAGTGCCCTGCTGAAGATTTTGCTGTGCAAGGAACTCTAAGGCCTGACCTATGAAGACTGCACCATCTGAAACTACAGCCCTGTGGATTACCTTGCCGCCAAAAGACTCAATAGTGGAACTCCCTGCAAGCTACAGGTTAACAGAGCTCACCTGGACAGCCCCACAAAGAATTCAAAGCCTTGAGTACCAGTGGATTTGTAAGGGTTTTGTTCAAGTGGATTGCGGAATTGAAGTTTCACACTTTCAAGGACCCTCTTGGAGATTCAAGAACCTTGGATTGTGTGTTGGATACTTTGGGACCCGCAAGCACAACTTCAGGAAGGTGTTCTAACTGGACCCCGCTTGCTGAAGAAGGCGGCCCACTACAGTGGTGAGAATTATTCAGAACAATTTATAAAGGTGTGTCCCTGACAGAGAAAGCAAAATGACTTAAAGGGGCACTGTTGGTTTCTAAGTACTAGAAAGTGACTAATCTTTAGAAAATCATATCTCTGGTTCCCTACAGTGGATTATTTTTCTTTTGGTGTCATTTAAAAGATACAAATATTACCTATTTTTACAAATTGGTGTTGGATTTTTATTTTGTGTTGTGTCAAAATTATTTACTGAAATGGTGTTTTTGAATGCTTTACATACCTGTCTTTGAAGTTAAGCCTGTCTGCTCGCAGCCACGTTACCAAGGGTTGAGCAAAGGAATAATTTTCTAAGACCTATGCTGAGTCCTATCATGTGTTAGTGTCCTTATTGCCAGTGGCAGACCTACATTTGCCCCTACCAATAACCCACTTTCCAACACCAGTCTTCTGGGAAGGTGGCTTAGTTGATGGTGCGGCAGACTTCTGTGGTAATGGTGGTGCTTGATTTGTTGAAGAATGATGCGGGCAGGTCTGAGGGTGCTCTGGATTGGATGCTCTTCATGATCTTGAGGGCGTTGTCCGCAAAGAGGGGATTCCAGCTGAGTAGGGTATGTTGGGGTACGGCGCCGTATCGTGAGATTTTGGATGGGGTTGGAGGGTCCTGGGTATCGAGGTTGTTGAAGCTTTCGTGCCGCTCCTTGATCTTGCAGTGGAAGTAGGTGCCAAGATTGTTGTAGCGGTCTTTGGAAGGAGTGATGTCTGATGTCTCTGTGCTGGGTCTGGCGAATGCTTTGACTACAGAGAAAAGTTCTTTACTATTGTGTGCATTGGCTTTGAGGCTTTCTTGTAGGGCTGCTTTCTTCATTGTTCTGATGAGATGGTGTTGTGAGATGACAGCGGACTCAAAGGCTGAGTGGTCTTCTGGGGTCTTGCTGCTCCTCCATCTCTTCTCGAGCCGTCTACAGGTGTGTCTGGACTCATGAAGGGCGGGAGAGAACCAGCTGGCTTTCTTGGTGTGCTGCTTGCTTTCGGTTTTCTTCAGGGGAACCAAAGAGTCGGCGCATGGACATCCATCGGTGGAGGTTGCATGCTGAGGTGTTGGCGTCTGTGGATGTCAGTGGAGGTTTTTTTCTGAGAGAGGTGGCGAGCTGTTCTTCGGTGACCTTGTTCTAACTTCTGGGAAGGAAAACGTGGGTCCGGTGTTTGTCGGTCAAACGTCGGGTGGGGCTGGTGTGCAGTGCCAGGCAAAGGTACACCTGCAGTACCGGTAGGAAAAAGGGCCTTGGGTGTCCATTGGCGATGTCTAGCGGGCGGCGGTGTTGCATCTAGTGGTTCCCTTGCTTGATTGGTACTTGCTTGGTACTACTCCTGAGGCGGAAAGCCGGGAGTCTTCTTGTTTTTAAAATTGTTCGTGATTTTTAACTGCCGCCGTCTGTGCACTCACCCTTATCTCCCCCCTCCTCACCTCACACCGCTTCCCTGCACAGCCGATTAGACGCTGCAGCAGGGGAACGGGAACCGCAAGGACAGACACCATCTTACAGGGAGTCCTGGGTTGGCGGTGCAACTGTTCGCCCCTTCCGCCTCCCTACACTATATCATGCCTATTCACTCCCGGCCGCGCAGCGGGCGCGCGCAGCGGGCGCGCCGGCAAGCCCGTCTGCGCCAGTCCGCGCCCGGCTGGGACCAGGGGCCTACCACTATGCCCGTGATGGATCCTATTTCTCACTCCAACTTCGTGCCTGTCAGGGCAACTGGCCTATCAGCCTTCCATCCAGATACGAATCAGGAACCTTGGAATCTCATTGCAAGTGCAGTCTTCTGCACCTCTAGAGCCTTTCTCCCAGCCCTTCTCACCTGCTCCTCCTGTCCCTGCTACCGCTTTGCTCCTTAACACCCGCTTGACGGTTAAGCATCAACTTGAACTGTTTAACCTCCTGGACTCTGCCAAACCAGAATTCTTATTTCTAACAGAAACCTGGTTCTCCCCCGAGTCATTGCCCGACGTCCTGGCGGCCCTCCCTGACTCCTACTATGCCCTTCGTGTGGACCGCCCGGGTGGAAAAGCAGGTTGCGAAGTGGCAATGATAGTCCACTCCAAGCTCCAATTCCAGCTTTTGCCCTATCCCTCTATTGCTTCAGTCAACTTTTTGGTCGCCCGCTCAGTCAACCTTGCGGTCCCCCTTACTTGTGCATTATTTTATCGTCCCCCTCAGGCTATGCCCCATTTCATCTCAGCCATCCAGGAACTGCTGGCCACTTTAGTGGTCAACAACTCCTCCATGCTGATCTTGGGCGACTTTAACTTCTGGCCCCACGACTCTCGGGAAGATCTCACATCCAAAGACTTCACCGAATCTCTTGCCTGCCTAAATCTCACTCCTCATATCTACCTTCCCACTCACACAGGTGGTCATATTCTTGACCAGATTTGGTCAGTCAACTTATCTATTTCATCCCTCACCATTTCCCCCTGCATTTGGTCTTACCACTCCCTTATCTCCTTTCTCTCGACCTTGGAGCTACTAACTAAACTCCCCTCCCCAAAAACACCTGGGCCCGCAACTGGAACTGGGTCGACATGGCCGCCTTGTGTTCTTCTCTTACGGCCTCATGCCCTTACTTGGCTGATACCCCCCCAGACTAACAGGCTACCGCCATTAACGACTGGCTCTCGGCCTCCTGCGATCTAGCTGCCCCCCCAAAGCTAGTTAGGATCTGTCGCTCCCATGAGGCCAATAGATGGTTTACTGATGATCTCAAAACCCTCAAACTTGTACTTAGACATGCAGAACGCCTCTGGAGGCGCAGGTACTGTCCCATTCTTAAATCTCAATACTCAGCCCTCCTTCGTAATTACCAGAAAGCTATCCTCTTAGCCAAAACAGAGCCCTTTTCCGCTAAGATCTTCTTTGCGGCTAACAAACCCAAGAAGATCTTCACCATTGTCCACAACCTAGCAGCTGCCGATCGAGCTTCCCCTGAACCCGCTCCTTCTCAATCACTCTGCAATTCCCTCAATGGTTACTTCATTGAGACGATTGCTACCATTAAACTCAACATTACCCCGCCTCCCCCCTCTTTCTCTCCTCCCTCACTTTCTCTCCCATCTATTTTCCTTGACCAATTCCCTGTCATCTCTAGAGAGACCTTCTCCACTCTGTTGAAGAAAGTCAAATCGGGGTCCCCCTCCGATTGTTGCCCTGCTCGCATACTGAAGGAGGTCTTTTCCAACTGCGCAGAATCCCCGCTTACTCTCCTCAACACCTCTATCCTCCAGGGTATTGTCCCAGTTGCCTTCAAATCAGCCATAGTAATTCCTATCTTGAAAAAACCCGGGGCTGATCCTTCCTTACCCTCCAATTTCCGTCCCATCTCTTTGCTCCCGTTCCTGGGCAAAATTCTGGAGAGCCACATTACTCCCTGCCTCTCGGCCTTCATTGAGGAGAACCATCTTCTGGCCTCTCATCAGGTCGGCTTCCGTCCAGCCCATTCGACGGAATCCGTGGTTCTCTCTGTCCTGGATGAGCTTAGGCTCCCTCTCCCATCTTCTATTCAATCTTTACATTCACCCTCTTATTGCTGCTTTACAAAACATGGAGGTGTCAGTCTTCAATTACGCTGACGACCTCCAGCTCATCTTTAATCTGTCTTCCTCCCATGATTCTATTCTCAAATTTCACACAGTGCTCACCTTCATCTATGATTGGATGAACTCCAATCATTTAAAACTTATCCCGGACAAGACAGAGCTGATCCTTACTGGTAGCCGTCCCAGTCCTTGGTCCCCTGTCTTTTGGCCCCCTGCGCTTGGCCCCCTCCCCTTCCCCTTCCACTAAAGCAAAAACTCTGGGTATCCAAATCAGCCAAGATCTGACCTTGCGCCCTCAGATCAGTTCTGTCGTCTCGCCCTGCTTTCTGTCCCTTCGTATAATTCGCAAAATTTCTCGCTTTTTTTCCATCGAGGCCCTGAAGCTCATCATACTGGCCATGATCGTCTCCCGCCTTGATTATGGCAATAGCCTCTATGACGGGATACCGGCATACGAGCTCAGGCGCCTCCAACTCATCCAAAATCAGGCTGCGCGCATTATTTACAGGCTTCCCAAGTGCCATCGCGTCACCCCTTTACTTAGATCCCTTCACTGGTTACCCATTCAACAACGCTCTCTGTTTAAGTTGGGCTGCCTCACCTTCATGGCTCTTGCCGGCACTGCCCCAGGGTTTGTCAACTCAAAAATTCGTGCCTATTGCCCCATCAGAAGTCTTCGCTCCTCCACTCAAGCCCTCTTGGAGGTTCCCCACTTTAGGAGGAAAAAGCAGGGAGGTATGGCTTTCTCCATTCTGGCCCCTCTTTTCTGGAATGCCCTTCCTTTCACTATCCGGTCCCTTTCTATCTACACGGATTTTCGTAAAGCCTTAAAAACTCACCTTTTCTCCCTAGCTTTTCCTTTGCAATAATCTCCCGGCTTGTCCTCCTTCTCTTGTCAGGTCACAGCGCCAAGAAACCGCTCGGTGTTAGTGCGCTCTATAAATTTTTTCCAACTTCCAACTTCCTTCACCCTGATTCTGGTCCAGGCACAAGCGGGCACGAAAAGACTTGCCTTTGGTGTGCCTTCGGCACGCCAGCAGAGCAGCTGCACAACGGCCGGAATAAGTAGTGTGAAGGGGAGGGCTAGACAACTGGGAGGTGGGAATCAGTGCTGGAGGGGCGAGGTCGTTAGGGCAAAGCAGGGACACAGAGGAAAAAGGCGTAAAAGGGGGAAAAGAGGGAAAAAAAGAAAACATTGAAAAGAAGCAAAGAAAACTGAAAAGGAGGGATAAAGTGATCAGAAGGCAGTGAGACGGGGCAGAGCAGAGACACTCTACCACTGGACCAGCAGGGATGAGGTACAGACGGGAGCCTGCGAGTGGAGGAGGGCCTCCAACCACTGATTATTGGGTCGGTAGCAGGGGCAGGGGCAGCAGCTACCAGGTGGAGCTGCGCATTGGAGGTAGCATCCACTGAAAAAGTCACTGGATTACACCTTCACTTTGCCATAAGTAGTGTGAGAGGGAGGGCTGGACAGATGGGAGGTGGGAAAGTGGTAATCTGCGCTGGAGGGGGTGAGGCCACAGGGAACGATCAATGGCACGGACACAGAGGTAAAAGGTGCATAAAGAGGCAAGAGAGGGAAAAATATAAAAAAGTGAAAAAAAGCAAAGAAATTGAAAAGGAGGGAAAAAGAGATCAGAAGGCAGAGAACAGAGCAGCGGCAGAGCAGAGATGCTTCACCCCTGGACCACCAGGGATGAGGCACAGGCGGGAGCCTACGGTGGAGGAGGGCCTCGAACCACTGACCAGAGGGTCAGCTGCAGCTATGGGGGCAGCAGCTACCAGGCGGAGCTCAGCATGGAAGGGAGCAGTCCACTGAAAAGATCAGTGGATTGCACCTTCACCGTGCAGCGGCCGCCATAAGTAGTGGGGGAGGGCTAGACAGCTGGGAGGCAGGAAAGCGGGAAGCAGTAATCGGCCTGGAGGGGGGCGGGCTGTCGGGGACAAGCAGCGGCAGGGACCTGGAGGGTAAAGGCACTAGAAGAGGCAAGAGTGGAAAAGAAAAAAGTGAAAAGAAGCAAAGAAAAGCAAAGAAAGATGAAAAGGAAAAAAAAAGAGATCAGAAGACAGAGGGCAGAGCAGCAGCCGAGCAGAGATGCTCTACCAATGGACCACCAGGGACGAGTAACAGGCTGGAGCCTGCGGGTGGAAGAGGACCTCAAACCACTGACCAGAGGATCAGCAGCAGCTACGGGCCGGGGTAGCGGCTCCAAGGCAGAGCTGTGCAGGGAAAGGAGCAGTCCACTGACAAGATCAGGCGTTGATAGCGGTGATCCTGAAACCAGGCATGGGTCCTCTGGAGCTCGAGTCTTACTGACCTTTATCCATGTTAAATGATGACCTCGAATTGATAAGTCACCTCCTGGCACGCCATCTGATGGCGTATTTGCCTCGGCTGACCCAGGAGGATCAGTCCAGATTTATTCCTGATAGAAATACACTACGACATTCACAGCGCTCGGCCCACGTTCTGCATTTGCTGGAGCTGCAGGAGGACCCATCTGCACTTGCTTCTCTAGATCTTGTCAGGCATTTGACTCAATGTCGTAGGACTACCTGTGACAGGGGATGGTGCGCCCAGTCCCCGCTTTATTAAATGGGTTCAGATATTATACAAGAACCCTGTGGCAAGGGTGCGTGCTAGGCATTAAGTGATGATGGAGTGCCTTCTCCAGTGGGACACAAGACAGGGTTGTCCCGTGTCTATTGAATTTTGCTTTGGCTTTGGAGCTTTGGGCTTCCAGACTTTGATATGCGGTTAAGGGTTGGGGGAATTCTGGTTGGGCTGACGGAACATATAGTTTCTCTTTGTTATGCGGATAATGCCATGCTTTATTTATGGCAGCTGGACATGTTAGCAGTGATGTCTGAATTTTGGGAACTGAGGCTTAACCCGAGCTTGCCCAACTCCTGAGCTTTGGCTTGCCCAGGCGGTTGAATGCCTGAAGTACTTGGGTATGTATGTTACCACTGACTGGGCCCAGTTCTATGTCCACAGTAGGGGAAGAGTGCTGGATAACTTGAGACCCAAGTTTTCGGCAACTCTGCGCCTCTCCTTGGTAGGGAAAATATGTCTTATAAAAATGGTGGCGCTCCCATGGTGCCTGTACACTGTGCAGAATGTTTTTTATAAACTGCCTGGACAGTATTCAAGGAGGTTGATAAATTACTACAGTGTGGTAAGGCAGGCGATGCAGTTGGATTGTCGACCCTGAATCAAGAGTGGAATAAGGGGGGTATGGAGGTCCCAGACCTAGGACTTTATTACGTTGCAGCACAATTGCAACATGCTGCTCATTGGCTAGATGCTGATACCAATTGGGAATGGTCCTTTATTGCTGGCACTCATGGGGACCAGCAGCTAGCGGTCCTCCTGCTGCAGGGATGCACCTGATTCGTTTGAGGGGATCTCAGAATGAGTGGCGAGGCAGGTCCTCGGGTGCCGTATCCCCCTGGGCTGGACCTTTGGTTAATCAACCAATTTGCTCAGGTGTCTAAAGTGATGTCCGTCGAAAAATGGCAGGCAGGGGGTTGTATAATGCTGTCTGATTTGCATCCACAGGGACGCTTTGTCTCCCTTAAGGACGCTATTGACATGTTTGGTTTAGGACATGGCCAATTCTTGCAATATGTCAAGATAGGGGCAACAGTCCAGCAGTTGTGGCCCCCTTTCCCGGAGGCGCCCGATACCTCACAGACCTTGGTAACACTTTTGACTCCGACGGGGGACGCAGGCTCATTTCCAATTTATATCAAGCACTTACCACTGATAGACTGCTTCGGATGCTCAAGATAGAGACAACATGGCAGCAGTACATGGACTAGTCCAAAATTCATGAGGGGGTGCGCACAGTAGCGGTCTGTGCCCGACTCTATCTAGCCCTTCTGATGGTCATGGGTGTCTTAAAAGGGGCGGGGAGGGACCAGATTTTTTACAAATGGGGTGGTAATCCTCTACTTAGGTGCCCTTTTGGGTTCAGGTTTTGGTGAATCTAGAGAGGGCGACATGGTGAGCAATTAACTGTATGGTTGAGAAATGCTTGCTGGGACTCCACCCGGAAACCTTTAGAAGAAGCTTAGGTGGTTTGCCATGCTCAGCCTCACAGAAGCAAAAGGATGGATATCCATCCACTTGATGGGTCTGCGGCCCCCTTCACTGAGTGCCTGTGTGACGGACATGGTTGAGTGGGACGACGGTTTATCTCAGGGTTTGCCCGTGCAGTCTGATGTGTGGGATTATTATGTTGCAAACACAAAGAAACCAGGGGGTCTGAAAAAAGGAAACAAAGAGTCAATCATATACTCTCAACTTATGAGGCTAAGAAGTCACCAATATACAACACAAATAACCAATAAGTATTATACAGAATTAATAACCCAACGCATCCGACCACCAGCAAAAGTAGGTGAGACCCAAGATCCAGAGATGGATTCCCATCAAAATCTTCTTAGCGATCTAATTTTCTCATCTGGTCATCCAAAGGTTGGGCTGAGGTGTCTCTAGATCATTGAGACTGCTTACAGACCCACCAAGTAGGACTGGGATCAAACCCACATGTTACTTGTAGACCATGCGTGAGATCACTAAATGGGACCAAGTGCAGTGCAAAGCGTGAGTGTATAAACAAAATTGATAATTAAAAGTAGAATAGAGAGCAAACAGTAAAGCAACTTTAATAGCTGTAAGCCCCTTTCTGATTAAAAACCATAACAGTGCAAAAAAGCAGTATAAACAAATAACTGCTTGTGGGCCAACATGTTTCTGCCATACAGGGGACTACCTCCTAAGGCTTTCTTCAAGGTCTCTGTTCTCAAAAATTATTTTGCAACTGCTAGTGTGAACTACACAGAAAATAAAACCATAAAACTGTGAATAAAGTAACATCATAAAGGATATGAGTTCCTATTCCTCCATGTCATCTGGTTTAACAATCACCCACAAAGAGATGCAAAATGGTATCAATACATTGGGTATACTTCTATATAAAAATGTGTAAAGGGCAACCAGAATACCTCACTCACCCATAATGACAGGGGATATTACCTCACCTCGCCTGGACCAAGCTCAGGGTAAGGGAGGCCACGCTCTAAAAAAGGTAAGAAGAAAAGTGATGCTCACATTAGGGGGAAAGAAGAGAAAAAGAAGAAGAACTGCTCCCTTCTATCACTAATGAGTCCCTTGTAACTGTCTTAACTTTAGAGCTAATTCTTATTATGTGAAATTGCTAAATGTTTTTGGTTCTTTCTGTGGAGGCGATGGGGTAGGTGGGTAAGAGTGGGAGGTGTTAAGTGGAGGGTGGGTTGTTGACCTATTGTCGAATAGTTCCTGGTTCAGAATTCTGGCAATGATGATCTAGGTATCCGATTTAGTATATACTGTGTCTGAGTAGGGATGCTCACTGCACCATTTGTGATGAGGTGTCCTGTTTTTAAATGATAATGAAGATTTTACCACGATTAACCACCTGAAACCAGAACATACTACATTTCCAAAATCCATCAGGACAGATGGTGCCAAACCAGGACTTCCTCAGCAAATGTGGAACATCTGGTCACTCTGTGAGGTGTTGGGAAAAGACTAAGCATTCTTATTCAGCATTTATTTGTTCTTCTGTACTTGACTAACTTGAATTGTTGCTGCCTCATTAAATTGTTTGATTTATGTTTTTTTAGTGGGAGACACCAGACAGACTGAAAATATGTTGTTTTAAGCCCTTGTGTAAAAGTAAAAAAAAAAAAGAAAAGAAAAACCTGAAACCAACTGTAAATTTATTTTCCATTAATCCAGTGTTCCAATCATTGTACCCATATGTTGCTGTCCATGCGCACAAGGTGTTATAGAGAGTGTGAATTGAGGCCACACCGAATAGGTCTTGAACTGCAAATTGAGACAGACTACACCCCCAAAGATCAGAGGATCAAGAAGACGGCACTGACCCATCTTCTGGTCACGGGCAATTGCTCCCTAATTGTAAATGAGTTTCACAAGGATACATTTGAAAAACTGGTACAACAAAATTATTTTCCACTTTGTGTCTGATTGTAAATAAGGTAGAAGATGGTGACGTTCTTCTACTGCCTCTCAGTTGTATGAATCCCTGTGATGCATAATGTGCTAGAGGTTCTATCCACCACCTCTGCATCAGGGTTTTATCTTCCACCTGTGCACAGAGAGTCTAACCTCCACTTGTGCACAGAGGGTCCATCATCCACATGTAAATAGTGGTTTTAACCTTCACCTGTACGCAAGGATTTTAGCTCCTGTTTTTGGCCGGTGATTTTATCCTCCACCATTGGCCAGTGGTTCCACAGTTTCCACTATCTACCTGTGCTGAGGGTTTTTTACCTAACGATTTGCTTAGGGTTGTAACCTTCAGTTCTACCTAGTGGTTATAACTGGCAACTATGCAGAGGAGTTCTCGCTTCCACCTTTTCTTGTGGGCTCTAGCTCATTTCCTACACTGAGGTTCCAACTAGGCCTGGGTGGAGTTCGCAGAGTTTTGCTCAGCGGAACTCTGAGAAGTGCCAGAAAAACACTGCAGCGGAGGTCCGCCCATGGCAGAGTCTGTTAATTCGCACTGCTCCCACTGATTTTTAGTGCCAGGAGTTTGTCCTGTGCTTTAAAATCAGCGTGATTGGCACTATGTGTTGCACCAGAAGATGCTGCAGCTTTCTGCAAGCTTGAGTAGACATTCTACTCGAGCTGCAGCTTCCTCGATGCGAGATTCAGATTTCTCAACGCGAGCGGATGCGACCTTGTGGCGATGAGAAATCTTGCTGGGATGAAGTCTAGAGCGTGATTTTTTCTGGCAATCTGTTCAAGAGAAAAAACTCCGCTCCATGTCACTTCAGTGAGTTTTTTCAAACTCCGCGCGGAGCGGGCAAAACTCTGTGAACTCCCCCGACGGAATGGAATTCTTTGCCCATCCTTAGTTCCAACTTCCACCTGTGCTCGGCCTGAGCATTAACTATGTCTCCTAATATTCCACTACATAGTTGGTTTATTTTCTCCGTCAATTTTCTTTTGTGGTAAACCCCTCAAAATCTTAATAAAACTGTATTCATGAAAAAACAATTTTATTGGCAGTTTTATAAACATAGCAGTACAGGAGTTGAGACAGCTGTGAAGTTGAGTGTGTGGGCCAATAATCGCCTAGGTAATGTGGGGGCCAATAATCACCCAGGTAATTGCTGCTAGCTGCCGTACACCTTTTTTATCTGCTCGGGTAGAATCTACCATTGTGCCAATCTTTAAACAGGGGGATCGACAGGATCCTGGATGTTATAGGAATATTTCTTGATTGGATGCCCTGACAAAAATAGCGGGTTGAATAATACTAGAACGTCTTCAGGACTGGGCCGAGGATAATGTGGGCGTATCTGATCTACAGTATGGCTTTCGTGCGGGCTTGGGGATGGTAGAACAGAGTTTAAATCTATCAATTTTAGTAGGGAAATACACACAGGCGAAGAAGGGGAAGTTGTTTTTAGCGTTTGTGGACCTCACAGCCCCTTTTGACTATGTAATCCACAGCAAACTCTGGTCAATACTAGAAGTTATAGGGGTTGATGTTCGGAATATTTATTTTCTTAAGCATTTTAATACTGATGCCAAGGCACGTGTACGCTGTGCTTTGAATGGAGAGTGCTCGGCCTCATTTTCAATAAGGAGGGGGGTCAGGCAAGGCTGTGTACTGGCCGCCTTTCTTTTTAATCTCTATATTAATGGTCTGGGTGAGACACTCTTGAAAGACAATCAAGGTTTCCCTCAAGTAGCTGGACACCCAATACCAGCTCTCCTATATGCGGATGACGCGGTATTGATGTCCCGTACACAAGTAGGCCTCCAGAGGGCTTTAGATAGCTTTTCTTATTTTATGAAAGATCTCAGTCTAAGAGTGAACTCCTCAAAGACTTTTATTATGCGGTGCAGCCATGGTATTAAGAGGTCTAAGGACATGTTTATGACAGGACAGAAGATTGGGGTCACCAAGAGATTCTCATAGCTGGGAATTCTCTTCGACCAAAATGACACCTGGGTACAAGCAGTTTCAGCGAAAAAACTAGCTCTCTTAAGAACAACAAACACCCTTACCAACTTTGCAAGAAAACTAGGTAGGAGACCACCTGAAGAGCCTATTAAAATCTATGAAGCAAAGTGTGTCTCCACTGCGGTGTATGGGGCTGGGGTCTGAAACTTCGCTGATTTGCTTCCGATTCAACGAGTGGAAAACTCTTTTTTAAGATATATTCTATCCGTACCGAATAGTACCTCATCATACATATGTCATGCTGAGTTGGGCCTTCCCTTTATTTCTGATTTAATAAAGTTAGAGCCTGTTCTCTCATGGCATAGGGCAGGCTCTGAACTAAAGAAAAAGCAAAGTTAAATAGAGACATTCTTACAGATAGTCTGAAATTGGAAGGTGCCCTAAAGATCCCATGTGTAAGAAATGTTTGAGACTTTTTACAAGATTTAGGTCGCATAGAATATTTTACCAATCCAAGAACTACTCAGATGACAATGAGGAAGGAATTAAAAAAAGAGGGCCTTCTGTTATTTGGATACTATTAGAATGTCATCAAGATTACAAAACAATCTGTCCTGCACAATCAGTTGATTTTAACTACTTTTAATATTCAACCCTACTTACATAATTTAATTTTTGTACCAGGTGTTTTTGATGGATTTCTATTGACCAGATTTTGGTTGGGGATTTTTCACAGACTTGTTACCCTGCCAAAAATGAACAACTGGGCTCAAGATCTTCAAATGTGTCCTTGTGATAACTATTCAGCACAGTCTACGATACATGTCGTTCTTTTTTGCAGGTTTATACTGTTGTTAGGAAAGTTTGTATACTACCAGTTTTAGAATCATTGGGGCTTCGCCAATGTCGACCTGCTCTCCTTGGATTACAACTTTTGGATAATGAGCATAGAGGTTTTAAGATTGTAACTTTTTTAAAGCGAGTATTGAGTCAAAGGAAATGTATGTTTATTTAATCCATTTTTATCGGAAATTGGAACTATGATAATTCTATTATGTTTACAATTTTATAATGAATTATGGATAATATTTTTTATTGTTTGCTATTTTAACCTATGAAATGAAATGATTGATGTGTTTATTTTTATGTGCTTTTATGATTGTTTGATATAGCAATCGAATAAAGCTTTCTTTGACTTTGAGTGTGTGGGCAGGAGCCTGTGCAATCACCAAGTAATATATCAAAACAGCTAAACAGCCAATGTATTTCGTTCAATAGACTTGAACTTCCTCAGGGCTGTAAACAATACATGTAAAAACACATAAGTAAACATATATCACAATCCATATGCAAGACAAAACATACAAGTTTAAAAATGACTTAATCAAAACCATAACCACTAAAAACAATTAAAATAACTACAATAAAATATATCAAAGCAAACTCAACCAAGGGATGGGCATATCATCTGACCCTCCCAATGTTAAATTCTTCAACCAATCGTGGATGTAAAAACCCCACACAGTAGTGAAAAACCTAACGAGCTAC
Source organism: Lissotriton helveticus (assembly GCF_964261635.1). Classification (NCBI taxonomy): domain Eukaryota; kingdom Metazoa; phylum Chordata; class Amphibia; order Caudata; family Salamandridae; genus Lissotriton; species Lissotriton helveticus. The sequence continues at coordinate 2,097,297,882 of NC_136067.1, forward strand.
AGAGACGGTAACTAGGCTCAGGTGGTTATCTACACAATATGGTTTTAAAGTACTTGACAATAACGTCAAGTTATTGACTTGACTGCATTATTTTACTTTTACATGTTAGCAAGGTCCGGAATGGTTTATAAATGATATGGTTAAAAACTAACCTCACTTCTTTATTTATATGTAATTTAACTCAACTATACGTAATACATGTTGTGCTTTATTACATTACGGCTGGTAATATAGCCTCATGTTTTTGGGATAGTGAAGTCTCTGGGTCTTTACTTTACAGTACGGCCAGTGTGTACAATGTTGCATAGTATGAACTTTGATTAAATGTGTTGTGTCTCCTTGAAATATCACTCGGGTGCTGATTCGTAACACTTGAGCAGTTTGTTCCATGGCTTGTTGGTGGTGGCTTCGGCCACCAGGAGTCCATGAGTTTGGATGGTTATAAATATTGAAATTTAGTTCTAGCTATGAGGACTTTAGCCTGTGAGGACTGACCGACAAGCGCATAATAGATGGAGTGTTTCTTTCTGATTTCAAGACACGGCTGGGAGTGTTTTATATTGAATCAGCAGGTGAGATTTTGAAGAAGCGAACGGAGTGCTCTCCTGATATAAACGCAAGATTACACCGAGCATCCCCAATAGAAAGGTTTTGTATCGAGTTAGTGGGTGAAATTGTGATGAGCGTTACTAGGTGATATGAGAAAAAATATATACTTTGGTCTTAATGTTAGGACATATGGGCCAGTCTGGACTCCAGATTAAGGGTACCATTACGATGGCGGGCCTGCAACCTTGTCCATGCCAATGTAGGGGGGTACCACAGGTACCCCTCAAGTGCACCCCCCAACCATCAACCCCCAGGGGGCCAGCAACGGGCCCCCAAAAGCAGACACTGCATGCCTTTCCATGGTGGTAACGCCATGGAAAGGCTGCTCACCGCCATGATCATAATATGGATGGTGGTGTCTTGCAGGCACCGCCACCATATTAAACACGTTCTCCACCCGGTCGACGAGTCAACCAGCGGAAAATCGGTGGATGGTCTGTCCGCCGCGGCCCCCCAGCCATCCTAATGTGGTGGAGGGCCATTCATGTCAGGATGGCGGGCGGATCGCCCCACCAGGCCGGCGGGGGCAATCTGCCCGCAATCCAATTGGGCCCCTAAGTTGTGTGACACCTGCTGATAGCTTGTGATTATTGACCAATGAAACTATTCGTTGGCCATCAAACGTTCAATTAGCATATTTTTTCAGTGAAAATGTAAGAATACCATATCTGATCCCCTCGGGTGTCTACATTAGGGTACAATCTCTGACATATTGTAATTTGGGAAGATTATCCTACCTTGCCATGATTTACGTGGTAATTGGCTCATTGGAATAAATCATTACCTAATTAATTTTAATAATGATGATTTCATTAATGTCCCTAACTCCAAGTTCCCAGCTTTATTTGATTATATCAACTCACTACTGGGTGATGTTGTTAATAATGGGCAGCCGGGGATTGTAATACAAAGCTCGCTATGCAGAGTAGTCTATCCGATGTTGTTACAAGTGCTCCAACTAGCCTGACAGAAAACATCTCAGAGAGTCGTGATCCTAAAGGGGTGGAGTTGCAGAGTTACTTAGCACAGGCCACATTTATTACATTCCTCAAGTCACAGAGGCTAATAGTTGCTTGGTGCCAACCTTTAGATCGATTAACTTTTCATCCTGCCTCCTTTAACAGAGTACCTTGTGTATGGGAAAGTGGTCAGTACAGATTTTAGAGACCACAGTCCCATTGAAGTTGTGTTTTTAATGTCACCCAAGCCCCAGTATAGAGTGGATAGTGGGGTGAGTAATTTGCAACAATTGACAGATAACCTTAGATGTGTTGAAGATTAAGCGAGCCACTCCAATTCTTTCTTCAAGTGATAAAGGAGAATTTAGGATTCGTAGAGGCCTGTTTGGTAGACGTAGATTCTGATCAGTAAGTGGTGGGTGCTTTTATTGATTTGTGCACAAACATCGGGAAAGCTTTATTGAAACCTCGCTGCCAGCACACTCTACTCCAAGGTGGTTCACCAACGAATGCTAAGAGGCAAATCATCACCTTCGTCAGACACTCATGGTAAATCCTCCCATTACCTCTGTAGTGGCCAGTCGGTGGAAGCATTACAAGTTAGTTACCTCAAGTGCCGGAGGGAAGAAACATTACAGCAATGGGACTCTCTTATAGAGGCTGCAGACTGGAAGAATAGTAAAACCTTCTTGTTCACTGTGGTGGAAATGTGTAGACCAAATCTAACTGTGAGCCCAATGAGTTGTCAATTGCCTAGTGAGTTGTGGGAGGCACAATTCACAAAAATCTGCGGCTCTACATCAGCCGATACGGTCCCTGTCGTGGCCACTAATAAGTGTTCAGACATCAAGGTAACTGTGTCCGAAGTCGAGGACACAATTAGCCAGAGTATCAGTGCAAATCCACCGGGCCCGAATGTGGCATAAATTGACTTCATAAAATCTCATTTGGAATTTTGGGCACCCCTTTTAGCTAATGTTTTTAACAATCTTGCTACCTCCCCATTACCTGGCTTTTGGAAAAACTTCTCCATAGTTTTTTTTTTTTAAGAGGGGAGTCCATTTTCTCCCTGGAAACTACACACTGATCTCCCTAATAGACTCATCTGTCAAGATCTTAGAGAGATCAAACAGAATATAACAGAATCAAAGTCAATAGGGTGTCAGAAGTCAGGTGGGAATGGGGGCGCTAGGTGGCGCTGGAGCGGAATGGCCCCAGCTTTGTGAGGCTCCCGCAGTCCGACTGTTAATGTGCTATTTATCCTGTGATTTCGATCCTGCTGCCCGTACTGACCAAGCCGATGTGAGCATATTACTGCCTGCGGAGAGAGCCGCGTTTGTTTACCTACCCAGAGAGAAGAGGTGGCGGAGTTTTGCGTGGCCGACACTGGTGAGCGGACGGACTCCCGCAGTGCCCTGGAACTCTGACTGGGCAGAGGGGGGTATGCAAGTGTCGTGGACGCCGCTTGGTGTATGGGCCGCGTATGACTGAGGGGCCGTTTCAGGAGTGATCTACACTGTTTAAGGCGCCGCAAAGAGGAAACTCTATAAAGCATGAGCCACCTGATGGGAAACTTGTGCTTCCATATGATTGCTGTGAGGTGAGAGCGCTGTGGAAGGTGAAGGCTGCCTGCCCCCATTACCCGACCTTATCGACAAAATGGCGGCCGCCTGCTGTTGGCTGCGGCAGGCACACTGTTAAGGACTAGTGGCTTCGATGTTAAATGAGTACTATGCCCTAATGCGGATCCCGCGCAGAGATTCTGGTTTTGCTGACGCGCGAATCGACGTCTAGGGGCAAAGTTTGTGGCGGTACCTCTGTATGGCCCGAGTAGGAGACAAGGAGATATCGGGCAATTGACGGTGAAAGAGCCCTGACTGGAAATCTTCCACTGTTATATCTGGGGAACTGGTGCTCAGCGGCTGATTGCTTATAGGCCCACAAGGTCCGTGTTGTACCTGCTCCTGTGATGGGGCGGGTGTACCATAGCTGGGAATAATTGACCCGTCTCTGTCAGCTGGAGGTGACAGACATATATGCTCTCAAAAATAGCCATAAACATCAGCAGGGACTTCAAGTGGTGGCGTCAGACATGGAGTAGGCCTTGAGGTGCTCTGCGCTGTGTTGATCGGAGCAGGAAGTGAACTGTGCCCTCTGAGGAGACACGAGGTCATGAGGGTGATCGCTGTGTGGTGCAAAGGGGCGTACTACTATTTTTGATCATGCAAGGTTATTGAACTGTTCCTTGGGTGGCTCGGGTGCTTCAAGATGGGGCGGGTGGATGCACGTCAACAGAGGCTCACCTTTGAATCTAAAAAGAGCGCGCGCCAACAGGCTGCAGGGAATGGCGCAGAGGGGTTACCCCCTGAGAATGGTGATGGACTGAGTACAGATATGCAATCCATTCTATCAGAGGTGCGCCAGGGATTCGCAACGATGGCAGACAAGATGGACACTCTAAACACGCTCATGGATGCCATAGTCTGGAAATTTGAAGGGCATTACTCACACCTCAAAGAAGTGGAGCAAAGAATATCAGATACAGAGGATGTCACAACGCAACTAAAAGAAAAACAGTAACCCAGATGAATAAACAGATGAAAATTATCAACGCAAAGAATGAAGACATTAAAGCTCGTAGTAGGCGTAATAATGTTCACATTTTGGGAGTCCCTGAAAGTACGAATAAGGGCAGGCTGGAGGGGTATGTTGAAAAAAATTATGACAGCGGTGATTGGTGCGGATGCACTTTCCCCCCCAGTTTGTTGAGGAGAGAGCCCATCGCTCCCTCGGCCCGCGACCTGTGGTAAATTAATTCAATATTACCTCATCTCAGAATTTCTATACTTAATAATCATAATTTCAGTCAAAGCAAAGAGAGGGGTCCGTGGTGCTCGAGTAAAAAAAAAAAAGTTCCAGTAACTCGAGTTAAGGGGAGAGCTCCAGCACCAAGCGGGTACAGGAGTGGTCTGCAGCTTTATTCACACATCAGAATATTTATGCAGTTTTCAGTCAATAGGAAAAAGAAGAAAAGAGAAGTGACAAGAAAAAGGGAAGTGACAAGTAGTAATTTCCAACAGATGTGTCAAGGTAGGGGCGTGTCTTGTGTCTCGTGAGAGGGCATGCAATGTGTGGAAATGTGTTCTCTTTCAGTTGAAGGCCCTTCCTCATTCGGGGGTTTATCTCTGGCTTAGAGTCAAGAACAGGAACCATCTTGTGTAAAACAGGAACTATCTTGCTGGTTCTGGGAATTGGCTGAACCACAAGAGTCAAATAGAGGAACTATCTTGTGTAAAACAGAGACCATGTGCTCTCTGGCTTGCAGTCAAGAACAGGAACTATTTCTTAAAACAGGAATGTTGGACCCGGCCTCATGGCGTGGTTCGCCTCTGTCCCTTCACACCCTGTGAGCGTAGGCCTGTACCCCGAGTCCCCTGCGCAGCCTCCCTGTTAGTGTAGCCTACACCCCGAGCCTGGTCGTCCCACTCCCAGTAAACCTAGATCCCCCGAGAACCCTGACCAGGCCTGCCTTCCCCGCTCCTCGCCCGGCTCTGAGCGCCTAACCATGCAGGCCCCACAAGGCCCGGACGCCATTTTCCCTTCCCGACATCCCTGTCTCCTTGGGCCTAGCATGACCCCGGCCCCAGCAAAACCCAGACTCCAAAGACGAGCCAGTCCCAGCCAGGGGGTAAAGGGCTCCCCGAGTGAGATAAGCCAGGGAGTTTCGATGGCACCTCCGACCTCCCCTGAGGGGCCGGTATCTGTCACACCTTTGGGCCTCCCCTGTGGCCCAGTTTCGATCACCCCTCTGGCCTCCCCGAGGGCTGTCTCCAGACCCGCTGGGTGTCTGGGAATTCCCGGACCCATCTTTCAAAGGGATCAAAGAGCCAACCGCCAGACCTCACCAACGACCAGCCCCCAGGGCTTGAGACCTCTGCCTGCGAGGGTCCGGATATCAAAGAGCCACAGGACTATAACTGGGCCCGCCCAACAACTAGCGGGCAGTTGTATCTTGGACCTGAAGCCCTGCTGATCTGATCGCGGCTGACCTAAGACAAACTCATCGGAAACCATCGGAGCCCTGCTGACGCTGTCGCGGCTCAAGCTGAACTGAACCATCGGAGCCCTGCTGACGCTGTCGCGGCTCAAGCTGAACTGAACCATCGAAGCCCTGCTGACGCTGTCGCGGCTCAAGCTGAACTGAACCATCGGAGCCCTGCTGACGCTGTCGCGGCTCAAGCTGAACTGAACCATCGGAGCCCTGCTGACGCTGTCGCTGCTCAAGCTGAACTGAACCATCGGAGCCCTGCTGACGCTGTCGCGGCTCAAGCTGAACTGAACCATCGGAGCCCTGCTTACGCTGTCGCGGCTCAAGTGGAACTGAACCATCGGAGCCCTGCTGACGCTGTCGCGGCTCAAGCTGAACGGAACCATCGGAGCCCTGCTGACGCTGTCGCGGCTCAAGCTGAACTGAATCATCCGAGCCCTGCTGACCTCGTCGCGGCTCGAGGAGTACTCGGGTCCGGCTGGACCCTCGAGATCCCCATCACGACCTGAGCCGTCTCGACGGAAGTGAGGCAACCAGTACGATCATCATCCCGTATCCCCCGGCTCGAGGATTGAGAGCTGTGCGTAGGGTACGCCTCGTACTGTCCCAGAGACTAAAAGACTGTCCCGCTTCCCCCTTCCCGAACCTGCGACGATCTAGTGGCCCCGCGACCACAGTGTATATAAGAGTGCCTTTCTCGTTTTATTTCGTACATAAAGAACTTTTTACTTGAATCCAACGGTGTGGTGTCTGTTCGTAGTGTGGTGTGAGCTCAGTGTGTATGATCCTAGACTCGAAGTCCTCCCCGGTGGGGACCTCACGATCAAAGACTCGGCAAGTTCTGTGGGAGAGAGGGGTCTTGGGGTGACCGGGTGAGCATAACCTGGCCCTCTGAGATCGCCCCTTCTAACATTGGTTGCAGCGTCGCGATAAGAACCCACGTCTAGGGATCGTACAGTACTGACACACTACCCGAACGAAGGACAACCATGAGCCTCACAAACGACGAGACCACCTTCCAGATGGAGCGTCTGAAGGACTATTCGCACCGTGAGCTCAAGCAATTCTGCAAAGATCTCCATATCCCGTCAACGGGATTAAACACCAAAGAGGACTTTCAACAAGCTCTAACCGCCTGGGTGGAGACCGGAGCCCAACCTCCAGCACCGACAGAAGCTGATGGAGGGGGAGCCCCCCTGATCGAAACCCACGCCCCAGAGCGAGAAAGAGCAGAGTCCCCGACGCGGACTCACAGCACAGAGAGAGGTTGGTCTCGAGAAGAGATGACCGATCGAGAGCGCAACCGAAGCCACGAGCTAGAACTAGCCCATTTAAAGATGGAGGTAGAACTCAAGCTGGCCGAGAAGAAGCTAGCCATCGAGCAGCTGCGGCTGCAAGGAGAACTGGAGGAGAAGAAGCTCCAGCGAGAACATGACGGAAAGAAGCTCCAGCTGGAGCACGAGCGCAGCGTGCTGGAAATCGAACTAAAGGCCCGGAACGAAGGCAACAAAACAGCAGCGACCCGAGAGTCTGTTCCCCCGGTGGAACCCAAGGTCCACATCCCCAAGGATGTGGTTAAAGAATATTATAAAAATTACGACATCCAGCAATGGTTCAAGGCCTATGAGGTAGCCATGACCTCCCACCGAGTACCGCAGAAAGATTGGGGAGCCGGGCTGTGGGGGCGATTCCTGAGTGAGGGGAGGGACACCCTACTCGACCTACCCTCTGCCGAACAGACCTCCTACAGCCACATGAAAGAAGCCCTACTCACAAGGTACGGGCTCACCCCCGAAATGTACCGCCAACGCTTCAGAGACTGCAAGAAGATCCCTGGCACCACATGGGTGGAATATGTCAACTTCTACAGCCGGGCCCTGGAAGGGTGGATCAAGGGCAGCAAAGTATCCACCTTCGAGGGGCTCTTTGACCTTATTGCCTACGAACATTTGTCTCTGAACTGCTTTGTGGAACTCCGACAGCACCTTCTGGACAGCAAGTTGGCTGACCCCCGGAAACTGGCCGTCGAGGCCGATCGCTGGGTGAGCACCAGAGTCCCCCAGGGGCCCGGGGGAGACTCTGGCCGAAACGAACAGGGATCTGGCCGCCAGAGGGGGGGGAAACCAGAATAGGCAGAGGGGTTCCCAGGGAGGGTCCCCACGCAGTCCCCCCCGAAAACAGCCCAGCTCCTCGCCTCCCACCATGCGCGCAGGGTTCCCCCCAGCCAAGCCAGGGCCCCGAGTCAGCCAAGCCTGCTTCCATTGCCAGCAACCAGGGCACTATGCCAATGACCCCCGCTGCCCGTTGTTCAAGAAGCCTGCCGCTGCAGGGCCCCCAGCGCGCCACATCACCTCAGTAGCCCTAGAAGAAGAGGAGGGAGAAGAGGAGTTCGAGGAAGCTGACCCCGCAGCGATGATGTTAGTCTCCCTGGGTGATAGGGAGATGGTCCCGGGAGCCCCCCTACCCGACAATACCGAGAAATACCGACAGCAGGTGACTGTCAATGGCCATCACATAGGGGCACTCCGAGACACTGGGGCCAGTATCACCGCCGTCAAACGGCACCTCGTCACCGAGGCCCAGATTGTTCCCCACATCTCCTGCAGGGTGATCGCAGCTGATAACTCCGTCCGCACCTGCCGGATAGCTCAAGTCCCGTTCGAATGGGGTGGCGTCTCTGGAGAGTTACGAGTAGCGGTCCGCTCCGACATGCCCGTGGACTGCCTGCTTGGCAACGATCTGGAGAGCTCCCCCTGGCAGCGGGTTGAGAAAAGGACCCACCTGGAGATGGTGGGCCTACCCGAGTGGGCCTGTGTGAGCACCAGGTCGATGACCGCCCGAAGAGCCACCCCCGAAGGGGCGACCTTAGAGGCGGTGCCGGCGACCCCTGAGGACCCCGAGGTCCCTGACCCCTCTGAGACCCCTGAGTTGTTGCCCGGGGAAAGCTTCCCCTCCGACGCCGGTCCCCTCGGTCCTGACGTCGAACCAACCCCGAGCTTGGGCGACCTTCCTGAGCTGGCCCAGTGGCGCCAGGAAGGAGGGCCGTCCCGAGAAGAATTCTGCCTAGAGCAGACGTCCTGTCCCTCCTTGGTTGGACCGCGGCAGCAGGCCGCCGCCCAAGCCGCGGGCGACCAGTCCGGTTCCCACTTTGTCTATTGGGAAAATGGCCTCTTGTACAGTGAGCAAAAGTCTGCCGAACTAGGGTCAGCCCGAGTGCTGGTGGTACCCCTAAGCTTCCGCGACTTTCTCTTAAACCTGGCCCACGATGTGCCCCTGGCGGGACACTTGGGTCAAGACAAGACATATCACCGCCTGGTCACGCACTTCTACTGGCCAGGCATGCGCTCCGATGTGGAGGCCCACTGTAAGTCCTGCCCCACGTGTCAGTCCAGCGGGAAGAGCGGCGGGAGGCGCAAGGCCCCCCTCCAACCCTTCCCCGTGGTCAGTACCCCCTTTGAGAGGGTGGGAATCGACATTGTGGGTCCCCTCGACCCCCGGACCTCCTTGGGCCACCGCTTTATCCTTGTCTTGGTGGACCATGCCACCCGCTACCCCGAAGCCATTCCCCTCCGAACGGTGACCGCCCCCGTAGTGGGGCGGGCCCTCATGGCCATCTTCTCCCGGGTGGGATTCCCCCGAGAAGTCGTCCGCGACCGAGGGACTAACTTCATATCGAAATACATGAAGTCCCTCTGGCAACAATGCGGGGTGACCTACAAGTTCACTACCCCCTATCACCCCCAGGGGAACGGTCTGGTGGAACGATTCAACCGGACCCTCAAGGGAATGATCATGGGTCTCGAAGAGCCCCTTAGGCGTAAGTGGGACGTCCTCCTCCCATGTCTCCTCTTCGCGTACCACGAAGTCCCCCAGAAGTCCCTAGGGTTCAGCCCTTTCGAGCTGCTCTACGGGCACCCCGTCCGAGGACCCCTCAGCCTGGTCAAGGAAGGGTGGGAGACAGCGGCCCCCGAACCCCCTCCCGATGTGTTTCGATACATCCTGGCCCTCCGGAACCAGACGAGGAAGTTCTGAGAACTGGCCGAGGCCAACCTCGAGGCCAGCCAAGAAGAAATGAAACGGTGGTACGACCAGAATGCCACTCTGGTCGAGTTCCAGCCCGGACAGCAGGTCTGGGTGATGGCCCCCGTAAAGCCCTGTGCCCTGCAAGACAAGTGGACAGGGCCCTTCAAGGTGGTGGAGCGCAAGAGTCAGGTGACCTACCTCATCGACATAGAATCCCCCAGGAACCCCTTGCGGGTCCTCCATGTGAACCGCCTCAAGCCCCACTTCGCCCGGTCCGAGTTGAGCTTGCTCCTCGCCACGGACGATGGGGAGGAAGAAGAGACGGAGCCTCTCCCCGATCTCCTGTCCACGAAAGAAAAAGATGGCTCCGTAGAGGGAGTAAGGCTCTCCTCCTCCCTCTCTTCCGAACAGCGCGAGGACTGTCGCCAGTTGTTGGGACAGTTCTCAGACCTCTTCTCCCTCACCCCTGGTGTCACCAGCTGGTGCGTCCACGACGTGGACACCGGAGACAGCCCACCGGTACGGCACAGAGCCTACCGCGTCCCTGACAGAGTCCGGGCCTGCATCAAGGCCGAGGTATCGAAGATGTTAGCCCTCGGGGTGGTCGAAGCCTCTGACAGCCCATGGGCTAGCCCCGTGGTCCTGGTTCCGAAGGCAGCCGCCCCCGGTGCTGTTCCTGAGCTGAGGTTCTGCGTTGACTACCGCGGGCTCAACGCAGTCACCAGAACCGATGCGCATCCCATCCCCCGAGCAGACGAGCTTATTGATCGCCTCGGGGCTGCTCGCTTCCTAAGCACATTCGACCTGACCAGTGGATACTGGCAGATCGCCCTCACCGAGGGAGCTAAGGAAAGATCCGCTTTTTCCACCCCGGATGGTCCCTACCATTTCCAGGTGATACCCTTCGGGATGAAGAACGCCCCCGCCACCTTCCAGAGGCTGGTGAACCAGGTACTGGCGGGGTTGGAGGAGTTCAGCGCTGCGTATCTGGACGATATCGCAGTGTACAGTACCCACTGGTCCGAGCACCTCCAGCACCTCTGGGCGGTGCTGACGGCCCTGAGAAGGGCCGGACTCACCATTAAGGCAAGCAAGTGCCCGATCGGACAAGGGTCCGTAGTCTACCTCGGGCACCAGGTCGGAAGCGACCTCGTAGCCCCTCTCCAGCCCAAGATCGATGCAATCGTGGCCTGGGAGGCCCCCACGTCCCAGACGGAAGTGCTGGCGTTTCTAGGGCTCACGGGGTACTACCGCCGGTTCATCAAGGAGTACGGCAGTATCGTAGCCCCCCTCATGGAGTTAACCTCCAAAAACCAGCCGAAAAAAGTTAGCTGGACCCCCACCTGCCAAGAGGCGTTTGAAACGTTGAAGCACGCCATGTGCACCGCCCCCATCCTACAGGCCCCCGACTACTCACGAGAGTTTGTAGTTCAGACGGACGCGTCCGAGCATGGCATAGTGGCGGTCCTGTCCCAGGTGAACGAGAACGGCCTAGACCGACCAGTGGCATTCATTAGCCGGAGGCTACTCCCTCGAGAACAAAGGTGGAGCACCATCGAGCGGGAGGCCTTCGCGGTAGTTTGGGCCCTGAAGAAGCTGAGGCCCTACCTGTTCGGTACTCACTTCCGGGTCCAGACCGACCACCGACCTCTCCGGTGGCTAATGCAAATGAGAGGGGAGAATCCCAAATTACTGCGCTGGTCCATCTCTCTCCAGGGAATGGATTTCACTGTAGAACACCGGCCTGGTGCTGACCACGCCAACGCAGACGGCCTGTCCCGATTCTTCCGCCTCAGCGAAGAGAACCCCCAAGAGGATGGGTAGTTCTCCCCGCCTTCAGCTGGGGGGGACGCGTGTTGGACCCGGCCTCATGGCGTGGTTCGCCTCTGTCCCTTCACACCCTGTGAGCGTAGGCCTGTACCCCGAGTCCCCTGCGCAGCCTCCCTGATAGTGTAGCCTACACCCCGAGCCTGGTCATCCCACTCCCAGTAAACCTAGATCCCCCGAGAACCCTGACCAAGCCTGCCTTCCCCGCTCCTCGCCCGGCTCCGAGCGCCTAACCATGCAGGCCCCACAAGGCCCGGACGCCATTTTTCCTTCCCGACATCCCTTTCTCCTTGGGCCTAGCGTGACCCCGGCCCCAGCAAAACCCAGACTCCAAAGACGAGCCAGTCCCAGCCAGGGGGTAAAGGGCTCCCCGAGTGAGATAAGCCAGGGAGTTTCGATGGCACCTCCGACCTCCCCTGAGGGGCCGGTATCTGTCACACCTTTGGGCCTCCCCTGTGGCCCAGTTTCGATCACCCCTCTGGCCTCCCCGAGGGCTGTCTCCAGACCCGCTGGGCGTCTGGGAATTCCCGGACCCATCTTTCAAAGGGATCAAAGAGCCAACCGCCGGACCTCACCAACGACCAGCCCCCAGGGCTTGAGACCTCTGCCTGCGAGGGTCCGGAGTTCAAAGAGCCACAGGACTATAACTGGGCCCGCCCAACAACTAGCGGGCAGTTGTATCTTGGACCTGAAGCCCTGCTGATCTGATCGCGGCTGACCTAAGACGAACTCATCGGAAACCATCGGAGCCCTGCTGACGCTGTCGCGGCTCAAGCTGAACTGAACCATCGGAGCCCTGCTGACGCTGTTGCGGCTCAAGCTGAACTGAACCATCAGAGCCCTGCTGACGCTGTCGCGGCTCAAGCTGAACTGAACCATCGGAGCCCTGCTGACGCTGTCGCGGCTCAAGCTGAACTGAACCATCGGAGCCCTGCTGACGCTGTCGCGGCTCAAGCTGAACTGAACCATCGGAGCCCTGCTGACGCTGTCGCGGCTCAAGCTGAACTGAACCATCGGAGCCCTGCTGACGCTGTTGCGGCTCAAGCGGAACTGAACCATCGGAGCCCTGCTGACGCTGTCGCGGCTCAAGCTGAACTGAACCATCGGAGCCCTGCTGACGCTGTCGCGGCTCAAGCTGAACTGAATCATCCGAGCCTTGCTGACCTCGTCGCAGCTCGAGGAGTACTCGGGTCCGGCTGGACCCTCGAGATCCCCATCACGACCTGAGCCGTCTCGACGGAAGTGAGGCAACCAGTACGATCATCATCCCGTATCCCCCGGCTCGAGGATTGAGAGCTGTGCGTAGGGTACGCCTCGTACTGTCCCAGAGACTAAAAGACTGTCCCGCTTCCCCCTTCCCGAACCTGCGACGATCTAGTGGTCCCGCGACCACAGTGTATATAAGAGTGCCTTTCTCGTTTTATTTCGTACATAAAGAACTTTTTACTTGAATCCAACGGTGTGGTGTCTGTTCGTAGTGTGGTGTGAGCTCAGTGTGTACGATCCTAGACTCGAAGTCCTCCCCGGTGGGGACCTCACGATCAAAGACTCGGCAAGTTCTGTGGGAGAGAGGGGTCTTGGGGTGACCGGGTGAGCATAACCTGGCCCTCTGAGATCGCCCCTTCTAACATGGAACTATCTGCTGCTGGTTCCCAGAATTGGCAGAACCACAGAAATGTTTGGTCAATGAACGGGGGTGCCAGAGGCAGGGTGTCTTGCTTGTGGGTCTGAAGACAAAATGGATGTCACACACAAAATGGGTGCTTGTCTGAATGAAAAAATGGCTGTCAGGCAGAAACAGGGAAATGATGGGGCACAATTGTCAATTGTATTTCCACATTCCCTCCTTGCCCCAGAGTGTACCTACATTATATCTCAATTTGCATGAGATCATCTATACATTCTTGTAGCATAATTCTTTGCCTTTCTCTCTGCTGGACAAGTGGTTTAGGAATGCAGTTTGCAGCGCATAGACCGCACAGGGCAGGACCACATTGGATGCAAAGGCAGCATCCAGTTATTATCAGGAATATTATACCTGCTGCTGACAGCAGTTGCCATCCCCAGGACGATATTATCTTCCAGAACCAATCAGACCACGTCCAAGTGCCAGGTTCTTGATGTAAACTTAAGGCTATCTTGTGTAATTTTGTTATGGCCGTGTATACAGATGGAGAATTATCAGGAATAAATATACAGCAGCTAGAGCCTATAATTTGACAGGCTCCGCCTCTGTCAACCAGGATAATGTCAAGGACAAGGCGATTTTGGAGAGTAACCAATCGTATAGCGGACTGCTCCTGGGTTAAGCTCCCCAGGTCAGACGCCGTCTGGTTTACAACAGCCTCTAAGGTCCTTGTCAACCTGCGTATAAGCTTGCTGTTCTGTACAGGGACAACAAAGAAGAAGAACCCTTTGTTAAAATCTGTATACTGTTCCCATGAGGTTTCTGTTTGGTCAACCAAGGAGGTATCGATCGTTCTTTTATGTCTGACATGGGGCACTAGGAGGTCTGGGTGGTAAGTGGATGGGGCCACAGGGGGTAACAGGAATGCTATATAGCAAGTTCCCCCCCCAGTTCAAGGGCAGCTGCACATAGGCCGTTTGGCCACAGACTAAATAAGTATGGTGAGATGCTAGAAATGAGGACTTTCCTCTGTCTTCAAAACTTATAGTGGTATGACAGTCACTGTGTCTTAATGGAACAGAGCCATTTTTCTGGATGCACAGGTGTCCTTTTACTGGTGAGACCGAGATGGAAGGGGGACCAGCATTCTTTTTAGGTTTGGTATTTAACATCTTGTAGGACATGGTCATGTTCCCGTGCTTGTATTCTTCACTTTCTAGGACTGTACCTGTCGCCTGAGGATTTCCATCCTCATTTGGGTAACAGGCAGCATTAAGTACCTTGTTTAAGTCCCCCCAAGGCTACCCATTCTTGCATGAATTATTTCCGTCAGGGCAGGAGATGGGGGTAGTATCGTCAGCTGTTATTAGGGTGGACCAGGCTTCACAAGTCCCATTATAGGAAAATGGAAAGGGGAAAAGAGGCATCCCTCCCTTTTTCTGATGAGGTGGGAGGCGGCCACATATCCAGCAACTTGTGCTATTGCTGGCCTGATGAGTGTAGTGTAACATCTGTATAAAGGTATTGTTTTGCAAGGCTAGTCTTGAGGGGGTAGGTCATGATATGTGTGTTCCTGAGTGCTGTTGGGTGCTTGAGAGGTGTGTGGTGTTGGAGGAAAAACAGTGTGGAGGATCCAACCAAGACACGTCATAATGGTTATGAAGAAAAACAATATCATTAAACATATGATAGAACCACTACGCAATTTCTTAAAGTTCTTGTTTCTGCGTTTCATTCTATCTTTTTCCCACATAGTCAAGGTGTTTAAATCCATCCCCATGCTCCAACCGCTTCACCATTGGACCTGCGCCCAGTGGACTTAATTAGCTAGAGTCCGGATGGCAGACCTCAACTTTGATTTATATTCTTGTTGTGGGGTCAGTTACAAGGGCACAAAATATTGTTCTGTTACAATGTCACTAGGGTTGGCAGTGTGGCCGGCAACAGTGTCTCTTTGTCCAAAATATTTCCGGCAGTGGCTCGTGTGTAGCCAGCCCTTCCTGCCTTCGACCTTCACCGCCGTCCACGTGGTTAGGAGCGCGAGCTTTGGAGTCTTCCACCTGGGCTGAAGAGGACTGGTCATGTCGAAGTTTCTTATCATCACCCAGTCGCCGGGTCGAATGGTGTGTTCTCCAGGGGCGGTTTTGTCAGGGAAGGCTGCAGCGACCTGTGAACGACAAGATTGGAGTGCAGACATCAAGGAAGCCAGGTAATCAGTCAATATTCTGCTGTCTACATCAGTAATTCTTTTAGGCATTGGCGTACCCCACATAATTGGTGGCCTGCCAAAGACCACCTCATACGGAGATAGACCAGTTCTGGAATGTGCTACCATACGCATGTAGAAGAGGGCAACCGGTAAGGCTACCATCCAGTCCATGCCTTTGTCTGTACATATCTTGGCCAATTTTGTCTTCAAAGTCTGGTTGTGTCTCTCTACTAGACCTGCTGCTTGAGGATGTCTTACACAGTGAAATTTCCAAGTGTACCCTAACAGAAGAGACACTTGCTTCATGAGTTCAGAGGAGAAGGGCTTGCCGTTGTCTGAGAAGATGACGCGGGGCAATCCATATCTCGGGAAATATTCTCTTACTAGTTGCTTAGCAGTTGCCGTTGCAGTGTAATCTGGGACGGGATAGGCTTCTATCCATCTGGTCAGAGCACATACTACAACTAGCACATACTTGTGACCTCTACATCTCTCCATCTGGATATAGTCCATTTGGAGAACTTCAAATGGATGATCAGGGGGTTGGAATCCACCCTGCTCCACCTTTGTGCCTTTACCTGGGTTGAACTGATTACAAATCATGCACGTTTTAACTTTTTGTTTGGCTGCAGCTCTCAAATGTTTGTTGTGCCATATGTTCTGTATGCTGTCTAACATTGCTTTTTCTCCCAGATGCGCTGGTCCATGTATGGTGTTTATTATAACCTGTACCATAGCATCCGGCAGAAACCATACTGCTCTTTCAGGTGTCATCCAACCCTGATCTGTAAGGACCCCTCCTTTTTCCTTCCATTCTAGCAGTTCCTGTGGTGTGGTGTGACTTTGGAAATCCTGGATGTCAGAAAAGGGGTCTCGTATTGCGTATTGGCGGTGTAGTATATTCAATTCTGTGTTTGCTGCTAATTTGGCTGCACTGTCTGCGGAATCATTTCCTTTTGATATTTCATCGGTTCCTTTTGTGTGCGCTTTACACTTTAATACTGCAACTTTCGCTGGTAACTGACTGGCCTCTAAGAGGGCAGTGATGAGTGTAGCATGCTGTATTTTAGACCCGTGTGATGTGAGGAATCCTCTCTCTTTCCATAATGTGCCGAAGTTGTGTAGAACCCCGAAAGCGTACTGTGAATCAGTGTAGATGTTAACTGACTTTCCTTTTGCTAAGTGACATGCTCGTGTTAGTGCTATGAGTTCGGCTGTTTGTGCCGACAGTATCTCTATCTTGTATGCTTCCAAAGTGTTTGTACCATTTGTGACGGCATAGGCTGCTGCTAGTTCTCCAGTGGGGAGTCTCATGCAAGAACCATCAACAAAAAGTGTCATTTCTGCCTTAGAAAGGGGAGTATCTTGTAAATCTGGTCTGGGTTTGGTCACTAAATCAATTATGTCAATACAATCGTGAAGTTGTTCAGTAGGAGAGGTCAGTGGCAACAGTGTTGCTGGGTTTAAAATGTTGCATCGTCTAATCTCAATATGTGGCTGAAAAAGCGTCATCTCATATCCGGTGAGTCTGGCTATTGCCAGATGCTGTGTTTGCATTCTGTTTAGCAGAAGTTCTACAGCGTGTGAGACCTGGACTATCAGATGATGTCCCACTACAATAGCATCGCTTTGTCTAATAGCTTGTGCAGTAGCTGCTACTGATTTTAGACATGCAGGTAATGCTTGTGCTACTGGATCTAATGTATTTGAAAAATAACCACATGGTCTATGTCTGTCTGCTTGAAGTTGGGTCAGGACTGATAGTGCTGTACCTGAGTTTTCTGTTACAAACAAGGTAAAATCTTTGGTGTAATCAGGTGTTGCTAACACTGGGGCTTGACACATAGCCTTTTTAAGAGACTGAAAAGCTTGCGAGTGTTCATCTGTCCAGGGTAATTGTGGAGTAGCGCCAGCTTCGTATGTTGTCAGCTGCACTAATGGTTTAGAAATTAGTGCAAATTGCGGGATCCACTGTCTACAATATGAGGTGAGACCAACAAAAGCTCGAACTTGTTTCTGTGTTGTTGGTTGTGGTATTTGTTGTATGAGCTGGATGCGTTCCGGTGTAAGCTGCCTACCCTCCTTTGACAGCAAGTGCCCTAAGTATGCCACTTGCTGTAAACAAAATTGGAGCTTACCAGGGGAAACTTTATGGCCATTTGCAGCTAGGAATTCTAGTACTAGTGGTGATGCTTCAGCACATGCTGCGTCAAATCTGGCCATAATGAGGATATCATCAACATATTGTAGTATGGCTGTATCCGTGGGCATTTGAATAGTATCCAATTGTCTTTTGAGCGCTTGGCTATATACACTTGGACTTTCGGTGAAACCTTGAGGAGCTCTTGCGAATTGGAAACTTCGTCCTTGTAAGGAGAAGCCGAAAAGGTATTGACTGTCTGGGTGAATGGGTATACTGAAGAATGCGTTTTTTAAGTCAATGACAGAAAAATGCGTTGCTTCTGCATCTATGGCTGTGAGTAAAGTGGAGATGTCTGGGACCGCAGGGTGTTGTGGAATGACACATTTATTGAGCTCTCTCAAATCCACCACTAGTTTGTAGACAGGTGGTGTTCCTGGTTCCACTTTTTTATGAACTGGTAAAACAGGGGAATTGCAAATGTTCAAAGTTGTTTCTTTAATCACACCTGACTGTATTAGGTTCTGAATAATTAACATTAATGCTTGTTCAGCTTGAGGTGGAATTTTGTATTGTCTTATACGTGGTAGTTGGGCTCCCTCTTTCAGTGTAACCTTGTGAGGTGTTATTTCCATACATCTTACTGTGGTGGAATCAGTGGCCCAAAGGGTATGTGGCAAATCTTTCGAACGCTCATCTAATTCTCTACTTGTGTAGTGGCCCTTAAAATCTCGTAGAAATAATCTGACATCTTTAGGTGAGCAAACAATAACAGCTCCTAATTCTTTCAATGTTTTTATACCAAGCAAATTTTCTGGACATGATTTTGTCAATATAAGATCTGTAGTTGTCTTGAGGGGACCAACCTGCAAGGGCAGTGGTTTTGACGTGGCGTTTGTCACAGGTTGTCTGGAGAAACCCAGAGAAATATTTTTTTAACCCGAGAGACGAGCCTCTGGGACCACTTGATGGCTTATTGTTGTTTTACTGGCCCCAGTGTCTAGTAGAAACTTTCTATCCTCCCCAAGAAGTCGGACCTCTATAAATGGGCCTTTCTGATCTACTGGGATGGGGATTAGGGGCAATTTGTCATCTTTTCTCCCTGGGCAACAACATGAAAAATCTGGGTAGTATTCAGTGTAGTCGCGGTCTATAATGTTCATTTGGGCCATTTGTGTTGTCGGTGGAACTGAAGGTGTTGAACTGCCGTGGGAAACATTCTGTTTTGGCTGCTATGGACGAGGCTGTGTCTTACCAGTAGCCAAATTGTGCTTTAAGACAGGGCAGTCTTTAACGAAGTGTCCCGTCTTTTTGCAATTATTACAAGTGCTCTTCACGTTTGTCTGGCTACCTGGTGTCTGTTGGCGCTGGGGTGCAGTTTGGGCTACTAATGCTTTCATCTTGGTGTCTTTCATGCGTTTCTTATCATTTTCTTCTTCATCCCTAATGCTATTTTGGTGATATTGTAGCATTTGTAACACCTGTGGTGGTGTATGTGCTTGCCAGGTACTTTCTACTTTTAGCACTCTTTCCTTAATAGCTGGCAAGGCGTTGTCTACTAATTTGGAAACAAACAGATGCGGGTAAGCTTCCCTTGTCGGCGTAAGGCCGCTATTTACCGCAAAACATTTTTCAAGTCTGGTGTAATAATCTCCTATGTCTTCACCATGTTTCTGTTTGCAGGAGGAAATGGTATCCCAGTCCTCCTTTTTCACCGTCAGTAACTGTGGTAGCACCTTTAAAATAGTGCCAGGAAGTGCTTTTAGTCTGTCTGCTATACCTTGAACCTGCTACTCTAGTATTTTCGTCATTCTGAAGTTCGGTCCATCTAATGTGTTCACCTGCTACTTCCCAATCTTTTTCTTTTAGTTTGTCATATATACCCGATGGCAACAATAATTTCAGAATTGCTGTGATATCAGAAAGAGTATATGTTCCTATCATTAATACATCTCCTAATTCTTTAAAGAATCCAGCAGGATCCTTTGAGTGGGAGGGAACCATCTCTTTTATCCTTAGTAACTCAAGTTTTGTCAAGGGTACATAAATAAAAACGCGTTGTAGCGCGCCATTCGTGTCAGCTCTGGGGTGGACTTCTCTCATGGGGAACTGGCTTGTTTGAGGAAGTCTATTAATTGGTCCACAAGTATTATTGAAAGATTTATATTCAGTCGTTTTCTGGTATTTCTGTCTAAAATCTATAAATGTGTTGAGAAAAACTGAACTATTGTGGAGGAACATGTTATCAGCGCAGTCAGACAGAAAATCTTCGAGTCTTGGATCATGTTTAAAATGAGTGTCATTGAGTGTGATGAGATGTTGTACCATGTAGAGACTTGCTAATCTTTTTTTTTTTTTTTTATTTTTTTTTTTAACAAAAACTTTTATTGTATCATCATGCACATATACAGCACTTGGCCTACAACCCACAATGGGCCGGCTGCTAGATGAAGGCAAAAGACAAATAACGATATTCCCAGCAGATACAACAGCATTACATAAGAATATAGGACTGTTACCAGTTATCATAGTAGGCCATCGTAGCACATTATCAATTTACAATTTCAATCAATCTCTGTTTGGTATATCGCAGTAACAACAAACCAGTATACTTCCCCCCCACCCAACAACCCAGAATCCAGTGTAACAGCTGTGGACATAACAATGATCGGTAGACAGTCCTGACAAGGAGGCTTGTAATTATTGCGGCAGTGTATTAGGCAGTGGACATTACCAGCATCTCTACAATAGGCACCTGAGGCCGGCATTGCATATAATGGATCAGTAAGGTTCTCTCGATCAGCAAGTTCACGAGAACTCGTCACAGGACAAGACAGGAAGTAATAATACTCCAAGTGGTTGGCCGTAGCCGGCATCCATCCAGGTAAGCACCTAGACAGTACCCTCTCTCTACGGGCAGGTATCAGTCGTTGTCAACCTTGGACAACATATATGCCGTGTAGGGGCCCCACACGTCCAGCGGGCGTGAGTTCGCAGGTAGTTCTTCATAATAACAATTCAGCTGATCACGACAGTACGCCATATCTTGCAGCCACAATTTAACATCAGGTGCTCGTCTACCACCCCAACAGGTCGCTACCTTGCGTTTGGCAAGCTGCAATGCTAGTGAAACCAGCTTCCTCTCTCCAACTGGGACAGCATGTGTCATACCTAGTAGACATAGGCGTGGGTCTTTGACAATCTCAGTCGATATCATAGCAGATAGCGCCGAGGTCACCTCGCTCCAGAAAGCAGACACTCTCGCGCATTCCCATGCCAAATGATAAAAATTAGCACCATCCATGCCGCAACGTACACAGCCTGGGGATTCACGTATACCGTACTTGGCCAATTGTGCAGGCGTGTAATACCATTGATGCAGAAATTTATACTGTATAAGGCGAAAATTCCCATTCGCTGCAAACTTGCCAGTCATAGAGCAGCATTCCATCCATTCATCATCAGTCAACTGCTCAGGTAGACACGCATCCCATCTAGCCTTCGCGGCCTCACTCCCCCCTCCTTCATCCTCCTGCGATGCCTTATACAGGCGCGATATCAGCTTCGCCCTAGAAGTTGTAGTATATATTAACTGTAAGGCACCCAGCGTGAGTGGCTCCGCCGGAAAGGAGGAATACAGGGTTCTTATCGCTGCTCGCAATCTAACATAAAGGAAGGTGGCCATAGTGGCATTTGGTGTCCGATCCAGCAGATGTTGTAACGGTAGAAATTGAGCATTCGGAAATATATCGCTCATAGTGGTTACCCCAGCCCCCTGGAGCACCTGCATTGCCCCTACTTCTCCTGTAACCGATATATCTGTATGGTATAGCAGCGGCATTCCCGGTGCATAAAGGGGTAATCTGTTAGATCGCTTGCCCAATTCTCCCCATGCCTTAGACGTGCACTGAACCGTGTCTACCTCATCCCTCTCATATATGGAGTGAGAATTAACTATCATCGCCCTGAGGGGTCTTGGCTGTACCGCACTGGCCTCCAAGGCCACATGTGGTGTGTACGGTGGTGCTGATAGCCAGTAAGTGGCGAAATGAGCCTGTGCACATAAGAGACTTGCTAATCTTTGATGTGAGCGTGGTAATGCTAGAAAAAGTTGGGCTATGAGATCATTGTCATATATCTTATATTGAGAGACCCATAGGGTCGCAGTTCTGGCTATTTCCTCCTCCTCCGGTGTAAGCGGAGGTTCCTGGTCTAACCAGTAGTCTAATGCATTGGATGTATTTTCAAATAACTCGTCTGGAGATGACCGTTCAGAGTGACCTTGGAGGAATGTAGGCGGGAGTGTTCGTGAATTAGGGGCGGAGGAACGAACGGGTAAGACTTTTTCAGTAGGTTCAGTAATTTCCTCCTCAAGTTTCTTATTCTCTTCATTTGTTTGCAAGTTTTGCAGAATACGGGTCACCTTACGGGTGAACCTGTCTAGTGCATCATTTATAAGTTCTAGACTAGTGTGGTCGGATGCGGAATCTAATAAGTCAAAAAGTGAAACTGGTACATTTCTTTCCTCTGCTTGTATGTGTTTTATGAAACAGCAAAGGAGGAACCTATACATGTGCATTTTTACAGGGTGTGATCTTCTTGTAGTCATAGCGTTAATGGCTCGTGAGTTCTCTCCAGTACGAAGAAACTCAGAGGCCACTTGAAGAAACGTGTCGATTGCTGGTAGATGTCTTATTTCTTCCCAGGAGTCATGAAGTATTTTACTTATTCGGCCCGCCTCCCCTGTGTTGCTTGGAGTCGGGTCATAGGGGCAGTCGGGAATTGTTTTACCTGGGTCTGGACCTACGGCACCCCCTTCTTGAGTGAGAGGTGGTGCGTTATGTTGTAAAAGGGGTGGCGGAGGCAGAGGGTGTTGAATTACTGGAACCTCATATGGAGGTGGAGTATCTAAGAGGAAATTGGTGAAAGTATCCTCTGGTGATGGGGCAGTAGGTTGTGTCTTAGGTGATGCAATGTTAAGGTTTTCAGGTGCAGATGGCAATACAGGATAAAAACTAGTAGAAATGGCTGATTGTTCCCTTTTATTCCTTTCACTAACTACTTCTTTCCCTATTTCTTGTAACTGTTCTTTCTTGGCCTGTTCTGACATTCTCTTACCTTTTTCAACTTTATGTAATTCCTTCTGTTGCCTCCTATGGGCTTCTTTTCTCCATAATTCCACCGAGTCACTTTGTGACTGGCGGACTCCCTTTTTCTTCCACAACTGTTCCTCTAATTTTATAATACATTCCATGTCAAAAGTACCATTTTCAGGCCATCTATATCTGTGTACTAGGTCTTTAGTATAATCCACCCATAAATCACAATAAATAATTGCACCGACACCATGTTTTGCATACATAAAGTGTCCTGGAGTATCCCGAGGAGGAAGGGGAATTTCCTTCTCAAGAGTACTCCTTTTGGTTGCTATCTTACGTATTTTCGAGAAAATAGGCATGATGGCAAGACTTTTCAAAGATTTAGAATTGAGAGAAAAAGAAAAACAAACAGAACATATATCTTTACCGTACCCACGAAAGTGGTGAGTCCGTCTTTTATACTAGTTTAGCAGTCCTCACAAAATAAGTGAGAAACCAACAAAAACATGTATCTTTACCGCACCCACAAAGTGGTGAGTCCGTCTTTTATACTAGTTTAGCAGTCCTCACCAAAGATAGGTGAGAAACCAACAAAAACAAGTATCTTTACCGCACCCACAAAAGCTGTGGGTTCGTCTTTATACTTTTCAGCAGTACTCACCGAAAAAAATAACTGGAAGGCCTCTTGAAGATCTTGAAATGCGCGCAGCTTCTAAGGTGGGGCTCGCAGAACCTCGGACTCGTCTCTTCACAGGTTGGACTTTGGTTCAGGACGTTACGCACTTTTCCTCACCGCCTCGTGTGGATGCTGGGCCGCAGTCGGTCCCCCTCTTCGCCTCGAGGGAGTTAGCGGGAATTCCCCGCGTTGTGAACTTTGAAGTCCGTCAAAGGTCAGGAGGGGACAGTACCGGGTCCAATATCGCCGGTGCATGGGGAAAAGGGAACGGCCTGTTCGGGCGCCAATTAATGTGGTAAATTAATTCAATATTACCTCATCTCAGAATTTCTATACTTAATAATCATAATTTCAGTCAAAGCAAAGAGAGGGGTCCGTGGTGCTCGAGTAAAAAAAAAAAAGTTCCAGTAACTCGAGTTAAGGGGAGAGCTCCAGCACCAAGCGGGTACAGGAGTGGTCTGCAGCTTTATTCACACATCAGAATATTTATACAGTTTTCAGTCAATAGGAAAAAGAAGAAAAGAGAAGTGACAAGAAAAAGGGAAGTGACAAGTAGTAATTTCCAACAGATGTGTCAAGGTAGGGGCGTGTCTTGTGTCTCGTGAGAGGGCATGCAATGTGTGGAAATGTGTTCTCTTTCAGTTGAAGGCCCTTCCTCATTCGGGGGTTTATCTCTGGCTTAGAGTCAAGAACAGGAACCATCTTGTGTAAAACAGGAACTATCTTGCTGGTTCTGGGAATTGGCTGAACCACAAGAGTCAAATAGAGGAACTATCTTGTGTAAAGCAGAGACCATCTGCTCTCTGGCTTGCAGTCAAGAACAGGAACTATTTCTTAAAACAGGAACTATCTGCTGGTTCTGGGAATTGGCTGAAGCACAGGAAGGGGTGGTTAATGAACCAAGATGCCAGGTGCAGGGTGTCTTACAGTTAAGAACAGGAACTACTTCTTAAAACAGGAACTATCTGCTGCTGGTTCCCAGAATTGGCAGAACCACAGAAATGTGTGGTCAATGAACGGGGGTGCCAGAGGCAGGGTGTCTTGCTTGTGGGTCTGAAGACAAAATGGATGTCACACACAAAATGGGTGCTTGTCTGAATGAAAAAATGGCTGTCAGGCAGAAACAGGGAAATGATGGGGCACAATTGTCAATTTTATTTCCACAGACCTCCTCCTGGTAGTGCTCCCAGATCCATTATAGCGTGTTTTTTAAATTACAGGGATAGGAACACTGTACTAAGAGTGGCAAGAGAGAAAAAACAGCTGACCTATGATTGTGTATCCTTCACGGTGTTTCCTGATTTTACGACGCATGTACAGGAGGAAAGGTGCAAATTTAATATAGTCAAACAAAATTTGAGACAACCTCAAGTGGATTAAGCCCTATTATACCCGGCGAGGCTGTGAGTTACATACCAGGGCACTCAAAGTATATACACGAAACCGCAACAAGTGGAGGACTTCCTCAAGAAACTTAAATGACGAAAGGCTACGACTCCAGAGAATGATGGCGCATCAGAGACGCACTTATCAGATGTGGAATGAGTTCTTCAACAGCGTGTGATAACTTTGTTCTATTTGCTTTATTTTCAGGCTCTCGGTGCAAATGTGAAACCACTGGTTCTTTTTCTATCTATATTGATGGTCATTGAGTGATACACAGGTTTATCTTTGGTAATTTGTTATGGACTTCATGCTGGCACTGTTGTAGCAGGGCGGAACGTGGTGGATAAGGAGAGCCGGAAACACTCGCTGCCTTTAAGGGGACTTCACAGCCGGTGTGGAATTCCTGAATAGGTGTGAGGTACCCATGGGCCTCCTGGTAGTAGTACCCCTAACGGGAGTACCCCTGATTTATTCTTCTTCTTGGTTGTTGGGGGGGAGGGATTGCAAGATACTGGCATGATTGGGATGCTTCAGTGGGCGGGGGGAGGTAAGGGAAGGGTTGTTCACAGCGTTGACAGTACCATATGCTCTATGGGTGCGTTTCATGTTATTCTTTGGGATGATGTGCTCTACTATTTCATGTCCCCGACTTGTCAGTGTGATGACCTAAGAAAATATGGCAACGAAGGGGGGTGAATCAGAGTGGAGGGTGATGTCATGGAATGTTAGGGGGTTAAATGATGCCAGGAAATGCAGACAGATTTTGAATTATCTGGAGCGGCATCAGATACAGGTGGTACTGCTGCAGGAGACGCATATACATCCGAAATCGCATAACACCTGTGCTTGTAAATGGGCGAGTGTACGAGTTTTTTCTTCATACTCCTCTTATGCAAGAGGCACAGCCATTTTGGTTAAACAATGGACACCCTTTGCACATGCTGGTACAGTGGTGGATCCTCAAGGGGGGTATACCATTGTGTGGGGGAGAATGGGTAGGGATTCTGTTACGATCGTGAGCTACGCCCCCAATGTGGATACGCCTGAATTTTTTACATCCCTGTGGGGTAAGATATTGGATCTGGGATCTACACATATTATCTGGGGGGGAGATTTTAATGTAGCCTTGGTTCCTGCTTAGGACAGATCTGATGCTGCAGCCCATTATAATACCAGATCCCGAGAGGTGCCGGAGGGCATAGTGGAAGAATGGGGTGTATGAGATAGTTGGCAGTACCTGCATCCAATTACAAGGGAGGGGACCCACTTTACATCACACACCGGGACATGGGCAAGGTTGGATAATTGCCTGATTTCTAAGGGGTTGGGACCTGGCATGGGGAATGCTACGCATCTCGCTAGGACCTATTCTGATCATTGCCCTGTACGAGTTACACTCACTATACCTGGTTTTGATAGGCCCAGGCCCACCTGGCGAATGCAACCGAATGCGCTGCTGGACTCGGTATTCCAAACAGAACTTGGGGAGGATATAACGGATTTTTTTGTGCAGAATAAAGGATCAGTAGACAGTGTGGAGGTTATTTGGGAGGCTTTTAAAGTCACGAAACGGGGGTATTGTATTTCTAAAAGCTTTGAAGTGCTGAGAGAAATACAGCGCACACTGAGGAAGCTGGAACAAGACCTGAAGAGGCTTGAAGGTCGGAAGCGGGTGGGGAAACAGGGCAAGTTCAGAAGGAGTTTAGGGCCAAATTATCTGAATATGAGGAAGAGGCTTCCAGGGAGGTTAAATTTAGAGGGCAATACTGGGTGGCCCGTAAGTATGGGGAAGCTGAACATCCAGGGAGAGCTTTGTCTGAAATAACTTGGAGCCCGCGATTTAACACTCAAGTACTAGAGATAGAGAAAACAGGGGGGTGAGGATCTGTCGGGACACTGTGGGGATACTTGGAATCTTCACTTCACATTAAGGGAGGTGGATCTTGATGCATTTAAGGGGAATGTAGCGTTGTGTTGGCTTAGCGATGTTCATAGGGAGTTTCTCAGCTCTGCTTTTGAAATTGATGAAATCAGAGAAGCTATCATGACATTGAAAACTGGGAAAGTGCCAGGCTTAGATGGCATACCTGCCGAGTTCTATAAATGCTACATAGATGTAATGGCGCCTGTCCTAAAGGAAGTTTTTGAAGAGTCCCATGAAGTGGGAATACTCCCCCCCCCCTCCATGAGAGAAGCAGTAATAACATCCCTATTAAAGCCCGGTAAATCTCCTAAGGTTTGCTACTCTTATAGACCATTGTCGCTCATCAATTGCAATACAAAAATCTTAGCCAAGGTGCTGGCCACGCGATTGACTCTGCTTATGGATAGAATCATTCTTCCCGATCAGTCTGGGTTCGTTCCTGGTAGGGCTACTACTAATTTACGTACTTTATACTCTCTGATACAGACGTGTCATCAGAATTTCCAATTGCTACTGCTTTTTTAGACGCCTCCAAGGCATTTGATTCTGTAGAGTGGGGATATCTATTTGGCGTCCTGCAGAGAATGGGATTTCCTAAGTTATTTATCTTGTGAGTTCAATTGTTGTATCATCAGCCCTCGGCTAGGGTGTTGATAAATGGTCATCTGTCTCCGGCTCTATCCATATCGCCTGGTACCCGGCAGGGATGCTTGCTTTCCCCGCTACTTTTTGCCATTGCGATTGAGCCATTGGCCTCTAGGCTGTGTCAGCTCATCGGGAGAGGGCGTTCCAGTGTTTCCAGCGACAGGTCCTGATTTCCTTATACGCAGACGATGTCACATTATACATTAGAGATCCGCAACAGAATTTTAACCCCCTACTGCGAGAGTTTTTAGTGTTCAGCCGTCTGTCGGGTGTTAATATAAATTGGGGAAAATCAAAAAAAATTCCGCTTTCGTCTGCGATCACTAAACTTCAGTTCGACTTTCCTCTTGAATGGTGTGACTCCGATCTCCGATTCTTGGGAATACAGGTGTCTAGGGATAGGGAAGAAACAATTCGGCTACACTACGGTACAGCGATAACAAGATTGACCAATAGCGTCACGCGTTGGATCTCGTTGCCCCTGTCGCTTGCAGGAAGAGCTTCACTCATAAAAATTATGGTCCTCCCTCAGTTTCTTTATCTATTTTTAAATGTCCCTTATTATCCCGGGAAGTTCTTCTTTAAAACTCTACGTGCTAAATTGACCGGTCTCCTATGGGGAGGTAAACAGCCACGACTTAAATGGTCCGTCCTCACACAACCATATGATAAGAGCGGATTTGACATTCCAGACTTTGAAGTATACTATGTAAGTGCGCAGGCACACTATGCATATCATTGGATGTGACCCACACCATTCATGCTACAATTAGCATACAAAGGATTGGCTGGCACATCCTCTTACACTGAGTGGTTTTATACATGGACCTGTGCGTGCCCTTAAGACACCACTCACGACGGTCACTATCACGGTGGATGCGTGGAGACGTATGGCGAATCTCTTGGGGTACCAATTATTATATTCTCCGCGGCTCCCATTAAGATATCATCCAAGTATGGTTTTGCTACAGGAAGTCGGCTTTCGGGCTATGTGCAAGCGGCTTCATATCTTTACTTGGGGAGACCTGTTCCAGGATGGTTTGTTCCGCTCCTTGGAACACCTGTTCCGGGAGGTGCAACCCACACCTTTAGATGTCTTTTTGTATGTGCGATTGAGGCATGGGATGAAAGGGATTATTCCAGCCTTCCCCCGTGAACCGGAGATTTTCGGTCTGCTACATTACATGCTTAGTTCTCCGGATGGGAAGCATATGGTGTCGGGGTTGTATAGGTGCATACGCATGCATCGACAGGATATAGAGAGTTTAGCCCGCATACACTGGAGTGGGGATTTGGGAGTGGAAGTGACGGATGAGCAATGGAGCTACTGCTGCAGATTAACAGAACATATATTGGCTAGTTGTTGGTTTAAGGTAATACACTACAAATTCCTGCAGAGAGTATATTACACGCCTGCCAAGAAGTTCAGGTTTCAGCTGTTGGACAGCGATAGATGTGATCGGTGTGGGAGACCGGGCGCAGGCTTCCTGCATTTGGCATGGGAGTACCCGAGGGTGTGGGACTATTGGACACAGCTACACACCGCTCTTGAACACATGCTAGATACTGAACTGGCGAAGGACCCGTTGGTTATGATAATGGGGTATACAGCACATGTGCCCAAGCAGTATAGAAAGTTCCTTGATATTACCCTTCTTTTAGCATAACTCAGGGTCGCCTGTCGTTGGGGTAGGGGACGAGCCCCAAAGTTCAAGGACTGGATGCGTGATGTTGTGTATTGCCAGGAACAAACATCTGTATATGGGGAAACACAACCGGTAGCCTCTAGACCAAGGGATATATGGGGCCACTTCAAGCATACCTCGCCCGTGAGGGGGAGGAGGGATCCGATTCCTTTCTGGAGAATGGCTCGTGACTCCTAGAAGATCACTCTTGCTTGTCAGCTGATTGGGACTTTGGGATCTTATATATGCACTATGGTTGATTAACGATGAGCTTGTATGAGTGACATTGATTTATAGGATTGATATGGTCTTGATATCCCCTGTTCATGTATTAACATTTCTGCCAACTGATGCACCCTGTTTGTAAATATCCCGTTGCCGCCTAGAAAAACTATAGTTTGGTTGGGACATTATGGTGCACTCATGGAGACTGTCGAACAATATTGTCATTATTTCTTCAAAGTGATTTTTTTGATGTCATGCTGTATGGTTAAGTATTATTGTATGTTTCTGAAAAACATCATAAATAAATAAAATTTAAAAAAATAAAAAGAAGTCAGGTGGGAATGGTGTACTCCTTTACACTTGATGGGATACCCTTCTCTCTTGAGGGATAGATGATGCACTGGTGCACTTTTTAGCATATTTGCACAGAGATATGAAGGCCAGAGTCAGAATCAGTATGGTCGGAAAGATATCTAAAGATATAGAAATTTCACGGGGATGAGGCAAGGGTGTGTTTTGGTCCCTCTTTTATTTATTTTATATATTGACAAGCTTCACCCCTTTTTAATTAATGCTACCCCAGGTGTACCCAAAATCAAAGGCATACCGCTCCTGTCCCTTCTTTATGCAGACTATGCCATGCTGATGGCAAAACCCCAAAGGCTCTGCAATTGATAGTGAGTGCCTTTGTGGACATTATGGGCACTCTGAACTTGCAAACCAATTTCTTTAAATGCTATATTATGGCATGCGGCCCGAGGAGTAAGCAGCTAGCAACCCTTGCTGTAGGCGTGAACAGTCTAAGATGTACCAGCACTTTTTCTTATTTAGGGGGTTACTTTCTCTGCATCAGGATCCTGGATATCCCGTGTTTCTCAGAGTAGGTCTAAGATGTCGTGTTCATTATACAATCTTCCCCAGCCGCTGAGGGGCACATTTATGAAACCCGATATTTTCCTGTTGCAACGTATGGGGCAGGGATACGGGGTCCTCTAACAGCGATCCCATCCAAACTGAAGAAAACAGGTTTTGTAGAAGGGGCTGCCGGCCCCCACATCATCTTTGTCTGTGGTCTGTCATGAAGAACTGGGTTTAACATATGTGTCAGATTATATTAGAACACGCCCACCCCTCCTGTGGCTAGCAGTATGGAAGAACCCAGAGGCCACTCTAACCAGAAATATTCACCACATCCCATGGTGAGCAGAAGTGAAGTATGCTCTTCGTAAGACTGTTCTGTATCATATTTATTCAAATCTTGAAAGTATTGCAGCTGTAAATAAACATTCTGTGCATCACCCGCGGCTTAACTTTGAGCGGAGCATGAGACTGAATGAGAATGGGGGAATGCAACCATGGCAACTTATCAAAGTATGGTTGCTCCCAGCACGTCTACCAAATTATTTCTATCTATCTATTTAGTGAGGGGGCTCTGGGAACACAGGTGGCTGTTTCAAGTTTGGGTTGACGTTCAAATATCGATTATGTTTTCCATTGAACTACCAGCCATATCTTGAGTTGTGCCCTTGCGACAGGAGCTCTGGTCAAACTGTGCTGCACTTTGAACTATTTTGTATTTATTTAAGATATATTATGCTCTTTCTACTTCTTATTAAAAAGCATGATATTTGGAATTTTAGGGTGGTGTTTAGTTTTTAGTTTTGTAATGCAAATGCCAGATCTGGAGACTTATGTGCATGTAGGCTCATTCCTCAAAACAGCTGTTCGGGCACGACTCACAATGCTTCCTGATTAAAATGAATCTGACAAAATCATAGTGATTATAGATTGTTTTTGACCCAACATTTATCATGTTGTCAGATATAGGGGTTGACCCTTGTATTAAACTTGTATTTATATTTGTTTTTATGTTTTTAATGTTTTTTACTTTTATGGATAGAAAGATGTTTCTGATCTGATCTGAACAAAGCAAAATCATAAGGAAGAGGAGTTACCTTGCAGGTGAACTCCGGGTTGCAGAATACCCGAGGTCCAACAGGAGTAAAGAACTGAGATGCCTGCAGAATACCCGAGGTCCAACAGGAGTAAAGAACTGAGATGCCTGCAGAATACCTGAGGTCCAACAGGAGTAAAGAACTGAGAAGCCTGCAGAATACCTGAGGTCCAACAGGAGTAAAGAACTGAGAAGCCTGCAGAATACCTGAGGTCCAACAGGAGTAAAGAACTGAGATGCCTGCAGAATACCCGAGGTCCAACAGGAGTAAAGAACTGAGATGCCTGCAGAATAACTGAGGTCCAACAGGAGTAAAGAACTGAGATGCCTGCAGAATACCTGAGGTCCAACAGGAGTAAAGAACTGAGAAGCCTGCAGAATACCTGAGGTCCAACAGGAGTAAAGAACTGAGAAGCCTGCAGAATACCTGATGTCAAACAGGAGTAAAGAACCGAGAAGCCTGCAGAATACCTGAGGTCCAACAGGAGTAAAGAACTGAGACGCCTGCAGAATACCTGATGTCCAACAGGAGTAAAGAACCGAGAAGCCTGCAGAATACCTGAGGTCCGCCAGGAGTAAAGAACTGAGACGCCTGCAGAATACCTGCTGTCCAACAGGAGTAAGTAACCGAGAAGCCTGCAGAATACCTGAGGTCCAACAGGACTAAAGAACTGAGATGCCTGCAGAATACCTGAGGTCCAACAGGAGTAATGAACTGCGATGCCTGCCGAATACCTGAGGTCCAACAGGAGTAAAGAACTGAGAAGCCTGCAGAATACCTGAGGTCCAACAGGAGTATAGAACTGAGATGCCTGCAGAATACCTGAGGTCCAACAGGAGTAAAGAACTGAGAAGCCTGCAGAATACCTGAGGTCCAACAGGAGTAAAGAACTGAGATGCCTACAGAATACCTGAGGTCCAACAGGAGTAATGAACTGAGATGCCTGCAGAATACCTGAGGTCCAACAGGAGTAAAGAACTGAGATGCCTGCAGAATACCTGAGGTCCAACAGGAGTAAAGAACTGAGAAGCTGCAGAATACCTGAGGTCCAACAGGAGTAAAGAACTGAGAAGCTGCAGAATACCTGAGGTCCAACAGGAGTAAAGAACTGAGAAGCTGCAGAATACCTGATGTCCAACAGGAGTAAAGAACTGAGATGCCTGCAGAAAACCTGAGGTCCAACAGGAGTAAAGAACCGAGAAGCCTGCAGAATACCTGAGGTCCAACAGGAGTAAAGAACTGAGATGCCTGCAGAATACCTGAGGTCCAACAGGAGTAAAGAACTGAGATGCCTGCAGAATACCTGAGGTCCAACAGGAGTAAAGAACCGAGATGCCTGCAGAATACCTGAGGTCCAACAGGAGTAAAGAACCGAGAAGCCTGCAGAATACCTGAGGTCCAACAGGAGTAAAGAACCGAGAAGCCTGCAGAATACCTGAGGTCCAACGGGAGTAAAGAACTGAGAAGCCTGCAGAGTACCTGAGGTCCAACAGGAGTAAAGAACTGAGATGCCTGCAGAATACCTGAGGTCCAACAGGAGTAAGGAACTGAGATGCCAGCAGAATACCTGATGTCCAACAGGAGTAAAGAACCGAGAAGCCTGCAGAATACCTGAGGTCCAACAGGAGTAAAGAACTGAGACGCCTGCACAATACCTGCTGTCCAACAGGAGTATGTAACCGAGAAGCCTGCAGAATACCTGAGGTCCAACAGGACTAAAGAACTGAGATGCCTGCAGAATACCTGAGGTCCAACAGGAGTAATGAACTGCGATGCCTGCCGAATACCTGAGGTCCAACAGGAGTAAAGAACTGAGAAGCCTGCAGAATACCTGAGGTCCAACAGGAGTAAAGAACTGAGAAGCCTGCAGAATACCTGAGGTCCAACAGGAGTAAAGAACTGAGATGCCTGCAGAATACCTGAGGTCCAACAGGAGTAATGAACTGAGATGCCTGCAGAATACCTGAGGTCCAACAGGAGTAAAGAACTGAGATGCCTGCAGAATACCTGAGGTCCAACAGGAGTAAAGAACTGAGAAGCCTGCAGAATACCGGAGGTCCAACAGGAGTAAAGAACTGAGATGCCTGCAGAATAGCTGAGGTCCAACAGGAGTAAAGAACTGAGATGCCTGCAGAATACCTGAGGTCCAACAGGAGTAAATAACTGAGATGCCTGCAGAATACCTGAGGTCCAACAGGAGTAAAGAACCGAGAAGCCTGCAGAATACCTGATGTCCAACAGGAGTAAAGAACTGAGATGCCTGCAGAATACCTGAGGTCCAACAGGAGTAAAGAACTGAGATGCCTGCAGAATACCTGAGGTCCAACAGGAGTAAAGAGCCGAGAAGCCTGCAGAATACCTGAGGTCCAACGGGAGTAAAGAACTGAGAAGCCTGCAGAGTACCTGAGGTCCAACAGGAGTAAAAAACTGAGATGCCTGCAGAATACCTGAGGTCCAACAGGAGTAAGGAACTGAGATGCCTGCAGAATACCTGATGTCCAACAGGAGTAAAGAACCGAGAAGCCTGCAGAATACCTGAGGTCCAACAGGAGTAAAGAACTGAGACGCCTGCACAATACCTGCTGTCCAACAGGAGTAAGTAACCGAGAAGTCTGCAGAATACCTGAGGTCCAACAGGACTAAAGAACTGAGATGCCTGCAGAATACCTGAGGTCCAACAGGAGTAATGAACTGCGATGCCTGCCGAATACCTGAGGTCCAACAGGAGTAAAGAACTGAGAAGCCTGCAGAATACCTGAGGTCCAACAGGAGTAAAGAACTGAGATGCCTGCAGAATACCTGAGGTCCAACAGGAGTAAAGAACTGAGAAGCCTGCAGAATACCTGAGGTCCAACAGGAGTAAAGAACTGAGATGCCTGCAGAATACCTGAGGTCCAACAGGAGTAATGAACTGAGATGCCTGCAGAATACCTGAGGTCCAACAGGAGTAAAGAACTGAGATGCCTGCAGAATACCTGAGGTCCAACAGGAGTAAAGAACTGAGAAGCCTGCAGAATACCGGAGGTCCAACAGGAGTAAAGAACTGAGATGCCTGCAGAATAGCTGAGGTCCAACAGGAGTAAAGAACTGAGATGCCTGCAGAATACCTGAGGTCCAACAGGAGTAAATAACTGAGATGCCTGCAGAATACCTGAGGTCCAACAGGAGTAAAGAACCGAGAAGCCTGCAGAATACCTGATGTCCAACAGGAGTAAAGAACTGAGATGCCTGCAGAATACCTGAGGTCCAACAGGAGTAAAGAACTGAGATGCCTGCAGAATACCTGAGGTCCAACAGGAGTAAAGAACCGAGAAGCCTGCAGAATACCTGAGGTCCAACAGGAGTAAAGAACTGAGATGCCTGCAGAATACCTGAGGTCCAACAGGAGTAAAGAACTGAGATGCTTGCAGAATACCTGAGGTCCAACAGGAGTAAAGAACTGAGATGCCTGCAGAATACCTGAGGTCCAACAGGAGTAAAGAACCGAGAAGCCTGCAGAATACCTGAGGTCCAACAGGAGTAAAGAACTGAGATGCCTGCAGAATACCTGAGGTCCAACAGGAGTAAAGAACTGAGATGCTTGCAGAATACCTGAGGTCCAACAGGAGTAAAGAACTGAGATGCCTGCAGAATACCTGAGGTCCAATAGGAGTAAAGAACTGAGACACCTGCAGAATAGCTGAGGTCCAACAGGAGTAAAGAACTGAGATGCCTGCAGAATAGCTGAGGTCCAACAGGAGTAAAGAACTGAGATGCCTGCAGAATACCTGAGGTCCAACAGGAGTAAAGAACCGAGATGCCTGCAGAATACCTGAGGTCCAACAGGAGTAAAGAACCAAGAACCCTGCAGAATACCTGAGGTCCAACAGGAGTAAAGAACCGAGAAGCCTGCAGAATACCTGAGGTCCAACAGGAGTAAAGAACTGAGAAGCCTGCAGAATACCTGAGGTCCAACAGGAGTAAAGAACTGAGATGCCTGCAGAATACCTGAGGTCCAACAGGAGTAAGGAACTGAGATGCCTGCAGAATACCTGAGGTCCAACAGGAGTAAAGAACTGAGATGCCTGCAGAATACCTGAGGTCCAACAGGAGTAAAGAACTGAGAAGCCTGCAGAATACCGGAGGTCCAACAGGAGTAAAGAACTGAGATGCCTGCAGAATAGCTGAGGTCCAACAGGAGTAAAGAACTGTGATGCCTGCAGAATACCTGAGGTCCAACAGGAGTAAAGAACTGAGATTCCTGCAGAATACCTGATGTCCAACAGGAGTAAAGAACCGAGAAGCCTGCAGAATACCTGAGGTCCAACAGGAGTAAAGAACCGAGAAGCCTGCAGAATACCTGATGTCCAACAGGAGTAAAGAAATGAGATGCCTGCAGAATACCTGAGGTCCAACAGGAGTAAAGAACTGAGATGCCTGCAGAATACCTGAGGTCCAACAGGAGTAAAGAACCGAGAAGCCTGCAGAATACCTGAGGTCCAACAGGAGTAAAGAACTGAGATGCCTGCAGAATACCTGAGGTCCAACAGGAGTAAAGAACCGAGAAGCCTGCAGAATACCTGAGGTCCAACAGGAGTAAAGAACTGAGACGCCTGCAGAATACCTGAGGTCCAACAGGAGTAAAGAACCGAGAAGCCTGCAGAATACCTGATGTCTAACAGGAGTAAAGAACTGAGATGCCTGCAGAATACCTGAGGTCCAACAGGAGTAAAGAACTGAGAAGCCTGCAGAATACCTGAGGTCCAACAGGAGTAAAGAACTGAGATGCCTGCAGAATACCTGAGGTCCAACAGGAGTAAAGAACTGAGAAGCCTGCAGAATACCTGAGGTCCAACAGGAGTAAAGAACTGAGATGCCTGCAGAATAGCTGAGGTCCAACAGGAGTAAAGAACTGAGATGCCTGCGAATACCTGAGGTCCAACAGAAGTAAAGAACTGAGATGCCTGCAGAATACCTGAGATCCAACAGGAGTAAATAACCGAGAAGCCTGCAGAATACCTGAGGTCCAACAGGAGTAAAGAACTGAGATGCCTGCAGAATACCTGAGGTCCAACAGGAGTAAAGAACTGAGACGCCTGCAGAATACCTGAGGTCCAACAGGAGTAAAGAACCGAGAAGCCTGCAGAATACCTGATGTCCAACAGGAGTAAAGAACTGAGATGCCTGCAGAATACCTGAGGTCCAACAGGAGTAAAGAACTGAGAAGCCTGCAGAATACCTGAGGTCCAACAGGAGTAAAGAACTGAGATGCCTGCAGAATACCTGAGGTCCAACAGGAGTAAAGAACTGAGAAGCCTGCAGAATACCTGAGGTCCAACAGGAGTAAAGAACTGAGATGCCTGCAGAATAGCTGAGGTCCAACAGGAGTAAAGAACTGAGATGCCTGCGAATACCTGAGGTCCAACAGAAGTAAAGAACTGAGATGCCTGCAGAATACCTGAGATCCAACAGGAGTAAATAACCGAGAAGCCTGCAGAATACCTGAGGTCCAACAGGAGTAAAGAACTGAGATGCCTGCAGAATACCTGAGGTCCAACAGGAGTAAAGAACTGAGATGCCTGCAGAATAGCTGAGGTCCAACAGGAGTAAAGAACTGAGAAGCCTGCAGAATACCTGAGGTCCAACAGGAGTAAAGAACTGAGAAGCCTGCAGAATACCTGAGGTCCAACAGGAGTAGAGAACTGAGAAGCCTTCAGAATACCTGAGGTCCAACAGGAGTAAAGAACTGAGATGCCTGCAGAATACCTGAGGTCCAACAGGAGTAAAGAACTGAGATGCTTGCAGAATACCTGAGGTCCAACAGGAGTAAAGAACTGAGATGCCTGCAGAATACCTGAGGTCCAATAGGAGTAAAGAACTGAGACACCTGCAGAATAGCTGAGGTCCAACAGGAGTAAAGAACTGAGATGCCTGCAGAATAGCTGAGGTCCAACAGGAGTAAAGAACTGAGATGCCTGCAGAATACCTGAGGTCCAACAGGAGTAAAGAACTGAGATGCCTCCAGAATACCTGAGGTCCAACAGGACTAAAGAACTGAGACACCTGCAGAATACCTGAGGTCCAACAGGAGTAAAGAACTGGGAAGCCTGCAGAATACCTGAGGTCCAACAGGAGTAAAGAACTGAGATGCCTGCAGAATACCTGAGGTCCAACAAGAGTAAAGAACTGAGATGCCTGCAGAATACCTGAGGTCCAACAGGAGTAAAGAACTGAGATGCCTGCAGAATACCTGAGGTCCAACAGGAGTAAAGAACTGAGATGCCTGCAGAATAGTTGAGGTCCAACAGGAGTAAAGAACTGAGATGCCTGCAGAATACCTGAGGTCCAACAGGAGTAAAGAACTGAGAAGCCTGCAGAATACCTGAGGTCCGACAGGAGTAAAGAACTGAGATGCCTGCAGAATAGCTGAGGTCCAACAGGAGTAAAGAACTGAGATGCCTGGACACCCCAAGGTTCAGTCAGACAGTTTCTGCTTATGCTCTGGTGCTCCACTCTATCAGCTCAATTACTCTGCCAGCCGACATGACTTTCAATGCATAGGGCTCTAAAAACATTGGTCTGAAATTGCATTTTTTAATATTTATTTTTGGAAACCCAATAGCCATTTGATTGCATTGTTCTGATTTTGATTTTATAACGTTGACTTGTTTTTGACATTTTTGCATTTTTCATTTACATATTTTCCTTTAAGAATATTATGTATGTGACCATGCCCTTAGAAATAAAAATAAGCCAAATTACGAGATGCAATAACTAGTCAACTACTTCTGCCAGAACTGTTCTTAAATTTAAGTGCCTTAATGACAAAGTTCACAGAGTAATTTCTGTTGCGAGTTGTTGGTTGTTGAAAGCTTTTATTCGATATGCAAGATATCTTGAAAGCATACATACATATAAAAACAGCAGGGCGATGCTGGTGATGTTAGATCTGTCGGCGGCCTTTGACACCGTCCCCCATGAGGGTCTCCTTGCAAGACTCTCAGAGATTGGTCTCAGGGGGACGGTGCTCCAGTGGTTTCGTTCATTCCTGGCAGGCCATCGACAAACGGTCTGGGCCTCTGCTTGCTCCGCCGAGATGTCGCCATTGGGTGTCGGAGTTCCCCAGGGCTCAGTATTGAGCCCAACTCTATTTAACATCTTCATGACCCCTCTGGCGGCTCTGGCGGAGTCTTTCGGGGCTCAGATCGTCTCTTACGCCGATGACACCCAGCTCCTCTTCACCTGCGAGAGGGGTGCGGATTTCGATGGAGGTAGGATCCAGGGTTGCCTTGAGGCTGTATTTCAGTGGTTTCAACATCACAGCCTCAAGTGCAACTCGGATAAATCCGAGGTCCTCTTTTTCGGGTGCAGTTCGGATCCGGACTGGAAAGTGTGGTGGCCTGAGAACATGTTTCCACCAGCAAGTTCGTCCCAGGCGGCGAAAAACCTTGGGATTAAGATTGATAACGGCCTCACACTGCGCTCACAGATAATCGGCCTCACGGGCACCTGTTTTGGCTTGCTCCGGATGTTGCGTAAGTTTCTCCCTTTGTTATCGTAGGAACACAGGAAGATCATAGTGCAGGCGATAATTGGCTCGAGTATTGACTATGCTAACGCTCTCTATCTCGGCCTGCCAGAATATCTGCTTCAACGGTTACAGGTGGTCCAGAATTCAGCAGCTCGGGCCATCTTTGGACTATCTCGCCGTGCTAGAGCCTCGGGTCTCCTGGAGGCACTGCACTGGCTTCCTGTCCGGAAGCGGATAATTTTTAAGATCCTGACTCTGGCGCACAAAGCCCTGCACGCCTCCGGTGCGAAATACCTCCAAAAAAGACTGACCTTTTACCACCCAGCCAGGTCGCTGAGGTCAGAATCCTTGTTTCTTGCTGCAGTGCCTCGTGTGAAGAGGGCACGCATTGGAGGCCGCTCTTTCAGACTACTGGCGCCCCAGTTGTGGAATAAGCTGCCAGTGGCCCTGCGCAGCATTCCAAACTTGTTGGCTTTTAGGAAAGGGCTCAAAACCTGGCTTTTTACTTCTTAGTTTTTTTTTGTGCTCCGTTGGTTTCCTTTCTGTTTTGTATCTGTTTTTCTCTTGTTATGTTGTGAGATCAGTCTGCAAAACAAAGCGCCGGGACACTCTTTGAGTAGCCGCGCGCTATATAAAACCCCAGTATAACATATAACATAACATTTCAAAGACGGTAAAATGGGTATGTCAACATTATGATACTAAGACAATAAAATAGGATATAACCCTAAATAAATGAGCTAAAAAGTGAATTAAATTGAAATTGACAGTCTCTTGCAGCGAATCAACCATGAGCGTTTTAAAAATTTGGAAACACCGCAAACAATTGGAAGGGCGGTATCAGTCAATAAAATACGTAGTGCAACCAAATGCCTACGTGTTCCCAAGCGTCTAAAAAGAGGTTTAAGCCAATACCGCCTTGGATTAATATAGTCCGGGCACTCAAAAAAAATATGTGCTACCGTTTCTGGCCTAGATTGACAAAGGGCACAGAAAGGCGATAGATGAACACCGGAATTCCATTTTGCGACAAAGGCCCCGATCGGGAGGGTGCCTACCCTGAACTTGAAGTACAGTGCCCTATCAAGTGGCAAGGTGATTAAGTCCAGGTAGGGTTCGTAGGCTACCACATCTTTTATTTCCAAAAATGCTGCAGTCATGTTACAGTGGTTTTGGTTCCTGATAAGTTTGCCAGAGACCCAGTCCCAATAAAGTTTTTTGAGGTCAGCCTTTGGTGGAGCAGATTTTGTAGACCAACAGTCCCCCAGGCCCAACTCTCCCAAAAGATTTTTGGTATCCCTCAGCCACTTGATCTTGGCCCAGCCTCCCATGCTCATTACCTCTGCCAAGCCGTCGGCATAAGGTTTTAACTCCGGGACCCTCCATACACGGGACCAAAGAAGCAATGGTCGAAGGCGAGCCTGATCTTTAATGCTTTTGCAGCCCACATCCAAGAGCACCGGGACTGTCGGGGTGCTCGAGGGGAGGGCTAGGAGGTCTTTCAGAAACTTGTTCTCTGCCTTGGATAGGGAATCTAAATTACAGTGGCCCCACAGCTCGGCCCCATACAATGCTGAGGTTACGCCTCTGGCCTTGTAAATCTCGATGGCAGGTCGCAGAAAGTGTCTGGGTGATGCTTGAAATTCCCTAAGCAGAGCGCCCCCTACCTTTTTGTGGTTCAGGACCATCTTGTCAATGTGGGAGGACCAGTTCATATTGTCAGTTATACGCAGCCCCTGGTAATCAAATTCGGAAACTTTCTCCAAGGGGACGGTGTTCAAAACAGGCGGGCGTCCTGGTCTCCTTGGAGGGTGCAAAATCAAATATTTAGTTTTATCCACGTTGATTACCAGACCTCTGGATAGACAAAAGTCTTGGAAGCGGGTCAATAGTTTCTGTAGTCCCTGGGGAGTTTTTGAAATAAGCAGAGTATCATCTGCAAACAGCAGAGTAGGGATCCGCACTACCTCCAGACAGGGTGCGTCCGCTGGTTCTTGCTGCAGATGCTCAACAACGCCATTGACGTAAAGCGAAAAGAGTGTTGGAGCTAACACGCAACCCTGTCTGACGCCCCTACAGACCGAGATCCTGTCCGTTGTTTCCCCATTTTTCCCCCAACGAACCTGGGCATAATTACTAGTATGCAGTTTGATGAGTAGGGACAAAATATAGGGGGGCAGCCCCAGACCCTGAAGTACCCTCCAGAGTTCCTCCCTAGGGACCAGGTCAAAGGCAGTCTTCAGGTCAATAAAGGCCAAGTAAAGACTGCCCTTGCCTAGTTCCACGACCTTCCAGTTTA
This sequence comes from Lissotriton helveticus, assembly GCF_964261635.1. Taxonomy (NCBI): domain Eukaryota; kingdom Metazoa; phylum Chordata; class Amphibia; order Caudata; family Salamandridae; genus Lissotriton; species Lissotriton helveticus. The sequence continues at coordinate 2,097,338,728 of NC_136067.1, forward strand.
GGAGTGCTAACCTGAAAACCTGCTCAATGGTGCCCGTTCCAGAACGGAAACCAGCCTGCAAATCAGATAGCACTCTGTTCTCGTCTACCCAACGGAGAATCCTTCCCAAGATTGCCTTCCCTGCCACCTTTTGCGTGGAGTCAATCAGGCTAATTGGCCTGTAATTCCCTGGGCTATCTCTGGGACCCTTTATAAATAGGGACGACCACCGCCCCCCTCCATGAATCAGGAACCGGGCCACCCTTCATAATATCGTTTAGAAGTGCAGCGATTACAATGGCCCAGTCGGATGGGTATGCACGCAAAAGATCTCCTGGAAGCCCGTCCGGGCCTGCTGCTTTCCGCGGTACCACCCACTTGATGACTTCCTCTACCTCCTGTGCCGTGAAAAGATCGAGATTATCGTCCCCTACCGAGACGATGAAGGAGGCTGGGGCATTTAGGGGGCCTTCTACCGGAGCATATAAGGCCCCAAAGTGTTTTGACCAGTTCTGGGGAGGGATGTTACATGTCCTCAGGGTCTCGTCTGGTCTGTTTCGAGAGCCCACCAGATTCCAGAACCCTCTTGCGTCCTTACTTTTACTGGCAGCCAGTAGGTCCGCCCAGAACGTTTCCTCCCATTCCTTGTTGGCATTTTGGAGGGTCCTGGAGTAGGCCTTTCTGGCCTCCCTGATCTTGATTTGCGATTTGGATTTGACTGCCTCTACCAGTCTAGTCTTCATCACCCTACTTGTACGGGTATACCATCCCTTAACTTTTATTTGCCTTTCTTTAGTCCCTACTCTTCTTGGGTGAGCAGTAAACAGATTAGATAGGGCCTTTGTAAGGTCACTAAAAACCCCACAAGCCGCCCCCGTCCCTCCTGTAGTGGTCCCCAAGTTAAGTTGTGCTAGGGCTAGGAGATGAGTTATTGCTGCGACCATCTCCTCAGAGAGGGCGAGTTTCGTCCACCTTATCCTCCTCCCACAAAGTGCTACTTGCGACTCGCCCAGATCTGCTGTGGAGGAGGGAGCCAGGCCTCCCCTTTCGGCTGCCCACCAGGATATTAGAGTGAGGGAAAGTAAGTTGTGATCACTCTCTACTGAGGGGACCACAACCATATCCCTCACCGAGTTGCACAGACACACATCAAGGAAGATGTAATCGATTCTTGATGTGTGGTTGGGCCTATTGTAAGTGTGGGCCCCCCCCTTGTCCGACTCTGTCCTCCCGTTTAGGGCCCTCAGGTTGAACTCCATACTAAGGGTATACACCTGCAGGGCCACCTCAGTCCACCTCTTGATGGGGGCTATTTCTAAAGCGGGAATCCCCCTCCTGGCATCCTCCTCATCCTGATCCTGGGTGACGTCTGAGCCTAAGGGCTCGAATGTACAGTTGATGTCGCCAGCAACCAGGGTGCAAGCCTTGTATGGGGTTGATCGTAGAAGGCCCTCCAGGAGTGCAATTGTTGGGGACTGCCTTCCCCCCTTGGTACCTCGTGCATAAATGTTATAAATGTTTAAAATAGCACGACCCCTGGAGTCCTTCAGAATAATATTAAGGAGGTCCATACAACCGGTCTGTTGCTCCACTATCCTACAATTCAGTGAGGCAGCAACCCAAATGAGGAGGTCACCAGAGGGGCGTCCCCTCCCCGATTCTGAGCATACTGCTGGGATAGAATAGGCCAAATAGCCCACCTTATGAGTGGGCTCCGTGCTCCATGTCTCCTGGAAAATGCATATGGAATGCTCATCCACCGATGCATTCCAATCGGGCAATGTCAGATTCCTTGAAATTCCGGCTACGTTCCAGCTGAGGACCCTAAAGGTTGGGTCCGTCACAGCTGGGATGCTACCGGGTACAAGGTCATGACAGGGGGCCACCTCTTGAGGCTCCACAGGTGTTCCACATGCACCTGCGGTATCTTGGGTCTCTACCCTTGCCCCTACATCTAATAATATAGAATGGATTTTAGTTGGGGATGGTACTGTATAGAGGGTAGAGAGTGAAGACTCTCTCAACTCACCCTCTTCTGTCCCACCCTTGCCCTCAAGTCAGAGTCCCCTTGAGCCCCAGGTCATCTCCGGCCATGCAGCCTGGGGATAGAAGTGGGGCGCCTCAGAGTATCGTGTGCCTCCACCAGGTCCAGAACAAGACTCCCCAGTGACAGGCCTGAAAATTTTGGCTACCGGCCTAGGGTAAAAATAAGTCAAATCCACTACTCTAACACCAGGGCCGCCCACCTCTTGATTTTGACCACAAATTATCTTTGCCACTCTGTTGTCCTGGAAATTGATAATAATGCAGTCTCCCTCCAATCGCTTTTTGCCCTGTCCCACCCAACCTACCCTACGGACACTGAGGATTAATCCATCCACACCCATTGGAAGTGGTTTATTTGTTTTTAACCAGTGGAGACACTTATTTTTTAGGGCCTGGTGGGTCTCGTGCTGATTAACCTTCAGTGGTGGGACATTGACAAGCACTGTAACAATGGCAATCACGGGGGAGATTAACCGGAGGGCTCCAAGTGGTGGCCTTTGGGGGAGCAACTACAGTAGCGTCAGATGCCAAGGTGCATCTGTCGTCTTTAGCTGGAGGTGCTGCCCCGACCCCCTTGACATTGACACTCGGCTGTGCAGTTTGGCTGCTCTTAACCAAACTTGCACCTGCCGTTGTCTTTGCCTGAGGTGTTTTCTTAAATTGGTTTTTAGAGACCACGGGGGGCTTGGTTATTGAATGGAAAGTGTGAGGGGCAGGACCTGGCTTAGAAGTGGAATTGACCGGGGGGACTAGGGATGGGTCCCTACAAGATGTTGCATCAGGGAGAATGGTTAACATTGGAACAACCTGTGCTGGGGCAGGGGCTGCAGGCAGTCCTTTTCCCCTGTTCCTACCCGCAAGATCCTCGCTTGCTCTAGACTGATGTTTAATAAGAGTCTTAAGTGAGAAAAAATTATCAAGGGTGGATTGTTCGAATTTATCTACTCTCGCACCCAAACCCTTGAGTTGGTCCGTCAGCGGGACCAATAGGCTTTTAATCAGGTCCATAATTATTTTGAGGGAGTCGGGTTCTAGGGGGACGACTACCCTATCGTGGGCATTGGGATGTACAAGCGGATTATCTGAAGTTGTTCCTACAGCAGGAGGCTCCCCTGCCCTACCATTAATCGTTTGAGCTATGCCTTGTTCAGGTTTTGACCCAAAACCCCTTTGCCCTTGCTTTATTGGACGCTTATGGAATGTGGTGTGACTACCTTTGCGTGAGTTCATAGCCCTTTTCCTTTTCGCCTGCTTTGTGATGCCTTGAAATTGGGTGGGCGGTTGTATATCCGTAGAAGGGGCCTGTTGTGGCGGTGGGGAAGTCTGGCCAATGGCAGGGCACAGTGAAGCTTGAGAATTTGTTTCCTCCGCCGCCTCGATACCAGCCACCGCTGGCAATAGATCAGCAACATTTTCTATTCTGTCTACACTTGCCCCTATTGCCGACAACCGAGGCTGCACTGTGGCATCCAAGGGGTGAAGAGATGGGACCCGTCCAGAGGTTGGGGACAGGGCCTGGGCCACAGCACCCAGGGAGGAGCGTCTAGCTGGTAAGTAGACCTCCGAGAGGTGACGTTCGGTCATCACGATCTCCTTCTCAATGACCGCTGCTACTCTGGTTATGAACCGGTCCATAGTTCCTATGTTAGAACTCCCAGCTGTTACACCCTCTCCACCATTCCTGAGCAATTTCCTGGAGCGGGTAGACATGGTAGGATATGCTTCCTCAGCCACAGGCACGCAACCTACCGGGACCACATGCGAAATGTTAGAGACGTGGCCCTGCCCAGCCTCTGTCAGCCCCTGACTGCCACAGACTGCCCGCCCTTTGCTCGGGCTTCGCTCGGCGTCCCGCTCGCGTCCCGCTGAGCGTCCGGCGTGATGGTTAAGTGAGGGGCAGGCGCGATGGGCGTGTCTTGCTGGGGGCGCGGCAGTGCACACCTGTGCAGCGCAGGGACTCCTGGTCTTCCGAGTCCCTGCTAGCGCGCTCCCTCTGCAGCCTCCGGTGATTCCTCCCAGGCGACCAAAACGACTCCTCCTGCCCCTCGCCTCTTGCCACGAAGCAGCACCCGCGAAGCGGGTGCGGCGAGCAGTGGCAGGAAGCGGCGGAATCCTCACGGGCAAGGGCAGGCTGATGCAGCAGTTCCAAGCTCCCAGGTAGGGTGTAGTGTGTTGCGAGTTGTCTGAGCAGACCTCAGCGCAATACTGCTGGAATAACCGAATAAAGTTCACCAAATGCAGCATTGCGTCGTCAGTACCCTGATTCGCTTAATATTGCAGGTAGTTTCTAAGGTCACAGAGAAGGCCAAATCCAGGAGGAAAGGGTTATCATTAATAGGGAGAGAGAAGAACCTTTACAGGAGATAGCTTTGTGTACATGTCTTCTAGTGACAACACTCACTCATCAGTAATGGATGGGATAAGGAAGGCCGGGGAGATAGCAATGACACCGGAGGCTCTTCATACGTTCTGCGACCTGACTGTAAACATTTATTAATTTCACCAGCTGATGACGGCTGATAGCCAGAAACCGGTCCTTGGATGCTTGATTCCAGTCCAGGAAAGACATGGCTTGGCAGTTCGGGCTGGACTGTTCCCATGAGGCACAGGGTCAAGGCTGATTTGCATATGGCCATGTCTGACCTGGGGTGGTGTGGAGTGCAAAAAAACGATATATTTAGGCCCAGATCTCTGTACTGGGGTGAATGTATGACATTGCTCTGCATTCTGACCATCAATCGTTGTTTTTGCATTTGAGATTTAAAGGAGACACGGCACGCAGCCTCACAAGGAAGCCAGGGTGGTAACAGGCGGACTCGCAGCGGCCACAGCTCCCTGCTGTAACAGCCTGCGGCGTGCACTCACGATAATCATGGGACAGGCTTAAAGGCGGGCACCCAGCAGCACAAGCAGGTGATAACAAGATCCTCGGAGTGGTGACTATTGCGGGCACTCGGCGGCACAGCTCCTCAGCTGCTGTGGCCCACATAGCAATTGCGATGATACTTGTAGGACGGCAAATGGGGGCACTCAGCGGCACAGCTCCTCAGCTGCAGCAGCCCACAATAGCGACAGCGATGATTTTGGTAACACAGTCAAATGCAGGCTCTCAGCGGCAACAGCTCCTCAGCTGCGGTAGGCCACAATAGCGATAATGATGACTTTGGTAACACAGGCAAATGCAGGCTCTCAGTGGCAACAGCTCCTCAGCTGCGGTGGCCCACAATAGTGATAACGATGACTTTGGTAACACAGGCAAATGCGGGCTCTCAGCGGCAACAGCTCCTCAGCTGCGGCGGCCCTCAATAGCGATGCAATTACTTTCAGCCCGCGTTCCCCGCAGTAGAACTAGAGGCTCTGGAATTCTCAACAGAGGCCTCTACCTGCAAGTAGAATCCCCCTCAAATAGGAATCCGGACGGCTGATGGATGAAGTCTAATGTCCCTGAGACTTCAGCAGGAGGCAAGCTCAAATCAGGCCCTTGGGTAGTTGCTTCAGCAAGTTGGATGAAAGTTTAAAAGTCCTTTCCCTCTAGTTACACGGACAGAGGCTCGTCTTGACATCAGAAGTAACACACCCTGTAGGGGTTTTAGCCCAGATATTTATACCCCAAAAGTGTTTGTTCTCAAAAAATCACAAATTACTGAACCCAGCCAGAACCAGTTTGGTGTTAACCTGGAGCACTTTATTTACGAGGCTGCATCCTGCCTTTCAGGAAGAGGGGGTCTACCATCAGATGCACAGTGGGAGGTGGAACCATCATTCACCTTGCCAGGCACAGCCCTCCTCAGATCAAAGGATCACCCCTCCCCATACTCCAACTGCAGCTCTCTCTATTCAACCCAGGGCTCAGCCTGCCCTGACCCTTCAAAACCAGACAGCCAATACACATAACAGCAGAGCACACTGGAAGGCTTAGGCAAGAAAATACCTACTTCTCAGAAATGGTAGTTTTAAACACAGAACATAAAAATAATCGTCACTAAAAGATGCACTTTAATATTTGGAGCTGAGCCATACTAAATTCGACTTTCCTATCATGTTCCTTGGGTCAATTAGGATTATGCTTCAACAAGAAAAGACCTGCCCCTAGTTAATGTGAAAACAAACATCTTCCATATAGTTTAACTGATACCTATCACAGGTATCAGTTAAACTATATGGAAGACGTTTGTTTTCACATTAACTAGGGGCAGGTATTTTCTTGTTGAAGGTATTGGCGATCTGCCAATACCCAGACATCAAATCAAACGTTCTGAGGTACTGTGCAGCCCCTAGCCGATCTTTGAGCTAATCAGCTCAGGGATGGGGTGCACGTCAGTCTTTGTGACTGAATTGAGACCTCGGTAGTCCATGCAGAACCGATGTTCTGGGGTGGCACCAGGTGCTGCAGCTTTTGGTACCAGGATCACAGGCTGGACCATGGGCTGCTAGAGAACTCAATCACCCCTAAAGCAAACATTTTGGAGACCTCCTCCTTAATGTATGCTGGTGTTAGATGCTCTGGGTGCTGTGCCACTGCCATTCAGTGACACAGCGCGAATGCTCCCTATTGTAAATAGACTGTATGAATTGGTATAATCCCAATTGACTCTAAACTAATAGGAGCCGTACGGGGAAAGTAGGGGTTTGAACAGGTCGCCCCCCACTCAATACTGCTTCAACAACAAAAGACCTGCCCCTAGTTAATGTGAAAACAAACGTCTTCCATATAGTTTAACTGATACCTGTGATAGGATAGGATGGGGTACACTTCAGTCTTTGTGACTGAATTCAGACCTCGGTAGTCCACGCAGAACCGATGTTCGGTAAGCCTTGTGCTTCACAGGAGGACTGTCCCCAGTGTCTACGTCATGGACGCACCAATCAGTGACACTAGCACCAGGGAGAACAGATCACTGAATTGCCCCAACAGTTGGCGACAATCACACCCATCTTGCTCCTTTGCACACAGCATATGTGGCCAGAAGCATGCTCACTTCAGACCTCTCAAAGTGGGGCTTCAAGCGGTTAACAAGCAGGACCCGCAAAGGGTCCCTGGGAGACTGCAAGTCCACCATGTAGGTAACAGGAGTTTTGCGCTCCACCACCTCAAAGGGACCGGTCCAATTATCCTGGAGGGCACAAGGCTCTACTGGGGCCATGACCCAAAGCTTTTGACCAGGCTGAAACTCAATCAGAGTGGCATTCTGATCATGCCAGCATTTCATCTCTTCCTGGCTGGCTTCCATATTTGCCTCAGCAAGTTTTCTGAAATGCCGAGTCTGGTTCCTGAAGGCCAGCATGTAACTAAACACATCCTGGGGAGTTTTCCTGGGAGATTGCTCCCAGCCTTCCTTGACCAGACTCAGAGGTCCTCTTACCGGGTGGCCATGGAGCAGTTCAAAGGGACTGAACCCTAAGGACTTCTGTGGCACCTCACGGTAAGCAAACAGCAGGTATGGCAAGAGGACGTCCCACTTATGCCTCATGGGCTCCTCTAGGTCAATAATCATGCCCTTAAGGGTCCAGTTGAATCTCTCAACCAGCCCATTACCTTGGGGGTGGTAAGGAGTCGTAAACTTGTAAGTTACCCCACACTTAATCAGAGTCATAATGAATACAGTGCCCTTCTGAGCCTTCCATCCACCTCAATGAATCAAATGCTTTCAGGCTATGATTGCGATATTTCAACATTTCACCTGGGTTGCAGTGAGTGCAGCTTTGAGGCTCCTTGGCCTCCTTTTTGTGGGCCACAAAAGGTAGCACGTGTGAAATCTGTATTCTCAGTGGGCTTAGCACCAATGGGATCAGTCAGAGTCCATCTAGGAATCGAAGGAGACTGTGCAAGATCTGCAGTGGTAGCCACTCAACTGAAATTGAACTGGCATCAAACACATCTTCCTACCCCACCCACAGCTAACAGTGATGATGGATGAACCATTGCTTAGTTGGGGAGGTCATCTGGGAGAGGTGGAGATCAGAGGCCTGTGCCAGAGGATCATTTCCCTACCAACTTGCTTTTGTTGCAAACGCTTCGCATGGTACTGAAGATGATTCTCCCCACCATCAAGGGGGAATGGGTGTAGGTTCTCATGGCCAACATACAAGCCATGTGGTATCACACCAAACTGGGTGTAGTGGGGTAATCGAACCGGTTCAAGGAAAAGGCTATCAATTTCCAATTAGACTGACACACAAGATATCAATGAGCTTAAGATAAGGACATTTAACATTAACTTCATAGGCTACAAACTAGGGGAAGTTTATAATTAGGCAGAAATCTACACCCAAACATGACAGAACAGACCCATCACTAAATCATCTGAAACTGAGACCTCTTCAACCAGGACAACGTATCCAGAGACCAGAGGAACGCATCTTTCTTCCAAGTCTCCCAAGTACATCGACACAAGACAAAGACATATCACCAACACAAGGGGGTTCTTCTTTAGAAATCAGCCCATCAGCCAGCGACGAACCCAGGGGTGACGTAGTACTAATAGGAACAGAACCAGCAACAATAAAGGAGTTGAAGAGAGGGATCAGGAGTCCGAAAATGCAGCAGACAAGAGTTTAGCATTATTATAGCTAAATTCCAATTGACTAGGATTCAAGTTGAAGCATTAAAAAAAAGGTACTTCATTTGTCCCAAATTACCATTCTAATGCGTTGGAACAAGTGATTAGCCTACCAAGAAAGAAGACACCCAGATGGCTCTGAAATCTAAACCACCAATAGATCATAAAATACTGGACTCTTTTGAAGTTATCATTAAAAAGGAAATCACTAACATCTTTAGCACAAAAAAAACCAAACATGGGTATAAAGATATGGACCATATCTCACAAGGGAATTCAGCAAAGTGTTAAATAACATCTTGTACGCAGCACTGAGGAAGTCAAACAGTACCTAATACACGATAATAACAAAACTTCAAGCATTACATGCTCCTGAAAACACATAAGAACTTGAGCTCGCCTCACTTCAAACCTATTGTTTTGACTATGAAGTAAATACATGAACATGTGGGTAAATATCCAGATCGTCACCTACACCAATAGTACAGAAAATGACTTATATTAAGGATACAACTGACTTCTTGAACAAAATCATAGGTATAAAATTTGAAGACCACAACAACCCCAGATAGGGAAGGGACCCTTGCCTCTAGTCAGGGTAAGGGGGTACACTCCTAAAATAACCCCTGCTCACCCACTTGGTAGCTTGGCACAAGCAGACAGGCTTATCTCAGAGGCAGTGTGTAAAGGAGTTGCCATCATCATCATAACTTTATTCGACAGTCAAGTCATGAAAGCACATCATTTAAAAACATTAATCAATTATTCAATACAGGATAGAACAGGAATTTGATATAATTCATAAATAGGTAAAATACAATTAAACTCCATACAACAACTCTCGAATACAATGGTTAAGAAAAATATGAAACTTCAGATGTTTTGTAATTCCAAAATTAAAATAGGCATTATTTCATTTATGCTAATTCATTATGAGTGACAAGGCGAAGGTCAATACGGACAATGTCTATAAAACAAACAAAACACAACCCCTTACATGGGCAGGCGATTTTTGGTCATGACCGTTAGAAGCTATATAGACCGTTAGAAGCGTTTGCTCAGGGTGGTGGCAGCACCTTGTAAGAGCGTTTGGGATCGGTGTGGCAGACTGCGAGGGAATCTCTTCTGTCACTCGCTTCACGCTGGACTTTTCTCCTGACCTTTTTAAATATTTTTAAGAACACTCCCAATTTGATTGCTAAATTGTACTGTATGTGTTTTTAAACCCCTACCTGGTGTACCGCTGTGTGCGTGTGCTTTTCACCGGTCCCCCTGGGCCCCGGTCCACCGCGGCTTGCCAGTGCCGATTGAAGTGGAGGGCCAGGTCGGGCGCCATTTTGGTAGTCCCGGTTCCCGGCTGGACTCGAGTTAGCGGTCCAGCTCGGGGAGGGGCTTGGGCTTTAAATAGAATAGCTGCTGGCGTGACTGCGCGTTTGCTCAGGGTGGTGGCAGCACCTTGTAAGAGCGCTTGGGATCGGTGTGGCAGACTGCGAGGGAATCTCTTCTGTCACTCGCTTCACGCTGGACTTTTCTCCTGACCTTTTTAAATATTTTTAAGAACACTCCCAATTTGATTGCTAAATTGTACTGTATGTGTTTTTAAACCCCTACCTGGTGTACCGCTGTGTGCGTGTGCTTTTCACCGGTCCCCCTGGGCCCCGGTCCACCGCGGCTTGCCAGTGCCGATTGAAGTGGAGGGCCAGGTCGGGCGCCATTTTGGTAGTCCCGGTTCCCGGCTGGACTCGAGTTAGCGGTCCAGCTCGGGGAGGGGCTTGGGCTTTAAATAGAATAGCTGCTGGCGTGACTGCGCGTTTGCTCAGGGTGGTGGCAGCACCTTGTAAGAGCGCTTGGGATCGGTGTGGCAGACTGCGAGGGAATCTCTTCTGTCACTCGCTTCACGCTGGACTTTTCTCCTGACCTTTTTAAATATTTTTGAGAACACTCCCAATTTGATTGCTAAATTGTACTGTATGTGTTTTTAAACCCCTACCTGGTGTACCGCTGTGTGCGTGTGCTTTTCACCGGTCCCCCTGGGCCCCGGTCCACCGCGGCTTGCCAGTGCCGATTGAAGTGGAGGGCCAGGTCGGGCGCCATTTTGGTAGTCCCGGTTCCCGGCTGGACTCGAGTTAGCGGTCCAGCTCGGGGAGGGGCTTGGGCTTTAAATAGCGATGTGCCCTCGAGCGCGCAGCGGTCGCGCGCAGCGGGCACGCCGTCTGCGCGCCGAAGGAGCGCCAAAGGAGGGCCCGTCTGTGCCCGTCCGTGCCTCGGACGGGCCCAGGGCCAGTCACCCTGCCCGGCCTCCTTTGGTGCCTACTAGCTCAGCGACGCGGCAATACTCGCGCGCTGATCTTCTGAGACTTGCCCCTCACAGCAAGGGCCTGCCTTGCACGCGTGCAAACCTAGCCAATGCTCTGGGCAGATGTGCTACGTGTGCATTCCAGCCCCAACCCTTCCCCCCCCCGCGTTCAGTCAGCAATGCCACCACCACCAACATCAGGGCGGGACTGATTAATGCAAGATCGGCGGTTAAGCATGCGGCCGATATTTTTGAACTACTCTCGGACGGCCAACTGGAGCTGCTGTTCCTCACGGAGACTTGGATGACCTGTACCTCCGCTCCTAGTGTTGAACTTGCGGTCCCCAGGGGGTTCAAGATAGCTAGAGTGGATCGCCCCCTGGGTAGAGGGGGCGGACTAGCAGTGGTGTTCAAGGAGGGATGGAGTTTTGAAACCGAGCCTCTGACTGAGAGTCTAGGGGGTGAGGCTCTCCACTTCTCCATTAAAACCTCTCCCCATTTCACCTTAGGTGGATCTTTGATTTACAGGCCCCCGGGCCTGGCTACCCAATTCCTAAATTCCTTAGAGGAATATTTAGTGCCACGGGCCTTAGGTTTTCCTAAGTTTCTTTTGGTCGGTGACCTAAATGTTCACATGGATGCCCCTGACTCCTCCGAAGCTCGCAGGCTTGGGGAAATTCTTGAGCTTGCTCAGTTAGTACAATGGGTTTCGGGTCCTACGCACGCGGGTGGCCATCTTCTTGACCTGGTGTGCACGAATTTCCCCATCCAGTCAGTGTTTGTGGAAAAAACATCCTGGTCTGACCATGACTTGGTCAGGTTCAGCTGGGAGTTGGCAGAGTCCAGCCCCTCGCCCCCTACATGCCATCGTCAAAAAATTAACCTACCCGCGTTTAGACTGGCCCTGTCTAACACTCGTCCACAACTTAAGGGATGTTTGGACGAAGCGGTGGGGGAGTTTAATGAATGGATACGGCAGGCGGCGACTGCCTCTACTAAGCAAACTATGCTGACTAGAGCCAGACGCGCGCCCTCCCAACCCTGGTTTTCCCCTGAATTAAGAGAGATGAAACAGGGCTGCAAAAAATTAGAACGTTTATGGAGGAGAGAGTACAGCCCCGAGGCCAAATCCGCCCTACGGCTTGCTCAAAAAGACTATTATGCAGCCATTAGGGATGCAAAAGGTAACTATTATGCTGGGCGCATTAACAAGGCCAATAACAACAGCAGAGAGATCTTTGCGATTGTCAAAAGCTTTGTGTCCCCTGTTGCGGAAGCTTTGCCCCTCCCGTCCTCTGCGCAATGGTGCGAGGAGTTGTCCACTTTTTTTATAACCAAAATAGCGAAGATTCAGCAGGGCCTTTTAGAGGCACTTCCTGCCGACTGCTCTGCAGCTGGCCCCTGTTCACCCTCTCCCTCATCCCCTGGGCACCAACTTACCACCTTCGCACAAGTTGCGGAGGGGGATGTTCTCCATCTTCTCCAGTCCCTAAAATCGGGCTCTCCTGCCGACCCATGCCCTGCCCGAGTGCTCTCGGAGGTGGCGGTTACAGTCTGCAGTGAGATTACGCAGATGGTTAACCTCTCCCTGGCCGCAGGTGCGGTTCCCCAGGTTTGGAAACACGCCAAACTCCTTCCACTCTTGAAGAAACCAGGACTGGATGTGTCGGTCCCGGGAAACTACCGACCCATCTCCCTTCTACCTGCTCTCACGAAAATCTGTGAGAAGGCAGTTCTTCAACAAGTGGAGAGCTTTGTCGAAACATCTAATGCCCTCCACCCTGCCCAATCGGGCTTTAGGGCTGCTTATAGCACCGAGACGGCCCTGGTGGAGATGACCGAGGCTATTCGGGAATGTCTAGACGGAGGTGGCAGAGCGGTCCTAATTTTATTGGACCTCTCTGCCGCTTTCGATACTGTCCCTTATGATCTCCTTCTCGGTCGGCTGTCTGACATTGGTATTGGGGCAGTGGTGCTGGAATGGCTGTCCTCTTTTTTATCTGATAGGACCCAGCAGGTCTGGATGCCTCCGCATACCTCGGAGCAAAAGCCTTTGCTTACAGGGGTCCCGCAGGGGTCCACACTTAGCCCTTTACTGTTCAATGTGTACATTACACCTTTGGTATACCTAGCTGAACAGTTTGGGGCTAAAATCTTAGGGTATGCTGATGACACCCAACTGTTGTTCACCTGGCCGGACGACAATCTGGACACGTCTACAGTCCACCTGTGTCTGTCCTCAGTATTTCGCTGGCTAACACAGGCCCAGCTGAAGTGCAATGAGGACAAGTCCGAAGTGCTCTTTTATGGCTCCTTCCCCCCCTCATTTAAGAGCACACTTTGGCCCCCTAACATTCCTTGCCCAATAGAGATGGGGAGACCAGCAAAAAATCTGGGCATTTGGTTTACGGAGGATCTCAGATTTGAGCATCACATCAAAAAACTCACAGGCACCTGCTTTGCCACTCTGAAAATGCTCCGCAAATTCTTCCCCTTGCTCCCTAGGGAGGCCAGAGAGTCAGTTGCTAGAGCGCTCATACTGGCTCGCCTTGATTACGCGAATGCACTGTTCAGTGGCATTCCGGCATACCTGGTCAAACGCCTCCAAATTATTCAGAACGCGGCTGTACGCTTATTATTTAACATCCCCAGGTGGAAGAGCGTTCGCACGGAGCTGCGCTCGCTTCACTGGCTTCCCGTAGCGCAACGGATTCTGTTTAAATCTTTGGTGTTGGCGTTTCGGGCAACTCATGACCAAGGCCCCTCGTACCTGAGAAAGAGATTCACAAGGTACATTCCGGCACGCACCCTGAGATCTGCCTCTCTGTTTAAACTGTCCCTTCCCCGTTTTAAACGTGCCAGACTGGGCGGTCAGTCACTGTCTGTTGTGGTGGCTCGGGCCTGGAATGCCCTCCCGCACCATCTACGCTCCACGCCGACAGTGACTGCTTTCAAAAAACACCTGAAAACTCATCTATTCACGAGTGTAGGCTAGGAGGATCCCCCGTTGTTCTGTTCTCTGCCGATTTGTCCCTTTCCCCGCGCCAGGATACTCACCAGTAACAGAGCGCGTTACAAAACGGTTTATAACATAACATATAACATTACCAATCGGCCAATTATTCGCTAAGTGAAAGCAACAATTTAGAACGAATTACCCAAGTCCAATGCAGGAACTTCGCCACAGCTATCGCTATTGGTGGGTTGGGTTCTGTGCTTAAAATTCGCAGGGCCTCTGCATATCTCCGAGTGCCCATTAATCGACAGATTGGTTTTATCCTCTTTCGACAAGGTGCAATGTATTGCGGACACACACACAAGACATGACTTACAGATGCTTGTTGGTCCAGGCATCTAGTACATCTGTCATTGATAGACCCCTCCCATTTCCCAGTAAATAGCCTAGTGAGGAGAGTACCAATCCTAAATTGAAAATACGGTTTACGATTTTAGGGGGTTAACCCATAATTCAGGCATGCCCATCCTCCCCAGTAGGGATTTGGGGCCCGATGTAGGTAAATCCCATTTACCGATTTTGAAATACCGAATCCTACCGAATCGGTATTCAAAAATCGGTAAATGGGATGTAGGTCCCAACATCTGGATTCGTTACCGAATCCTTAACAATTCTTTAATTACCGATTCGGTAAATACCGAATCGGTAATGCCCATTCATTCCTATGGGCTTTAAAGCCCATAGGAATGATTAGGCATTACCGATTCGGTATTTACAGAATCGGTAATTAAAGAATTCACAAGGGTGCAGGGGGTGTCACTTTGACACCCTCTAGCACCCCAAAAACGGGCATGTGTGCAATGTGGCACACAGACATGCCCTAAGGGCACGTCTGTCTGTCACATGGCACATGTGTACATGCACAGATGTGCATGTACACAGGAATCGGTTTTTTACCATGGATTTGTATTCCATGGTAAAATACCGATTCTGTAGGCCATGTGCTGATGGAACATTGGCTACCTACATTGCATTTTCGGTAGTTCTACCGAATCGTCATCATTACCGAATCGGTAAATATTACCGATTGGGTAACTTTACCGATTCGGAAATGATAACGATTCGGTACAATTACCGAAAATGTGCCCCTACATCTCGATAGCCCTTTACCGATCGGAAACGGCCGAAAATTGGTATTTTCGGCCGATTCCGATCGGTAAAGGGCTACCTACATCGGGCCCTTGATCTCCTTGAGCCTTTTAATTTTATGGAATGAGTCATTGTTAATAATATCAATGAGACCCTGGGCATAATGCGACAGTTCCTCAGTGCCCCATAATCTACGCCAATACAATAGTGGTCGCAGACTAGCCAGATCTTTAACTGCTTTTCTACCTAGATCCCATAGGAGTGGAGTTAGAGGAGTACTTTGAGGGACACTGGTCATTTTGCGCAAAAACTCATTTTCTGCCTTGGACAAACATATTAGGTTTTCGAAACCCCACAATTCGGCTCCGTATAGGGCCGAACTCAATACCTTCATCCCATAGATGTCAAGAAGTGGGCTAATAGATTTAGTCAGTGAGGTTTTACATTTTTTCAGAAGAAAACCAGCTTGTTGCCGGTGCTTTAGAACAGCCAAATCGATTTGGCTATTTCAGCGCATGTCCTTCTGCAGGGTTACACATAGATAGGTAAAAGCATCCATCTGCTCTAGTGGGGATTTGTTCATAAATATTCTACCTCTGAAGGATTTGTGTTCGTTGAATGATATAAATTTAGTTTTAGCAGTGTTTATTTCCAGACCGTGCAAAAGGCAAAAGTCTCCGAACCACTGGAGGGCCTTCTGGAGGCCACTAGGTGTTTTGGAAACTATCAGAGTATCGTCCGCAAACATGAGGTTTGGGATACGGATACCTGCCAGCACCGGGGCATCCGTGGGGGCCAAGGAAATGTAGTCCGCCACCCTGTTGACAAAGAGCGAGAACAGGGTAGGTGCCATAACGCAACCCTGTTGCACTCCCTGCTCAACGGGGAAGGTTGCGGTAACCTCCCCCTGTAACCCCCACCGAACCCGGGCAAAGTTATCCTCATGCATGCGCACGATCAACGTCAGCAACTCAGGGGCCATCTCCAGCTCCTCCAAGACCTGCCATAATTTGCCACGCGAAACTAAATCGAAGGCTGCCCTCAAGTCAACGAACACAGCATACAAAGCCCCTTTTCCCAGGACCACGGTTCGCCAATACAGTGTGACAAAACGGAAAACTTGATCAATTGTACTTGTTTTAGGGCGGAAACTATCTGCAATGGACTCAAAATATTATTTTCGTCCATCCAAGCCTGCATTTTGAATAAAACTAGCCTTCCCATGATTTTTTGAATGGTGTTGATTAGGCTGATAGGCCTATAATTGCCTGCGACAGACTTGTCCCCTTTTCTATATACCGGAACAATTTCTTCCCCCTTCCAAGAGGGGGGGACAGCCGCTCCTTGGGCTATGGCATTTGCCGGATGAGCAATATACACCCGCCATGTTTGCTTATCATTTAAAAACATATCTGCGGGGATGCAATCGATGCCCGGTGCTCTTCCCTCGGTTACAGTCTCTAATGCCCTGTCAACGTCTTCCAGGGAAAAAGCAGCTCCTTCATAAAATGTATACAAGACACTTACCACCACTACAGGCATATTGCGGCTTAAAATATTCTACCCACAAATGCTGGGCAACATTATTCTGTGGACGGTCTGGACATCCACCCCTATCCCATTTATACGTGTCCCAGAATAATTTTGGGGTTTTTGCCTTACACGCTTCTTTAAGCTCCTGCCACTTACACTCGTCCCATAACCTTTTCGCCTCCTTCTGGACTTTCCTATACCAACCCTGTGCCTCTCTTACCTTAATTGGATCCCGCGTCTATAGTGTTAGGCCCAATTCCGATCATGTTTGCGTACAAGCCTCGTTATACCAGCTCTCAGGTTTCTTGCTAAGTTTTCTTCTACCAGAGCACATCTTACAAAAATAAGTTTTTAGTTGGACAAAAAGTTTAGTATGGGCTTCAACAATAAAAGAATGTGAGTCCTCATTTGAAGTGGCAGACCCCAGGTCTACTATCACCTTGTTTACATCGTCCCTGATCGAGGACAAGGTATCAGGGTGCTCAACAACCTTGCTCCACCTGACATGTCACTCGTCATTCGCTAAAACCACTTCAGGTGCTATATTAGCCTGGGTATCCACTCCAGCTCTGTCTAACTCCAACTTAAATAAAGATGTAAGGAGGTTATGATCACTCTCTATGCGAGCCGTAATTGCTATATCCACGAGGCAGTGCCACAGTTTCAGAGGGACAAGCAAGTAATCTATACAGCTAGATCTCTGACCATTATCATACGTTCTACTACCATGTCTGTCAGAAGGCGTTCGACCGTTAGCAGCCCTTAGCTGGTTCCCCATACAGAGACCCTTCAGTTGTATTGCCAGCTCAGTCCATTTTTTTATGGGTACCAACTCAAGCTGGGGAATACCCCATCTAGAGTCTTCCTCCTCCGTTAGAGTTTGATCATCATTCCCTAACTGCTCAAAGGTAGTATTAAAGTCCCCCGCTACAAGAGGCAATGTATTAGTAGGTAAAGCCTCAATTAGGGCGTCCAAAGCAGATATTACCTCAGATGTTTTCCCTCCCGGGTGCCCTCTTGCATAGATATTAAAAATATCTATGCTTACACCAGACGGGAATCTGAGTCTCACTGACAGGATGTCGTTATTTAAGACAGGAAGTTGTCGGATATTACAGCTTAGGGCCTGCTTGACCCAAATCACTAATCCTCCTAATGGACGTCCCTTTTCCTTCTTTTCTGCAGGAGCATAAAAATTCAGATAACCCTCGCGAAAAACGGGATCCACCAACCAGGTCTCTTGCAAGAGGCAGATATCAAAATTGTCGACAAAGATGGACCAATCAGACGAGGTCAGTTTCGATCCCAAACCCGCCACATTCCAAGATATCAGTGACAGCGAGCAATTTCTAGTAGGTGAACTACCAACATTATCAGTCCCCTGTTTCTGTATTCGGCTCATTTGAAGAAAATGAAGTTGAGACATTTGGGGCATGAGTTGATATTATCTCACAATCTTGTTGATATGAGGCTGCATTCTCTATTCTAGGTTGGGTTCCACCCTGAAAGCTAGCTTTGTGATCAGATAGTTGTAGACCCTTTTTGGATTTATCTTCATTTACAGCTTTAAGCCTACGACAACCTTCAGGGGATCGACGTCAATTGCAGTCTTCAAGCCCCGACAGTACATCAAACCTATTGAACATCCTAGGTCCCCCTACGGTACTCCAATACTGTGCCCCCCATCTTAGTAACATTTTCCTGGGGGCTCGGTATACTAATGGGTAAAAATAAGTCAAGGGTAATGACTGAATTACAGTGTTTGTGCCTACATGGGACCAATTACAAATATAATTAACAGCCCTCCTATCCTTAAAATGAATAATTACACAATCCCCATCTATTGTCTTGGTCCGTGCCCACACCCAATCTACTCTTCTAGCAAACAAAATTTCAGCAGATACATGGGGGTAGTGGGCAGTTGGAATTAACCAAAAAATACATTTGTTCTTGAGTTCCATGTACGTCTCCCCTTTATCCTGACCCAATTGGGGAACACCCGCGAGGACCCCCACATACGGGGTGGTATCAGGTGGGAGGTCAATACATGGCAGGCTCTTAGGGGGAAGCGCAGGAGGGGAATTCTCCGCCAGTTGGAGTTTAGATACTGGCCCACAGACTTCTGTTGACCTTGCCCCGCCACTCTGAGTGGCTTGATTAGATGCTACTAGTGGCCTGGAAGTGGGTTGGGAGGGAGGGGGTGGGAGTCCACCAGGGACATTGGCATTAACGATGTTATTTCCATTCTGAGGGATAATAAGATCAAAAAGTCCCCGTTATTCCCTGACAGATTTGTTTGTGTACCAATTACCCCATCAGCCCGAGTACCACCCAGCTGCTGCCCAGATGCAAGCGATAATTCTAAACATACAAGTCTACTTTCTATAGTGTCCAATATTTTTATTTTTTTATTTTATTTATTGAAAAATACATGAGTACATAATAATACTTCAAATCAACAAATTGGAAGGCGGATGTAATAATTCAATACAAAAATAAATCATGCATTAGATGTACCAGACATCGTGCAGTGTCTGAACGAAGATAATCTTGGATCATAAAACAAACGCACAAATACTTGCAAATACATATGAAATCAGGGGAATTCAAGCATCCACTTCCAAATAAGATCTAACTGCCCCCCAGATTTGCTCCCCCAATTTCCGTTTCCGCCGGCCTTTTAGGGCACATAAGCTATGTTCGATATTAAACATGACAAAAAACCTCGCCTGCCAGGCATCAAATGATGGAGCATCCTTTTGCAACCAACACGAGGCAATACAGAGCCTAAGCACTGCTGTGGCTACAAAAAACAAATATACAGTATTACTGGGCACGGAGCCCGCACCAGCACCCATTTCTACCCCAAATAAAATCTGCATAAGTGACAGCTGGATAGGTGTTCCCACAATCTCAGACAGAAACCTGCCCACATGCTCAAACAAACTCCTCAGTTCTACACATGTACCAAAAATGTGCACCACATCGGCCGCAGAGACACCACACCGAAAGCATTTTCCATCCGGTTCACCTCCCCATTTTGAGATTTTGTCAGGCGTGTGGTATAAATAAAAAATTGTTTTATAATGTTGAGCGGCTAGATTAGCGGACAAAAATAGCCGCCCAGCTAGTTCAATTGGGGTCTCAAGTGAGATCCCTTGATATCCCAATCTATTCTCCCATTTATTAGTATGGGTTTCTAAGTCATTGGGCATAGCATCTATCATCAGATTATAAAGAACACCTATCCGAGCTGCTTTATTATTAGCTTCGATAAGGGGGTTGAATTCTATACACAATCGGGCTTTCATCAAATGATCACGGATTTGTAAATATTTTAAAAAGTGTGAGGTCGGAAGGTGGTATTGCTCCTTAAGCTGTTCCAACTATTTCAGCCCAGCTGCTGTATTTAGATCACCCACACAATCTATCCCTTTGGCTCGCCAGTTATACACAACCCGATACACTTGGAAAGAAAATTGGAGCACTCAATGGAGTATACCAAGATATTTTTTCTACCTCGTATATTTTTTTAACTGCATTCCAGACTTTGTACGCAGCCATTAGAACCTTAAATCTTGTTCGCTTGTAGTAACTCCAATCCGAGTTAAGAAAAAGCAGATTTTTTACTTCAGTGCCTAACAACATGCTATATATGGACGGCTGTTCAGCTGGGTCTACCGGTCCTATCCCAGTAAGCAATATGTTCAAGTGCTGGAGCGTACAAGCATAATAATATAACACAAAATCAGGTACAGCCCAGCCACCTACAGCCTTAGGTAAAACCATATATCTCTTGGCAAGCTGAGCTTTCCCCCGTGCCCATAAAAATCTCATGCATATGGATTGAAGCTGCATAAGGCTAGCCTGGGGTATCTCCAGTGGTACACACCGGAAAAAATACAACATTTTTGGTAGAACCATCATTTTTAAAATATTGCATCTGTCAATTAATGTTAAATGCAAACATTCGAATTGATCTAGTTGCTTCCGAATCCCGGACATTAACCTCTCCCAGTTAGATTCCACCAGGGCAAAGGCAGAGGCCCTTGCCCGTACCCCCAAATACATCACCTCTTGTAATACCCTGGGATCTGCATAAGGTCCGGTGTTGATGCATAATATCCAATAGGTTTGGCGGTGTTTAATTTATAACCAGAGACTGTTCCGTATACAGCCGCAAGGTGCTCTATCTCTAAAATTGCCACTGCTGGTTTTGGGGAGACAACAACCTCAACTTGGCAGCGAGGCATCTATGCCTCAACTTGGCAGCTAGGCATCTATGCCTCAACTTGGCAGCGAGGCATCTATGCCTCAACTTGGCAGCGAGCCATCTATGCCTCAACTTGGCAGCGAGCCATCTATGCCTCAACTTGGCAGCGAGGCATCTATGCCTCAACTTGGCAGCGAGGCATCTATGCCTCAACTTGGCAGCGAGGCATCTATGCCTCAACTTGGCAGCGAGGCATCTATGCCTCAACTTGGCAGCGAGGCATCTATGCCTCAACTTGGCAGCGAGGCTTCTATGCCTCAACTTGGCAGCTAGGCATCTATGCCTCAACTTGGCAGCGAGGCATCTATGCCTCAACTTGGCAGCGAGGCATCTATGCCTCAACTTGGCAGCGAGGCATCTATGCCTCAACTTGGCAGCTAGGCATCTATGCCTCAACTTGGCAGCGAGGCATCTATGCCTCAACTTGGCAGCGAGGCATCTATGCCTCAACTTGGCAGCGAGGCATCTATGCCTCAACTTGGCAGCGAGGCATCTATGCCTCAACTTGGCAGCGAGGCTTCTATGCCTCAACTTGGCAGCTAGGCATCTATGCCTCAACTTGGCAGCGAGGCATCTATGCCTCAACTTGGCAGCGAGGCATCTATGCCTCAACTTGGCAGCGAGGCATCTATGTCTCAACTTGGCAGCGAGGCATCTATGCCTCAACTTGGCAGCGAGGCATCTATGCCTCAACTTGGCAGCGAGGCATCTAAGCCTCAACTTGGGAGCTTGGCATCTATGCCTCAACTTGGGAGCTAGGCATCTATGCCTCAACTTGGCATATGGAGGATGCTGGGAGACGTTTGTTGCCTGGGGTTCAATTCACCCTGCCCTCGTCCCCTTGGAATATTAACCCTTAAATGCACTTGTGACATCCTGGTATTTTGTCTGTCATTAGCCCAGCAAGGCCTCTCTTTGGCAACTGTTAAGGGTCATCTTTTGGCCCTTTCACCTTTGCCAAGTTTTCCAGCCCTTTTCAAATCACCTGTTATGATGCGTTTCTTGAGAGGGCTGATTCACATGTTCCCACCAATACCTTTTGTAATGCCAGAGTGGGACTTTAACTTGTTCTCACCAATCAGATGTGGAATCCCTTTGAGCCAATGATGGTTGTTCTCTTTGCCTACGGACAGTCACCATGTTCTTCCTCATTACATCTGCAAGGTGAGTGGGTGAACTCCAGGTCCAGTCTGTGCCACAACCATACACCTCATTTTTCAAGACAAAATGTCTCCAGACAAAAGCGACATTCCTGTCAAAGGTAGATATATCCTTCTACATAGGGCAATCCAACACCTTACTGCCTTCCTATGCTCTGCCTCACCTCTCAAAGGAGGAGGAACAACTTCAGCATCCTGATCCAAAGAGGGTCCTCGGTTTCTTACAGTTTTTGATCAGAGACCACCAACTGGACAACTTTTCATGGGCTACACTTTTGCAAAAAAGCGCAGCTACTCATCCAAATGGGTCTCAAGGCGCTGAGGGGTGGGGGAGTGTTGCGTGCTGCTCCTTGGTGCTCAGGGATGGCGTTGGGGGATGGAGGGCTTCCCTGTCATTGCCCTTCAGGAACGTGAATAAAGTTGGTGTCTGGCGGAGGTGGAGAGGGAATTCCAAGCCTTAGCCGCGAGGTAGGCGATGGAGCGTCCTCCTGTTCTGGTAACTTCTTTCCTGGTAGGGAGTATATCTAACCTCATATTCCTCACAGACCTACCCTACTCTCTAGTCTGAGGACATGTCTCACGCAGGTCATTAATTAAATCAAATAAAAAAAAATTAATATAGGGCAATAGCTACCCTGAGGCATCCCAGCGCTACAGACAAACGCAGACAGAAGAGAAGAATTCAGTGGTTTAGAAGCAGTTGTAAAAAAGCAGAGTTTTTAAGAGTTTGCGGAGGGGTAGGAGATTGGGCTCCGTCCACATGTATGGGGGGGCATTCCATAGCTTGGGGAGTTATAGGAAGGAGCGTCCGCTGCATCTCACTCTCTTTATTCTATGGAGTAGGGAGAGGGAGGAGGATGCTGATCGGAGGAGTCTACTAAGTTGGTAGGGAGTTATCATCGATCGGCTGACTGCAGACCATTCCTCCAGAAGGCCTTGTGGGCAATGCACATGGCTTTGAATTGGATTCTCTCCCTAACCGGCAGCCAGTGAAGGCTCCTCAGTGCCGGAATTGCTGATTGTTGATAAGGGGTCTGGAGGAGCGTGCAGGCTGCACAGTTTTGAATTATCTGGAGCTTGCGAGTGGTGGATTGAGGGGCCCCTAGATATAGGGCGTTCCCATAATCCAGGCACGATACGATAAGACCTTGGACCATGATTTTTCTTGCCTGAAATGGGAGAAGGGGAAGTATTTTACGTAGCATCCTCAGCATGCCGTAGCAAGTGCCCAAAAGTTTTGCCGCTTGGTAGTTAAAACTAAGGGAGTGGTCTAGCCAGATGCCAAGGCTTTTGATCTGGTTTTGGGGGACTGGGGCAGAGCCAAGGCATTTCAGCCAAAGTAGCTCCGAGTTAAAAGAGGGGGAGTTCCTGAGAAGCATGAGCTTGGTTTTGTCCCTATTGAGCTTTTAGCAAGAGAGTTCCATTCATTTGGCAACCTGCTCTAGGCAACTTCCTAGGTTGCTTGGTGACTTCTCGGGGCGGTGTAGTGCCACCACGAGCTGAGTGTCATCAGTGTAGGTAATGATTTTTATGCCAAATGGACGGACAATCTCTGCTAGGGGACTCAATTATATATTAAACAGTGTGGGGCTCAGGGAGGAGCCCTGAGGCACACCCCAACTGAGGGTGAAGACAACATCGCCTTCAAAGACCTTGAAAGAGCATTCTATCCAGGCGATGGCACTGCCTGACACTCCCAGGTTCCCAAGTCTATGAATCAGCGTGTCGTGGTTTACAGTGTCAAATGGGGCACATAGGTCAAGAAGGATAATTGCAGCAGAACCCCATTGATCCACGATCCTCCTGGCCTTCTCCATTACTGCGAGGAGGGTGGTTTCGGTCCCATGTTGGGGACGGAAGCCAGTCTGTGAAAGATCGACTAAATTGTTAGTTTCTAGAAACTCTACCATCACTGAGTTGACGTGTTTTTCTCAAATCTTACTCAGCCAAGGAAGGAGGGAGATAGGGCGGTAGTTGCTAAGGTTGCCTTGGTCCAAGTTTTTTTTTTTTATGAGAGTATTTACCATATCACATTTCCATGCGGGGGGGACCACTCCAGAGATGGAGGCGGTAAACAGGTCAAAGGCAGTTGGTAGGATGTTTACCATGACTGGTGCCAGGGCTCGGGGGCGGGGGGGGGCGCAGGGTCTGAGGGTGAGCCCGATTTCACCCAGTGCATGAAAGGGTCTAAGGTTGTGAGGTCTATATGGCGGAGGGGTATTCATTGTTTCTGAGGCAGTTTCGAGAGGGTTTTGGCAATCTGAAAGATTTCCTTAGGAGAATTAGAAGCTGCATTCATTTTTTTCTTCGTAGAAGGCTGCTCGATGGCTATGATTTTGCCTTTATAGGTTTTTATTGCCTCCCTATATTCGGCTTTACTGGGGGCTGCATATTTTAGTCTCCATATCCTCTCTAACTTTTTACAGTGTTGTTTGAGTTCCCGCAACTTTGGGGAGTTTCATGGGGAAATTTTAGCTCTTCATTTTTATGAGCGTGCCTGATGGGGAGCACATCATCTAGGCAGATCTGGATCCAATAATTAATTTTCACGTTAGCTGAGATAGGGTTAGGGTCTCTGTCAGGTCCGGTGGATTTGAGGGCTGAGATCCACTGTTCTCTGGAACGCTTGGACCAGTTACGTTCCCTGCGGGAAGCGGAGTTGGGTGGGAGGGTGGGGTCAGGGATATCCCAAGAGAGGGGGATCAGGAAGTGGTCAAACCAGGGGAGCGGGGACTGCACTCCTGTTGTAAGTTCAGTGTAGTTGCTGAAAACGGGGTCAAGTAAGTGGCCTTTAGTATTCAAATAGTTTCTGCTATAGCTGAAGTGCGGAGAGGCTCATGATCAGATCATTTGTGGTGTGATCAGTCGTGTTTTCAAGGTGAATATTAAGATCCCCTAATACTGTGAAGTTAGACGGTGAGCAAGCTAGATTTGCTATGGTTAACGGGAGGGTATTGAGGATTTGTCCCAGGGCCCCAGATGGGCGATATATTAGTAGCCCAGAGAAGGTAATAGTGGGGGAGAAATCAATGGAGAAGGAAAGACTCTCGCAGTATGATACCTGGTCTGGGGAAATGCGACAGTTATAATGGTCTTTAAAAACATTTGCTAAGCCTCCCCCCTGCCCTTTTTGCAGTCTTGTATGAGGTAACCGTGAGGGAGAGTTTGAGTGAGAACTGTCTCGGACTCAATAATGAGCCAAGTTTCTGTCAGAAAGAGATCATCCGGTTTAGAATCTTCCAATAACAAGGCGATTTCAGTGGCATGCTTAGGGAATGATCTGCAGTTCAGCAGGAACATCTTTAGGATGGGATGATTTGCAGGGGGGCTGCGTGTCTTAATGGCTGGTCAAAAGTTAAACCCACAGTGTGGACAGTTAATGTGCTCAACTGCAACATTCCAGGAGTGTTGGCAGCTGTCATGTGTCATTCCTCTTAGGTTGTGGAGGGAGGGTGGGCTATAGGACCCATGATGAGTCTGGGAACGCTTTGTGGACACTTTCTTTTGGGGCAAATACCGTGGCTGCTGCTGCTTTTCTTGTCCCGCTGCTGGTCTCCCTGGTCTCTCTCTCGCTGCCGCAGCTCCCCACCAACGGAGCGCGGCCACAGAGAGAGGGGGGACCACAATCCCCAGGAGCCTTTACGGCGGAAGCCGCCACCGCACATACCACGCCCGCAGGCGCTTAAATTAGAGCAGAGCCCCCGCGTCGCGGGATCGCGCGCGGGCCCCTCCGGGCTAAGCCCGGGCAAAGGGCGGGCCGTCTGGGGCCGGGAGAGGTCGGGCTGGGCCATTTCTCTTGGTTCCGGACTCCAAACGACCTCATGATTATTTCGGTGGTAACCTCTTATAATTGCTTGCCGACAGCAATATTTTATTGAAAAATTAATTTTATTTTTAAAGTTTACATTGTATTTTAGTGTCTGAATCTTTCTGTGTACGTTGGTACCATTGTATTGGCTTACTGTTAGCTTAGCACTTCGGGCCCAATCTTGTTTAAGAATATGGGGAAAAATATCCCCCTACAACCTCCCCCTGCTACAAAACAAAGAGCAGCTTCAAATACTCCCCTACCAAGTCTAAAAGCAATTGATAGAATGTTGCAGAAAACCATAGGGGTGGTTGCGTCTGCCATCGAAAGAAAAGAAAGGCATCTCTCTATTCCAGCTGGTATGCTGCCCCCTTTGCCCAATGTAAATGCATCGATGCTTACAATAAACTCTCAGGACTCAATTTTAGCGCCATCTTTTGTTGGTTTGCCGGGCACTCAATCTGTTCCTCTAACCCATGAAATCGTACGTATACTGCATAATTTGCCAGCTGAACCCTCCCATTCCTTAACTAGGCTATCCTTGACCCCCACAATTTTGCCAATGAACGTATCCTCCGAGCCTCCACTTCTAACTGACGATCTTCCAGAGAAGGTGGGGTGTGATACGCTTCTAAGCCCGATCTCTGTATCACTGCTGAGTGTGAATAGCGACTGCCCGCGTGTAACAACTAGAGGGCAAAAGGCAAGGTGAAAACAAAAGCATATAAATAAGGAAGGGTCATCTGCAAAAAATGTCAAAGGGAATGGCAGTTCCAAACAGTGTAAAGCTGCTGCAAAACCATCTGGAGTGAAAGGAAATAAAGGTAACGGTCAGACGGAGATTGCTTTTCCCTCAACTAGTATAGGTAACCCAGTAGTTGATGAGAATTTCTGGGGAAGAATGGAGACTCTGATAACAATAGAGCCCATCTGTTTAAAAATTACGAACCTAGAAACTAGGATAACTAGTATGGAGAAAAAGCTTGTTAGTAACCATCAGCCCACTCAGGATAAACCACATATTACCTTACCTCAATTAACCTCAGTTAATCCAAATGAAAACCCTAAAAGTACATCGCGGGACCCAGTCACTCAAGCCCAGCATAAAAATAAAGAGGTTAATAGACGATTGGAACCTAAAAAACCAGGGGGTAATATTGAAACTGGCGTAGCAGGCCTGTCTAGTTCTGCTCGAGTATTCAGTAACAACAGGGATATTATAAATAATACAAGAAGAGACGAGGCCCCCACGAGGATAACGTAATTTCAACCCTACCTATCTTAAACTTACCACCTGAAGCTACACCATATACAGTTGTGTTAGCTAATGTTCCACCCCTTCTTCCCAATATCTTTGAACATTGGTCGACCTTAAGGAATATATACCTTCATTTTCTATCTGCAAAGCTTAGACTTAATAATTCACTGTTTTCTGAATTCAAGATGGTCAGAAGGGTTAGCTGGTTGGGCACGTCAAGTAAATCACTGAGTGGTGACTGTGTAATTCTAACATTCCGGTCGCCGCCATTGGTTCGCAATATAATCGAGAGGGGCACTATTGGGCCAATTGATACTGGGTTCATTAACATTCTCCCCCTCGGTTTCTTTTGGTGTCCCCTGCGCCCTGGTTGGTGTCCAGGTCCCCACTGTCCAGTATCAAACTATGTAGGTCACACGGGAGGAAGATACTGTGTCCCGAGAGCAACGATTGACTGCATTCAGATACCCCCGCAAATCTTTCTGGCATAGTAGTTGATCCCATGCCTGCTTGCAGCTATGAGGACAATACAAATGAAGGGGTGGAGAAAGTTGTTACTATGATAAGGATTGAGGGTCATAGAGGGGGGATGGAGGTCTTGGATGGCGGGTTAGAGGTCGGGAGAGAAACCAGGACTGAGACACTATAAGTAGGTGCTGGACCTGTTGCTCCTGTCTCTCCCCCACTGGTTCCCCCTTTATGCAACGTCACCTCTTGGAATATTGCTGGTATTAAGTCTAAAATTGGTAAACCACTTTGGCAGGACTTTATTCACACTGAAGATGTGATCTGTCTCCAGGAAACATGGAGTAGGAAACCGGTCCACCTTAATGGGTTTAAGACTTTCCATACTCCAGCTGTTGATGTTATACATGGGAGAGCTAAGGGGGGTTTGAGTGTCTATTTGTCAAATAGGCTGAATACAATAAGGGTAACAGAACCTGTTAAAGATATTTATTTTCAACTCCTGATACTTGTATTGGAGTCTGATACCCCAATTGCTTTGCTTAATTTATACAATGACATTCCCCCGGGCGAAGCATCTAACGTCCTTAATAAGTTGGCTAAAGCCCTGTCCTCTCAGGGAAAATGTTTCAGCCATAATTTGATGATTCTTCTTGTGGGAGATTTTAACAGCACTTTATGTAGTATGGTGGAGGATAATAGGTGTGGAACAACATGTGAAGAGGGCTTGTGCCAGTCACATTTTAACCATTCCCCTTTGGGTGAACAGTTTAATTAATTACTTGGTAAATTTGATTTGGGATTTGTAAACGAAGTTTGTATGCTACCATCTTCCTTACCTCCAACATTTAATGGGAGGGGCTGCTCTTCTACTATTGATTATGCCCTCGTAACTAATAAGCACGCTGACAGAATTCACTCTTTCAGGGTCTCAGATATTTCTTTAAGTGACCACTTTCCGCTCTGTGTGGCCATTTTGATCCCGATGAAGTCCCCTTTAAGACGTAATCTGGAAGGGGACAATGAGGGTTAAAACTTGTCTACTGGTAGCATAAATGGCTACACGTTAAGATGGGCAACGGTGGATCAAACTAAAATACTCAATATAGTAATTGGTAAATGCAGGTCTGAGTTAGCAATTTGTTTGGGGGAAGATCCTACTCCTGAAATGCTCCTTACATCCTTCTTAACCATCTCTAATGAAATAAGGGCCTCCCTTACGAGACAGTGTAAAAGTAACAGACAAAAGGGAGGCTGGTTTAATTCTAGTTGTACCAGAGCCTATGCACTTCTAAAGACAGAACTGCGTAAGAAACCAAGGTGTGTTGCAGAGGTTATGAGACTCAGGAAAGAGTATACAATCGCCGTAAAAGATAGAAAGAATATGTTGAAAGTAGAATCTTGGGAAGCCTTGCATCTAGCCTCTGAAAAAAATGATAGTGCAGGCTTTGGGTGATTATTAGACCACCCTTTCTTAGGGAAGAGGCTGGCCCTAGATTGGAGATAGCAATTCCGGAATCAGACTGGATTGGGTATTGGTAACTTCTTTCTCCTTCTATTCCTACCCTCCATTCTACCTCAAGAAACTTAATGTTCACCCTAGAAGAGGTTGAAAAAGCATTGCACGCAAGCCAGAGCCGTAAGGCCCCCGTCCCGGATGGTCTCCCTATAGACATCTTCAAAACCTTCATTCCTCTGTGGGGCCCCCTCTCGGTTCAGGTGCTTAATACTAGTTGTATCACAGAATTTTTGCCCACCTGGGTGGAGTCCATAATCGTGCCCATTTACAAAAAGGGGGATAGACATGACCTGGGTTGTTACAGACCCATCTCCCTTCTGGATTCTTTTACAAAAATAGCGGGCGGATAATTCTGGATCGTCTCTTGGTTTGGGCCGAAGACAACTCTATTTTATATGATCTACAATATGGTTTTCGTTCAGGCTTAGGAACAGTGGAACAGGGTCTAAACCTGTTAATGCTGGTCGGGAAGTACACAAGGGCAAAAAAGGGGCAATTGTTCCTGGCCTTTGTTGACCTCTTGGCCGCATTTGACTGTGTGATTCATTCCAAGCTATGGATATTGCTGGGACAACTTGGGGTTGATGAAAATATTATTTATTTTCTTAAACATTTTTATAGTGACCCTTCAGCCCGCGTCCGTTATGGCCTGAAGGGGGAACGCACAGACAAAACCCCACTCAGGAGTGGTGTCAGGTAGGGCTGTGTCCTGGCCCCGTTTGGAGGGTGCCCTGTGCAGTAATTGTTTAGATCCCCCATATGTAGCAGGCCGTCCAATCCCTGCGCTTCAGTACGCTGACGATGCTGTGTTAATGTTGCGTACTCAAGTGGGACTTTTGCCCTTTTCATGAGAGATTTGGGCCTAAGAATAAACACTTCAAAAACCTTCATCATGCGCTGCGGCAGGCACTGTAACACTAAGAGGGCCATTTTTATTGCTGGACAGAAGCTTGAGTCCACTAAGCAATTTTCTTACCTGGGTATATTGTTTACCCAGAATGAGTCTTGGGGGCAGGCAGTAGCAACTAAAAAACTTGCGATGGTTCGATCGACTGCTGCCCTCAAGACTTTTTCTAAGATATTGGGTACTAGACCACCTGTGGAGCTAATTAAAATCTACAAAGCCAAATGTGTAACTGGTGCCACTTATGGGAGTGGGGTATGGGGTTTTGCAGACCCTATGCCCATCCAGGTAGTTGAAAATTCCTTTTTGAAATGTATCCTTGCAGTCCCTAAGAGTACTCCTAATTATAACTGTCATGCAGAATTAGGACTTCCATTTATATCTGATTTGATTAAGCTTGAGCCTGAGCTTTTATGGCACAGGCTGTGGACTAAAGGAGAAACCAAGCTGAATAGAGATATTCTGTCAGATATTCTGAAATTGGAAGGAGCTATGAGGATACCATTGTTGAGCCATGTATGTACGTTTTTAACGGCTATTGGTAGGTTGGATTACTTTCTAAATCCCCTTACTATCTCAACCATTTCACGAAAGGACTTGAAGAAGGAGGGTCTGTCCTTCTTGGACTCCTTAAGAATAACATCTGAGGTTTGAAAACCTACTGTCCTGCAGCATCAATTGTTATTAACAACTTTTAATATTCAACCCGATTTGAGCTATGTCCCTGGCAACTGTGACAGATTTTTATTATCTCGTTTTAGATTTGGAGTTTTTCATAGACTGGTTAGCTTTCCGACATTAAATGACTAGTCAAATGATTTACAACCCTGTCCCTGTGACGACGTGTCCCCCCAAAGTACCATGCATGCTCTTCTATTTTGTACATTTTACAGTTCACTTAGGCGTAGTGTTTTATTGACACTATTGAGAAAGATGGGCCATCGACAATGCCGTTCGGCTATGTAAAGTATTCAATACTTGGACAACCAAGATGTGTTGCAACAATTACAGTGTTTCTGAAAAGAGTGATGTATAGTAGAAAAACCATGATTATATAGCACACTCTGAAAAGGATTCCTCCAATGGAATCTCGCCATCAATGAACTTTTTGTACTGCAGTGAGATATTGTGATTGTAATGAATTGAAATGAAATGATATTTATGTATTCTTTTATGATTGCTTTCAAACAATCGAATGAAGTTATATTTGATATGATTTGATTTGAGTCTGGGAACGGGCAGGGGTTGCGGCCCCTGGCCCCGGTCGGACACGGAAGGGCACAGACGGGCTTGCCTTTGGCGCGCTGCCGGCATGTCCGCTTTGCGGAGACTCTGACATGTGTGGTAAATAGGAAAGTGAGGCTCTGCCCCCTCCAGGCTCCTGTCCGGAAGTGAGGGAAAAATAATCTGTGGCCGGATACTCCCTCCACACAAGCGGGAAAATCCGTGATGGACCGGGGAGCCGTGCAGCTTGTGGCATGATCAGGAGAACAGGTAGGTGAGCACAAGTTTAAAAGAGCTATTTTGTGTTAAAAAGTAGTTAAAACACTTTAAAAGCCTTTAGAACAGTTAAACATACACACACGCTTGCCTTGCTGCCTGCGCACGTCCGCTGCACCAAGAGTCTGGCATGTGTGTTAAATAGGAAAGTGTGGCTCCTCCCCCTCCAGTCTCCTGCCCGTAAGTGAGGAAAAAAGAATCTGTGACAGGATACTCCCTCCACACAAGCAGGCAACCCCGTGGTGGACCGGGGAGCAGTGCGGTTTGTGGCGTGATCAGGAGGACAGGTAGGTGAGCACAATAAGATATCAATCTAGAGATCTTTACAATGGAATTTTCAGATTTCTATGGCTCAGCGATCAACGTTGTGGACAGAGATGAGAAGAAAACTGACGTCAGTGCATGAAGGTGGTGAGGTTCAGGGCAGGACGGACCAAACACAGAGTTACACAACGCCACCTACCGATGGGCGAGTGAATTGCTATCAAACGTGTCCAGATCCAGTCAGGCACCAAGGGAAATTCACAAGGGGAGGAATCTGTGATTAGATGGACAGAAAAGGCAGTACAGAAGGTAAGCAACTCATATGGTCATCACTGACCTTGTTTATTCTTACTCCCCCTACACTCAATTGCTAACACTGAGCATGTCCATTCTCTGTCTGCACTTCACTTGTACCACTGAGAATTGGACTAGTGCTTAACTTACTTCACACTGACAGTGTCACCTTCCCACGTCGTACTGGGTGAACAGCCCTCACATCTCAATGTTGCCTCCTCTTTAAGCTATGAATGATAAAACACAATAAATCTGCCTCCACAGCACCCCATGCCATGTCTAAATTTCTGTAATGCATATACGAGCTATTAACAATGGAATGGAATTCACCCTGATTTAGTGCGAGCCATTTATATTGATTGGTTTGTAAAATGTGCAATACGTCTGCGTATAGTATTTAAATTACATTGTCTCAGTCATTAAATTTTTTTTTTACCTCTAGTCTATGTAACCATTCTGCTCCCTATAACCCAGAGCGCTTCTATGATGCTACCCACAGTATTTCTGGTAGACCTACTTCATTCATACCTGCCTACATACAAATGCAAATGTATATAAATTCAGGAAACCTCGCCCAAGTAGAAGGGTTTCCATTACTCAAAGCCTATGGATTCTTGAGCCAGGCTACGGTGTATATTTATGGCTCTGCTCGTTCATTTGGGGCAAACACTATCTTCAAATTGGACTGGGTAGGGACATTTCTCCATCCCTTGCAAGGCAGACCTCAAGGAAGGCCAGTAGAGCAGAGAGCTGGAAGACACTGATCCAAGAACTTCTCTTTACTTCCCCACTCTGAATTCTTGCTGGGGTGAGAGATGAGGTGTGAGGGAGGGGCTGGGGAGCACCTTCTATTGCCACAAGAAAGCTGTGTGAAAAACAGGACTAAGAGTAAAACAAATACTTGCTAGCCTTGTATTTTGTGCTTGGGATAGGAGGCACAGAGTAAAACCTTCATCCAAGCCTCCATCACTGCCATAAACCTTTGGATTGTTGTGTGAGCAGTGTGGGAGCTACGAAGAGTGATCATTGCCACCCGCCCACCCTTTACCAAGCCTAGCAACAGATTGTCAAGAGGACTTGGAAGCTGGTGGCATCCATTTTATTACTGCCGAAGCCGCTCCCTTGATAATGCCCAGTGACGACCTCCACTAGAGGACCTAGGAGGGGTTTGCATTCATCTTACTTAGGTACATGTTGTAATGTACTGTCCCCATTGCTCTAACAATTGCTCTCAGCCCTTTCCCTGACCATGCCTGGCCATAGATCCCGTGAACAGGGCTTAGGGGAGAAAGGCAGCCTTCATAAATAGGTACATGTTTTACTGTACTCAGATCATGGACTCAGTCATCCTTAGAACATACCTAGCATGTGTTGTAGCTCCAACCTCATTAATCTTTAAGGAGGGTCGATTCACAGGAAAAGGGGCATCCATTTGTCAGAGGCCAAGGGGCAAGCAGGGGTTACTGGGCCTAACTCTAGTAGCTGAGGCCCTTTACTTCTGATGTCCTAGGGTCCGACCAAATAGTAGTCCTGAGCAACTGGGTCACGTACCCCTCAGCACTTAATTCTCAGTGGTAACATGAGTGGGTTCAAGGTGTTCACAGGCTCAAGACTCAAAATGCGTTAGTACAATACATGAATGTCCAGCCAAATACTCGCTTTCATGACAAAAGCATCATTTACATATGAACAATGTCAAATAAACCACACACAAACAATTCACACACAGCCCTTCTCCTTAACCCAATTCCCTTAAGGAGTAAGTCTGCATCTTGTCCTTCACACTCCCACGTGTCCCTCCCACATACTACTAAATTCTAAACTTATGTGTGCGTAGGCTCTGCAGATTGGGGAGGGGGGAAGAACTCCACACACAGAAGCATTGGTAGTGCGGAGTCATAAAACCTCAACCGTAGTTGTTAATTGCATTTTTTCGTACATTTTCTATTATCACAAAACATACCATAAAGGGCAGTTTGTGAATCAGGCAGATTTTTTTCTAGCGCTGCATGAAGTAGGGCGCGTTTTCCATGGGCTCTGCTGCCTAACGATCAGTCTTACCTGCTTCTGCTGTGATACAGAAGATCCTCGAAACATGCAGCACTCCAGAGTTTAAGTGGACAGGTGTGGATGCCAGAGATGCTACCAGCCCCATCCCCTTTCTGAGGTATGCCCAGGCCCATCTGACCAGTGACCTCCTTCAAAATCAAACAGCCCTTTTGAAAAGTGTATAATAGCTTGACTCTTCCTTCCTCCAGTGTGTGTCCCGCTCAGCTCTCAAAAATGGCGCAAACCATAAATCATCTGGGGGTTCCTCCTCAAGCCTCTTCAAAGGCCCTTGGATTCCAATATGGAACCCACAGGCTTCCCTCTTTTGTACTACCCACAGGCACAATACATGCAAAACACAACACAGGCTTACATGAACTGTGCAACTGACAGGCACACACACTTCCCAGTGTGCCCACATGAAACACAGACGCAATACACAGAGCTACTAATCACAAGCTTTAGGCCAAGGGCAAGGCCGACGACACACAGCTCATCCTCTCACTATCCGAAGATCACTCCAACACTAAAGCTAACTTCACAGATGCATGATGAACATTGTGAACTTGATGAAGGACAACTGTCTCAAACTCAACATCGAAAAAAAGGAAGTCCTCATGTTTGGGAACAGCACCTTGTCATGGACTGACAAATGGTGGCCTGTGGAGCTCGTTACAGACCCCGGCCGAACAAATCAAGTCTGCAACCTCGGCATAATCCAGGATAGCAAACTATCCATGGAGAAGCAAGTCAACACAATCTCAGCCGTATGCTTCCACACCCTATGCATGCTCCGCAAGATCTCCAGGTGACTCCCACTTAACTCCTGAAGGACCATCACGCAAGCACTCATCACAAGCCACCCAGGAATCACTGCACGCCTCCTAATGAGACTCCAGACAATACAGAACTCAGCAACAAGATTCAAACTTGACCTCTTCAGAAGGACCCACATCACACCAAATTTCAAGAAACTACACTGCCTCCCCATTCAGGAGAGATGCTAATTCAAGGACCAGCATACATCAATAAATGCCTGACACTCGACAAACCAATCAAACAGCTTCAAGCAGCTTCCATCTCCCTCGCAGACACCCCACAGATCATCGAGCCAATAGCAGAGGACGCTCTTTCTCACACATGGCAGCCAAGGCTTGGAACAACCTCTCCTTGCACCTCAGTACTGCATTGTTGCTCCAGGAATTCAATATAGAAGTAAAGATCTAGATGTTTGAATGATCAAACCTCCATGCAATAGCAAACAGCTCGAGAACCTCAAGACCCTCACCAGTGATTTGCCACACTTTATAAATGTTTGATTGATTGAAGGGTGAATTAAGCACACTGCAGCGGAACTTTTATCTGCGTGGGACAGTAGGTCCCATTCTCATGATCTAGGAAACGAGGACTGGTCACACTATTGATCATGGTCACTGTATGCTACCACCATCGTGTTCATGCTACTTAACTCCTGCTGAAGGCAATAGCCTTTCACCAAACAATGTTAACACTTTGGGCGCCATCCCCGGTCTAAGAAGACCGCAATCTGTGAAACAGGCCTGAGTCATTGTGCATATTTATGACCAAAAATCATGGTAAATTTGCAGCTAATCACTCAGTGCAGGAGAACAAGTCCGTCACCATGCGATGGACTTTTCCGTCTAAACACCGGTACTCAAAGACTCAGGCAAGTCTGTTCAAACTCAATTTTGTAGATTTATTCAAATATCAAAATTATCATTACAGAAAGTAAAAAGACAGTTAGAATTAGAAACCAATTCAATATAAACATAACAGAACCCAACAAAGCTGAACAAGCAAAACATTTAGAAGAATAGAAAATCCCTAAATCAAGGGAAATCTGGTACAAATATCACATTGACTAATCCTCTATAATGTTTTGGACAATGAAGTACATTGATTCAACTGCATGCCACCACAGATAGAAGTGGAACTGAAATGCTACTTGCACAGCAAACCAGTCAAACTATTAGTTTCTAAATCACCTCAAACAAAAACTTCAAAAACATTTTCATTAATCACATGATTTGTTACATGAAGGAAATCATACTTGTAATACAGTGGACTATTCTACACAGCCACAACAACGGACATAGCAACCGCGGCCTAGCTGAATAACCTAGCAATATTTCAAATGCATCCTTTCAATCAAGCAAGCTGGAGAAATTAAACTTTGCACATACAGAAACAGACCATGGGGGAGACTGAATTGTGAACCTTTTCTGAAAGAATGAAGACATTGCTCATCCACGACCTATAAGCCAGCATTTCTCAGTAATATGGAAAAGTTATGGTAACCAAACCAAGTCTATATTAAGCACAATTATTCTAATAAAATTTTCACCTAACACTCATGTTGTAATGTACTATGATCATTGCTCGCAGCCCCTAGGCTTACCATGCCTAGCCCCAGATTGCCAAAAAAGGACCTAGAAGATGG
The DNA here is from genome assembly GCF_964261635.1 of Lissotriton helveticus. Classification (NCBI taxonomy): domain Eukaryota; kingdom Metazoa; phylum Chordata; class Amphibia; order Caudata; family Salamandridae; genus Lissotriton; species Lissotriton helveticus. The sequence continues at coordinate 2,097,375,202 of NC_136067.1, forward strand.
CATCCACTGTAGGTACATGGTGTAAAAAAAATTGTGATCACTGTTTCTGCCCCTTCCTTGACCGTGCTAGGTGAGAGATCGTCAAGAGACTACATGGCAGGTGAGAGCATCCATCTAAGGATCTGATTTAAACCCGCCCGACTCGTCCTCGGCATTCCCCGGCACAAACACATCAGCCAACACCTTTGAACACTCCACTGGCCCCTCGTGGAGAAAAGAGCCACCTTCAAAATCCTCACCCACGCCTACAAATACCTGCACAACACTGGACCTAAATACCCCGATCTTCCATCCTCGCACTGGCCAAAACCTCACGCATCCGCAGAGCCAGAGCAGGTGGAAGATCCTTCTCTCACATTGCGGCCAAAACCTGGAACGAACTCCCGGCAGACTTCAGACTCGCCCCCTCCCTGAACACCTTTAGGAAGGACCTCAAGACGTGGCTCTTCGGCTACTAGAGCTGTGAACCCCCCCACCCATCCACCCCCCAGCGCCTTGAGACCCTCACGGGTGAGTAGCGTGCTCAACAAACCCCCGATTGATTTTGGACAATGGATATTCCATCCTTGTTACAAGTGCATTATATCCTAATACACTATCTGTCTTTGGTAGAATTCCTTTATCCATCTTGAGCTCCTTCATGTTACTGCAGATCACGGCCAGTACGCCTGCCTTATCGATTCGCATCAGAACGGCACTACCCATGCTTTAATTTCTTATCCTGACGTAACTGAACCCATTTTCTACACAAGACCATGGCACAATCTTATGAAACAAGAACTGGCCTCTCTTCTTCATTCTTTCAACAAGTAAATCTGTTCCATCCATTATTTCAACTAGACTTTTTATCAGGGGACTGACTGTTAATGTCTTATCCATCGCCTCTTTCCTGCCCTCCTGGTTACTAAAGAGGAGAAGCATGCGTGAATCCAGCAGATGGATAGTAGACACACCTGGAACAATGATGCTTGTGAAATGCACAGTCAGGGCCCAGAATGTATAAAGAGCCTCCGGCATCATTGCTATTTCCACTGCCTTCTTCGTCCCAATCATTACTTATGAGTGTCGCCACTGGTTGACATGTACACAAAGCTATTGCCTGTAAAAATGTTTCTCTCTACCTATTAATGATAACCCTATCCTCCTGGATTTGACTTCCTCTGTGACCTTAGAAACTACCTGTAATATTAAGTGAATCCAAATCAATTAAAAAATTCTTTATTTCGGCCTTTATGGCCATAAAAGCACATAAAAAAGTATTACAGCATAATTTGAACACATGATTCTTGCAAAGGTAAAGTGCGCGTGCATTGCAACATTAAGAGAAAGAAGCGTTCTAAATATAAAAAGGCGCTAGTTCAGAGTTAATATTTTTAAAACATTTAAAAAGATAGTTAAAAAGCGTTAATACATTTTGTTTGCGTTTAAAGACTGGATTATTAAGTGAATCACTAGACTCTCTATGCAGTGCTGTGCAGCATTTGGTGTGCTTTGTTCTGGTTATTCCAGCAATATTGTGCTGAGGTCTGCTCAGACAACTATCAACAGAAATTACTCTGTGAACTTTGACATTAAGGCACTTATATTTAAGACCAGCCCAGGCGGAAGAAGACTAGTTACTGTACCTCGTTATTTAGCTTATTTCTGCTTCTAAGGGCACGGTCACCCCTGAAAGATGCAGGCATTGGTTGATAAACTTCAATACAAAAAAACATAATAATCTTCTAAGAAAATACAAATTAATAAAAATGCAATCAAAATGGCTTGAGAGTTTCCAAGAATCAATATCATAAACAAATGCAATTTCAGATCAAAGTTTTCAGAGAGCTATACACTGAAAGTCATGTATGCTGACAGAGAATCTGAGCTGATAGAGTGAAGCGCCTAAGCATAGGTACATGTAGAAAGAGTGAATCTTGGGTTGTCCAGGCCTCCCAGTTCTTCACTCCTCTAGGCACTCAGATGTTCTGTACCCTGGAGCTCACCTGCAAAGTAATCTCCCTTCATTAGGAGTTCAATTTGTTATGGTTCAAACTGCACTGCTAGATCGGATCCTCTGGTTGGTCAAACTGTACTATGGAATTTGAGAAGGCTTGCGACATCTGGGAAAATTATAGGGGCTAGATGTGCACTTTTCTCTTGCCTGATCATTCAGAGTGCAAGATGAACATTCCTACGGTGTCAGTAATCACAACTGCCTCACCTGTAGGAGAGCATCATTGCATGTACACGGATACTGTTATGTTATGTTATGTTAAGGCCGTACTTTTAGAGCGCACGGCTGCCCAAAGGGGCGTCCCGGCGCTTTGGCAAAGAGGCCTGAGATCAAAAAACACAAAGGGAAGCTGCACTGTTGTCACAGAATTACACAGAAAAGAGCAGAGTCTTCAGCTCTTTCCTGAAAGCCATGAGGTTCGTAGCTTTGCGTAGAGGGAGAGGGAGCTCGTTCCAGCATCGGGCTGCCACAAATTGAAAGGATCATTCTCCCATCCGAACACGCTTAGCCGGGGGCACCTCCAATTTAGCCAAATCGGCAGATCGTAACACCCTCCGCGGCACATAGAAAGCAATCCGCTTCCTAATATAGTTGGGACCGATGGAATGAAGGGCTTTGAAGGCCAGCGTAAGAATTTTAAATCTGATTCTCTTAGAGATAGGCAGCCAATGCAGCCTATTCAGAAGCAATTGAGCGCTGGCTCTCCTTGGTAAGCCGAAGATAGCTCTGACCGCCGAGTTTTGGACAATTTGCAGTCTGGCCAAAAGATACTTGGGCAGACCTGCAAAGAGCGCATTAGCGTAATCTAACCTAGATCCCACTAACGCCTGGACTACTGTCTTCCGGTATTGTAGGGACAGCAGAGGAAGAAACTTCCTAAGCATCTTGAGGATGCCAAAACATTTCCCGGAAATCCCCATGATATGGGGGCTAAAAGAGAGAGCATCATCAAACATCACTCCCAGATTTTTCACTTGGGAAGATGATTTCTCGGGGGAAACATATCCTGGGGCCACCAGGACTTCCAGCCCGGGTCAGGAGCACAGCCGAAGAAAAGCAACTCAGACTTATCCGAGTTGCACTTCAGGCTGTGTCTCTGAAACCACGCAAAGACTGCGCTCAAACAGCCCTTAATCCTGTCACCGTCAAAAGCCTCACCTTTGCTGCAGGTGAACAAAAGCTGGGTGTCATCAGCGTATGAGATGACCCGGGCCCCATAAGCCTCCGTTACAAGCGCCAGAGGGGCCATATAGATATTAAATATGGTGGGGCTCAGAATGGACCCTTGAGGAACCCCAACCTCTAGCGCTTGCAATTCGGCGGAGAACGGGGGAGCCCAGATCACCTGCCGGCGGTCCGATAGGAAAGAGTGGAACCAGTCCAACACCGTCCCCCGCAGGCCGATCTCCCTGAGTCTTAAAAGGAGACCAGCATGAGGGACGGTGTCAAAGGCCGCCGACAAGTCCAAAAGGACTAACATAGCCTTACCCCCAAGATCGAGCGTCTCCCTGATGGCGTCGGTCACCTCCACGAGGGCCGTCTCCGTGCTGTAGTTCGCACGGAAACCAGATTGAGAATCATGCAGAATGTTATTCTTCTCAATAAAGGTGGTAAGTGTGAGTTGAACATGCTTCTCAACTACCTTCGCCAGAGCAGGGAGGAGGGAGATCGGTCTATAGTTAGCCAACTGCAGCGGGTCTAACTGAGGCTTTTTGATAAGCGGCAGAATGAGTGCATGTTTCCACTCCCGCGGCACCACTCCGGAACTCAAGGATAAATTGAGCAGGGGGTTCAGCAAGTTAAGTGCCGGAGCCACCCTGCCCAAACATCTTGCTGGACATACGTCCAGAGGCGAGCCAGATTGAGGCCGGGTCAGTAGCTCCAGGGAGGTTGCGCAAGTCATTTGCGGAAAGAGCGCTAGTATGGGTTCACTTTCGGCTTCTGAGGATGGTATCTGTCCGTTCTGGGCGAAAGCATCAGCTGCCCCAGATAAGTCCATAGGGGGAAAGGAGTCCTGAATGGTTTGGATCTTTGTGACAAAGAAGTCTGCAAGCTGTCTTATCCACCCTTCTGTGTGAGAGTGTGGGAGGGCTCCTACAGCAGGGTCTGCAAACTCCTTGACAATTCTATAGAGTTCCCTACTCGTATATATAATATATGATATATTAATTGTTGATTGCACAGGCTCCTTCCTGCACACTCAACTTCACAGTTACCTCAACTCCTGTACTATGTGTTTAAAATTGTCAATATAAAGTGTTTTTCCATTAATATGGTTTTATTAAGATTTTGTGGAGTTTAACCAAAAAAGTAAATGGGGAGAGCAAATAAAGCAACTATACAGTCAAGGGTGGAGCCTCTGAGCACAGGTGGAAGTTGGTTTCCATGTAGAAAAAGAGGTAGCGCCCACATGAACAGGTGGAAGCTAGACCTCCTGTGTATAGTTGGCAGTTATAACCACTATGCAGAGCTGGAGGTTACAACCGCATGCAAAGGTGCAGGCTAAGACTCCAAGCAGGTGGATAGTGGAAACTCCGGAACCCCTGGGTAAAGGTGGAGGATAAAACCATGAGTGGAAGCTGAAATCCTTGTGTACAGTTGAGGGTTGAAACGACTATTTACAGGTGAATGTTAGGTGCTTGGAGCACCGGTGGAGGATAGGACCCTGGAGAGTGGGCGGATAGAACCTCTTTGCACATTATGCACCACAGGGATTCATACAACCGAGAGGCACTAAAGGAACGTGACAATTTTCTGCCTTAACAATCAGACATAAAGTGGAAAATCATTTTGTTGTACTAGTATTTCAACTGGAACCTTGTGAAACTCATCTACAATCATAGAACAATTACCCATGACCAGAGGATGGGTCAGTGGTGTCTTATTGATCCTCTGATCTTTGGGAATATAGTCTATCTAAAATTGTGGATTCAAGACCAATATTATGTGTGGCTTCAACTACTTTCACACTTTCCATAACACCTTGTGCACATGGACAGCAAAATTTTTTTTACAAGGGCTTAACACAACCTTTTTTTAGTCTATGTGGTGCCTGTCACTGAACAAAAACATAAATCACACAATTTAACGGTCAGTTCAAATTCAAGTTAGTCAAGTACGGAAGAACAAATACATGCTGAATAGGAAAGCTTACTCTTTTTGTAACACCACACAGGCTGACCAGATGTTCCATATTTGCTGAGAAAGTCCTGTTGTTTAACTATCTGTCCTGACAGATTTTCAAAATGTAGTATGTTCTGGTTTCAGGGGGTTACATTCATACTTTTCTCTCCGCCCCAGTGCAGAATCAGTTAGAAGGCTCAAACAGATAGCAATTTGAATGACATATAATACTGAGTACAAAAGCTGCATTTAATTCCCAATACACCCTCATTACTTTGATTTCTATGCTGACGAGTGCTGTCAATGAAGCCAGTCTGTGCACCTTGGGAACTGCAAAACTGTTATTTCTACTTATATGTCTTTGGCATGTCTCAGTTTTCAGTTTCGGTAATTTGGTCACTCTACCCTTCATATATTGTGTGATATGAGGTAACCCACTAGAGTGCAATTTGTAGTAAACACTTTCTTACGTTCAGTTCATTCTTGTGGTTTCTGTAAGGTGTGAACTTTCACTTTACATTCCTACCTAATGAATGTCTTGTCAAAGTCTGAAAATTCATGTTTTCTAACAACTGTGGACTCTCTGAGCCTTGTCACATTCAATAACATTCATATTGTTTCTCTGTGGTTTGGACATTCTGGTGTACCAGTACATTTCTTTTTGTAATGAAATCTTTATCACATTAGAAACATTGATATGGTTTCTCTCCAGCGTTGGATATCTGCTATTGCATTAGCTTATCCTTCTACTAAATGCCTTGTCACACTCCGTGCGTTCACATGATTCCTCACTTTTATAGAGATTCAAATGTTTATTTAGTGATGAGTTTGTGATGAACTTCTTTTCACATTGAGTATATCTGGGTTCTCACCATTGCCAGATTTCAAATTATATAGTAGTCCAGTCTTTGTACTGTATGCCTCGTCACATTCAGTACACTGATGTGGCTTCTCCCGGTGGAAAATCTCAGATGAGAAAACAGTCTTCCTTTTTGTGAATAAATGACTTGTTACATTCTACTTTCGACGGCACATTGGAGCTCTCTTTGTTATGAATGCATTGTCTCATTCTGATCAGTGGTATGGTTTCCACCCTGTATGAACCTATCAATGTAAAAATGGTCTTCACTTTTCAATAAATAGTGTGTTGGATTGAGTACATTGATATAATTTGCCCCGGTGTGAATTCCCATGGTCTGTCTCCTGTGTGGGTTCTCTGATGTTGCAGTAAGTGTTTTTCTAATGAATGTCTTGTCAAACCAATTACAAGCATATGATTACTTCCCATGTGGCTTCTCTGATATAGTACTAATAGGTGCTTTAAAGTGAATGCCTTGTCCTATTCAGTTCATTCCAAGGGTAATTGTCCAGTGTGGACTTAATGATGCAGCATTGGGATGTTCTTTGCAACAAATGCCTTGTCACATCAAGTGTATTCATATTGTTTCTCCCCAGCGTGGACTTTCAGATGTAGCATTAGGCAGTCCTTTGAAAGAAACCCCTTCTCACAATCACTACAACCATAATGTTTCTCTCTAGGGTGGATTTTCCAATGTCGTATTAGCATGTGCTTTAGAGTGAATAACTTGTCACATACAGCGCATTCATATGGTTTCTCTCCAGTGTGGATTTTCTGATGTTGTACTAGCATGTGCTTTAGAGCGAATGCTTTTCCACATTCAGTACAATCATATGGTGTCTTTCATATGTGGACTTTCAGATGTCCCATTAGGTGTGTCTTTCTCCTAAATGCCTTGCCACATTCAGTGCATTCATATGGTCTCTCCCCTGTGTGGGTTTTCTGATGTTCCCACAAGTGGTGTTTTCTACTGTATGCCTTGTCACATTCAGTGCATTCATATGGTTTCTCTCCAGTGTGGGTATTCTGATGTACCATTAAGTGCTGTTTTCTAAAGAATGTTTTGTCACACACACTACATCCATAGGGTTTCTTCCCAGTATGGATTTCCCGATGATGTTCTAGTTGGTACTTTATAGTGTATGCCTTATCACATTCAGTACATTTATATGGTGTCTCTCCAGAGTGGATTTTCTGGTGTCGCATTAGACTTCCCTTTGCAAAAAATGCCTTGTCACATTCATTGCATTGATATTTCTTCCCGGTGTGGGTTTCCTGATGCTCCGTTAACCGCTGTTTTGTGATAAATGCCTTCTCACATTCACTACAACCATATGGTTTATTTCCAGTGTGTCTCTTCTGATGTAGTATAAGCGTGTGCTTTGTAGTGAATGCCTTTCCACACTCAGCGCAATCATATGTTTCTCTCCAGTGTGAGTTTTTTGGTGTTGCTTTAATTCCCCTTTTGTAACAAATGCCTTCTCACATTCACTACAACCATATGGTTTCTCTCCAGAGTGGAGTTTCTGATGTCGCAAGAGATGGCCTTTTCTAAAGAATGCTTTCTCACATTCACTACAACCATATGGTTTCTCCCCGGTGTGGATTTTCTGATGTTGTAAGAGATAGTTTTTTGCAATGAATGACTTGTCACATTCAATACAAATATATGGTTTCTCCCCGGTGTGGATTTTCTGATGTTGCAAGAGATATCTTTCTGTAAAGAATGCCCCGTCACATTCAGTGCATTTATAAGGTTTCTCCCCAGTATGGAAATAATGATGTACAATAAGGGCTTCCTTAGTAGTGAATGCCTTGTCACATTCAGTGCATGTATATGGTTTCTCACCAGTGTGCAATCTCTGATGTCGTATTAGGGATTCACGTGTATTGAACGCCTTGTTACATTCCGTGCATTCATATGGTTTCTCTCCAGTGTGGACTCTCTGATGTCGTATTAGTTCTCCGTTATTAATGAATGCCTTCTCACATTCACTACAACCATAGGGTTTCTCCCCAGTGTGGATTTTCTGATGGTGCTTTAACAGCGCTTTTGTAACGAATGCCTTGTCACATTCAGCACATAAATAAGGTTTCTCCCCAATGTGGATTGCATAATGTTGATTTAGCTCACCTTTTGTAAAGAATCCCTTGTAACATTCAGTACATTTATGTGGTTTCTCCCCTGTGTGGACTGCATGATGTTTCATTAACTCTTTTTTTGTAATGAATGGCTTGTTACATTCTGTACATTTATATGGTTTCTCTCCAGTGTGGATTTTCAGATGTCGCATTAGGGATTCCTTTTCAACGAATGCCTTGTCACATTCAGTACATTTATATGGCTTCTCTTCAGTATGCATTTTCAAGTGTCGCATTAGAGAGGTCTTTCCAACAAATGTCTTGTTACATTCTGTACATTTAAATGGTTTCTCCCCCGTGTGGGTTTTTAGATGTTGCTTTAGATTTGTCTTTGCAGCGAATGACATGTCACATTCACTACAACAAAAGGGTTTCTCTCCAGTGTGGAATCTCTGATGCTGTTTTAACTGCTTTTTGCCACTGAATGCCTTGTCACATTCAGTACATTTATATGGCTTCTCTCCAGTGTGGAATCTTTGATGTTGGTTTAACAGCTGTTTGCTAATGAATGCCTTGTCACATTCAGTACACTTATATGGCTTCTCTCCAGTGTGGATTTTCAGATGTTGCATTAGGTTTGTCTTTGCAACAAATGACTTGTCACATTCACTACAATGAAAGGGTTTCTCTCCAGTGTGGAATCTGTGATGTTGCTTCAACAGCTCTTTGCTAATGAATGCCTTCTCACATTCAGTACATTTATAAGGCTTCTCTCCAGTGGGGGTTTTCAGACTGTGCGTTAGGTTTGCCTTTGCAATGAATACCTTGTCACATTCTCTACATTCATATGATTTTTGCCCAATGTGGATGTTTTGTTGTCTTATTAGCTCTGCCTTTGTAATGAATGCTGGATTAGATTCAGTTAGTTTAAAAGGGTTCCCATCAGTATGGACAGTCTGATGTGACTGCAAGTTTTCCATTGTTATGAATATGTTTTCCTGGGCAAGACTTGCCTGATCTATCAGCAGGTGTCCTTTTGCATGCAATCTGACATTCAGTACATTCATATAACTTCTTCCAGGTGTCAAGACTCTTTTCATTGAATGTCTGCCCACATTCCTTACATTTATATGTTCTCAGTCTTGTGTGGGCAACCTTGTGCAACTTTAGACGGCCTGTGGCCCTGAATGTTTTATCACATTGAGAATATTTATAGTCATTCCATTCTGTGAACCAAAGTCACATTAAATAAATATTGTCTTTCTTCTATGCTGACTTCATGTGCTCCTTATATAATACTATAAAAATTGCTTTGAGAGCTTTAGTACATTTAGAAAGTTTTCTATTCCCTAGTGTCTCTCTGGATAGTCTTTTTGAGTCGAGTATTTTTTTTCACGTTGCTTGAGAGCGTAGATTAAGATATTTTATTGATTATGAACAGGTCTTCTTGGAATAGGTTTCAATGCCCAACTATGCCTTTAAAAATAGCCGTATGTCCTTTCCATCTTCCATTCTTAAAGCATTTCTTTCATCTGTAAAAAAAAAAAAAGGAAATCAATACTAAATAAACTATAATTATGATCTAATCTTTTTCAGAAAGCCTTATACTGCACATTTATACAAAAAAAGTGAAAGAAACTCTGAAATACACTTAGTCTTCCCTGTTTTCAGTTTCTATTTGATGTGAACTGCAGATGGGGATTAGTTAGTGTAAAAATTAGTGGTTATCAGTGTTTAGATGTTTTTAAGCTGAGCAAATTCATTTTCACAGTTTCCATCTAGGGCTTTCAGAGACTTTTGCTTTTTACTGTTTGCTTTGTGCATGAACGTTGCAGGATAAACAGTGTATATGAGGTTCCCCGTGCAGTGGGTACTCCATGGAACAATACTAGTCATTTGGATTACTTCTGCCCCGGAGCTCCCTTGACCAGAGGGGAAAAAAAACACTAGATTCACTCATTAGAACATTACATGCTTGCAGAAGCACAACATGACCAGCTCCTCACCAAGATCTGCCCTTCTGAAAACACAAAGTATGAAACATATATCAAGGGTGACTACACACTGGGCTTCATTTTATCATACAAGCAACCATGCTACAGTGAGTAAAAGATGTGTTTGCGTACATTTACCATCATGCATTGGGAAGGACAAAGGCAGTCCTGCCAGAACCAGTGTGCAACACATCCATTGACAATCTTTTGAGCATATAGTGATTATGGTTTGTTCTACGCCAGTCTTTACAGTCTGGCACTGGGTTAGCGTTCTACATCCACAGAGGTTTTCTTAGTTGTTTGCTTTAAGCCTTGAATTTTACATAATACAACGTTTCTGCTGAAACATCTAAAAACAAAAATACAGACAATAGAGAAATGTAGACAATTCTAAAAGTTGCAGAAATATGGAATTTTGTAAGGAGTAATTTCTGTAGATCAAAGGTTCTTAACCCCTTCTCTGCTAGCCCCCCTCCCCAACGCCCAGTGAAAAGCCTTTTTCTTTGGCTATTTGGGGTAGTTCGCACTTACACCCTCATAACTTTCCAACATCCTGCGGATTATAAAGGTATCAGGTGTTGATGGATTCCACTGAAGGGGACTGAGAATTTAGCCAAATTACAGCTACATTTTGGGGAAAATGATGAAAAGGTGCTGCAGAAGAAAGCATCTGTTTTTTTTCCCTGCAAATGGAATCAATGAAGGGTTTTCGGTGCTAGAGTCACCAACCTCCCAGCAACAACCAAAATTGAACAAAAACAGATATTTCATCACTGATTTGGCACTTTATTGGGACATGGCCCATTTTAACTATTTTTTGTGATTTCATCCTCCTTCCAGTTAGTGGTAGAAGTGTTCGTGAAATCCATCGTGGATACCAGAAAGCTATAGATTTTTGAAAAGTAGTCACACTCCTGAATTCAGCAAGGGGTCACTTGCGTAGATCCTTCAAGTTTTTCCTATAGAAAGTAGCAGTTGAAATAAACAAATATTGAAATTGATTTTTTTTAAAACTGCCATTTGTACATTTCATTTTCATCTGTAACTTCTTCCAACTATGCCAGATATTTTTTAAAGCAATACTCCATTACATTCACTGGACCCTTCTGGTTGCAGGGATATACAGAGTTTGTAGGTTCACCAAGAATCCGAGGTACTCAAGAGCCAATAACTGAGCTGCACCTTGTAATGTTTTTTTATTAAGTACCAGGTATATAGCAATTCATCTGGTAAAATATAAAGAGTGCAAAGTAGGTATAAAGGAAAACTATGTGTTTCTGAAATAGGCATAAGATATGGAGTTTAGGAGCAGCTTGTATTTGCACATCCCTGAATTGATGGCTACACATACTATTATGTGAATTAGAGGGCATTTCTTAAAATTACTTCTTTCTTACAACAGTCTGACATTTGAAATGCACAAATGCCGAGGTAGACAATTGTTAATAACACTATTCCCGCAAGTCTCCTGATAAAAATCAATTTTTTCCATTGAAAACTGACCCTTTTTTGCAAAATGCCTGGCTGTGAATATTGGCCCTACCTCAGACGGCACCTAGAGAAACCTAGCCAACCTGTACATTTTTTTAAACTAGACACCCTGTGGAATCCAGGATTAGGTGACTTGTGTGGCTCTCACCAGGTTCTGTTACCCAGAATCCCTTTCAAACTCTAAATGTATCTAAAAAAACACATTGTCGTCACATTTCTGTGATGGAAAGTTCTGGAATCCGAGGGGACCCACACACTTCCTTCCACCCAGCATTCCCCCAAGGCTTCAGATCAAAATTCTACCTCACATGTCTGGGTAAGCCTAGTGCCTGCAACAAGTAACGGACCAAAAGGCAGCGTGAAAACATCACTTTTTTCCAATGAAAACTGACCCTTTTTTTACAATGTACCTAGCTGTGAATTTTGGGCCATAGCTCAGCCAGAAAATAGGGAAACATAGCAAACTTGTACATTTTTTAAAACTAGGCACCTATGGGAATCCAGGATGGGTGATTTGTGTGGCTCTCGTCCAGTTCGGTTACCCAGATTCCCTTGCAATCCTCAAAATGTGTCTCAAAAAACATTTTCTTCACATTTCAGTATTGGAATATTCTTGAATCTGCAGAGAGCCACCAACTGCCTTCCAACTACCATTCACTAACATCTCCTGATAAAAATGGCACCTCACTTGTTGAGGTGGGCCTAGTGCCCGTGACAGGGAAGGGTCCAAAACGTATTGTAGAGACATCAAAAGTATCTATCACAAAACAACCTGGTTTTTCAAGGGATGCATCTGCGGTTTTGGTCCCCGACTCGGTGCCCATTTAGGGAAACCTTCCAAACCCAGAAATTTCGGAAAACTAGACACCCGGAGGATCCCAGGGAGGTGTGTCTTGCGTAAATCCCCCCAAAGTTTTCTTACCTAGAATCCTCTGCAAACCTATAAAATAGCTAAGAATGATATTTTCCTCACGTTTCTGTGTGGGTTCTCCGTGCCTGCACACATTTCTTACCACCCGGCTTTCTCCTTGGTCTCCAAATAAAAAATTATACCTCACTTATATGGGTGGGCCAAGTGCCTGCATCAGGGAAGGGACAAAACTGTGTAGAGTTTGAGGGGGAACCAAAAGGACAGTTTAAAAAATACTTTTTAGGCTAACTCTACATTGGGTACCCACACAAGAAAGGTATCATTTATCGGGAAGCTGAGGGGAACGCTGAGTGGTAGGAAATGTCAACGCAATGATCCCACACAGGAATGTAAGGAAAATGTGATTTCTTTAGCTAAGTTTGAAGTTTGCAGTGGATTCTGGGAAAGAAAACGTTGGGGATCCATGCAAGTCACACCTCCCTCGAATCCCCTGGGTGTCTAGTTTACAGAAATGTCTGGGATTGGTAGGTTTCTCTAGATGGTCGCAGAGCCCTAGATCAACAAGCATTGGCATAGCCAATAGGTCTCGCCTTTGGGACCTTTGTACGTTTTTGGCCCCAGTGATTGGCTTTTGCAATGTTTTTAAGCTATGTTGAGCTCTACAGCACCACTGTACAGTTGCTCTACAGCACCACTCTACAGCACTACTCTACAGTACCCCTTTACAGCATCATTCTAAAGCACCACTCTGCAGCACCACTCTGCAGTACCCCTTTACAGCACCACTCCGCAGCACCACTTTGCAGCACAAGTTATGGTAACTTTTTAGTAACTGTGGAGATTAGTAAACAGCACCTTCCTAGGTATGCACACGTAGGTTACCAGTGAAGCTCATGGGCAGGTTGTATAGCACGCCCCTACATGTGTTTGAAATGCATTAACACCTTGCTTCTAAAAGATGACCAACTGAAGCCGCCAACAAGTCTGGAGTGGTATGAAGCGTTCCAATAGTTTGTAAATGGGATGTAAAGGTGGCTTTGATCAGCTTGCACATATGGGGGCTATTTAAACTACAGGCTGGCAATTGCCTTACACAGAAAATAATATTGTACAAAAGTTAATATTCCGTTTGCGCTGTAACAGTTTTGTTTGTAAAAAGTGTCACGAAATTCTCTTTCCAAAACTGCTTCCTTTTTAGACCCACTCTTTAAACCTATATGCTAACATTAAAGAAATGAAATTAAATTAAATGAAAGGGAAAATTTATAAAGCGCGATGGTTACCCTGAGGCGTCCCAGCGCTACAGACAGATGCGAGCTGATGAAAGAAAAAGGTTAAACAGGGTGAGAGAACAGTAGAGTTTTTAACTGTTTGCGGAAACAAAGCAGATTGGATTCTGAGCGCATGTTGAGGGGAAGGGAGTTCCTGAGTTTTGAGGCATTATAAGAAAAAGAACAGCCTCCACTTCTGGATTTTTTAATCCTGGGGACTGTTACCAGCGAGGAGGATGCTGATCTAAGATGTCTTACAGGTTTGTGTGGGGTGATCAGAGAATGATTTATGGATGGACCAGTTTTCCAGTAGGCTTGGTGGGAAATACAGAGAGTCTTGAACTCGATTCTACGCCTCACTGGTAGCCAGTGTAGGGTCCTCAGACCGGCCTTTATTGGAAGACGCCGGGGTATTTGAAGGAGAGTCAGAGCCGCAGAATTCTGCAGCACCTGAAGAATGTTAAGAGTGAGTTGGGGGGCACCTAGTTACAGGACGTTTCCGAAGTCCAGTCTGGACAGGACTAGGCCTTGAACCATTATTTTCCTCGCTTCGAAGGGTACTACGGGAAGGATCTTCCGAATTAGCCTGAGAAGGCCGAAGCAGGTTGCCGAGAGTTTCGTGGCTTGGGCATTAAAGCGGAGGGTTTTATCGAGCCATATACCAAGGCTCTTGATTTTTGCCTTAGGTGAAGGAGGCGGGCCTAATGAGGGAGGCCAGAGTGATTTGAGAGCTAGTGGGGAGGGATTGCCTAAAAACATTAGGTCGGTTTTATCACCGTTCAATTTCAGGTATGACTGGGTCATCCAGTTTGAAACTTCTTCCAAGCAGGTCCTAACGTTGTCTGGGTTTGTGTTGAGTTGGTTGAGGGAGACCACCAGCTGGGTGTCGTCCGCGTATGTGATGATTTTAATACCGAATGAACGGACCTCCTCAGCTAGTGGCCCCATGTAGACATTAAACAATGTAGGGCTCAAGGAAGAGCCCTGAGGGACACCGCAAGGAAGAGACTTGCTTGGGGAGATGGAAGAACCCTCAAATACCTGAAAGGAACGGTCGGTGAAGAACGATTCAAGCCATGAAATGGCCGTGCCCGAGATCCCGATGTTAGTAAGCCGTGAGAGAAGTGTGCTGTGGTTGACAGTGTCGAATGCGGCACTGAGGTCCAGGAGGATTATGGCCGCTGATCCTCCCTGGTCCAAGATATTTTGTGCCTCCTCTGTCACTGCCAGCAGCGCAGTTTCTGTTCCATGCCTGGGACGAAAGCTGGTTTGGGAGTCATCGAGTAGATGGTTAGATTCGAGGAAATCTACCAGAGTGGCATTGGCAAATTTTTCCAGCACTTTGCTCATCCAAGGGAGCAGAGACATGGGTCTGTAGTTTTTTAACTCGGACTGGTCGAGATTAGGTTTTTTAAGAGGGCCCTAACCATCGCGCGTTTCCAGGGTTATGGAACAACACCTGAGCCTAGGGAGGAATTCAGTAGGTTAAGTAACTGTGGGGAGAACGATGTTGTTGACCATATTCATAGAGCGTGGGGGGGCTGGGTCATTAGGAGAGCCTGATTTGACCTGAGGTATTATGGAGTTTATTAGAATAGGACTGAGTGGCGGAAAGGATTGTAGGGTGGCCGTGGGGTAGGTGTCAGAGATAGGGGTGGTTGGAGATCGGACGGTGGGGGGGGATGATAGGAGGGGGGGCGGAAAAGCGGAATAGATGATTTGAATTTTGTTCGAGAAGAACTCTGCTAAATCATTACAGTGGACTTGTGCATTGCCCGGATCTAAGGGCTGCTCTTGGTGCTTCAGGAGTGTTTTTGAGATCCTGTACATTTCTTTTGGTTTGGATGCCACTGTATTGATTTTTTTCTGCGAAAAAAATCGATTGGGCCGTTTTGATCTCCTTTTTATATGCTCTGAGCATGAGTCTGTAGTTGCTTTTATTGACAGGGGAGAAGTCTAGTCTCCATTTCCTTTCGACTTGTTTGCATTTGGTTTTTAGTTCCCGAAGTGCGGGGGAGTACCAGGGGGCCGTCTTGGAGTTCCGCTTAGGATCCATGCAACTTAGGGGGAGTACCAAGTCTAGAGAGTTGGAGATCCAGCGGTTGAAGTCCTCATTAGCTGAGGTGGGGTCAGAGTTGTCAGGGGGTCTGGTATTCACCAGGGTCGACCGCCAGTCATCCAAAAGCAGTTTGGACCAATTCCTACGCATAGAGCTATGAGCTTGTGAGAACGGAGGAAGTTTGGAGACCGTCCAAGTGATGGGGATCAAATAATGATCTGACCATGGAAATGGGGAGGGAGTATGGACGACCAGTTCCGGACAATTACTAAAGATGGGATCGAGGAGGTGGCCTTTCAAATTAGTTGGATTAGTTACTAACTGGGTCAACTGCAGGGCAGCTAGACTGGCCAGCAAGTGCCAAGCAGTAGGGTTGGTAGGATCGTCAAAATGGATATTAAGGTCACCCAGGAGAGTGAAGTTAGCTGGCGTGGTTGCTAGACAAGCTAGAGTTGACGGAAGGTTGGAGGTGAAGTCGTCCAGGAGGGCGATATACGAGGATTCCTGAGAACGTGTTAGTAGGGGAAAACTCTATAACAAATGAGATGCTTTCACAATCCGGAATAGGGTGATGAGAGCTACGGCACTGAAATGTGTCCCGGAAGATAATGGCTAATCCTCCTCCCTTCCCGGTTTTACGGTCAAGGTGAATTATCTGGTACCCAGGAGGGATGGGGAATCACAAGAGTTTCTCAGGCAACGGCCTGAGGAGGGAACCAGAGGCTTAGGGTACTGGAAGACGGTCAGCCTCCAATCCAATCTATTAAACACAGTAGAGACCGTTCCAGATTAAGACCAAAGTACAACAAATGGAGTGCCCTAAAGGTAGTTGGGCATCTCACAAAAAGTGATGGACTGGCATCACACTCCACCCGGAGTCATGCTTCATCATCTGCCAGTCCTCGCTCTCCAAAAACCGCGTTTGATGGAGGGCGGGCATGCACCTGGAGACAGGGATGCACTTCTAAGTGAGTGGGGGCCCAAGAAAAGAAAGTGAGTTAAAAGGCCAACACAGTGCCCCCATAAATCCTTAATTCAAAAGGGAGACCGTGTGGAATTAAAATCAGACGTGCGGTGAAATAAGGACATTATCTTCCCGTCACCGCTGTGAAGTTTTTTAAAAAAAGGTCAACATGTTTCTGCCTACTGTCCATATGGGTACATGGCATTCGTCAGGACCAAAGGGGGGCTCCAATCTTACCAACTGGTTTGGTAGTGCCACTCCGTGGGAGTAATCCTATTACTCTCCACTCTGTCGGTCCAAGGACCCTGAAATAAGGTTAACTTTGCCCCATGGGAGGAGGGGGTTCCTTAGGAGATCCCTGCAGTCACACTGTAGTAAAGAAAACTCCCATCGGTTCACCTACAACGTGCCTCCCGACCTCCCCGTTGATCAAAAGGATTTATGGGGGCACTGTGTTGGCCTTTTAACTCACTTTCTTTTCTTGGGCCCCCACTCACTTAGAAGTGCATCCCTGTCTCCAGGTGCATGCCCGCCCTCCATCAAACGCGGTTTTTGGAGAGCGAGGACTGGCAGATGATGAAGCATGACTCCGGGTGGAGTGTGATGCCAGTCCATCACTTTTTGTGAGATGCCCAACTACCTTTAGGGCACTCCATTTGTTGTACTTTGGTCTTAATCTGGAACGGTCTCTACTGTGTTTAATAAAAAAAAATACCCAGGAGGGATGGCCTGAACCAGATCCGGTTCGGAATCATTGGTGAGCCATGTTTCGGTCAGAAAAATGGTATCCGGGTCATGGTCCTGAATGAGAAGATTGATTTCTAAAGAATGTTTTACCATGGATCTACAGTTTAGAAGGTACATCTTGTACGTTATTGGAAGGGTTTCGTTAGGAGGCAATCCCAGAAAGTAAAAACCGCACCCGGGGCAAGTGGACTGGGGGGAGGCTGGTTCCCAGGAGGGATCACAGGGCTTTTGGATGTTGGGCCTAAGGTCGAGGAGCTTCCCGGAGCTGAATGATGTGAGAAATGGAGTGGAAGATGCAGGGTTTATGGCCCCTGGCCCCGGTCGACCACGGACGGGCGCAGACGGCTTGCCTCCGGCAGCGCCATCGGCGCTCCCGTTGTGCAAATCCGGAGCGCGTCCTGTGAGGTGTGGCCATTTAAGTGGATGGTGTCAGGAGTGGCGAGCAACTCCTCACCTAAGATGGCGGCTACCCACCTGACAGCACCTAGTCGGCTGCGGTGGTAAAGTGCGAGCGTGAGGAGGTATGTGCAAATGAGCCACACAAACACACGAGAATGAAACAAAGAACGTGAGTTTAAAAATAAAGGTTAAAAGATTCAGAGATGTTGCATTCCCGGCTTCCGCCTCAGGAATGGTGAACTAGCAGGTCTGCACGCGTCAGGAACAGCGCGGCTTTTAAGTGGATGGTGGCGGGAGGGGCGAGCAACTAGTCCGCTGACCCATTCCTCACCTAAGATGGCGGCTACCCACCTGACAGAACCTAGTCGGCTGCGGTGGTAAAGTTTGAGCGTGAGGAGGTATATAAAAATAAAGGTTAAAATATTCAGCGACGTTGCATTCCTGGCTTCCGCCTCAGGAATGGTGAACTAGCAGGAATAATGTAGCATTGTGGAGGTTGGGAGTAGGGCCTTTCTATTGAACGCACGTCATTAGCAGTGTTAATGTGAGCAGAGCGCATCCTGGAGCTATCCCACAGCCTTATCTGTTATACCCACTGTGCAGCTGAGGAACCAAATGTTGATGTGAAAACTTCCTGAGGAGGAGCGCGTTAAACATTAAAAATGTAAAGCAGGTCTAGAAATTAAAGAAGTGATCAAACATTTGGCAATGCCTAAACTTCTTGATAAACACATTGTTTTTCATGTTTAAAAAATATTGCATTACCTCTTGCACTTAAATAAAAAGATATGGAGAGAAAAAATACATACGGAAAAGAAAACCGAAATAGACATTATAGAAAGTAGTGTACAGAAACAAAACACTAAGACACAGTAAGAAAGAAAGAGGTGTAGATAGATACGGAAGCATAGACAGAGATACAGAGAAATAGAGCGATAACAGGTTATCGAGAAAAACACGTGTTTTATTTTAGCGATGGTGCCTGTGTTTTTAAACCGCATAACTGTGACAGCACAGTGTGTGAGAGAAGCCAGTAGATGGTAGGGCTGGGACAGAGTGAGTAACTTCAGCGCTCAAGCAGAGCGCGCCCTGGAGCCATCCCACGGCCTTATCATTTGTTATACCAACTGTGCACCAACAGGACACAGATGTAAATGCTAAGACTATGCTGGTAGGAGGGCTTTTTTGTTTTTTAAAACCTATTGCTTAAAACAAACATGTGTTTGCATTTTAAAGATTGTGCCTTTGTTTTGGACCAGTACTACACAATGTGCGAAAAGGCAAATAGTGTTACGCGTTTGTGGAGGGTGAGGGGGACGGGAGGGGATTGGTTTTAATTAAACGTGTTTATAAAATAGGTGTAACCGCGCATCTACTAAAAATTTTAGGAACACATCAACAAAGAGCCCCTTCACTGTTTTAACTACTGCTCATTCAGAGACTGCACTTCAAAACAATAACAGGCTACATGGAGCTAGAGGGAAAAACGGTGGAAGCGTCCACAGATTTCTTTAATTAACAGAGTGCCCGCTTCTCTCAGAGTCGTGCAACGGGGGAGGGGGAGTGTCTGAGCGTATTTACTGTTGGACTTGGCCCTTTTCGCAGGGTCATCCTGATATTTTTGCCTTCCTCCTATATTTTTTCTACACCTGCTGTTGGCTATTTTTTGATTCTGGGCACTTTACCACTGCTGATCAGTGCTAAAGAGCATGTGCTCTCCCTATTGCAAATTGATGTATTAATCAGTGGTTCCATGTTTGGCTATCTGGTTTACTTGTCAGACCCTAGTACTGTGCACTGAGTGTGCCCAGGGCGTGTAAAAATAAAATGCTGCTGGTGGGTCTGCAGCACTGGTTGTGCCACCCACAGAAGCAGCCTTGTAAAATATGTCTAAGGTCTGCCATTGCAGAGCCTGCGTGCAGTCTGGTACTGTCATGCTGTTTGGGCAAGTGCACCCACTTGCCAGTCCCTAAACCTTCCCTTTTCTTCATATCAGACACCCCTATGGTAGGCCCAAGTGCAGGGTGCATTTTAAGTATAAGGTAGGACAAGCCCTGATGTGTGTGGCATGTCCTAATAGTGAATTACAGCCATTTTCGTTTTTCACTATTGCAAGGCTACCTGTTCTCCATAGGCCAGAATGGGATGTTAGAATTATTACATTTTATAATCCTAACTGACTTAGAGAACATGGTGGAAATTCAAGTTTAGTATGCCTGAACTCAGAATGATAAAATACATCTTTTAGTGAAGTATGTTTTAACATTCTGTGTTTGCAAATACCACTTTTAGAAAGTAGGTATTTGCTTGCCTAACCTTTCAAGCCTGCCTCTGCTAGGTTGTGTATTCCTTGTCTGGAGTTTGAGTGACAGGGCTGGTGGATTCCAGGAGACAGAATGAGTCTGCCCAGTGGTGAATAGAGAGATCTGCATCTATTTCTATTTCTATTTAGGGGGTTTTGTAAAGCGCTTGGTGACGCACAACGGCGTGTCCCCGCGCTGAGGAGCAACTCTTACTGGAACCTATAGAAGCGGCGTACCTTACTGGGCAAATAGTGCAGTTTTAAGTTTGACTCTGAAAATTGATTCTGATGGCTCTAATCTCAGTGCCATGGGTAGTTTGTTCCATCTTGAGGCTGCAAGGTACCTGAAAGATCTTCCGCCCATTCGAGCTCTAGACACCTTGGGAACGACCAGGAGTCCAGAGCCAGAGGATCTCAACGAGCGGGACGGCTCATAAGTAGTCAGAAGTCCCTGCAGGGGAAGAGGGGATCTCCCGTTGATGATCCGATGGCACGTACATAGAGCTTTAAATTCTACCCTGCTTCTGACCGGAAGCCAATGCAGAGATCGGAGGGCCGCGGCCGATGCAGCTCGTCTGGGTAGTTTAAGCACTAAGCGGGCAGCGGCATTCTGTAGGACCTGTAGGCGGTTGAGGTTCTTCTCCAAAGTCCCTAAATAGAGAAGATTGCCATAGTCCATCTTTGATGTGACTAGTGCATGCACCAGGGTTTGTCGGGCTCTCACAGGTAAAAACTTCAAAGTCTTCCTGAGACTTTTAAGGGTCCCAAAACATGATCCAACCACCTGATTAATCTGGGGGCCAAAGGAGAGGTCAGTGTCAAACCAGATGCCCAGATTCTTTGCTTTCTGGCACGGAGAGGGTGTTGGACCTAGGCAGGATGGCCACCATGCCGACGTCCACGCTGATTGGCAGCCCCCCACGACCAGCACCTCAGTCTTGCCTCCGTTGAGCTTGAGGCAGTTGGCGGACATCCAGGCAGCTAGATCTTGCATGCAAGCTCTGAAGATGTCCGCCGAGAGACTGGGTGCACGCGACAGGGAGATCACCAACTGCGTGTCGTCGGCATAAGACACCAAGCGGAGGCCGTGACTCTCTACTAAGGTGGCGATAGGAGCGACATAAAGATTGAAAAGTGTTGGACTCAGGGACGAGCCCTGCGGCACCCCCTGGTCCAAAGAAATTCGCTCAGAGTAGTGGTCGCCCTGCCTCACTTGGAAGCCTCGGCCAGTGAGAAATGAATAAATCCATTTCAATGCTGCTCCTCTCACCCCTCCTTTGTTCAGACACTGTAGCAAGATGGAATGTGCTACAGTGTCGAATGCAGCACTGAGATCTAATAGAATTAGAGCCATGGTTTGTCCCTCGTCTGCACCCTGTCTGAGGGATTCGGTGGCCCTAAGAAGGGCAGATTCCGTAGAATGACGGGGCCGAAACCCGAATTGGGTAGGGTGAAGAATGTTGCCTTCCTCCACATACTTCATAAGCTGTTTGTTTACCACCTTCTCCGCTACCTTAGAAAAATAAGGCAGCAGAGAGATGGGGCGTAGGTTGTCCAGCTTCTCAAAGCTAATATTAGGATTCTTGCGGAGGGGAAGCACCACAGCCTGTTTCCAGTCCTCAGGTATAGAACTGGATCGGAAAGAGACATCCAGCACGTGCCTGATATAGGGTTCAAGGGTCTCCAGACTGTCACTGAACCTTTTTGGGGATGCAGGGTCACGGGGGGAACCGGATTTAACAGATCTGCAGATTTTGACTAGCTCTGCCTGTGAGGGGGTGGTGAAGTTGAGAAGCAGATTTTGATCGTCTTCCATCTCTGCTAGGTCTGCAGGCTCTTCCGCTGCAGGAGGAATTTCGGGAAAAGCAGAATAAATTTTGGACACTTTATCTCCAAAGTAGCTAGCAATGCGGTTGCAAGCTGCTACTGAGTAATCATCCTCTTGAGTAGAGGTTTTAGGAGTGGCCAAAGATTTATATATACTGAACAGTTCCCTGGCAGAGTTCTCTGCCCCCTGAATTCTGTCTGCATAATATGTGGCTTTCTCTATCCGGATTTTATTATGATAGGTGCGCCTCTTAATGAGATAGGCCTCTTTCGACCGGTCGTCGTAAGCCACTCTCCATTGTCTCTCTGCTCTTTTACATTCCCTTTTGGCGCAGCGCAACGCATCGCTAAACCAGGGAGCAGTTCTAGGTCTGTGGGCATTTTTTGTTGGCCGGCCTAATGGGGCTTCGCAGTCCAGAGCAGCAGTGATGCGGTCATTGAGTAATTTGCTAGCTGTTGCCACATCATTGCCTCCTGGGGGCCCTCCCTCGATGAGAGCTTTGTTGAACTCTGGCAAGGAGAAATTCGCCCACCTGCGACGGGGGTAATTGAGAGGGGCAGGATCGGTTACTTTATGCTTAGGCAAGTGTATAACAAATGGGACATAGAAGTGATCTGTCCAGGGTAGGGGTTCTGGGGAGGCAACCAGGACATCCTCCCAATTGGCAAATATAGGATCTAACAGATGCCCACGGTTATGTGTTGGGAGCTGCCCCTTGAGCTCTAGCTGTAGGGTGTGAAGTTCTTCCCTGAACTCCATCGCTCCTTTATCTTGCGGATCTTCCAGATGTGTGTTTAAGTCACCCAGCAGCAAAAACTTGTCTCTTCTTATTGCTGTTTCAGTGACACACTCTAGAAGGTTACCTTTAAATCTAACCATGGGTCCAGGTTGGCGATAGACAAGCAGACCTTTTATAGTCGTGCTTCCGTCAATAGTTATGGTAAAAAAGCCCGCCTCACAGTTTGCCAAACTAATTGGCTCTAGTTTGCACGCCCAATGTCGTTTAAAGGCGATCGCAATTCCGCCTCCTCTGCCTATCGGTCTGTCCAGGCGCACCATCTGGTAATCCTCTGGTAAGGCCTGTACGATATCTGGCTCGGAGTTGGTGTCGAGCCAGGTTTCTGTGATGAACAGCAGATCGGGGTGTTTATCAATGAGAAGATCATATACATCATGTTTATGACAGCTCAACGATCTAACATTGATGAGGCCACAAGACAGTGAAAGGTTGCAGATCTTGTTGTCTACTATCGCTGTGCTGAAGCGAAATTGGCAGTGACGACACCCTTCATTCTCCCCTACTCTAACACTATGGAGCCCAGGGGTGCAAATATTTGTAGCACAGCCTAGTAGTATATTCCTGCTCCAGGTGAGTCTACCGGCCGGGCCAGGGGTAGGGGCCCTGGGCCGTGTCCGGTCGCGGACGGGCGCAGACGGGCTTGGCTTAGGCGCGGCTTCGGCGCGCATCCGGCGCGCCCGCTGCGCCAGCCCGCTGCGCCGTCTGGCCGGGATGCACATTATATAGTGTGTGAGGAGGGTGGGAGGGCGGCGCGAGTAGAGCGCACCCCCAGCCCTACCTAAGATGGCGCCCGCCGCCGCCAACAGCAATTTACAAAAGACGGCTGGGCGAGGCAGGGATAGGAAAATTCTAGATGGGAGGGAGGAGTTGCACCTGGGACCTGAATAGGACTGTGCCTGCCCCCCACAGTGCTGGCTCCACCCCCTGTTGTGCGTCTGATGTCTCTGCCCTGCACAGTGAACGGAGAGAAGGAATCATGTCAACAAAGTGCTCCAGGGCTGTGCATTCCCTCCACAATGCTGGCTCTACCTCCTGTGGGGCGTCTGAAAGGAAAGGAGGAGTCATGTCAACAGAGTATTCCAGAACTTGTTTGGAGTGGGCAAAGGCCCCTCTGCCCTCAAAGGACAAAGGATTTTGGGGTATAAATATTGGGACCCTGCTCCCAAGAACTTAGATCACTTTTGGACTACAAGAAGAAACCATTCCTGGGGAGAGGAACCTGAAGACACTGAGGAGAGACTATTCCCAAGCTGAAGTGCTGCTTGGGGGATTGGCCTGCAGCGGTTGCCTTACTGCCAAAGGAAGGGGAAAGGAACTTTGTGTACTTTGCTTTCAACTTGTGAAGGATCTCCAAGGGCTTGGAAAAAGAGCTTGCCTCCTGCTGAAGTCTCAGGGACATCAGACTTTAACTCCCAGCTCCCCAGAGTTCTTGTGGAAGTGCCTGCTGCTGTTTTGGGCCTTCTGAAGAACTGCGTGTCGCAAGGAGCTGGAAGCACGACTCAACGATAAGAAGCGTGTCGCCGTCGCTGTGCCTGCCGTCGCACATCCGGAGAAGGAGGGTGTCGCTGCTGGAACGGTCGCTCAGCACCGCATCGGAGGGAAGCGTGCCGCAACGAAGAGCAAGCGGGTCGCCGTCGCAACTCCGAAGAAGGAGGGTGTCACCGCTGTGGTTGTCTCGCAACGAGGTCGGAGCGTGTCGCCGTTGATGTGCCTGCTGGCGCACATCCGGAGAAGGAGGGAGTCGCCGCTGGAACTGTCGCATTGCACCGCACCGACCAAGAGCACCTCGCATCCCCGAGAAGCATTCCGCCGTCGGAGCTGCTGCCGTCACAACTTGAATGTCGCCGCGGTAGTTGTCGCATCGAGCGGAAGCTTCACGTATCGTGGGAGAAGAGCGTCACCCCTGGAGCTGCCGCATCTTCGATGTCGCCGATGTACTCCACGCATCTAACCGAGAATCTTCTTGCATCCCCGAAAAGCGGGCCGCATCTGGAAGATCTTCATGTCTTTATTTCTTTGTATCTGAACTTTGGCGCATTTCCCATCGCTGCGACATTGCTTGTCGTGGAAGCGCCACGCAACTTAAGGTACATTGGCGCACTGTGTCGCATCTAAGAACTGAACTGAAAAGTAATCATAGAGTGTATTTTTGTCGTTTATGGTCTTGTGGTAACTCTATATAAAGTCTACTTATTTTTGATATTTGTGTGGTGTCCATTTGTAGTGTTGTCACAGGGTTGCTGTATCTGGTCACAACTGCTTAACTTACAACGCCTCTGAAATCAAGCCTTGGCTGCTCTCGCCACGCTACCTTGGGGGTGAGCAGGGGTTATTTTAAGAGTGTAATCCCCCTTTCCCTGACTGGAGGAGAGGGTCCTATTTGTCACAAGTACCTACCTGTGCCAACTAGAGACCCCCAAATCTAACATTTACCATATGAAATGGCCCCAAATCATCAAATATTTTTTATCCAAAATGTTAATTTATTAAATATAAATAAGAAATATCTGATATGCACGCAAGACTTCCATGTGTGTAATTTTTAGTTTGACCTGCTTCTGACCCATGATTCAGGGATGTTCACAGATCCTTGCTCTTCCTCCTCCCCTTCGTTCATGTCCGGGCTGCGAGCCTGAAGGCGTTAAAGGCAGGTGTTGAGCAGCTGCAGGAGCACTGACTACAACCGAGACAGAGGCAGCGCTGTGTGTGCTGTGGAGGCGGAGACGGAGTAAGGGAGGGTGGGGGTTGGCCCAATATAGAAAGGAAAAATTCAAAACACAACATGTAGCTGAAAGCAGGTCTGCTAAAAAAACAAGCATTGTTAGCACTGTGCTGTCCAAAGTATGAAGCACGGTTTTGGAGTTTACCACGCTTCATGTTTTAGACAGCACATCGCTATCAACGCTTGTTTATTTTAGTGTGGGATAGCTAAAATAAACAAGCATTGTTATCACCCTGGTGTCCAAAACATGAAGCGGGTGTCATGGAAAAAAACATGAAGCGCGGTGTTGGAGTTTACCGCACTTAATGTTTTAGACAGCACAACGCTATCAATGCTTGCTTATTTTAGTACGGTTTGCTAAAATAAATATGCATTGCTAGCATCCTGCTGTCCAAAACATGAAGCGGGTGTCAGGGAATAAAACATGAAGCGCTGTGTTGGAGTATACCACACTTCATGTTTTAGACAGCACAGCGCTATCAATGCTTGCTTATTTTAGTGCGGTTTGCTAAAATAAATATGCATTGTTCGAATCCTGCTGTCCAAAACATGAAGCGCCGAAGCGGGGAACGAAGGAGTGAGATGGACTACTGCTGCAGGGGCGGTGCGCACTCTGATGGAGGTGTAGCGATTCGACAAACTGCTACAAAATAAAGAAGCATTGTTAACATGAAGTGGTGTTCAAGAAGCGGGTGCGTGCTGATTTATAAAGTGAAGTGAGGGAAATAAAAACTCACGGCACTAACAGCACAGCACTGCGACGGGTGGTTGGGCCTAAAAACAGGGCAGGACGAAGCCTGTGAAAAGACCAAAATATAAAGCTTCTCGAACAAGCCCGGGAGTTGTGTGCAAGCTTAATGAGCCATGACAAGAGAGAGGAGCAAGCCCAGGAGTTGTGTGCGCGCTAAAAGGAAGCTTAATGAGCCATGACAGGAGAGAGGAAGAAAGCCAGATGGCGTCTCTGCGCCTAACCACAAGCTTTAGGCCACAAGCAAAAGCGTGTGGTTGGATTTTTAAAGCCCACTTACTAAATGTCTTGCCAGACCACTGCATGCGCTGGCTCAGGCGAGACCTAAAAACAAAGGTGCCCCCTTGCAAAACCAGGTCATTCTGTGAAAGGTAATTTTGATGTCTCCAGATTGTGGGCATATAATTGTAGATCTAGAAAACTGAACTAGAACTTGTTCTGAGCTGCATTACTAATAGCTGTAAACCCAGGAATCGGACTTGAAATGTATTCTGTACTGCACTGTTGTATTTTTAAAAAAGGCAATAAGCAAAAGTGTTAGATAAACAAGTTTTGGGCCCTTCCCTTTCACGGGCACTTGGTCCACTCACACAAGTGAATATCATTTTTGTCAGGAGACCTGAGGGAATGCGGGGTGGTAGGAAGTTTGTCTGGGCCAGTAATCCCACAACTCTCCCACTCAGAAATGTTTGATTTATTAGCAAAATTTGAGATTTGCAGGGGATTCGGAGTAAGAAACGTTGAGGGATCTAAGCAAACCAGACTTGCTTGGACATCACCTGGTGTCTAATTTTCTGAAAAGTCTGAGCTTGGCAAGTTTCCCTAGATGGCTGTTGAGCCCGGGCCCAAAAACGCAGGTGCCCCTCTTGAAAAAACAGGTTGTTCTGTGATAGATCATTTTGATGCCGCCACAATAAATTTTGGGCTCTTTCCTGTTGCGGTCACTTGGTCCACCCACCCAAGGGAGGTAGTACTTTTTTTGGGTTCTCACAGCCATCTTTTAATATATTATTTTATTGGTTTCTCAATGAATTGTATTTTATAATCATTATTATCATGATAAAACTTACATTGAGTGACAGGATGATTTCCCAGGTGGTTTGATTAAACATTTTCTAACACCCCCCACCCTCCTAGTTGCTCATGTTTTGTTGCAGTTAAATGTTTTACATAGAGATATGACAGTGGTGGCTGGCAGAGAATAGGGGTAAGGGAGAAGGCCAAAAAAATAAGTGTTATCGCTCTGAGCGGCGTGGTACAGCGCTCAGATGGGGACTTGGATCCTGTACATGTTACCCACCAGGCTGTGCATTACAGCTTTGTCGGGATCATGCAACGTGTGCATGACTGTTTGGCAGGCCCAAGATGGCCGGCCAAACAGAAGTGCAAACTAAAAACTCCTTCCCTTGTGACCGCAGCCCCGCCGTGCTCTAACCGAGCTCCGTAGCTACAAAAAAAGAAAGCGATAATAGCACAGTTATTATCATTTTATTTTCCCTTTTTTCATTGCTCCAGGAGCTATGGGTAACCTTCTGCGCTTTAGCAGAGGAGCCACCCTAGTAATGTGGGGATGTCGCAGCACTCTTCGGTGCTGCACAGATGTAGTACTGGGTTAAGTGTTCTTGTGTCCGTCCTTTCAGTGCCACATTGTGACCGAGTGTCCTTATGTTTGTGCTAAGCATAGTAGCTCCTTGTCCAGGTTTGTTAGTAAGCCTTTTTTTTTGCTCCTTTTTGTGTTATACCTTCTTAATATTGGCTCAACCCCTTCATTTCGTAGGTCTAACAGCATTCGTCTCCACGCCACCAAGTAATCTTTCATTCCATCCCACATGATTCATCCTTGCTTCTTCAACCACTGCCCACTCACACATATCTCACACCCACTCTGCATAATCGGGTGGGTGTGCGTTCATCCATTTAATGGGGATCCGACTTTTTGGGATAACTGACATATTATTGAACATGTTTTAAAAAGATACAAGGCGTCAATAATATTGATTAGCATAATATAGACACCAATAATATCGTTAGAAAAATTATATAGACATGTTAAAAACATTTATAAACATACAAAACTTACCCCAAATAATACATATTAATAAACACACACAACATACAAAAGAAATCAATTAAAACACATTTTAAAGACATTTAAAAATATTATCATAAAATATATTAAATACACACAATTATTTACTATTTTAAGTATTATACCTAAATAAAAAGCATATTTATAATCAAAAAATATATAGTTCACATATAATATTCTACGCTACTTTAAAATAAATACATGCAATAACTTAATCTTAATTAGTGTTTTCCAAATAAGGAAAGCAACCACCAAATCAATTAAAATAAATATCAAACAATGAAATATACACACTATTTAAATAAACAAATGAAATTAAAACACCAATTAATTAAACACTATTTAAACACACAAAAATTAAGCATTATTTTACACTTCAAACAAAACAGAAAGAAGGAGAAACTCGGCCGGATTGTTACCAGAACACAGGACTAGATTAGAGAAAACTCTGTTTCCTGCTCCACAAACTAAGTAAAATAACACTTAGAAACTAATACTACTGCTTATCTTCTAAAAGCACTACTTCCAGAAATAAAATAATTAGTATTTTTTTTAATGTATATCTCCTCTACAGATAAATTGGAAGACATTCAAACGCCTACAGAAAACTGTGAAAAATCGACTTGCATATAAAGTATCAAACTGAAATAAATTTAAACAATTTGGTAAAGTACCCAACAGAAGTCCAAGTTAATCCCAAATCCTCCCCCTTAAGACACAGTTAAACAAAATTATTAAAATTACTTTTTTTACCAACAAGAATCTCAGCAAGAACACTAAAGGCAAACAGTAAAGAACACCCATCAGCATTTAAAACGAATTCAAATTCACCGTTGTAAGTATAAAATTGACAATGTATAGATTTCAGAAAATAAAACAGTACAGGAATATTATTTGTCATTTTTATATACATTTTTCTTAGCATTTGAAACATCACAATGACTGAAGGCGCCCAATTCATAACTTGACGAAAAGTGAAATTTTTACTATGTTATATGGGGTGTGTGTACACCAAAGATAAGCAAACAGGAGACAAAGTCAACTGGAAATGTAGTAAATACTATTATGGGAGTGCTGCAACAAAGGAAATGACTGTACTATGTTAGGGAGCAAAACCACCCCCAACGCTGCTGAAATTAAAGTTAGAAATGCTTTATAAGATATGAAAGAAGCTAGCATTAAATCAGAAAAGTCTACAACAGAAGTACTTCGAGAAATACTCCCCAGAATCCTACGACATGCAACTGGCCAAATGCCATCTATTTTGTCCGTAAAAAGAACTAAAAAAGCTACTACCACCACCACACCTGTCCCAAAAACATTTGCAGAAGTAGAAATTCCCACAGAACTCACAATTACACATAATGAAGAACAATTTATTCTTCATGATAACAAATCAACTGAAAAAAGAATACTGCTACTAATTTACAAATACTCAAAACCTGTGAGACTTGGATGATGGACGGGACTTATAAAATATGTCCTAAACATTTTATCAGTTATATACTATACATGCACTTTATCAACATAAAAACATCACTTTTCTATATGCTTTATTACCAAATAAGCAAAACTTCACCGATAATGAACCATTAACAAAAATTAAACAAGAAACCAATAATTATTTTCCCCCCAAAATAATCATTGACTTTGAACAGTCAATGATACAAGCAATACTAAAAACCTACCCTCACACAGCAATTCAGGGTTGATATTATCATTTTAATCAATGTGTTTGGAGACTTCTCCAAAAAGGGCCCGATTCCGATCCAGCTTGGAAACCGTTCCGACCGACATGGACCGGAAATGTATTCCTACCGACACGAACACGCGTTGTACGAGCGAGGCACAATACGGATGACCAGCACATACAGGAATCAAGCTGTCTGAGTGAATTGGTCGGAAAAGAGCCCTACGCAAACGACTCGTACGTTGCAACATAGCTTAACGTGAATGGGACAGGCTCGGAACTACCCCCGCAAATGCTGATAAAAGCATCCTTTGCGGTCAACTGAACATCTCCGTCATGCTCAACTAAACACAACAGAAACAGAGAGAAAAAGCTCATACAAGCATTGTCAAAGGCAAAAAAATAAATCAACTATGTATGACACACCCACAACTCCACCTACATAAAGAGCCAAAATCCTTAACATGATCCTTTGCAAATTCAACAGACCTGCCAGCAGATACCACCACTACACTGCGACATACACTTACAACCCAACCACCACACAATCTGGACACCACTAGCATCTGTCAAATACCACACTTCCAAACACACACCTTTTCTCATAGTCACTCACCCTCACTTTCACACCCACCTACACATCCGTCTCCACCACCACCCATCACCATGTCCCCAAAGAAGAATCCAAAGTTCACAGACAATGAGTTGAAAGTTAGTTGGTACAGTGGTCCAACAGACCCACTTGTCCCAGAAAACCAAGATGTGGGAGAGGATTGTCAATAAGGTGAAGGCACAAGCACCTTGCCTGCACACAAAGGACAACATCAGGAACAAGTACTATGATGTGCGAAGGAGGGTCTAGAAGCTGATTGGCAGAGAACATGCCCTGAGCCAGCGGACAAGTGGTGGGCCCCTTGCAAAAAACCTACAAACTTCACTTCCAGGGAGGAGAAGGTGCGGTCCATCCTTCCACCGGAGGGCACCATGGATTATCAGGAGAACCTGAGCCTGGTGAGTACATAACCAACAAGCTAATATTGTGATCCAATACATACCCACAGACATCACTGTCAAAGGGACAGTGATACCAATCACTGTTGGCAAAGCCATATCAACATTAAGCAAATGATCCTGTGATGTCTATGTCACTCACAGAAACAAGATACCAGAAATCTCTGAGTAATATGTAAATGTGTCATAATATGTAAAAACTTACTAACAAACACAGCAAGGATATAGCCTCAAAATACCAACCACCACTATAAGTCATCTTGCCAGCACTATTACATGTACTCACAGGGAAGCTGAGTCACAGGAAGGAAGGTTTGGATTGCTGGGAAGGTGGATGTAGCCAAAAGCATGATGGGAGCCATAGTCACAGCCAACAGTCCTCTTCCCACATTGCCCAACAATCACATCGTGAACCATGCTCAGCTCACAGGGAGTGGAAAAGTACTGCCAAGATGGCTGACCTTGGCGACTGGTGTGGGGAGCAGAAGGCCCCGTTGGGAGTAGTGCTCAAACATACACCAGTGTAAAAACTAGGGTCGGGGACAATCGATATTTGCCCGGCGGTATTGCCTCTCTGTGACCCACGAATTATTAATCAATGAAGAGGCAGGCGCTGGAGACTGGAAAGCAGGAAACAAGGTTTTATTCTCTCCGGAGGAGAACACAGCAAAACAGACAGCAGGTATCGTTCTGAGGTGCTCTAACTACATTTCTGAGGCCTGGCCTCTTATACCCTGGTTTATGGTTTTATTGCAGATTACATATTCATGACAATGCTTTGATGTACGGAAAGACATTCTCGGAATTTCCCCGTTGGGCCCGTTCCCACACACATTTACAGTTGACGTCCCCCACCCGGGTCACAACAGGTGATGATTATCGCGCAGCTGGATATTCCGCCGATTCACGGAATGTGGGGGGTTTGATCGGATCTCATAGGGTGGGGGCTTTGATCAATTCGGGGGTCCTTTGATGAGGGAAGCTTCCTACTGTACGGGGGAGGGGCAATAAACAGTATCGGCAGAGCTAGGTGTCGGCCTGGGAACGAGGAAGGCAAACGGGCACAGGAAAAGGGGGTTTCGCATCAAAAGGGCCGAGGACTATGAATGGAATGAAGGGAGGTGTCGCGCTGGGAACAGGATGGGGTTCTGAGTCGGGGCTGCGCTGAAGAGGGGTTTATGACTCAAAGCAGGTGCGAGCGGGGGGGTTGGTCAGCGTGCAGGCTTGGTGAGGGCGAAGGGCTATGCTGGGGGGGGGGCAGTGGCATGCAGAAGAGGTTGTTCTGTTCAAGGCACCTAAAATTGCGGGGCGCGCACGACAAAAAGTGTGGCATCAGGGGAAAAGGCAAGATGGCGCAGATAATGTTCACCAAACCGTACTAATTTTCCACAGTCCTCCCTTTAACATATTCAAGACATCTTGCTGGTTCATTTTCCATTCGGGTCTATTATGGTGGGCATAAGGAAAGCAGTAGAAACCCAGATGAAGGAGTCGTAAACATTTAAGATTTCTAGTTTTAGGAGGCGGGCCTATTGATAAACTTTGACAAACTTGTTTGCAGGAAAATCACAGAAATGCAATACAAAAACGATTCTGTAGCGAGAGCAGCGAGTACATTTCATACTGTGAACTGATAGGTCATTACATATATCAGATTCGGATTGGAGCATAATCAATACAATGGTGGCTGGGAGAGAAATGAGGCGTAGCAGAAACGGTGATTGA
The DNA here is from genome assembly GCF_964261635.1 of Lissotriton helveticus. Taxonomy (NCBI): domain Eukaryota; kingdom Metazoa; phylum Chordata; class Amphibia; order Caudata; family Salamandridae; genus Lissotriton; species Lissotriton helveticus. The sequence continues at coordinate 2,097,407,972 of NC_136067.1, forward strand.
GGATGTCAAATGTTCGAAGTTAACGAGTTCTCAGTATTCTTTGTTGTCTTTCGTTGGCGCTGTGGAGCACCGGCGGTGGAGCTACGGGTCCAGCTCTATTCTAGGTCTCGCGATGCAGGGCACGACCTTTCCCTCGCATTCCTGGTCAGAAAAGTCCTTTTCGCCCTGTGTCCTTTGAGGTGATTGTCAAAAAGTTCAGATGGAAGAAGGGTGCGTGTGAGCAGTCCTTTTGGGTAGGTCGGAGAAAAAAGGGGGATGGAGCAGGGCCAGATCGGGTACAGACTAGGGGGATGGAGAATTTCAGATAGGCAGGCTCATGACCGAATTCAGAGAGCGGGGACTTGTCGGCAAGCACTGGACATCGAGCAGGGGCATCAGGTCGGCCCTTTCTTCTCATTTTGTCGAAAACAGTGCCTCGCCTGCAGCTCTTTTCTGTCGCGGTCTCGCCTTGGCCAATGTCGCAGGTGTTCCGTAGTCTGCAGTCAGGCCTCGTGCTCCCACATCCGGTCCTTCTCTCTCCCGACAGCCGTACCCTTAAACGAGTTTGAAAAGACAGTCTTTAGAGAATTTGCAGAGGAAGGTAATCACAAAAGTCTATTTCTCTCCCAGCTCCAGGCAAAAATGAAAACGTCCGTTATATTAGGGTTCACAACTAACATATAAATGACCGATGACGGGCCTGTTGGATTTACTATGACTTTCCTTCACAATTATTTATTACAGTTACGACAGTTCATCTGATGGAGACCCACCTTCGTAAGACGAGCCTGACAAAGATATGCCGTTCTCTAGGATTTTATATTTACAAAAGGGTACTGTGAGCTATCAACATGGTACTAAACAGGTATTTTGCTGAGGGACGAACATAGGCTAAACATTTCTTTTCTATCAATGCCTCCTGCTTTTCAACTAAACATTTTCACGTTCAACAGGGTTCATTGCTTCACCAGGGTTCATTGCAATGATTTCTTCACTTTGGTCTAGTCTTTTGACCTTGTAAAACATCATTCTGGTCCCTACGTAGCCTCCTACGGCCTGATTGCTTAATTAGAAAAGACAGGTGTTTTACGGGAAACAAATAGGGACATAGAAAACTTGTGGTAAGGGCGCAAATCGACTCATCTCTCACCACCGGGGATGAGGGACAGTTTCATAACTCCCATCTGGAGCAGCTGATATGGGGACAGGGGCGTTCATGGAACATGAGGATGTTTTGATCATTTTTACTGTTTGGGTATTGCGACAATTCGGGGCGGGGAAGGTCGCGTATTCTGAGGCCTTTTATTATAACACAGGAGCCGCTGACTCGTAGTTCCCTTATTACGGGTCAGATTAGGGAACCTCAGTCGTCTTACCTGTCCTTTCCCTTACGGCCCAACCTCGGTTTCATCGACCTTTAGCAGAAAAGGAGAGGTAATGACACGGTCTCAGGGTGATGGTATTAAAGACAAGTTTTGTGCAAATACTGACGGTATTTGAAGCCAATTGGGTGGTGCACTAGGGGTGGCGGTTTGCCAATTTCGGTGCTAATCCGAGCATTAGGTCGGGTACGGGGGACATGCGTTGAGGAAAAGGAAAAGGGGGCACCATCGTGTCGCCCTCCTTGCATTCTTGGTCCTTTGACCAGTTGAGTCAGCGCTTCAGTCACACACACAAACGTTCTCTCATAGTCTCATTCACACGCGACATGTGTCCATTCACGCATCATGGCTTAGGTGCCACCTCGCGGCGCTAGTCTGCTTCGTGTATCAGGCATGGCAAGGCTTTAGATCTTCGCCACGCCTCGGTTGTGATTTCTGGTGTAGCCTGCAGAGGGAGGAAAAAAAGGGAGGGGAAGGGGACAACATACGGGCATATTAAAAGCATGGGTACGAAAGTTTTTTACTTACCTCATACTCGTCTTATCTCCTTGGGATAGAATCCCTGAGGTCGTGGTTTCTGGAACCAGGGGGGGGGTGGGGGCAGTGTGTCCTCATGGGCTGTGAGTAGGAAAACGTTAGAGAATCAGAAGTACTTAGCGCGAAGTTTCTAGTTGGTAGGTGTGTTTGACTATCGGGGTCCTAAAATCTCTTTCAACGTTTGTGATGTTCCAAGATTTATTAGTTCTCCGGCCAACTCTGTTTCCTAGTACCTTTGAGTGTCGCATCTTTATAATATTCTATCATTCACATCGTTTCATCTTTTACCCATCGTTTACATTACGCCATTTCGTTTTTACCCATCCCCAGAAGTCGAGGTCTTTCTCCATGCGCGAGTCCCGGAGTCAGTCGCATTTTTGACGGCGGGGTGTCGTGTCTCAGATTCGATCCTCCATCCGGCGCTGGGCAACCATCTTCTTTCAACCTTAAAGAGAGAGCAGAGTAGGGTGCACAGAAAAGAACTCTCCCACCGATCCCACATTTTTAAAATAAAGCATGCAATACCCGTTCATAGTTTCGAAAACCTTTATTTTGCAAAATCATTTCAGCACGTGGATTATGAGGGTGCGGTCATATTTGGCCGGACACGGCAATGGCTAAAATGCGTACAGTGGGGGGGGTGTTGTTTTGCAGCAATAAAAACATTAGAAAGTTTTATTCATTCATTTGTAAGAAACTAAAACGTCTATCAATTGGCTGGGGGTTCGGGGGCATTTATTTCATAATTTAGAAGCATAGTCAGAATAGTTGCAATCAGATTTCCTATATGCATACCGTATGCGTGCGTCATAAATGGGGTTATACATCAGCTATAAAAGTATAATACACCGTACATTTGTAATCAACATTTTTTAACGGGATCCCTTTACAATGTTCGTCGAGTGAGCTCTCCTTGTCTTTTCTAGCCAAGTGTACAAAGGATCATATATGTCTCAGAACATCAAGTTTGTATTAGTGCGAAGGAACACCACGAGGTGTTCGTAAGCTCCTATTGATACCAACGCCATTTTGGGCGGGGCCGGTTCAGTCCGGAAGTAGCATCAGGGGGAAATGTTTCCCATAACTGGCAGTTGGACCAGAGTCCTTTTCGGCAGTTCAAGAATTCATGCTAACAGAAGGAGTGGCAATGTCATGCCTGTTTCGTTAGTGATCAAGGCAGTCGTCCCTTACCGGAAGCCTGCAGAGGCCGAGGGCTCCTCCGGGGACTTTTGTAGAATCTTCAAGGCTGCGGAGGTGCTGTCGGAGGTGGGGGCTCGTGCCCCAGTGGGCAAGTGTCCGTGTTATATTGCTGTTCAAAGTTACTCTAGCGGCCGAGACCCGCCTTCCAGCGGACCCAGACGCCATTTTGAGGCCCTGCAGGGGCCATCCTTCGCCGAACCCGCAAGAGTGGAAGAGGCCCTTCGGAGTGAAAGGAAAGGAACTCTGTGTTGTGGAAGCGGGACGTTTGGCTGGGGTGCAGCTGTGGCGCCCTCACCTGGAGGGCGAGGGAGACTCGTTCGCGCCGTCTCCTTCCCCCGGTGCACTCCATGCTGCTCTTTTTCATCGGCCTGCACGAGGGTCTCTCCACGTCCTGTGCTCCACAAGTCTCGTGCTCAGTGCTGTGGGAGTATGGCCACCTGCGGTGCACATTCGGTGCTGCACAAGTATCGGTGCAGCCATTGCCTATTCGGTGCTCCGAAAATATGGGCACCATTGCACGTTCGGTGCTGCGCAAGTACTGGGGCACCACCGCCTGGCTGGGGGAGTTTGGCGTTGGGCCGGGGCTGGGAAGCCTCCTATCTGTGGAGGTGGGAGAGGCTCGTCCGCGTCGCCTCTCCCTCCCAGCCCGACCAGGACAAATTTTGCAGAGGTATGGACAGGATATCCCGCCGCCCAGAGCTGCTGCGGCTGTCACGGAGGGGAAAAGAAAAAAGTGTCCCGTCTTTCTCTGGGACGGGCCTCCTTAGGTTATCGGCTGCAGCCGGACTCAGTTGGCCCCGGTCCCTGGCCATTTGGCGGCCGGGCCGGGGGGACATGTGGCGGGACTACCTGAAACTCCGATGCGCCACCAAGGCCGGGCCGGGAAGGCATGTGGCGGGACTGCCTGCAACTATCCAGGGCCGCTGCGGCCGGACTCTGCTGGCCCCTGCCTCTCCTCCGGCTTCCCCATATGTTAAGATTTCCTGACCAAGACTTGGCAGCGGGGCCCGCCTTATATGGGTTGCCGCTGGTTGGGCGTAGCCGTAACCCTGCCCTACTTTGGAAGGTTCCAGAATGGGGGGGGGGCGAATGTTCTGTTTGACTTTCATTTTCTACAGTTTACCGTTCTTGTTTCTAGCATTATTGTTTCTTGTTTGTTATGTTTAAAATAAAAGTTCAAGTTCATCAATGGCCTACGGATTTTGTTTTACCATTTCTTTCTTTCCAGGTTGTTTTTATGCTAAAGTTTCTGCTAACAGAGGTTAAGTAACACGGAAACACGTGTAGAGGGATGACGCAGATTCGTACATTACATACACACAAACTCAGACGGGGGGACAGTACAAGTACGACATACAAAGACCCAAGACAAATATAAAACAGTTATTGGCCATAATTATCTCTTTCCGTCTGTGAATTTAAAGCGAGGCTGGGTTCCCGTCTTTACATTGTCCGACCTAGGAAAACTCGAGCATGTCGCTGAAATTGTTCTGGCGAAATCTGTGCCATCGGGCATAATCAAACGTGGTGGTTCTATCTGGTCTGTCTATGTGAGTCGGATTCTTCTTTACCTCGCGCTTTTTCTCATTCTGCCGGCCTGTCGTTCCTGTCGGCCCTCTGCCCCTACTCACGCTCAGTAGAGTCGGGCATTGGGCTTTCCAGTGTCCGACATATCTACAAAAAGCGCATTGGTCTTGCCCTAAGTCTGGCCGTTCTGTGCGCAGTGTCGGGGGATAACCTTTGGGTCGTGGTGTCCAGGGGTTGTCCTGTTGATATGTTACTCTACCTGCTCTGTCCTCGTCTTTTTTCTGTCGTTGCATTGCTTCTTTGCGCCACATACCGAGACTGTCGAGCATAATAGGTGTTGTCTTATTATTACGAAGGGCTATTTCTAACGTTTCTATTTTATCAAGGTCGAAGGATCCTACCAGTGGCCACTGTTTGTCTTGACTTTCTTTGGTATACCTGTGCCACAATTTATTATAGGCTATGGTAACTAATCCATAGTTTATGAACATGTCCTTATTAGGGGTGCCTTCCAGCGGAGCTAGATGATCCACCTCTAACAAACGGTCCGGGCTGAACCAATTATCAATCAGTGGGGAGAAGACAGACATGACGGCTCGCAACGAGGTACAAAAAGTCAGCACTGCCTATCTTATCACTGTGCGCAAAGACTAGACAGAATATTTCTATTCTACGTTGTTTGCAGACAGTGAATACCTCATGAACCAGTAACAAGGAACAATCAATAACAAGGAACAATCAATAATAAAGAACAATCGATAATAAATAATAAGAATAGAATCAATGGGGAGAGTAAGTAGGGCGCAAAAGTCTGCGTCCTCTACCCTTTCACTATCCGTAAAGAGGAATCTGTTATTTCCTGTTTGCAGACAGAGAATCTCCAGAAGACAATCCGTGAACAGTAGTTCGGGGTCAAAGAACCCAGTTAATCAGTGTGGGAGAGGGAATCTCCCAAAAACCGTTAATAAATAATAGAGTCAGTGGGGGAGAAAAATAGGCACGACGGCTACGTTACCTATCCTTCACTGTTTGCAAAAGGGAAAGAGCCTACTGTTTCTCCGCGTGCAGACAGTGAATCTCCAAATAAGTTAACAAAGAGTAATACTAGTATTTTTCTTTTAACAATCAAGCAATTATTTCGCAATTCGTCGTGTTTACACGACCTTACCCGGACCGCGTGGACGGTTTCTTGTCTTCCGAATCCAGCGCCCGTTTGTCCTCTTTCTTCTCGTATTTCTCACGGCACTCCTAATGGTTCCCAGTCAGGACCGTAGATCACTCGAGAGAGGTCTGTTCGGAACTAGTGAAGTTCGGATGATCGGCTGCCAGACGAGGGTCTATTGGGCAAGAGCTCTCCCGATCGTTGCAGTCGTTCACTCTGTCGTCGGGACCTCTCCCACTGGATCCACGAGTCGCTGATGGGCCCCACGCTTGGGACGCCAATTGTAAAAACTAGGGTCGGGGACAATCGATATTTGCCCGGCGGTATTGCCTCTCTGTGACCCACGAATTATTATTCAATGAAGAGGCAGGCGCTGGAGACTGGAAAGCAGGAAACAAGGTTTTATTCTCTCCGGAGGAGAACACAGCAAAACAGACAGCAGGTATCGTTCTGAGGTGCTCTAACTACATTTCTGAGGCCTGGCCTCTTATACCCTGGTTTATGGTTTTATTGCAGATTACATATTCATGACAATGCTTTGATGTACGGAAAGACATTCTCGGAATTTCCCCGTTGGGCCCGTTCCCACACACATTTACAGTTGACGTCCCCCACCCGGGTCACAACAGGTGATGATTATCGCGCAGCTGGATATTCCGCCGATTCACGGAATGTGGGGGGTTTGATCGGATCTCATAGGGTGGGGGCTTTGATCAATTCGGGGGTCCTTCGATGAGGGAAGCTTCCTACTGTACGGGGGAGGGGCAATAAACAGTATCGGCAGAGCTAGGTGTCGGCCTGGGAACGAGGAAGGCAAACGGGCACAGGAAAAGGGGGTTTTGCATCAAAAGGGCCGAGGACTATGAATGGAATGAAGGGAGGTGTCGCGCTGGGAACAGGATGGGGTTCTGAGTCGGGGCTGCGCTGAAGAGGGGTTTATGACTCAAAGCAGGTGCGAGCGGGGGGGGTTGGTCAGCGTGCAGGCTTGGTGAGGGCGAAGGGCTATGCTGGGGGGGGGGGGCAGTGGCATGCAGAAGAGGCTGTTCTGTTCAAGGCTCCTAAAATGGCGGGGCGCGCACGACAAAAAGTGTGGCATCAGGGGAAAAGGCAAGATGGCGCAGATAATGTTCACCAAACCGTACTAATTTTCCACACCAGGACACCATTGTCAGATATCTTGAACATAAAGTTTGACTCACTGTCATGGAAGCATGGTTCATGGGGGCCTATCTGGGCTGTGAGAGAGGAGGAGTGCTATATCTACCAGCAGCCCCTCTCCAACACACACACCCCTCTCACCAACTTCAAACCCCACACCGGTGACTATGCATAACCTGAGACTCATGGTAAATCTACTCCCAAGATGCCGGGCATTGGGCCCTGGTGTGAGTTGCACCAGTCCATGATGGGATATCTGATCAAATTTAGATTGCAACCAACAACACATACAATGTAACAGCAAAGCACACCAAAAATAATTAAGAACTTAGCACTAACTCACAGCAGGGCAATGTGATCTAAACACCAGTCACATACAGCAGCCATCTTGTTTGCACACATTCACCCCAGGAAAGCAGAGTCACAAGAAGGGAGGTTATGAGTGCTGTGAAGGTGGGTGTAGACAAAAGCATGATGGGAGTATTAGTCACAGACAACAGTCCTCCTCCCACATGGCCCATCAAGCCCACGGGGAGAGGAAAAGTGCTGCCAAGATGACTGACACTGGGCTCTGGTGTGGGGAGGACAAGGCCATGTTGGGAGTTGTGTCACACAAACACCAGGACCCTGTTGAAAATTAGATTTTGATGTGAACATTACCGGCGCCATCTTGTCCAATCTTAAGCCTCTGCAAGCACGTAAGCGGCAGCCATTTTAGACACTGTGGCCGTTTTGCATATTGCTATCATCCCCAGCGCGCTGGCAACCCCCAAGCACACATGCTAGAGTCATAAAGCATCATCAGCGCGACCCTTCCCCCGGAGCCACTTCCCGTGCCAAACCTTCGTGCCCTTTCATCCCACGCGCACGAACAGGCACCTTCGATAACCTCCTCCCCTGCACCTGGCTGTTCGATCCGATCCCAGGCAATAACCAACCCCAGCGGATACAGTTTATTGCCCCCATTCAGTAAGATCTCGCCTCCCATCAAGGGGGCCGGAATTAATCAATGCCACGACCCCATGAGATCCGACTGATTGCGCATATTTCAGCTCCTGCCGGAATGCCCGGCTGCGCGATAGCAATCACCTGCTGAGATTGGGGTGGGGGACATTTGCTGTTGGGTATGTGTGGGAACGGGCCTGAAGCGGGGATTCCAAAGATGTTTTACAATGCATTAAAGTAATGTCAGGAATGTGTTACCCTGGAATAAAGAGTTGCAAATGTGTATAAAAGGCCAGGCCACAGAGATGCAGTTAGAGCACCTCGAGAAGACATTCTGCTTGTCCGATTTGACGTGTTCTCCTCTGGAGAAATAAACCCGTTCCTTACTTTCCAGCCCAGCGCCCGCCTCTTTATTTGATAGTTAACTGAGTGAATTAGAGGTGACTAACACCAAGCAGTGCTTGATGATAACTATGGAAAATCTGCTTATTCAACAACCCCACTGTCAGACATATTGAATGTAAACTTTGACTCAATATAATGGAAGCATGGATCATGGGGCCTTATCCGGACTGTGGGGGAGGAGGACGTTCCTCAATGACTTCAACTACTATCAAGGCCTGCTCTACACATACCTTCTTATCCAGAACAACTAGCACTCATGGGACTAGTCAGTCCACGACATTAAAAGTAAATGTACCGGCAAGATGGCTGACACATGGGCCTGATGTATGAATTGGCCACAAGTCACACGAGGGCTCTGGCCCTCTCACACACGTTCACACTCTCGGCCACCTAAACTGTACATCTCCACTCACTCTCTGGGGATGCATTGTCCCAGGGGTGCTCCCTCGGCGGTCTGTAAAGGTGTGTGGAGTACAGGACAAGTGGTGAGATGCAGACACAAAACACATCAATACACATACACAAAGCACCATATACATCATTGACAAGGGATACCTGACAGTGAATGGAATGGCCACAGAAATATAGCTAACTCTGCTGCATGGTGTTATTACACAAAGAGCTGATGTGAGCTTGTTATGTATCATTTTAAGACCCTGGTGTAATTTTCCCGATTCATGCCTTTATATAGGTATAAATCATCATATCCTTATATATAGGCATAGAAATCCTAACCATATTGAGACATAGCCTATGCAGTCCAAATACGACATGGCTACTTCCACTAGTTCCGAAAATCCACAACTATTTCTTGCTTGAATATTAATTTCTCCAAGAACTCATGGAGTTTTCAAAGAACTGCGAGTTCTTATTGATGTTATTATGTCCAACCTTACGTCAAACACGGCACCTTCAAGGTATAAATATGCACACACTTGACATAGCAAACACACGGTTGTCTGGAGCAGTTCGACTATCTACTTGCCCGAAGCAGCTCGCTACAGCAAGTGCCGAAAGAAGCCGACCCTCCAGCAGACGCACTGAGAAAGATGCTGTCTTCTCTTGCCGAGAAATCCAGCTCCAGTGTTTCCAAGCTACCCTTGCGGGTTGTTGGGAAATCGAGTCCCGAGAAAGAGATACCAGACCTCTTCATTCTAAAACCAAGGTACGGAGCTGATTAGAAACCCTAAGAGAAATCTGGAACAGATAACTGGCAGAAAATACTAAATCTTTGCTACACCACACTTACTTCTTCCCTCGTACTAGACTAAGGTTAGGTACACCGGGGTAGGCGTATTTTAGACAAGCACCAGTGGAGCACGTTTTAGTCTTTTACTTGTTTTATGTATTTATCTTATGGCTTAGAAACTATATCATGCTTTTACAGTATTCTTTTATAATACTCTTTTTACTGTACGCACTTTACTTCATGAGAAGTATTGCGATTATAGCAATTAATTTCTCTTGCATGAGAAAGAAGAATGTTCAATAAATAACCAATTTTATTGAAAACACCTGTCTCTCTATTTCTCTGCAACTCTGGTGAAACGAAGCATGCACGATTGACTAGTAAAATAGCCATATATTGTTTCCGCGACTCTAGAGATATATTTTCTTATTTTGGGAAACAAAGTTGTCATGTTTATGCGATTGTCAGAAACTAATCCCTTCTTGTATATTCGATAAAGTTTCTAGTGACCTCTGAGTTAGCTGGCACATACACAATTAAGTTTAGTTTATGCAATAGAGACCTAGTTGACTTAAGTCCTAGGTCAATTCTATAGTATATGCTATTCTAATGCACAGAGCCTATTGGTAATATAGGAACTACACTACAAGCTGCATTCAACTCCTACATCATGCAGCGTTTTCAGCATCCTTGGCACTACACTCCCCTCGATGTCATTGACACTTTCAACACAAGGAGTAATCTGGACTGGGTGGGAGGAGGGGTTCAACTTACAGCAGCATAACCCAAGCACACAAACCTCTGAACCTCACAGTTATGAGCATGGAAAAGCAATAAAGCAGCCTTGCTTAACTCATCTGTCCATGGAGGACAAGGACAATATAAATGACGTTATCACGGACAAAGCTCAGCAGCAACACCGTTTGCTACAGAAATACAATCACATGTGTGTCACCACCTCCCAGACAGGCATTATTGTATTGGGGCTGGGTGGGTGCACTCCAAGAGTGCTTTGAAGTCTGCACTCGAGGCACATTTGGTGTCCCTGTGCATAGCCCAGTTAAAACCAGTTGCAGGGGCTGCCAACCCCTGCTCTGGGGCGAAACTGGACAAAGGACATGGGAGTAGCCACCCCTCTTTCCAAACCCTCCCATAGGTGGGTCCCCAGAGTTTGTCCCACCCCTTCCTTGGGTATAAGATAGGAACCCCTGGCAACAGGACTTTAGATAACACCTGGACGAAACTCTGATACTGAATCCTGGAACTTCAACGATCTGCACGACGCTGGATGACTGAAGAATCTCCCTTGGAGTAAAGGAGTTACTCCCCTGCATGGCAGGCACCTCAGGCGCATCTGACCGGTTTGCATCTCCAAAGCTCCCGCCGGACACCGAAGAATTTGCAACACAGGAGGTGGGTTTCCAGACTTCCCAGAGGCTAACCTGACCTCCAGCAAAGCTGAGACCCGTAGCCCTCATTGGGACCGTGGAACCGGAACCCCTGGACACCGTGCACATTTGCAAGTGCATATGCTTCTTGGTGAATCCTTGAGGCTGTGCTTTCAGTTACTTGTAGCCCAGACCCGAGCAGCATTTCTACCAAAGACTGTTGGCTTACACTCACGAGTGTTCCGTGAGCCGACTCCTTGTGATTTCTCAAGAGGTACCTTCGTGATCCCTAGTCCGTAGACTGGTGGGTCCCGGAGAAGGCCTGGCTTGGCAGTTCGGGCTGGACTGTTCCCATGAGGCACAGGGTCAAGACTGATTTGCATATAGCTGGATCTGAACTGGGGTGACGAAGTGAGCAAAAGAACGATAATGGATTCAACCCAGATCTGTGATCTGAAAGGTTTCAGCGCTCCGGCCATCATCTCTGTGTGTTTGCTTTGTTCGCCCTAAGTTGGCAGGATATGACCAGCCATGGGTCCCTCGCTCACTTTGCCACTGGATTCAAGCTAGCCTGGCTGATGAGGGGTGTGACCCTGAAACCGGTCCCAGGATGCTTGTTTCCGGGTCCAGGGAAGACGTGGCTTGGCAGCTCAGGCTGAACTACTGCCATGAGGTACACAGGTCTAGTTGATATGCATATAGCTGGGTCTGAACTTGGGTGGCGAAGTGAGCAAAAGAACGATGATGAATTAAACCCAGATCTGTGACTAGTGGCGTATGTCCAAAAAGTTGCTGCTCTCAGTCCACATCTTCTGGTGTTTGCTTTTTTTCTGTAACAACCATATTTGGCTTGGAATCGCTCTGTTGGCTTTTCCCGAACACAGGGCTCCCATCGTCTCAGGCATTCCTGCATGTAGTGGAAGATAGACTTGGGATCTCCCCAGCGTTCCGTATAAAGTCTTCAGCGATGGCCATGTCATCTGGTTCAAAGGATCCCTCCACCGGCCAGGGTCTATCATACTGCCCTCCCCTTAGGTCCAGCAGGCTAGCAGGTGGCAAAATGGTTCCAAAAAGACCTTGCCTTCTTCTCTAGACACTTTCTCTCTAGGGATCAACTTGATAGACCGGCGCATTCGGAGGGAGAGGAAAATGTCCTCATCACTGCTCTGCTCGTGCGTGCATAAAGTGTAATTTTCCTTCTCCTATGTTTTAGGTGAGTTTGAGCTAGGCTACCCTGATCTATTTCTTGGTCGGCCTCTTTCTTATGCTTCTGGTGCTACTTCAGCCTCCTCTCTGCGAGTGCAGGACCAAGCTCCGCTCTCCTCCAGGGGAGGGTCTGCAGTTCTTTTCACCCTTTGAGTCTCCCAGGCGAGAGCTCTTCTCCATTCTCAGTCGACGCCTCTCCTAACCTTGACTGCCTCTTTCGCTTGGTGCCGTGCGTGGTTCTACTTGGTAGGGGCTTGTACTCAAGCTCGTTTCTTGTCGTTTCTTCTGCAGTCTGAGCATACCCTGAGGGAGTTTACCTGTGGCTCACGTCGGACTCTGGAAGGCTGGGACCCTCCTAGCGGTGGTGTCGCTATCCAGAACTGCTTTGAGCCTCCCAGTTACCTTCAAGAGCTCTACTGGATGGTTTGAAATTTATGATATCCGAGCGGCTGGGGCATGATGGGTTGTGTACCATGCATGGGGGGTGAACTTCGGGGAATCCTAGCACCGAACTGGGATAAGGATTGAATTGCCTGGGTTAGCTGATCTGGCAACCTCCCAGCCCTAGGTCTAGAGGCTTCTGCCCGGTGGGGGGCCATTCGCCCCCTCGACCAGCGGATTGGTGTAACCCAGTTCATAAATGGCTGGGATGGCAAGCATCAAAGAGAGCAGCTCCGTACCGGTTTATGGTGGGGGAGGTGCGGACACCTTGCTTGCAGGTTCTGGGATAGGATTGTAGGTAATGTGATGTAATGTGTATACTTGTAAGCGCACTGTTGCCAGTCGGCGTCCTGGCGCTGTATACCGCTGGGGAACCCGTCCTGGCTTTCCCTGTGGGATGGTCCCTGCTGGGAATCCCCAAGGTGGAGCCAGGCATCCCCGGCGTTGATGGGGCCGTTGTGGAGATTAGGCAAGCTAATGCCCAGAGTTGCCGAGTGGGACCCCTGGTTAGGGTAAAGTAAAGTAAAGTAAAGTCCACATTTGTAAAGCGCACAATCACCCGTAAGGGTCTCTAGGCGCTGGGGGCCGTCGGGAAGATTAAGCGAGCTATTGCCCAGAGTCACATGGTGCTGGGCTAACCTGCCGCCGTAGCCGGGGATCGAACCGTGGTCCCCAGATTCCAGCGTCAGTCGCCCTGGCCGCGGCACCACACCTCTCCCTAGGCACCAAGGCGAGAATTATCGAGTCCCCCGAACCCTGATCCAGGGGCGACTTCTGCTTCCGGGTCTGCCGCCACTAACCAGTGAGCCACACCACTCCTCAAGGTCGGTGCCACCTTGAAGATGGTCCACAGTTCTTACAGTGCTTCTCTCCTAACCTTCGTCTGTCCTACATTTTTGTTCTGAAAGCGTGTTCTCATGTGCTTTATTATGTTGGTGTTGAAGGTTCCCCTCTGGCTAGGGGAAAGCATGTGTCTTAGTGTGTGCATGCCACTCCTGGCAAAATGTATCTAGCTTTTTAGCCTGCTTGGGGAATTGAGTTTGCATGTGGTTCGCAAGTTTTTAAAAATAATCCTAAATTCTACTCCGATTGTAGGGAAAATATGTACACTGGATTGTGCCAGAAATAACTACTTTACTATGAGTTTAGCTTTAGACGAAGATTTATAAAAACAGAGTTTTCACAATACACAAAACAAATCATATGAAGGGTAACAATCTGTAAGAAAGTGCAATGGTTAATTCAAAGCATTATGAATTGTTTTTTAGCTGTGGAAAAGCAAATATAGAAGAACAAAAAAATTGCAACTTCTTCGTGCGCATATAGAATAGTTAACGAGACATAACATTAAATAAAAAACACAATTGCAATAATTTTTCAGCACTACAACATCAAAAAATGCATCAATTGAAAAACCACAAAAGAAATAAAAGAGAAAAAGTGACAGAAAAAAAAGATGACTTTGTAAAAAAAAAACACATTCTGCTCCTTGTGCATGCTGCCCGATGAAAGGGGAGGTTCTGCGCGGTACACAGGACCGATTGATCCAAATAAACTGAAAAAAATCAGCTCTGGGATAAAAAGAGCAATAAATTATGGAGATAAGAAGAAATAACTCGACAACGACAAGCCCCCATTAGCCAAGCACAAGCTACACCTCACATTCATAGAACAAATTATGGAAATCATTTCGTAACAAAGTGGGGTTGACACCAAAGGAAAACAACAATTGTGCGGACTGGTGAACTGCAACATCCCCCTCTTGTCTCTCCCCAACAAGACGACTGTAGCTCAATATCTCTACAGCTCCTAAATGCATCAGAGGAATATGAAGAGGGCTCCTTTAACTGGGGATTCTCTCCCATCTAAACCCCACCCCCAGATGACATCACGACGTGCCGCGCAAAAAGGTCGGACAACAACAGGAAGGAGGTTTGTGCGAACACCAAGGAGGAAGAAGACATCGGTAAGCGGCGCGTGATCTTCTATGGAGCAGCGGAAGATACCGGAGAGAGAGCAGCCGGAACGACGACCTCAACAAGAGCCCAGAGATCGCCAGGAGGCCCTCGGCACTACGAGGCGCCCAGCCACTCTCTAGGAGGAACATGCCAAGGTACGGGAGCGGGTATCGGGCTGGATTGGGAGGTGAGATGGGCGTCCGGACATATAGCCGGGTTTCTCCATCTTCAGCCCACTTCTCTCATACCTCAAGCACCCTCACGGTTTTCTTGACATAAACGTTCTTTTTGTTGTGTGTAGCACGGTGTGAGGTGGCCCTTCACTCCTCATCCCTCACTGACATCCCCGAACTGTGATCTCATACCCGTTCACCTCTGTTCTATTTTTTTTAACATCGCGGAGTCCCCCGAGAGTTGACGAGGCCGATGACGTGAAGTGGACTACACATCATTAAGAAGAGGACAGTCACCTACTTCCAAAGGACTATTTTCCACATCCCCAGACGTATTGGTTGCAAGAAGGAGAAGTTTATTAAGATCAATAAAGCCTTCAATAACATGGCCTGGTTTGGACCCAGATCATTCTCCCCCTCCTCCATTACACATCTCAACCGACATGGGACGACACTGCACCAAGAACTTCCAGAGCTTTAGCAAGCATGAGATCCAAGGTTGTATCAATTTTGAGGGTAGGACTGTCACAAATTCGGGTTAGGTTGAGTTCTGGTAGGAAGGTTTTGAGGCTGTTTACAGCCTGGTCATTTGGGTCATTCTAGTGAAGGTTGAAGTAACTAAAGGCTCTCAACTATCTACCACACATTATAAATTCCCCAAGATCACTGGGAATAACGCTGGATAAGAACTTGAATGTGCAAGTACAGTTACCAAAGGTGTGAACTTACAAATGAACATCATTAGGAAAA
The DNA here is from genome assembly GCF_964261635.1 of Lissotriton helveticus. Taxonomy (NCBI): domain Eukaryota; kingdom Metazoa; phylum Chordata; class Amphibia; order Caudata; family Salamandridae; genus Lissotriton; species Lissotriton helveticus. The sequence continues at coordinate 2,097,423,372 of NC_136067.1, forward strand.
TAAAGCCCTTCCTCCCCTCAATGACTTCAAGCCAGCTGTCAAGCTCTGGTAATTCCAAAGCTGGATTATGGGAGTGCAACGCTATGTGGCTTGTCTAGACACAAGCTGGCTCCACTAAAGCCCTCTCTTAACTCTGCCGCAAGGCTCATCACAGGATCTAAAAGAAACAACCACATCCCTCCCAATCTGAAATCTCTAAAATGGCTCCCATATGAGACAAGGATATGGTTAAAAATTACGTGCATGACCCATAAAGCCATCTTGTACAAAAACTGGAGCTTTCTGGCAACTGCAGATCCTCTAGAAGCACCAGCACCTTACTGTTGAACCCACAGACATTTCACAAATAGAAAATCTACAACCGAGCCTTCGCTATTATTGAACGACGCATTTGGAACTCCCTGCCCCCCCTGCAATCAGGTTCAAACCATCAACTGCATCATTTAAAAAAAAGTTAAAGTGCTATTGATGACCAAATCTCTACTCTAGAATCTATTCGACTTTACTCCGAGCCCTGATTCACCGCAATGTTATCATCCATGCCTGCACTTGACAGTTACTATCTTGTATGTATATATGTCAGCTTGGGCCTTGCGATGGGAGCTCCCCGCACCTTGGGAGCTGCCATATCCTTTACCGTTTTCGACTTTATGTTTCTTGCTTTCATTTATCTTTCCACATGACCACTTGTAAAGTGCTCTGATATCCCAATGGTGGTGTTTGTGCTATGTAAAACCTTTATAAACAAATAAAAAGAAACGTACTGGAAATATTTTATTGAATAAGTATTCTGATAATTTATTGATAGTGTGATGTAAAGTGGTGTCACAGTTACAGGACTATTTGGCTGTGCTTAACAGGAATGATTGCAGTTTAGAATGTACTTATAAATATTGACGAAGTAAAATCCTATTTTTAGATATAACGGACAACATTCTTTTTTGTAACTCTTTTTATTGAATTTTTAGTATGCACCCCCATTGCACTGGTTCAAGCATTACGGCCATCATCCTTAGTGTCATGAATTCTAGATGTTGCTTATCACGGAGAAGCTATTGGGTTAAAAACAGTCTGGTGCACTTGATTAAAGAAACATAGCATCACTGAGAAATGTCAACAAAAATGCAACACATAGTGAATCAAAAGGGGAAGTAACAAAGGTTCAGAAACTGATAGCAGCTTTAGAAAGTCATTTTTCCCAGCATAGTTCACCCTTTCATCAACATTCACTGCCCCCTTAGATAAGCTACAGAACATTGCACGTTCCAACCTTCATCCGGAACATCCAGCAGATTGTCTTGGGTCCAATAAGTTGCTGGGCTTGGACAGCAGAGATACCAGGGTCAGGTCGTGTGTCCCTGTTCAAGGAGGAAGAACACGCAGACTCACTCAGCTTAAAAATCTCCGATTAATGTACTATTTCCAGAAGCCCTTGTCGACAAGGCCGACCAACAATTTATTCTGTGTGGGATACTCACCATTCAGACTATTCCGAATATGGAAATTATATACAACATCCTATGAATATTTTACTGAAATATTTATCACTTTAAAATGGATCAATAAACATCTAACCCTAGGGAATTATTAAATATCAATGCTGTAACAATGCAGAATATGGAATTGGATACGCTCTGAAGTGGTATTGTATTAATTTTAACAGATCTGTGAAAAAACAATCACTGTTTAGACAAGCATTTGCAATGCAATAGGTCTCGCATTCACACAGGTTTGACCTACTCGCATTGTAAGTGACAATGCCTTTTATTAATGTTTTGGATTTAAAAACATAAATAAAAGGCACTGTCATTTACAATACTAATAGCTTAAACTCTCGCAAATGCAAGACCTATTGCATTGCAATAAAGGGCCTTCTCACCACTTTTTCGATTGTAAATATCAGAGGAAGAGACTGGCCTGCGACGACTTCAAAGTAGTGATAAATAGTGCTGTGAAGAAGATGTGCTAAGTGTTGTAAATTACACCGGCACAAAGTGTGAAGTGAGAGTTACATATGATCTGAACTATAGTCACTAACAAAGCGCTCCTTGAACACCTTTCGATCAGTGATTACACTGTCACGACTCCGGAGGAAGAACGGGGTGGGGGCTATTTCCTGCCCTCTCTGTGATTGAGTGTGGAGTGTGGCATTGCGTAATGTCATTGCTATTTTGCCGATGGTATTGGTGGTGGTATTGGTGGTGGATTTAGTACAGATGACATGTAACACAGATGTGCTGTTGTCAGCTTCAGCCCATTAGCACAGGATTATAGGCTACCTGGAATTCATGTGTCTTTTTTAGCTAATCATTTCTAAATCCATTTTACTTAGGGGGTGTTGAAACAGATACGAGATAATGCCAGGTTAAAGTGAATGAAAGCAGGCGCCCTTTTGTCAGTAGCAATAACGAAGGTGTCAGGAGAGTTCAACTCTGGCCCTTTAGCCAATTTTACTGCGAACAACAATTGCTTAGGTCACCAAATGAGATTAAAGGAACTGGATCTCCCTTTCGGTACCGGAGATTTCAGCCTGGGAAACTGAACTACATCCCATGGCAGGTTACACCTCATCCCCCCTCACCTAGCCCAGCATATTGTGCATGCCCCACTCAGACATCTGCAGAATACATTCAATGCACTGTGCTACCAACAACTGTAGACTCTGGCCTCACACCTATTGCCAGTCATCGGCACGCTCCACAGCCGGAGATCCAAAAACCATCAATATACTCACTCCAACCTTAGCAGTAAGACTCTGCCCATTTCCAGTCAATGCATTCCGTACTGCAGCCTAGCAGCCGGCGCTACTCATCATCCTTAGTAATAGGTGCAGCGCTCCCCGTCCCCCCTCCGTCCCACAGGGCCGGACTGGCTGTAGCGGGCACCGGGCATTATCCCAGTGGGCTGCCATGGTGGGAGCCGGTAATGGGCCCCTGGGGGCCGTTTTTGTTACAGGGCCGTTTTTGCAACATAGCTGGAATACCGGCCCCTGTAACAAAATTAGCCGAAACCGGCCCTGGCAAACAGCTCGGCTACATCCCCAACCCCCCAGGGGGCCAGGCAAGTACTTTGCCAGGACTGGTTTTTAGTTTCCAGTCTGACACTACCATCCCAGCAATCACAACTCTATAGCGCCCACACCTCAGCAGTCACTGCTCTTCAATCTAAAGCACGGTAATTCATAGTACGGCCCACGGGCCGCCAGCAGCCCGGCAAGCCTTCCCTGGCAGCCCGCGGACCTTGCAGACAATATACCCGTGTTTTAAAAAAAAACAATTAAGAGTGTCAGCAAACACTGCGCACCGCAACTCTGAGAGACTTGGCTGCTCTGTGGGGGCACGGGCATTCCAGTGATAGTCAAAGTGCAGCTGCAGGGGCACTAAGAGGTGAAATACAAAAGCCTCATTAACATACAAATGGTCTTTTAAAGACCTGTGAAGTGCTCGGGTGTGTCTGTGTGTGTGTGTGTGTGTGTGTGTGTGTTCACCAGGAAGCTGTCTCAGCCCAGGCACACACAGGCAGGGTGAGATGAAGAGGGTGACAGAGGGAGGGAGGGAAAGGGAGGGAGACAGAGGGAGAGCGAGGGAGGGAGGGAGGGCGAGGGAGGGAGGGAGGGAAAGGGAGGCAGACAGAGGGAGAGCGAGGGAGGGAAAGGGAGGGAGAGCGAGGGAGGGAGGGAAAGGGAGGCAGACTTAGGGAGAACGAGGGAGGGAAGGAAAGAAAAGGAGGGAGGGAAAGGGAGGCAGACAGAGGGAGAGCGAGGGAGGGAAGGAAAGGAGGGAGGAAAAGGGAGGAAGACAGAGAGAGACAGAGAGAGGGAGGGAGACAGACAGAGGGAGACAAAGAGAGGGAGAGGGAGGGAAACAGAGAAAGGGAGAGAGACAAAGGGTAACAGACAGAGGGTAACAGACAGAGGGAGGGAGGAGGGTGACAGACAGAGGGAGGAGGGAGGGAGGTGGGTGACAGACAGAGGTAGGGAGGAAGGTGATAGACAGAGGGAGGGAGGAGTGAGGAGGGTGATAGACAGAGGGAGGGAGGAGGGAGGGTGACAGACAGAGGGAGGGAGGAGGGTGACAGAGAGAGGGAGGAGGGAGGGAGGATGGTGACAGATAGAGGGAGGGAGGAGGGTGACAGACAGAGGGAGGGAGGGGAGAGCCCGACAGAGGAAGGAGGACGACAGAGTGAGGAGGGCGACAGAGTGAGGGAGACAGAGGGAGAGGGAAGGAGAGAGAGCTCTGTGATGTGCTCTCCAACAGCCACCTCTGGGTGCTCCTGATCACCCCACGGTTCCTGGAGGATTGCTGGTGCGGGTATCAGATGCAGCAGGCTCTGGCCCTGGCGCCGGTGTCCAACGGGTGCATGATTCCTTTCATAAAGGATCTGGAGCATGCTCAGTGCCCACGGGAGCTGACTTTCATGTACAAAGTGTGAGCCTCCTCGGTGAAGGATGCCGGGTTCCTGCGCGAAATAGTGAGAGAGCGAAGGGTGGCGGCGCTTCATCCGGGCAGGGGATGAAAGCCAGCCCAAGCAGCAAAGAATCCAGCTGAGAGCTCTGGATTCAGGACAGGAGGTGGCCAAAGACTTGACATTCGGAATTTGCACGTTATGCATACATTCTACCCACATTTTTTTGTTTATTTAGTGGTTATCTGGTATTCCAGCTCCTTTTATTTCTGTTTTACAGGTAGTTTAATTTCGCCAATAGATTCTTGACAATCAACCAGATTTATGGTAACTTTAGTTAAAGAGGGTAATCTGGTTCAGCTGTAAAATACGATTTGTGTTGAATGGAAGTTGCTTTGCATTTGCAGCAGAACCCTAGGATTGGCAAAGCCGATAGGCCTGGCTTGCATTTTGAGTCTTGGGTAAAATATTTAAAAAAAAGCCTGCTGCAGTGAAACAAAAATTGAATGCAAGCACCCAGTAGGGGACAGACTAGGCACACGTCGGGGGTGGACATAGCTGCACCAGGCTTCCTCCACACTATTTTTAGTAAGGGGACTCCACTCGCCTTAGTCCTAGACTAAAGGAGGTGGATGCAATGTGTCACCGTGTGCCCCAGCAATGCAACCAGTTATTTGCAAACACGTTGTGCATATAACCTGGCCTCAAAGTGTTACTTAATCTCCATAACACCCCCTTCATTTGTGAGAATAGCTCATTCGGGAACTGTATATTTCTTCCCTTTGTCTCTCCCGCCTTCCTTTCCCTCCCTCCCCGTGTCACACTCCTAATTCCTATATGTATTTCGCTCTTGGAACAAATGTAACTTATAACCTGTAACTCTGACCCTCGTGTAAATACTGCTTGTACCTGCCTAAAATAACGGCCGCAACAATCCCTCCTACGTCTCTTCTGACCTTATCTCCCTCTACCCCCTACCCCTCCCCACTCTACTCTTCTCCACTTTCCTGCTTCTGACCTTTTGACCTCACCCGTCCTGGCCCTTTAGTCCCCTCCCCGCTCTACTCTTCTCCACTTTCCTGCTTCTGACCTTTTGACCTCACCCGTCCTGGCCCTTTAGTCCCCTCCCCGCTCTACTCTTCTCCACTTTCCAGCTTCTGACCTTTTGCCCTCACCTGTCCTGGCCCTTTAGTCCCTTCCCGTTCTATCTGTGAATTTTTCCCTCGTCATTTGAGATCTAGCTGTTTTGTCCGACGCCCGATGGAGCTACCTGGTTTATCTATAGGGGAGACAGGCCTGGGATTCTCTCCTTGGACGTCACCTATCCAGTCGGTCTTTTGACAGACTTCCCTTCATCTCTCTTGTCGCCTCCTCCCGCTTCCTCCCTCTTTTTAATTCTCTCCTTCCCTCCTCTCTCAATGTATTGAGACTGACCTATTCTGTCTGATGCCCAATGGAGCTACCTGGTTTAGCTATAGGGGAGATGGGCCGTGGATTACCTCCTTTGGTCGTCACCTACCCAGTTGGTCCTTAGACAGACTTCCTTTCGTCTCTACTATTGTCTCTTCCCTTATCCTCACTTTCTCACCTCCCCAACCCCCCCACTACTTCTCTCTCTCCTTTCTCTCCCCTCCTATTGTTTTGCTGATTGTTTGATATAATGTGTAATTGTTGATCTTTTTCTGTTATATTGCTGAACCACATTGTTGCACTTCCTTTCGTCTCTCCTGTCGTCTCCTCCTGCATCCTCCCTCTATTTATGTCTCTCCTTCTCTTCTCTCTCAATGTATCGAGACTGAACTATTCTGTCTGATGCCCGATGGAGCTACCTAGTTTAGCTATAAGGGAGATGGGCCATGGACTCTCTCCTTGGCCGTCACCTACCCAGTTGGGCTTTAGACAGACTTCCTTTCGTCTCTCCTTGTTATCTCTTCCCTTATCCTCCCTCTCTCACCTCCCCTTCCCCCTCCACCACTTTTATCTCTCCGTTCCCACCTCTCCTAATTGTATTGCCTATTTTTTTTATGTATTGTGTAATTGCTGATCTTTTTTGTTACATTGCTGATTCTCATGTAAAGCGCTCTGATACCTTCGGGTCTAACCAGCTACCGGGTTTAGCTATAGGTGAGATGGGCCGTGGATTCCCTCCTTGGTCTTCACCTACCCAGTCGGTCCTCCCTTATCCTCCCTTTCTCACCTCCCCTGCCCCCTCCACTACTTCTCTCTCCCCTCTCCTAATTGTATTGCCTAATTTTTTGGGGTGATTATTTTGTGTAATTGTTGAACTTTTTCTGTTACATTGTTGATTCTCATGTAAAGCGCTCTGAAACCTCCGGGTCTAGCCAGCGCTATATAAAACTCTTTAAATTAAATAAAATAAAAATAAAAGAGAGAGACAGAGAGAGAGAATCAGACAGAGAGAGACAGACAGAGAGAGAGGGAGACAGATAGAGAGAGGGAGTGAGACAGTCTGAGTGAGACAGAGGGAGAAATAGGGAGAAAGGGAGAGAGGGGGAGAGAGGGGAAGAGAGGGCGAGAGAGGGGGGAGAGGGGGAGAGAGGGGGAGAGAGGGGGAGAGAGGGAGAGAGAGGGGGAGAGAGATATGTGTATGCCAGGTCTGGTGGCTCAGTGGACGAAGGCGTCCGCTGCAGGGACCTGTGTTCAACCTCATGGTCACAGTTTTTTTGTTGCTCTAGCCCCGCCCCCACAGGTGCGGCCCTCGAACACATACCACACTGTAAATGTTGCCCCTGAGAGAAAGTTTGTGAGTACCCATGATCTAAAGCCAGCAATCCCAGTCTGTTAACTTCCATCACTACTCACAACAGTCAATCCCCCCTTGTCCCTCTCAAGAGCATAAAGTGTTCATCCTCCACGCCCGGTTTCTAGGCCCGGCAACCACGGTTCTCACAGTGGTCAACCACCGCATCTCTCTGGCTCTGCCTCAATGGCCAATGTTGTATCCGTGTCTAGCAGTGACTGTCATTCGCCTCAGCAGTCAGCATTCACCCTTGGACAGACCCTCCAGGATTTCGCGATTTGCCGCAAAATCTGCACTTTTGTAAAAATGCCACAATTTTTATAAAAGCGCCCGCTAAATCGGCACTTTGTTCACTCACAATGACTTTGTTCACTCGCAATGACATGATTCTGGTATGAATCACCCTAGGTCCTCAGAAACTAACTGAGCTCGCGCTGGAGGCACGCGCCGGTATTTACCAGTCACGGAAGGGGCACACATTCCAAGGATGCGATCTTCAGGATTGCTGCTTAGGGACGAAAGCGCCAGCCTACCAAAGAACAGAATAGCAAAATAACACAAGACTGGGAAATATCAAAGAGACTGAAGTAGATACAGTTACGACCAGATGCAACGTGCTGAAAGAAAAATACTGAAATCAGAAGCGGTCTCTAGACTGTTCTCATTTTTAAGGGAAATCTCGCACCTAGCTTCTTGTGCATTCTTATGTTTAAAGGACACATTGGATGTTCGAGTTAACTGTGTACCTGAACGATTGTATGTTACCAAAATAATGCAAATAAGCTTTTAATTTCTATTCAGTAGACTCGCCATACTGTGATTACATGAATGTGCTTGGTGGCATAATGCAAAGCTTACAATCTTGCAGAGGGAACGATGTGAAGCCTAATGTTACTTTCTGCCGCGTGCCTCACATCTATAGTGCCGGTGCAGTAGCTTGCAAGCGCCTCAGAGGGTCACAAGCCGCTATTACAAAATATAAAACTGTTATCAATATAATGGACTCTGTCAGTGTTACTTGAATAATGTTTGAGTGTGCACTGAAGGTGAACGAAGGAAGGCATGTGATGGACAGAGAATGTGCAAACGTGTGCTAGGATGTGTGTCTGCAGCAGGAGACTGACTCCTCGATAAGCTGGCTTTTTATTGCTCACCCTTCATGGACTAATGGCCATACTTCCAAAGAGCACATGCATTTGGATTCAACCTGTAACAGGTTATTGGCAACTGGAGACCCAGAGAGCAAACTTGCCTTCTCCCCCCCTGCTAAGCACTCGTCTCTGGACAGTTTTTACCAACACTGCAAGCACCCATTATTTTTTTGTCATTGTCTTTTCGTGGCACATTTAGTGGCACTTCCATTTTTCTAGCATTCATCTTAATACTGTGTGGAGTTTGTTTGGGGCCCGCCTCACACTGGGCACGCGGCAGGCCCTGGCTGCCATATTTATTTTACAAATGTTTCTTGGTGGCTCGCTGCGTACCCAGAGTGTGTCGGGCCCCGGGGGGCATTGCTTTTGGGGCATTTATTCATTAACATGTTTATGTCCTATATGTAGCCTTGAAGCCAACCAAGCCTTTAATTGTGCAATCACTACCAACAAAAAAAGCAAAGGTCTATTTACAGAGCATACTTGGGACGTCTGATCTGGCTATTTCCGCATGGGGACAGGAATAACAAAAAACATTAAAAGAAGAAATAAATAGAATTGGACCCATTCAGCTGCTGAAACAGGAACGAGTTTGAAAACAAACTCCAATACTGTCACCCATGGTCGCCTGATGTCAGGGCTAATTTTGTTTCCAAACACAGAAGTATAGGTCCTCTGCTTCGCCATGCCCGGCACACTTCTGCCCGTCCGGAACAGTTTCTTCTGCAAATGAGCGGTCTTTGGGCCTTCATGGCAAATCTATTGCCGGCACTTCTACACGACAGCAAATATTAAAACATGCACACTAAAAAAAATAAAGAAAATAAAAAGTAAACCTACAGTGTAACAACCAAGTAAAGGGGCCGGTAGCCATGGGAGGAGACAAATGACGACATAGCCGTACTAGGAGGGACTAACAAGCCTATTAAGGAATCAAACACCAGCATGTACAAAGGACAAAGACCCAAGCCAATGAAAAATATGGGCGGGGCTTCTCCTCCGTATTTTACTAACATTTCGCCAGAGCAGCGCTTGTGTGCTGGCTCAGGCTCGACCTAAAAAAAAAACTCTAAACGGAGCTGCTAGCCATATTATATGTTTTCTTCATAGATCGGCCAGTACCGTCAAATGATGCAACTTTGAGATCCTTATGACAAATTATAACTTACAAAAGTACTTTTTACTTAGTAGAAATAAACTGAATATTACAATAACTAGGTTAATTAAATTATTGGCAAGGAACGGCAAAACAGCAGGAAGATGTCTTTGTGTTTACTCACCAGAGAATTCCTCATTAAGCATTAAATGCTGTATTGGCATTGTGTGCCCTTATGGTTTTCTTTTTGCAAGTTTCTTATTGGTATCTTGTGTACAGTGAATGAAAAAACACACAGATACCAAACAATGAGCACTGGTGGCTGCAATGCTCTAAATTGAAACTTTCATGACTGCCATCCTCTCTTTGTGGTGTAAAGTGGACTCTGGCCTCTGGTAGAACAGTCTCCAGCCTTCAAGTACTATATATTTGTATAACTTGTATTCATTCCCTTCTTTGTGCTCTATTCATTTTGTCCCAGATTTAGTAGTGTGTCTCCGGACTCTCCCTCTTACCAACCCCAATCCCTACAGGACCTTCTCGCCTCTGTGCCCCCTTCATCTTCTAGGATACTTAGCAGAGCCATTTTAGGACTTGATTAGATCAGGCTGCCTCAATCTGTTCTGCACATAGTTACCATTCCCTCCCAGAAAGGCTGGATAAGTCTACAGTGCCAGATCGTGTGGAGTAAATCCCTTCCTCTATTTGACATCTGGGGCAGGATGGGCCAGGGCAATGCTGCATCACCACAGTTGTAATGGGGTTAAACGAGCCCTATGAAAAGAAGTATTTTAATTGTATTAAACAACACTTGGTAGAAGGCTTCGCTTATCTAGGCACCATCAGCACTAAAGTACTTTCTTCATCTTCCAGGGCACCCAGATCACCTCACATGCCCCCCCCCAGCTTATTGACCATGTCTGGGATATATACAATGAGGATCTTATATGTTGCAGATATTCCGCCTCGCCAGTAGACTAAAGGTGGGAACCTCTTTGATGCGAGGTAAATATAGTATAATGTCACGTCGGAGCTGCAGATAGCAAACAAACGGTAACTGCAAGAGCACAAATCTCTGCATAAATGTTACCTAGTTTGAGGTGGAGATTTCACTTATAGTAGAAGCAAGGTGGCCCCAATCTTTAAAATCGCTTAGGCTAATGAATAGTGGAAAATGGAATGTATGTCATAGAGACAAAAGGTAAAATATTGCATATTATAATGTCGTGTTGAAATTGTGCAGGTCATTTTGTGATTTTCATTATAACTAAGGCTCTGTGTTTTCTGGTTTTACTGACTTTTTGCAGATATATTCTGTCTGTATTTATTATTAAAGGAGGAAGAATACTGAAAATTATGTTTCCTGTGAGGGACTCTCCGTGCTGTTTTCCAAGAATTCCAAAACAACAGCTAAACAGATAGACTGCATGGGGAGTTGAAAAACAGGACAGGATTTCCTTAAATACAGGCATATGTTAAGATATTATTGCAGTGTAATGCTAATATTTACTTGTGGGTGTAGAATGTTGTTATATGTGGCTGCTTCATTTGCTAAAACATAACAGGCATCAAAGTATAAGTGCACGTTTATCTGTTAAATAAATGCTGAAATGTGCCATTAAATGACTATTCTCAAAACACAAAATAGATATGGGTAAATAGCAAATAAAATGGTAATGCATAAATATGGATAAATATAGATGGAAACAATAAAAAATACCATTAAACCAGGAGCATTTATTATTACCTATGGCAATATCAATAATGTCAAATTTAAACTGAAGATTTTTCACCCTGTATTGGCATTCGTGTTTGAAATTGTTTTCAATTTACTTTTTCTGTCTGCTTTCCTCTTATCTGCAATATTCCATTTGTCAGCCAGTAGGGGGCACTATAACTCTGCTTTAGGTATTTCCAGTGTTTCATATACATTCAAAGTAATCCCTACAAAAGTCAAAAGAAAAGCTTCAAACCAAAACAACAATGTTCAAAGTCAAAAGGCACTTAACACATAAGAGGGGAGAGGGCCAAACGATTACACTCTACCACCACGAGCCCCCAAAGATTCTCACGTGCATACACAAGGGGGGTGGAGAGCAAAAGACAACACTTATAACAAAGCAGACAAACTCATCTGTTTGAAAAAACTACCCTCACTCACATACCGAAGTATGTGACATGCTTCATCATAGGGCCTGCTTACAATACACCCTGGTGTAGCCACACACAGGGCGGAGCATAAGGGAGGGGAAAAAAATAATAATAAATTCCACACAACACAACGTACAACAGTGGAACTTACCATATAAAACACATAACATATAATGTGTGAAGACAGTGCCAATCACCAAGTGGCTCCATAGAATGGTGCGACAGAAAAAGTGCAGTTAATTGGAAGTGGTTAAAACTGGTTTAAGGGCACCAACCAAACCATTTTTATTATTCTCAGGTTCCCCCACCAGGATTAAAAAGAAAAAGGATGGGTAATGTCTTCGTGAGAAAATGAGGTTTCTCAAGACTACCCTCCTATTACTGCTGTGGTCAACATGTTTCGACCGACTTACTGTGCCTCAAAAGGTCACCCCGGTCTTCTTCAGGACTGATGTCGCTTCCAGTACCACTTATGGCCCCACCGTATTTCGGTTATTGTGCCTTGAAGTACAAGCCGGTCTGCCTAGATCCTAGCTCTTCTTGTCACGTGTGGAGAATGTTCCCAATAGTCAGGGAGAACATTCACTAGTAAAGGAAAAAAGAGACAGTATAGGCATGCTATACTCATAAGTAATCTCTTCTCATCCCCATATTTCAAAAACATCTGAGATCATCTGTTAGTGTTCTCATTCGGGTCAACGAGGAGAATGTACACCCCTTTCCCTTTTAAACCGGGTCTCTTAATCGTCCCTCGGGTCTCAAAATTCAACATACTCATTAAGTAGTAATGCCAATATTTACATAAAAACGCTGTATGTGTCCATATCCACCATAGGTCATCTTGATTCTACCAAAACACATACATCTACCAATCATATCGTTTGAAGAATAGGGCGTAAAAAGTTGACCCCGCCTCAGTACTCACCGAGTTTATGTAATATATAAACCCGACTGATGTCCGGCAGGAGGTTATCCCAGGAACACAACCTATATCACATTGATAGAAAAAGGAAATAGGAGAATATAGCAATGAGCCCCCGTTTCCAGAAAGTCGGATTCATCGTCTAGTCCGTGCCGATGGCCACACACCTGCATATTCACATATTAATGACCCTTAATGCCTTGTGTCGCTATCCGTGATTACCCTTCCCCCTTTCCCTCTCTCTCTCTCTGCTTCTCCCCCTTCCACTCTACCAACTCCTTACTGTTTCGTAGGGCTGCCCTGCCAAATCGGCCTGCTCTCCGAAACACTGTGAAGATGGCGTCCACGCGGTGTTCGCAAGCTTAAATGGCATAATCCCTTCCTACATTACGTTCCCTGACGTCCCACGTGAGCGGCGGCCCAGAGTGTCATAACGTACTGGAAGGAACGGGAATGGGAATGATGGGAGATGTAGTTTCCCCATATTGCCGATGAAAGGAATATAAATACGCCAGCATAAAAGGGGGAGGCAAGAAATGAAAATTATTTAGAAAAACGAAACAGTGTGCAGTCAATGGGCGATATTGTGAGTTGGTCTTGTGTTTCATTATTAATAAAGAAGAATTAAAATCGCTAAGTGGTGATTGGGGGGCCTCACATACCGCTATTGGGAGATGCGGAATGCCATGAGAGCGAGTTCATGTAAAGTAGAAGTATTGGAGGGCAAAATACCGCTATTACGAGGTGCGGAATGCCATGAGAGCGAGTTCATGTAAAGTAGGAGTATAGGAGGGCAAAGTATAGTAAGAGGCACCATAAGTAATTAACTAGAGGCAACAAGGGTCACTCCTATGGATATTAAATATGAGTAGGGGAAAAAAATGAGTAATTACGCTAAGTGGCGGATGGTGGGTGTGTCCATCCACTAACATAAGAGGCAGAAGGGAATGCTGGACAGATAATATATTCAGTAAGGAACAAGGAGTAATTCAAGTATTTCATACTCCAAATTAGATCTTTGCTAGCTTCTTAGTGACTGCCATGGTATGTCATCGTTTAACCAAACTAGGTGACTCTTAAGCCGATAGACCCACTTTTGTTCACGAAGTAATAGGGTTCTCTGTTCATCCACCTGGTGTCTCCCTAGTGGTACTCTTTCAATGACAGTCCATTTGAGATCTTCTATACTATGTCCCTGTTCTAGGAAGTGTGCTGTGAGTTTGGTATTACTTTTGCCGCATCTAATGGTGCTGCGATGTTCTGTAATTCTTGTCCGCACCTTCCTGCTCGTCATCCCTACGTACATTTTTTTACAGGGACAGGTGATCAAGTAAATTACCTCCTGGGAATTACAATTAGTGTGAGATCTTTGTTCCCAGGGTGTTTGGAGTCCAAGGTCAATTCACTGGGTATTGCAGGTAAGGTGGCATACGCTACATGAGCCACACCGCGTGTGACCCATTAATCGCGGTAGGCATGCCATAGTGGTAGTGTTCCTCATGCCAGTCAGGTCCCTAGGTCTTGTGTGTATAAGGAGATCTTTCAGGTTCTGGCTCCGCTTGAAAGAAAAAAGTGGTTTTTCTATGCTCAGGCCCCCTGAGTATAGTATTTTCCAGTTTCTCAGTACTAATCGTCTAACCTGTTGCGATGCTGTGTTAAAGGTAGACACAAACGCTGGTTTGTTAGATTGGGGTCTGATGGTTTTGGAAAGCAGGCAGTCACGATTGGAATTAAACGCCCTCTTTCTGGCTCTTTTGATGACCCTGGAAGGATACCCTCTCTGTTGTAGTTTCTGCGTCAGGGTTTCGGATTCCACAATAAAATCAGTTCTATCCGAACAGTTCCGACGTGTTCGGAAGAACTGACCAACCAGCAAGTTTTCCAGTGAAGATCAGGGATGGAAACTTTCAAAAGCCAACAAGGCATTTTTGTCAGTTGGTTTATGGAATACCTTGGTTTTTAGAGCACCCTCACTAGGCTCTATCACTAGGTCCAGAAAGGGGAGGCTGGTCTTGGTAACAGTGGACGTGAAGTGTCGGAACGGATTCTGATATTTTAGCCATTTTAAGAAGCGTTCGACTGATGTTCTGTCGCCTCTCCAAATCACCAAGACGTCATCAATGTAACGTCGCCACATCCGTAATTTGGTACGTACTGTCTCTGCCAATGGTTTTTGGCCGTGCTGTACAGCGTGCCCGTCGCAGAACACTGTGGATAAAGCTTGTGATGGTTCCTATGTGTCCTCGTTCCCTGGATGTCTATGCTAATATCTGGAATGCTGTGAGTTAATGATGTAATAGATTATTGGGGTGTGGTTCTCAGCGGAAGCTAGGAGGTGGGGACAGTTGGAGGGAGGAAGGAGATATGACAAGGTCTACTTGACACAAAATAAAGAAGTATCTGAAGACTGTTGAGTGAGGGCCCTGCCCTCTAACTTTAACATTTTGACGACTTGATAGCTTGCATAAATAAGATTCTGGTGGCAGCTAGGAGCCATTTCGGGCAGGAGAGGAGGCCTGTATTAAGATGGAAGATGGCCTTGTGACCATGGAGGACTAGTTTTGGGTAGGTAGACCTCAAATATCTGTAGTGACCTGGGTCAAGGGGCACTGGGACCCTGCACCCGACCATGGGGAGGGGACAGAGACCAGACACGACTTCTGATCAGGGAGTGGGGAGGGATCATTACTGGACACGAGGGCAAGGAGAAAGGACGTACATTTGGGCACAGCAGAGAAACCAATAAAGAGTCACGTGAGCACCTACCTGTCTCTGCGTGGGTCATTCCAAAGATACGACAACTGGTGACGATCAGGTGGGATGAGGAATCAACATCAGAAGCGTGCGGCCCCTTGATAATGTCCAAATGGAACCAGGAGCCCACTCTGGTCCGCCGACCATGGGAGCTCATCTGGCTCAAAGAAGACGAAACCAGGAGCCTACCCCAGTCTGTGCACCCCCAAAAGAAGACGTGAAATCAGGAGCCCACCCCGATCGCGAGGAAAGCGGAGCCAGGAGCCTACCCTGGTCTGTGCACCCCCAAAAGACGCAAAATCAGGAGCACACCGCGATCGCGAGGAAAGCGGAGCCAGGAGCCTACCCCAGTCTGTGCACCCACAAAAGAAGATGCGAAATCAGAAGCCCACCCCGATCGCGAGGAAAGCGGAGCCAGAAGCCTACCCTGGTCCGTGCACCCCCAAAAGACACAAAATCAGAAGCCCACCCCGATCGTGACGAAAGCGGAGCCAGGAGCCCATTCTGGTCCGCGTGCTGGTGCCTGCATTGGGAGCCCACCCCGGTTGCATCAAGTGAGGTGAGGTGAAGGGGAGGCAAGGAAAGCACCTAAGCCCGAAGGAAGCCGACTGCTGACTGCCGAGCTGAACATGGATTGGAAACACTTACCACATATGATCAGAACAAAGACAACACCATTCACCCAACACACCCTTCACAGGGGAGTCTGTTAGCATGGAGGCAAGTGCTTCAGCGCCCAGCAGAGGGGTAGGAAGCGCTATATCTTACAATGCAATACACAGAGAACTGCAATTGACCCCCTCTGCATGAAATGCAAAATACCACCCCAAAGTCCATGATAATTCCGCCTCTTGACTCGGTCTGCTAAACTCTCCAAATGGCCCTTCAGTGGAAATGGATCGCTAAAGGTCACTCCTCCACCCAGCAGAGGGGTAGGAAGCGCTGTATCTGACAATGCAATACACAGAGAACTTCAATTGACCCCCTCTGCATGAAATGCAAAGTCCATGATAACTCCGCTCCTAGACTCTGTTAAACTCCCCAAAGGACCGTTCAGTGGAGAGGGGTCGGTGAAGGTCACTCCTCCAGGAGGCTGTCTGTCAGACTCCCCAAGTGACCCTTCAGTGGAGAGGGGTAGGTGAAGGTCACTCTTCCAGGAGGCTCTCATCACGGTGCTATAGGCGGCTGTAAACACCCTGCAGCCTCCCTCACCATGCCCCCCCGAGTGACCCTTCAGTGGAGAGGGGTGGGTGAAGGTCACTCCTCCAGGAGGCTGTCTGTCAGACTACCCCAGTGACCCTTCAGTGGAGAGGGATCGGTGAAGGTCACTCCTCCAGGAGACTCCCCGAGTGACCCTTCAGTGGAGAGGGGTCGGTGAAGGTCACTCCTCCAGGAGGCTCCTCGAGTGACCCTTCAGTGGAGAGGGGTCGGTAAAGGTCACTCCTCCAGGAGACTCTCCTCACGGTGTTATAGGCGGCTGTAAACACCCTGCAGCCTCCTTCACCATGGCCTCCTCAAGTGAGCCTTCAGTGGAGAGGGGTGGGTGAGGGTCACTCCTCCAGGAGGCTCCTCGAGTGACCCTTCAGTGGAGAGGGGTCGGTGAAGGTCACTCCTCCAGAAGGCTCCTCGAGTGACCCTTCAGTGGAGAGGGGTCGGTGAAGGTCACTCCTCCAGGAGACTCTCCTCACGGTCTTATAGTCAGCTGTAAACACCCTGCAGCCTCCTTCACCATGGCCTCCTCAAGTGACCCTTCAGTGGAGAGGGGTGGGTGAAGGTCACTCCTCCAGGAGGCTGTCTGTTAGACTCCCCAAGTGAGCCTTCAGTGGAGAGGGGTGGGTGAAGGTCACTCCTCCAGGAGGCTCCTCGAGTGACCCTTCAGTGGAGAGGGGTCGGTGAAGGTCACTCCTCCAGGAGACTCTCCTCATGGTGTTATAGGCGGCTGTAAACACCCTGCAGCCTCCTTCACCATGACCTCCTCAAGTGACCCTTCAGTGGAGAGGGGTGGGTGAAGGTCACTCCTCCAGGAGGCTGTCTGTCAGACTCCCCCAGTGAACCTTCAGTGGAGAGGGATCGGTGAAGGTCACTCCTCCAGGAGACTCCCCGAGTGACCCTTCAGTGGAGAGGGTGTCATATCGTTATGCCTGACCTCTGTCCAGGGACAGGGCAGGCGAGTAGGAAGGGGAGGGACAGGAAACGGGGAACCGGAACTAGGGGAACAAGTTAGGCAGTTGAAGGCTGTTAGCCGATGAATAAAGAAGTGTACTTCTATGCTCCGACTCCTGAGTCTGATTTAAAAGGGTGCATGCGACAATGGCGACGAGGGTGGGATCACCACACACCTACTGACAGAAGAACGCAGCCCAGCCGTCTGTGCATGACCCGACCAGCGAGTCTGCAGCCCGTCACCCGGCAGCGCAAAAGAGCGCGAAAAAACAGAGACCGGCGTCGGGAGCTGCCAAGAGTGAGTGCACCGGCAAAGAAAGCGTCACCCACACGGGGACAGCCGCGCAGGCAAGAAGTCCTTGCCCCACATTGAGCGCGACCGTGGGGAGTCCCAGGCACCGAGCGGTGCGAAGCGGACGTGAGAGACACGCCATTCCGCGAAGAGACGCGAAGGAGCAGGCAACACAGGGGTGAGTCCCGCCTCGCAGCGAAGAAAGTGCATGATTGTGGCAGTCAGGCAGAGCAAAGATAACCAGAAGGGAATCAAGGCCCGACAGTGCAGCGTCCCGAAAGGTGGCCATTTTGAGGGCAGGCGCTGGCCATAAGATAACCCACGACCTAAGCACGGCGGCCATTTTGAAGTCAGGCGCCATTCATTTCAGCCCACGAACCACAGTATCAAAAGAGCGGGAAGCTCCCAACTGCCAGAGCCCAAGCCACCGAAGCTCACAAAGGGCGTGCACAAGCCACAATGTCTGATACTGACCCCACCAGCACTTCTGGAGGAACCGCTACAGCGGGCCCTGCAGCCCAAGCTAATGCAGTCATGATGCCTCACATGCACATGGGGATGCCCTACCTACGACCGCCAGAACCCCTGACACTGACACCAGGCAACAGCATGGGGCCCACGTGGAAGAGCTGGAGAGAAGACTTCGAGGATTATATGACTGGGTCTCTGGTACAAGACCCCAAGCAGAAACTCATAGCCCTAAGAAACCTGATAGGCAAAGAGATAGCACAGATCATCAAAGAACTGCCAAATGCAAATACTGCACAATATGATGAGATAAAGTAAGCCCTTAACAGACGGTTTCTCCACAAGCGCAACGTGGACTACGAACGGTACACGTTCAGTCTAGCTGCCCAAGAAAAAGAAGAGTGCATGAGTGACTTTATTATGCACATCAAAAGGTTGGCACGTCACTGCGAATTTGACAATTTCAACACAGAGGACGCGCTGCGACTCCGCATCATGGCTGGCTGCCAATCTGAGTCCCTACGCCGGCGACTCCTGAAGAAACAATATACCCTTGAAGAGATCGAGGAACTCACAAGAATCAACGACCAGGCAGAGGACTACGCGAAACGGATGGAGACTCACAAGTCTGATAGGAAAGAACAAGCCCTCCGGATGCAAGCGCACAAGGTTACCAGACACACGACAAGTTCCCACAGATCAAACAAGCCACCTCACTCCATGACCTCCCGGAGAACATCATCCAGACAAGAACCGCGACACAACAGATCCAGTAAATCAGCGCCCGCATGCTACAGGTGTGGTCAGGACTACCCTCATTCAGGACAATGTCCAGCGATTGGCCAGCAAGGCCACCGGTGTGGGAGAGACAATCACTTCGAGATAGCTTGTCAGGCCCAACAGTCAAAGCGCAGACCATCAAACTCTCGGCACGTCACACGACACCATGAACGTGCTATAAAAGGGAGAGAAGGACGCTCTTCCAGCTCGTCGAAATCCAGTGCTCAATCAACAAGCCCATATCAATCACGAGGCCGATCTGTGAGCGCCCACCGCTCTCGAAATCAACCGACGAACTCCTATCGGTCACACAGGCCAGCATCCAGCGACTCGTCATCATCACACACGCCCGTGTCCCAAGACAGTGATGAGTATATCTGCATGGTGTCGGACCCTGACCGTTTGAAGCGATACCCAAAACTGGACATCAAGATTGGAGATCACCCGGCAAAATTCGTTCTTGAATCAGGAGCGTCATTGAACTACATCTGCGCACTTGAATATCACAACATGAAACCACGACCCAAACTAGAGCCAGCAGCTGTTTGCATATTCACGTGGATGTCAAGAAAGCCTTTGCCATGCCTGGGTCGTTTCCACACAACGCTATCATTTAAAGACCGAAATATCTCTGCCTACATCCACGTGGTAGAAGGACCGGATGTGGCTGACTGTTTGCTCAGCCTGCCGACAGCTGAAAGACTAAAATTAGTGGAACTTCTCTACATGACCGAAGACGCCCCTGACATCGTGGTAAAATTCCCAAACCTCTTCAAATGCTTAGGGAAGCTAAATCACTTTAAAGTAAAACTGCACATTGACGAACGTGTGACACCCATCGCTCAGCATCACAGGAAAGTACCCTTCCACCTACAGCAAGCTGTCGACGATGAGCTCCAAGACCTTTTACAAACGGATATCATTCACCGCACGTCAGGACCCACACCATGGGTATCACCAGTCGTGGTGGTTCCCAAAAAGGGACAAGACAACAAAGTACGGCTATGCGTGGACATGCGTGCGCCCAACACTGCTATTGAGGGAGAACGCCATCCGGGCCCCCATATAAGTGACATGATCACGCGCCTCAATGGAGCTACAGTGTTCTCCAAGCTCGACCTTAATAAAGGTTATCACCAGCTAGAACTCCATGACAAGTCGAGGTATATCACGACATTCACCACACATCAAAGCCTCTTCCGCTACAAGCGTTTGAACTTTGGCATTTCATCAGCTGCCGAAATTTTCCAAGAGGCCATCCGGCGAGTCATACAAGGAATTCCCAATGCTTTCAACTACAGTGACGATCTACTAGTCTTCGGGAAAGACCAGACGGAACATGATACTGCTCTGGACAGGGTATGCCACGCTTTACTGAATGCTAACTTGACACTCAATGCCAGTAAATGCGAATTCCACAGGTGTGAACAGGCATTCGTCGAGATCAAACATGCTGTTGGCTCGGCCATCAACCTCGCTTACTTCGACACAAAAAGGAGAACAGAAATCACAGTTGACGCCAGCCCGGTAGGTCTTGGCACCATCCTGGCCCAATACCGCAAAGACTCTGACCAGCGCCACATCATTGCGTATGCGAGTCGCAGCCTCACAGACACTGAAAAAGCCTACTCCCAGCCAGAGAAGGAAAGCCTGGCAGTGGTGTGGGCATGCGAGCATTTCCACCTGTTCGTCTATGGTAAGCATTTTACAATCGTTACGGACCATCAGGCACTCCTCACTATCTTCGGCAATCCCAATGCCAAGATGCCGCCGCGTATCGAACGTTGGGGATTGCGTCTCCAGGACTACCTCTATACCATCGTCCACAAGCCTGGGAAGGCCGAAAATCCAGCCGACTATATGTCCCGACACCCTCAACCCATCACTGGTGTCGCTCACTCCCTGGCTGAAGACTACATCCATTTTGTCATTGACGCTGCCTGCCCGCCTACAGTCCCGCTGGAAGCCATCCGAGATGCGTCGGCGCAAGATCCACTCGTGCAAAACGTCATGGCCCGCATCCGCACCAACTCCTGGCGTCATGTGAAGGACGCACCCCAGGACTCCGGACAAACCCTCCGTGAGCTTATAGCCTTCCAACATGTACTAGACGAACTCTCCATCAGTGACAATGGAATGCTTCGGAGAGGGGGGAGGATTGTAATTCCACACAAGCTACGCCAAGGGGTGATCAATCTTGCCCACAAAGGCCACAGAGGCATAAGCGCCACAAAGAAGACCTTGCGAGAACGCGTCTGGTTTCCCACGCTAGACCAGATGGTAGAATCAACCCTAAAAGACTGCATGACATGCCAGTTGGTAAGTCGCGAGGAACCATCTGCCCCGCTCCAGATGTCAGAACTGCCAGATGGAGTGTGGCAGCAGGTCGCCGTCGACTTCTTTGGACCACTGAGATCAGGACAATATATCATTGTCATCATGGACGAGTACTCTCGGTTCCCGTTTGCACACATGGTGTCATCCACTAGAGCAACGGCAGTGATTCCAGTACTGGACTAAATCTTCGCAGCCTGGGGAATCCCACTGCGAGTCAAATCTGACAACGGGCCCCCATTCAACGGCCGTGAGTTCACAGACTTCGCGGAACACCTTAATTTCAAACACCAGAAAATCACACCACTATGGCCACAGGCCAACGGCATGGTGGAACGTTTTATGGGGACACTAAAAAAGGCAATTCAGCAAGCTGAGTTAACACACCGAGACATTCAGCAAACCCTGAACGAAGTACTGCGGGCGTACCGCACCACACCGCATAACACTACCAATCAGTGCCTGGCCACTGTGATGCTGGGGAGAGCCCCCCGCACTCGACTACCCATGATGAGCAACATGCCTCAACCACGGACTGTAAACATCGATCATGACACCCTAGCTGAGATTGATCACGGAAAGAAACTCAAGATGAAAACATACGCTGATCGGCGCAGGCGCGCCAGGGACGTTGACATTCAGGAAGGAGACTGGGTGATAGTCCGGAGTGACCGGCGAACAAAGGCGGACAGTCGATACCTCGAACACCCTCTCCGAGTAAGCAGACGAAAGGGAACCATGATCACAGCGAAGGCTGACCACAAGCAAATCACCAGAAATATATCACACTTCAAGAAATGCAATCCCAACAATCACCACGAGGCCCAATCGAGTCAAACCTCCACTGACTCAACGAGCCATAGTGACAACAGTGAGCAAGGTCATCGAAGCCCCCTGAGACTCAACAACAACACGGGTCATCGCATCAGAACACCAGAACAAGAGAGCTGCCCGAAACGTCAAATAAGAAGGCCAACGCGACTCATTGAAGAAGTGTGAGGGACGATGAGACTTTGTACAAAAGGGGGAGATGTCATATCGTTATGCCTGACCTCTGTCCAGGGACAGGGCAGGCGAGTAGGAAGGGGAGGGACAGGAAACGGGGAACCGGAACTAGGGGAACAAGTTAGGCAGTTGAAGGCTGTTAGCCGATGAATAAATAAGTGTACTTCTATGCTCCGACTCCTGAGTCTGATTTAAAAGGGTGCATGCGACAGAGGGGTCGGTGAAGGTCACTCCTCCAGGAGACTCCCCGAGTGACCCTTCAGTGGAGAGGGGTCGGTGAAGGTCACTCCTCCAGGAGTCTCCTCGAGTGACCCTTCAGTGGAGAGGGGTCGGTGAAGGTCACTCCTCCAGGAGGCTCTCCTCACGGTGTTATAGGCGGCTGTAAACCCCCTGCAGCCTCCTTCACCATGGCCCCCCAGGTGGAACACCTCCCTCCCCGCCCAGGCATCCCTCGAGAGTCTGTGACTTGAACCCAAACCCTCGCCCCCGGGGTCACTGCTTTGGGAGGCTTTGATTAACATATAATGACCCTGAGTCCAGCAGCGCCGGACAGACCGACAACAACAACCAGACCCAGGAGGAGACTCTGTGAGAGGAGATGAAAGCGGCGGCCAGACGACGGGGCGAGAGGAATATTATCACAATCATTTTCATATAAACACACTCAGTGATTGTTGTAATGTTAATTATTACAGTTGTTAAGTATGTTGTCCATTTCTATTGAGTACACGTCACGACTGTCATCTCCGAATGTTCGGAGAGGATATAAGTGACGTCATCGCTGTCATCTGGCAGATGCCATGATCACTCCTTAGTGACTGCGTCCCTTCTGTTGGCTCCCTGTAGGCCCTTTATCTACATTAATAAAAGTTAATATAACTTATCAACATTAGCCTATTTCATTCTTGAGCCCCCACAACAATTGGCGACGAGGACGGGATGACGACATGGGCCCACGGGTAATGCATGTCTCGAGTGAAGTGTCGCGGTGCTGATTGATGAGTCACCGCGGAGTTGGCAGTAACGAGATATGAAGGGATGTGGATTTTCAAAATAAAAGAAACGAAGTAAGTGCATTGGTGTTATAGAGGAATTAAGTCTGCAGGCGTAAGTGCGCTGAGGAGACCAGTCAGCTGTGCAAAGGCTGCCGGCGTAAGCGCGCTGAGGAACCCTGCCCGCTGTGCGAAGATTGCCGGCGTAAGCGTGCTGAAGAACTTTGACTGTTGCGCAAAGGCTGCCGGCATAGTGCGCTGAGGAACTCTGTCAGCTGTGAGAGGCCGCCGGCGTAGAGCGCTGAGGAATCCTGTCAGCTGAGCCGCGTGAAGCATGCCGGGAAGTGAAGGCACGGCATCGATGTAATCATTGAATGCTAGCCTGAGACGTCAGCAAGCGTCAACAACGTGCGGCCATTTTGGAAAAAACGAAATACCTCCAAACATACCGATGCCCATTCGAATTACATAAAGTGACAAATGCTGTGTTTTTAACTTTGAAAAGGCATCGCGGAAAGTAAATCATTTAGAGGAAAATACATATAACTGATTTTTTGTGTATAAATTAACAAATACGTTTAAAACAGTATAAGCCAGAAGAATAATTTAAGGATAAATAAGAGGCTAGGAGTAAATAACCAAGGCAACAATTTAAGCAACTTATGAGGCAGAAAGGGAATTCTGTCAATAAAAAGTATAAAAAAACAAAAGAAAGGTATTCAAGTAAAAGATTTGGAAGTAAATATGGCACAGAGCAATAACATATGTGTACCACCACTTTTTCTTGATGAGCCAGGAAAACCCACCATGAAGTGGAAGAAATGGATTAGAGCGTATGAAAATTACATTGTGTCCATAGACGGAAAGGGATATGATGCTGAGAGGAAATGCTCATTATTGTTTGGTCTTTTAGGAAAAGCTGGGCAGGAAGTGTTCGATAGCTTGCCTGAGTATGAGAGCCCCCCAGGAAGTTTTGTACCATTAAACGAATACCAGAAAGCCGTAAAAAGACTTGAGGTACAATTTGATGAAGAAAGCAACATGATGGTGGGGAGGCACAAGTTTGCGTTAAGAAAACAGCACGAAGGGGAAACTATTGATGAATATATAGCATGTTTACGTGTCCTTGCAAAAGAATGTGAATTTGAGGACATGACTGATATTTACATCAGAGACCAAATTGTATTTTATTGCTATACAAAAAAGGTGCAGGAAAGGCTGCTGGCGTGTAAAAAACCGACATTACAAGAGGTCGTTGACATTGCAAAAGGAATAGAAAGGTCAATGGTGTCTACTAAAGAGTTGTCAAATGCTAGTAGTAACACTAATGTATTTTATCTACAGGACAAAAGAAAAAGGGAGAGCAAAAGTTATGAAAAAAGTTGGAGTGAGAGAAAGGTAGGAGGTAAACAATTAAGTTGTTTTAGGTGTGGCTCAAAAGAGCATTTGGCAGATTGCAAAACATGTCCTGCAATAGGTAAGAAATGTTTAAAATGCAAAAAATTTGGTCACAACACAGCCCTATGTAAGACTAAACAAATGTACAGTAATGTAAATGTTAATACTGTGGTTGACTATGATGAAGAAATGTGTGCAAGCATAATTTTATATGTAGAAATGGTAGATGGGAAAATTAAAGGACCTATTGGAGATGCCAAGATTGGTGACATTGAGCTGCAATTCACGGCTGACTCAGGATCACCAATCACAACTATTTCAGACAAAATGTTTGAGGAAAAATGGCAAAGTGTAAGTTTGGTAGAATCTGATGTGAACCCAAAGGCTTTTGGGGAAAAAGACATAAATATGCTAGGATATTTTTGTGACACTGTTACATTTAGAGGCAGAATGATAAGAACAAAAATCTATGTAGCAGAAAAAGGAAGGATCTTAATTGGGTGGAGAGACTTGGCGAAATTAGGAGTTTTACTAAGACCATGTGCAAAAGACCCAATAGTTTTAAGCGAAGATTGGGTAAACAGTGTATGCATAGAAGACATTCAGGATAGTATTAGGCAAACCATAGAAAAGTACCAGGATGTTTTCAAGGACGAAATAGGGTGTGTCAAAGGTTTTACACACGAAATAAAACTAAAAGGTGACGCTGTTCCTAGTAAACATAAGGTGAGAACCATCCCATTGTCAATAAAGAAAGAATTCAAAGAGGTTCTGGTTAAATTGAGCAATGAAGGCGTAATTGAAGAAGCTGATGAGTCTGAGTGGGTTTCAGCTATAGTGGTTTCCCAAAAGAAAAAAACAGGTGAATTAAGGTTATGTGTAGACCTCAGAAGTTTAAACAAAAACATCATAGTAAACTGCCACCCACTCCCAAGGATCCAAGATATATTGCAATCAGTCACTGGTTCAAAATATTTCACCTTAATTGACTTGAGAGCTGCATACCACCAGGTATGCCTAACAGAAAATTCAAAGAACCTAACAACATTTGTCACACCATTTGGTGCATACAGATACATCCGCCTGCCATTTGGTTTAGCTTCTTCATCAGGCGTTTTTCAAAAGTTGATGGACATCTTATTTTGTGGAATGAAGGGGGTCGAAGCATTCCAAGATGACATTCTAATACATTCAGAGACTGTACAAGATCACCTGAAAATTCTAGAAAAGGTGTTAGGCATCTTAAAGAAGAGAGGAATGACAGTTTCAAGGAACAAGTGCAAGTTTATGACGACCAAAATAAAGTACTTGGGACATGTATTGTCCTCTGAAGGAATCAAACCAAAAGATGATCTAGTGAAGGCCATAAAAGAAGCACCAGAACCAAATGATAAGGAGAGTTTAAAATCATTTTTAGGCCTTAGCGAGTACTATGCTAAATTCATTCAAGGCTATGCTGAAAAGGTGGAACCATTGAGGAAATTGCTTAGGAAGAATGTGGCATACAAATGGACTACCGAACAAGAGCAAGCGTTCAAAGTAGTAAAGGAAGAAATAGCGGGAGCTCTTGCACTAAAACCTTATGATCCTGAACTGGAAAATGTGGTCACTGTTGACGCAAGTGCCAAAGGAATCGGAGCAATTTTCTGTCAGCTTCAGGGGAACAAAGAAAACACAATCGCGTTCATATCTAGAAATTTAAATGACACAGAAAAAAATTATAGTACTATTGAACGCGAAACATTGGCATGTGTCTGGGCTGTGCAGAAATTAAAAGACTATCTGTGGGGAAAAAGATTCATGTTAGTCACTGACCATAAACCGCTAGTTTACATGATGGATGGTGAAGGTCGTGGAAATGGCAGGGCGAGTTCAAGATTGATAAGGCTTCTCTCAAAGCTACAAGAGTACAACTTTGGAATAAGGCACATAAAAGGGGGAAAGAACTGTAGAGCTGACTGTCTGTTCCGCCTGCCCATTGGCGGTCAAGTAGAGGAATCACTCGATGACACTGAATGCGTGGTGGCACTGGTGGATGCTACTACTATGTGTAAAGGATCCATTACAGAAAATGAATGGTTGGAAAACATGAGAAAAGATTCTACCTAATTGAATGTGATGGATCATGTGAAATCTAAATGGCCCCCTATCAGAAATGTACATAATGATCTGAAAAGTTACTTGCAGGTAAATGATGAGCTGACCATCGAATGCGGAATCTTGAAAAGAGGTGAAATGTTCATACCGCCAGCAGGTTTAAGACAGAAAATAATTACTTTGGCACATAAAGGCCACCCTGGCAGCACCGCCACTAGGAATGTCCTGAGGATGCATTATTGGTGGCCAGGAGTAGATAACGAAGTAAAGGACTACATCGACAGGTGTGAACAATGTCTAAAGTCTGACAAACACTGGAATGTTTCAAAAAATGAATTGCAGAAGGTAGAAATACCAAATGGTCCATGGACAAAAGTTGCTATTGACTTTGCTGGGCCGTTCAACATATTACAGGATGATTGTAGGAACCTAATTGTTCTAACAGATTATTATTCAAAGTGGATACATTACAAATTTGTTAATGCTGTAACAACAGACGTGGTGATAAAATTCTTGGAAAAAATCTTTGCAAGTGAAGGGCAGCCTAAAATTTTTGTCTCTGACAATGGTGCTCAGTTAATTTCGCATAAAATGACAGAATTCTTGGCAAACGCTGGAATCAGACAGGAGAAGACACCTTTGTATAGCCCAAAAAGTAATGGTCAGGTGGAGAGAGTAAATAAATTCATCAAAGAAGGCATTCAGTCTGCCATCGCATCAAAAAGATGTGTGAAAGAGTTCATTAGGGAGAAAATAAATGCGTATAATAATACGCCCAACGAAACAACAAAATATACACCTTTTTATCTGATGAGAGGTACAAAATGTAACTCTATACTTACGCCTAAGTTCAGGGAATGGTACATTGAAGAGATTAATTCTGATGAAATAAATGACAGTGAAATCAAAGTCAAAGAGCGCATTGTAAACAAACAAGAAAGAACCAAGAGATATTCAGACATGGTGAATAGAGCCTAAGAAAAAAACGTGAAACCAGGTGATTGGATTTTAATAAGAAAACCCACCGTAGTCTCCAAGGGAGAGACTAAATTCAGTGAGCCAGTGGAAGTGAGCGAAACTAAAGGTGGGGCAGTTTTTGCTAAAGGGAAAGGATGGTGGAGCAAGGATGACATTGTAACATTGAAAAAAGGGCAGGAAAAGATCATATTAAGAAACATGGAAGATGAAGAGGAAAGGTTGGACGAGAGCATACTTGAGTGGGATAATGTGTCAGGCAACGAAAGATATTCAAATATTGAGGATAGCAACAAATCTTCTGTGAACAAAGGAGAGAGAGCAGGGGGTTCTATGACAAGGACAAATGCTAGGATTGATGACAATGATAGTCCAGAGACACTACAACCTAATGAGCGTGATAAAACTCTCAATGTTTCAATGACGGACAATGAGTGTCCTAGTACCTCAGGTGTTCAGTCAAAATGTGGGAGAGCTGTCAGAATCCCCAAACGCTTTGCGGACTATGTAATGGAATGAAAATGTAAACAATTATATATATCGTACTTGTGTTTCTGTTGGGGAAAAAGGGAGATGTTGTAATATTAATTATTACAGTTGTTAAGTATGTTGTCCATTTCTATTGAGTACACGTCACAGACTGTCATCTCCGAATGTTCGAAGAGGATATAAGTGACGTCATCGCTGTCATCTGGCAGATGCCATGATCACTCCTTAGTGACTGCGTCCCTTCTGTTGGCTCCCTGTGGGCCCTTTATCTACATTAATAAAAGTTAAAATAACTTATCAACATTAGCCTATTTCATTCTTGAGCCCCCACAACAGTGATGACGCCTCACTCACCCTGCGCGGGGATCCTGCTCTTCACTGCAGCAGCAACGCCCGGGGGTCAGGCGGAAGCTGTCCAGGACACCCACTGCACATAGTGCGGCTGCGCATATCTATGCGCATGCGTGCAAACACGGGGGGTGTTAAGACAGATGGGGCGGGTCTATTGTTAGTGCACCGGTGTACTATCGATAGAGCCACCCCATCTGTCTTTACACCCCCCGCGTTTCCACGCATGCGCATAATTATGCGCATGCGTGGAAACCCCATGTCTTGGCTGCATGTATTTTGAAGCACCCCACTCTACTGCCCGTGTACTGCGCATGCGTGTGATTACACGCATGCGCTTTCAAGATCCAGCGGCGAACACTGCTCCTGCTCGAGCAGCGTTAACCCCATAGCTGCCAGCCAAGGCCTGCAACTGAAAACAGAGCTGAAGGGAAGCAGGCAGCGGCTGCACAGCTCTCAGACACAGGAAACTAAAGGCAGAGGGCACAGGCAGCTGAAAACAGAGCAGAAGGGAGTCAGGCAGCGGCTGCAAAGCTCTCAGACACAGGAAACTAAAGGCAGAGGGCACAGGCAGCTGAAAACAGAGCAGGAGGGAGTCAGGCAGCGGCTGCACAGCTCTCAGACACAGGAAACTAAAGGCAGAGGGCACAGGCAGCTGAAAACAGAGCAGGAGGGAGTCAGGCAGCGGCTGCACAGCTCTCAGACACAGGAAACTAAAGGCAGAGGGCACTGGCAGCTGAAGACAGAGCAGAAGGGAGTCAGGCAGCGGCTGCACAGCTCTCAGACACAGGAAACTAAAGGCAGAGGGCACAGGCAGCT
Organism: Lissotriton helveticus; assembly: GCF_964261635.1. Classification (NCBI taxonomy): domain Eukaryota; kingdom Metazoa; phylum Chordata; class Amphibia; order Caudata; family Salamandridae; genus Lissotriton; species Lissotriton helveticus. The sequence goes on from NC_136067.1 coordinate 2,097,452,771, forward strand.
GAAAACAGAGCAGAAGGGAGTCAGGCAGCGGCTGCACAGCTCTCAGACACAGGAAACTAAAGGCAGAGGGCACAGGCAGCTGAAAACAGAGCAGGAGGGAGTCAGGCAGCGGCTGCACAGCTCTCAGACACAGGAAACTAAAGGCAGAGGGCACAGGCAGCTGAAAACAGAGCAGGAGGGAGTCAGGCAGCGGCTGCACAGCTCTCAGACACAGGAAACTAAAGGCAGAGGGCACTGGCAGCTGAAAACAGAGCAGAAGGGAGTCAGGCAGCGGCTGCACAGCTCTCAGACACAGGAAACTAAAGGCAGAGGGCACAGGCAGCTGAAAACAGAGCAGGAGGGAGTCAGGCAGCGGCTGCACAGCTCTCAGACACAGGAAACTAAAGGCAGAGGGCACAGGCAGCTGAAAACAGAGCAGGAGGGAGTCAGGCAGCGGCTGCACAGCTCTCAGACACAGGAAACTAAAGGCAGAGGGCACAGGCAGCTGAAAACAGAGCAGGAGGGAGTCAGGCAGCGGCTGCACAGCTCTCAGACACAGGAAACTAAAGGCAGAGGGCACTGGCAGCTGAAAACAGAGCAGAAGGGAGTCAGGCAGCGGCTGCACAGCTCTCAGACACAGGAAACTAAAGGCAGAGGGCACAGGCAGCTGAAAACAGAGCAGAAGGGAGTCAGGCAGCGGCTGCACAGCTCTCAGACACAGGAAACTAAAGGCAGAGGGCACAGGCAGCTGAAAACAGAGCAGGAGGGAGTCAGGCAGCGGCTGCACAGCTCTCAGACACAGGAAACTAAAGGCAGAGGGCACAGGCAGCTGAAAACAGAGCAGGAGGGAGTCAGGCAGCGGCTGCACAGCTCTCAGACACAGGAAACTAAAGGCAGAGGGCACTGGCAGCTGAAAACAGAGCAGAAGGGAGTCAGGCAGCGGCTGCACAGCTCTCAGACACAGGAAACTAAAGGCAGAGGGAACAGGCAGCTGAAAACAGAGCAGAAGGGAGTCAGGCAGCGGCTGCACAGCTCTCAGACACAGGAAACTAAAGGCAGAGGGCACAGGCAGCTGAAAACAAAGCAGAAGGGAGTCAGGCAGCGGCTGCACAGCTCTCAGACACATGAAACTAAAGGCAGAGGGCACAGGCAGCTGAAAACAGAGCAGGAGGGAGTCAGGCAGCGGCTGCACAGCTCTCAGACACAGGAAACTAAAGGCAGAGGGCACAGGCAGCTGAAAACAGAGCAGGAGGGAGTCAGGCAGCGGCTGCACAGCTCTCAGACACAGGAAACTAAAGGCAGAGGGCACAGGCAGCTGAAAACAGAGCAGGAGGGAGTCAGGCAGCGGCTGCACAGCTCTCAGACACAGGAAACTAAGGGCAGAGGGCACAGGCAGCTGAAAACAGAGCAGGAGGGAGTCAGGCAGCGGCTGCACAGCTCTCAGACACAGGAAACTAAAGGCAGAGGGCACAGGCAGCTGAAAACAGAGCAGGAGGGAGTCAGGCAGCGGCTGCACAGCTCTCAGACACAGGAAACTAAAGGCAGAGGGCACAGGCAGCTGAAAACAGAGCAGGAGGGAGTCAGGCAGCGGCTGCACAGCTCTCAGACACAGGAAACTAAAGGCAGAGGGCACAGGCAGCTGAAAACAGAGCAGGAGGGAGTCAGGCAGCGGCTGCACAGCTCTCAGACACAGGAAACTAAAGGCAGAGGGCACAGGCAGCTGAAAACAGAGCAGGAGGGAGTCAGGCAGCGGCTGCACAGCTCTCAGACACAGGAAACTAAAGGCAGAGGGCACAGGCAGCTGAAAACAGAGCAGAAGGGAGTCAGGCACTCCTCCATTCGCTCCGCTCAAAAGCAAAAGGATAAGGCCCACTCCCTCAGCACCTTGGTTCAACAAATCCCTTTATCAGGGCCGGACTGGGAACCAAAATTGGCCCTGGCAAAGAGATGGCCGGCCCCCCTGGGAGCGTCCAAGCTGTTTACCAGGGCTGTTTTGGCCGGTTTTGTTACAGTGGACGATTTTGCAGCAATGCTGCAAAAATGGCCCTGTAACAAAAACGGCCCCCAGGGGCCCACAATCGGCCCCCACCCTAGCGGCCCACCGGGGAAACGCCCGGTGCCCACAACGGCCAGTCCGGCCCTGCCCTTTATGAGGAAAGGAAGCAGCTAAGATTCCTGGAGAAGCAATGGAGGCAAGTGCCCTCCACAGACAATTTAGCCATGCTTCGCACAGCAAGATCCAAGTACCACAAGCATATCTTCCTTGAGAAAGCGGCACACTTCAAAACCCTCCTTGACTCCGCCAAAAATAGACCCAAAAAACTATTCGATCTCATCAAGATTCCGAGCTGCTCTCCCCCATCCTCCGAGGTGGAGGATTCTACTAAGAGAGCAGCGGATTTCGCTATTTTCTTCGATGAAAAAGTGAAATCACTTGTGGATCAGGTCGCTCATCCTACACCTCCAGAGGAGCGCAAATCCTTAGCCATTTGGCAGAGCTTTGACCCCATATCTGAAGATGCCCTTCTCAAGTGCATACGCGAAACTCTTGACCCTATCCCCAGTGCCATTGCCTTCGACTTGTATACCCATTCCCTTTCCTATTGGACCACTCTGATCAACCTCTCCCTCTGGCAAGGCTCCCTGCCTGTCTCCTTCAAAACTGGGCAGGTCACCCCTCTGCTTAAAAAGCCCACTGCTGATGCGAAGGACCTCAACAACTTCCGCCCCATCACTAACCTTCCCTTTCTTGCGAAGATCACAGAAAGATGTGTAGCTAAACAACTCTCTCGTCATATCAAGGACAATGATCTTCTTGACAATTGTCAGTCCGGCTTCATCCAAAACTGCAGCACTGAAACAGCCCTACTGCAAGTGGTTGATGATGCGCTGAGGATACTCGACTCAGGGGGTCCTGTCTGCTAATTCTCCTTGACCTTTCTGCAGCCTTTGACACTGTCAATCACAACACCCTCCTCAATATCCTTCAACAGAGAATGGGCATGGAGGGCACTGTGCTTAAATGGTTTGCATCGTTCCTCTCGGACAGATCTCAAATGATCAAAATAGAGAACAGTCTTTCTTCTCCTGTGGCGGTAGGTCAAGGTGTCCCCCAAGGCTCGATACTAGCACCAACATTGTTCAATCTCTACTTACAACCAATGGGAAACATCCTAAGCAAATCTGGGATTCACTATCATCTCTATGCAGACGACACTCAACTCTACCTCAATGTTGCCTCCACTCATGATCTCTCCATCCTAAGATCTACTCTTGACTCCATTCAAAACTGGATGTCAACTCATCAATTGATTCTGAATCCCTCCAAAACTGAATTCATCCTCTTCTCCTGCTCACTCTCTCCTCCCCCGGTTCAATCATGGATGGATCAGATGAATCTACTGAACAATAAACCCATCATTGTCGACAGTGCAAAATCCCTTGGTGTCATTCTAGACAAAAAACTCAATCTAACTCCCCACATCAATTCTATTGCAAAATCTGCTCTCTACCAACTGCGCCTTCTTTGGGGAATCCGTCGCTTCTTCCCGGAGCAGGACCTTATAACCCTGGTGCAATCGCTGGTCCTCTCTAGACTAGACTACTGCAATTCTCTTCTTACTGGCCTCCCCAAATCTCACCTGTCCCCACTTAAGTCTGTCTTCCATTCAGCAGCTCGTTTCATTTATGGGGCCAAAAGAAGCGATCACATCACACCGATGTTATCCACCCTCCGCTGGCTTCCCTTCGAGGCTAGAGCTACCTACAAGACTGCCTGCATTACGCACAAAGCCTTGCACTCCTCATCTCCTCGCTACCTGGCGAATAAACTGAAACTCTCTGGAGGCTCTAGACTTTCACGCAATGTGGAGAATCTACTGCTTGAACCTCCCACTTTCAAGAAGGAAAGAACAATGGCCCAATCCTTTTCAGGCAACGCGGTGAGAATCTGGAACTCCTTTCCACCTCAGCTCCGGACCACCACCTCCTCCCAGGCCTTCAAAAGGGACCTCAAAGTTCTCCTCCTCCAGAGACACCTCCAAAAGTAATTCACGTCCTCTTGCTATTTGTGAGGAAGACTTCCCACTACTGATAATTTCTACTTTCCATGACCATGGAAGTGCCTTCCCAGTGTATGCCTGTGGTTGGAGGGTCTGCCTTTTTGCAGTATTTTCCATGTACTGGTGTTAGGTGCCCTTTTGTAACATGCACACACCACTCTGCCCTTGTAACACACGGTTGCTACCTCTCACATGTTTTTACCTTTGATACTTGCACAAGTGCCACCTTGCCCACGTAACGCTTGTTCTTGTGCCTGAGTGTCTAGCACTTATTGCAGTACTATACCTCAAATTATACTCTGTTTTCTCTTATAACTGCACACAAGTAGTGCCAGCTGCAACGTTTAGGCCTTTTTACAGCTGCGCAGCAAGTAGTGCCAGCTGCACCGTTTAGACCTTTTACAGCTGCGCAGCAAGTAGTGCCAGCTGCAACGTTTAGGCCTTTTTACAGCTGCGCAGCAAGTAGTGCCAGCTGCACCGTTTAGACCTTTTACAGCTGCGCAGCAAACACTGCCAGCTGCACCGTTCGGGCCCGTCACAGCTGTGCTGCAAGTAGCGCCAGCTGCACTGTTTATGACACCTTTTTACTTAGGGTCATTTCTGATTGAGGCAGAACTCTCGATGGTTTGGCAGCTACCTTGACATTATGGTTTATGATTAGAGTCCATTAGTGGTCCGCTGAGACTATGGGCGTACAATGCGGTTGGAGCCGAATGTGCTTGTGTTTCAGACTGATGCTTTGTACTGTGATTACCAATAGTCACTGGGCGTTCGTTTTTGATCTGCTTTACCTCGACTAATTGTGCATTGTGATGGTTTTGACAGTGACCCAGTTGGTTTTATCATATGTATTCATGTCCCTTGTAAATATTATCTTGTGCCAGTGGTTTTCATATACACCTAGATGAAGGGCCCATCAAACACCCACCTCTCTTCCCGAACTACACATTAGTCCAGTTTTCCCCTCCCAACGCCTGGATTATGTGTCCCCTGTTAGTCCCTATACTTCTCTTCTGCACCGCTCTCCTAGGTACACCCGTCTCATACCCTCCTAGCACTCTCTCTCACGTCCCCAACATGGCCACCTCTAGAGTTAAGGATGGAATTAACTGCTACAAAATCATCTATCCTCCTGGCCAAACCAAAGCTTCAGCTAAACGATTGAAGCATGAGACTATTGAACGTTTCCCTGATTCCCTTTTTGTTGACCTTTTTTACAATTGTAATTCTGGGAGGCGCAAAAATGATTTCATTTTCTTCACTCACGACACCCCTTCTTGGTCCAACAGCTTATCTAATTCCCTTAACGTCACCTCCTCCTCCTCTATCCCTCATGGGAAACAACTAAAGATTTCCCCTTCTGCGCATTTCAACGGCTTCCTCACCATCTCCATCTATAACAATGGTACTGTCTTGATCCAAGGCAAAGACACCTCTCTCTCTCTCTTTGACCACCTCTTCCCCTCCCTACTCCCCTCCCCTGCGACCAGGTTTTCCCCCGACTCTCCATCCAACTCCACCCTTTACTCCCTTTCTCCTCCCCTGACCCCCCTACACTCCAATAGGCTGCACCCTCGGGAGGCTCAGGTCGGCCCTATTCCCTCCCCCTCCTTTGTGCCCTCCTCTCCCTTTCCTCCCACTCCACAGTATGCCCCACCCTTCATCACGTCAGCCTTACCACTAGGCAAAACGCTTCTCGTCCAGTCGGCACCGTCTCGGTACCCCAATCTCTTCTCGTCCCCCCTATTCCTTTCTGCTACTCCCTTTTTTAGTCCACCCCTCCGCCAACCTCCCCACCCAGCTAACTTTCCTTATGCTCCCCTCATCCCTCCCTCTCCCCCTCTTCTCTACCCCCTCCTCTCCTCACCTCTTTCCCCGACTTCTTCACAATCCCATGGCTTCTCTTTCTTTCCCCCCCCTCCGCTAGCAATGCTGTGCTGCCCCCCCTTTACCCCCTGGTACCCCTTTCCATCCCCCCCTTCAGGCACAGCAGAACCATTTCCTGTCGTAAACTTCCCCTTCTCCCAACCCCCCCCCATTCTACCAGATACCGGCTCCCTCACAGCCACCGCTCCTAGCCAACAGGACCTCTCCAACCACCTCCCCTTTTTCCGCCCAAACCTCCTACACTCCTATGACTCCTCACAGTCCTCCCCTCTCCCTCCTCCCAAAAGTCTTGTTCCGCACCCACCCCCTAAACATGTCCCTAATTCCCTCCCTTCGTGCAGCGCCATCAAATACAACTCCCCCTTCTCCTCTGATACCCCAACCCCCCCTCTCAACCTCCCCCTTTCCCCACCTATGAACCCTATACCTCAACTCTCCTCCTGTCCTCCCACCTCTCCCTGCCTCCCACCACCTATACCACCCCATCCCTATGCCATCGAGACACCCAACCATCCGTGTTCTGCCCTACTCTCTCTCGAAAATAAGATATGCTCTCTCATCACCTCCATCTCCCAGCTTGTAGCTTCCATTTCACTTTTAAGCTCTAAGATTTCAACTTTCCCATTCTCATCAACTCCTCTGGAAAACTCTCACCTTCCCACGAGAGGCACCTCGACCCCTCACACCAATATAGCCAAGCATAACCTGTCGTCCGCAAACATCGCTCATTCACACAAGCCTTTGAACGCCACCCTTCTTCAACCAGCACCTCCGAGTAACCCAATTACCTACTCCATTCCAACCATCTCCTGTGTCAGAACCAAGCATCCACCCAGACACTCCCGTGCACCCCCATATAGGTATAATATCCCTATCAACCTTCTTTGCCCAAGTGCCCCCGTCACCAAAACAGTCTCGACAGAACTGCGCTGCATGCTCCACAACTGCAGATCTGCAATAAAACACAAACTCGAAATCTCTGATACCATCACCCTTCACAATATTGACCTGTTCTTCTTAACAGAGACCTGGTTCAACGATACCTCTCATTCCATGTTTGATCTCCTCCTACCCACTGGCTACTCTATTTTCAGGAATGACAGACCTATCAAAGTTGGGGGAGGTGTTGCAGTTATCTTTAGAAACTCCCTTCAACTCAAGGCTTTTCCCATCAGCGCATTCCGCACTTTTGAATGTCTATCTCTTGAGCTTCAACTACACCACTGCTCACCCCTTAGATTCCATGTCATATACCGCCCACCTGGCAGTGGCCCTTCATTTATGGAGGAACTCACTGACTTCATCAGCGACCAATACGCACAAAGTGACAATCAGACCTTCGTGGGTGACTTCAATCTCCACTGGGGCTCCATGCAAGACTCTTCCGCGAACGGGCTGGCCTCCTTCCTCTCCACAAATGATCTCACCCAACACTGCACAGAATCAACACACTCTAAGGGTTCTATCCTGGACCTTGTTATTTCTAAAGCAGGCATGCTTTCTATCGCTACCCCTATTCACGTAGACTGGTCGGACCACCTCCTCATTCCATTCTCTCTTCTCCTAGCACACTCTATCACTCTTGGCCAACCTAAGAGGGCTACCTCCTGGTTCCGTGACGCTAAAAACATTGACACTGCTTCCCTCTGTGAATCAGCTTTGCTGTCACTTCCAAGGCTAGACCCGAACCTAGATGTTGATGATCTCACTTCACAATGTCTCTCAGTCCTTGCAGTCGAAATCAATAGCGTTGCTCCTCTCCAAAGCAAAAAGAAAAGGCCCATTCCCTCAGCACCCTGGTTCAGCAAATCCCTATATGAAGAAAGGAAACACCTAAGACGCCTGGAGAAACATTGGAGGCAAGCACCCTCCACCGATAACTTGGCCACGCTTCGTTCAGCAAGATCAGAGTACCACAAGCACATCTTCCTTGGGAAAGCATCACACTTCAGAACCCTCCTTGACTCAGCCAAAAATAGACCCAAAAAACTATTTGATCTCATCAAGACCTCTAACTACTCTCCCCCAACCTCCAAATTGGAGGATTCTACAAAGAAAGCTGCTGATTTCGCTGTATTCTTTGACGAAAAAGTGAAATCACTTGTGGTTCAGGTCGCTCATCCTACCCCTCCAGAGGAGCGCAAATCACTAGCCATCTGGCAGAACTTCGACCCCATCTCTGAAGATGTCCTCCTCAAGTGCATCCTCGAAACAAAGCCCTCCAACCACTCGCTCGACCCCATCCCCAGTGCCATTGCCATTGACTTCTATACCCTTTCTCTTCCCTATTGGACCACTCTGGTCAACCTCTCCCTCTGTCAAGGTTCCCTCCCTGTTCCCTTCAAATCTGGGCAGGTCACCCCTCTGCTTAAAAAACCCACTGCGGATGCGAATGACCTCAACAACTTCCGCCCCATCACTAACCTACCCTTTCTTGCGAAGATCACAGAAAGATGTGTTGCGAAACAACTCTCACGTCATATCAAGGAAAATGATCTTCTTGACAATTTTCAGTCCGGCTTCATCCAAAACTGCAGCACTGAAACTGCCCTGCTGCAAGTGATCGATGACGCGCTGAGAATACTAGACTCGGGGGGGTCTTGTCTTCTATTTCTCCTTGACCTTTCGGCAGCCTTTGACACTGTCAACCACAACACCCTCCTCAACACCCTTCAACAGAGAATGGGCATGGAAGGCACCGTGCTTAAATGGTTTGCTTCTTTCCTTTCTGATAGATCCCAAATGATCAAAAAGGAGGACAGTCTCTCACCTCCTTTGGCGGTGGGTCAAGGTGTTCCCCAAGGCTCTATTCTTGCTCCCACATTGTTCAATCTCTATTTGGAACCTCTGGGAAATCTCCTAAGTAAATCTGGGGTCAAATATCACCTCTACGCTGACGACACTCAAATCTACCTCAAGGTTGCCTCCACGCACGATCTCTCTGTCCTAAGCTCTACCCTCGACTCCATTCATAACTGGATGTCAACACATCAACTGATCCTGAACCCCTCCAAAACTGAGTTCCTCCTCCTCTCCTCCTCACTTTCTCCTCCCCCGGTGCAATCATGGATGGACCAGATGAATCTGCTGAACACTAATCCCATCATTGTCGACAGCGCAAAATCCCTTGGTGTCATACTCGACACAAAACTCAATCTACTTTCCCACATTAATTCAATTGCAAAGTCTGCCCGATACCAACTGCGCCTTCTTTGGGGGATTCGTCGCTTCTTCCCGGTGCATGACCTCAAAACCATGGTCCAATCGCTGGTCCTCTCCAGACTAGACTACTGCAATTCTCTTCTGACTGGCCTCCCCAAATCCCACCTATCCCCCCTTAAGTCTGTTCTACATTCAGCAGTTCGTTTCATTTATGGGGCCAAAAGAAGCGACCACATCACTCCCATGTTATCCTCCCTCCGCTGGCTCCCCATCGAGGCTAGAGCTATCTACAAGACTGCCTGCATCACCCATAAAGCCTTGCACTCCTCCTCTCCGCGCTACCTGGCGAATAAACTGAAACTCTCTGGAGGCTCTAGACCTCACGCAATGCGGAGAATCTACTGCTTGAACCTCCCACTTTCAAGAAGGAGAGATCGATGGCCCAATCCTTTTCAGGCAGCGCAGTGAGAATCTGGAACTCACTTCCGCCTCAGCTCCGGACCACCTCCTCCTCCCAAGCCTTCAAATCTGACCTCAAAGTTCTCCTTCTTCAAAGACACCTCCAAATGTAATTCATGCCCTCTCTGCTATCTGAAGGAAGCCCTTCAACTACTGAAAAATCTATTTTACTTGACTATGGAAGTGTCTTCCCAGTGTGTTCTTGTGGTTTGAGAGTCTGCCTCTTATGGCAGTATTGTCCTTCTTCCTGTGGCGGGGACTCGTGGGTGACTTGCATCCGTCACCTTCTCCTGTAACACACTGTTTACACTCCTACATTTGTTTGTGTCGACACCTGCACAAGTGCCACCAGTGCCTTCATAACGTTTGTTCTTGTGCTTGAGTGCCTCCATATATTGCAGTATTATACCTCTATATTTATTTTGTACGCTTTTTGTAACCTGCACACGTCACTTTTTTCCTCCTGCAATGCACCGTTTGCTACCTCTTGTATTTTGTTGATTCACGATTGTCACTTTTGTAATGCACCGTTTGCTACCTCTTATATTTTGTTGGTGCACAATTGTCATTTTGCTTCATTTAATGTAACGTTTGCTTTTGTATTTTGTTCACTTGTAATGTTCTCATGTATCAGTTCTGTTCCTATTGTGAAGCGCTCTGATACCTTCAGGTAAAGTCCGCGCTATATAAAAATGCATAAATAAATAAATAAATAAAACTTGTCACTCTCCTTTTGTGCACTTTTGACTACCTCATGTATTTTTGGTTGCTCACAATTTTTACTCAAGTATTTTGTTTGCTCACAATTGTCACTATTACCTTTACTACCTCATGTATTTTGTTTGCTCACAATTGTCACTATTACCTTATGTAAGTAACGTATGTTTTTGCAATCTGTTCTTTTGTAATGTTTCTCATTATGTTTCATTTCTGTTCCTAATGTGAAGCGCTCTGACGCCTTCGGGTAAAGTCCGCGCTATATAAAAATGCATAAAGTTCAAGTATTAGTATCCATGCCTTTCCCCGCTCCCCCTCGTGTGTGCGCATGCGCGAGTGACTAGCGTAGGGTGTGCACAGCCAGACGAGGGAGCGCCAATACACAGGCACAACCTGCATGAATCAGCACCCTTCCGACGTAGGGGGTGTACAAAACGACGGGGGTGGAAATCTAGTTAGAACACCGGCAGCATCCTCAACCGCCAGCGGCACCGCAACAATCACCGACTGCGCATGCTCAGATAGTGAGACTCCTTCATGGCCTCGGCTTGGTCACCGACTCCGCATGCGCAGATACAGAGACACACTACTAGATGTTCCTATCCGACTGCGCATGTGCGAATCATGAAAGGCGCACAAGATCATGACACTCGACTGCACGCGCATAGATAGGCAGGAACAAGACGTGGATATCCGACTGCGCATGCGTAAATACTGAAACACTGATACAAGACCGTGACATTTGATTGCGCATGCTCCATTGTTGGGTTCTGCACAGTGTGAACGCGGTGATACCGCGACACAGGTACAAGATAGTGACGTTGACCTGCACACGCTCCGATACAAAGATGATCCGGTCAACTACGCATGCACAGGGATGCGGGTCTTCCCCCCCAAGATGCGCATGCTCAGTCATTGTTCTTCGTGAACTCGGAGCTGCGCATGCTCAGTCATTGTTCCTCGTGCACTCGGAGCTGCGCATGCTCAGTCATTGTTCTTCGTGCACTCGGAGCTGCGCATGCTCAGTCATTGTTCTTCGTGCACTCGGAGCTGCGCATGCTCAGTCATTGTTCCTCGTGCACTCGGAGCTGCGCATGCTCAGTCATTGTTCTTCGTGAACTGCGAGCTGCGCATGCTCAGAGCGCAGAGCGCTTCGAAGGCTGTTCGAACGCGGGCAGGCGCTGCAGAGCTGCCGAGGACACACACTCAGGTGGATATTAAGAGTTGTATCAAAGAAAGCAGAGATAAGTGGATGGCTTCCAGGCGCTTTGGGTGCTGAGAGCGAGAGGGGAGCGCCTGGAGGCGGCTGATGACATCAGTATAAGGGGGGGGGGCGGAGTGGAGATGTGCGTGGGCATCACGTGTCTGCATAGAAGGGAGGTGTGTGCTTATTTTATTTTAAAAGTTTTATATAGCGCTGGCTCGACCCAGAGGTATCAGAGCGCTTTACATGATCAGGATAGGATAAGGCAAACATGGTATAAAAAGCACAATAACAAAGTAAAAAAACAAAACATAATTACTAAATTAAGGAGAGATGAAACAGGAGTTGAAGCAATATAATACAGGTAATATAGGTAGAGTGGAATTACAGGAAGAGGGCCATATATTACTGAGACAAATACGCTACGGTGAAAAGAGATCAGGAGTCGGGCACAGGTTAGGATCCCCAATGGTAGTTAAGGAGGTGGGCTTTGAGGTCTTTTTTGAAGCTGGCGTGCGAGGGGTTACAGCGCAGGTTTTTCGGGAGGGTATTCCAGATATTAGGGGCATTTCCAGAGAAGGAGCGAGATTGTGTGGTTTCCTTTTTATGCAGAGGAGGGATTCGGATCAGGACGTTGGTGCTTCTCAGAGGACGAGTGGTACCAGCGATGAGGAGTTTCTTGGTGTCATGGTTCCACTTACCCTTAGTACACATATCCTAAGACATGTGCTAATTTCCCCTTGTGAAAACCCACCCCTGTCCCGTGCTCCACGCACGCTTCTAGTCAGTGTGTTTTGGTGTTTACATATACTTCTTCTGCAAATGCATGTTTACCACCTTGCCTTTACTTTTGCCTTTTTTGCTTGCCTTGTGTGGTTAATGAGGTTAAGAGCGCTTGTATTTGGAATTGTGACCTTCGCGTATGGCTTCGTGAGAGACAATGCCCCCGCGAAGGTCTCACTGATCTCTCCTCGCATCCCTACACGCTACCATTCGGTGCGCGCTAAAGCTGGGACTGCATTCAGCGTCCCCGCGCACGTTCACAGAGCGTGACTGGGAGCGGCTGGGTGTGGTCCGGTATTTAAACCACACCCAGCCTTCTGGAAGGCGCTTTGCCTCGGATTTCCCTCGGAGAAGGTCGCGTCTGATGGAGGTGCTCACCTGAAGGAGAATTCAATCCTGGCAGGACTCCACAGCGGTGCTTCTTATTTCCTGGAGCTTGAAACCTCAACAACAGAGTTCAAAAGCTAAGTACATTTTCTTGATTTAAGGCGCCCTTCGCAAGAAAGAACTTCAGAATTTTTGGAACAATACTTTGTGAAAGCCTTCGCAAAGAAAGAGACTTTGGACATTTTGCCTATGTATATTTGAGAACTAATTGACATTTTGCCTATGTATATTTGAGAACTAATTGACATTATTGGCCTATGTATATTTGAGAACTGATTGACATTATTTGCCTATGTATATTTGAGAGCTATTTGCCAATCATTTACGAGTGTTGAGTTGTGCAGAGATTTACCTAGAACTTTCAGATTTTATTTGAAAATAGTGTGTTTGAAGAAAGACACATAGGATTTGGTGTGTTTTGTTTTATGCTTCTTTTCTGGCACTATAACAGATCTAGAAACCCGAGACCAAGAAGCAAAAGGTTAATTCCAAGTAAGTCTAGGAAGAGATAGAAAGAATGCAAAGTGCCTCTTAAAGAATAGTGAATTAATCCTTTCTTTCTTCTGTGAACTTCCAGATGAACAACTTGACATCACACCTGTAAAAAGAACTATCCTAAAGGACGTCTGACGACTTCATCACAACTACTCTACTTCCTTACAAGACATACTGGGCGAAGGCCGACAACTTGCTGATTGCAGGTAGGGGGACCTCAGAAAAGCATCACTTAATTTTGGGGGCTCTATTTAAAAATAGAGATAGTAGTGGAGGGTCTAGGAATAGTTTAGGAACATTGACTCTTAAGACTGAATACTAAAGTCTTGGTGCTTGTTGCCTCGCAGGTCGACAGCAAGATCCACAGTCATCTCCTCAACGCCCAGTACCGGCCCTCCTCCCTGAATTCTAGTTTAAACCTTGCTGTGCATATTTAAGTCAGTAAGTTTTAGTTAGTGATTAGGGAAGTTGGCCCCTTGCGTCCCTGCGAAATCATCCACGTCTTCCAGGAGAACATCAGTCAAGACAAGGTAAGGGACGACGTGGTTAGCTTTGACAGAAGGCAAAGCCCACGAAGATAATTTCGCCCGGACGCAATGGATCACGTTAACATGCAGGATTTGGCAGCAGTTTTAGAAGCTATTAGGCAGGATAACGTAGCCTTACGTAGGGATTTATCCTCTCTTCAGAACTCTATTCAACAACAACCAACCACTTCCCAGGGTTCCTTGTCCAGTGCGGATACCAAAACTCAGATTCAAGTGGTAACTCCGTTCCCCACCCCCTTAGCCCCACCAGAAAGATTTTATGGGGATTGTAATAAGTTTTCTGTATTTTTACAGCAATGTCACCTGCATTTTATCGCTAAGACTACAGCCTTCCCAGACGATTCTTCCAGAGTAGCATTTATGTTATCCTACATGGGGGGAGATGCAGCCCTTTGGTCAGTTCCTTTAGTAGAAAGAGATGATCGGATTTTGTATAATTTTAAGGATTTCGAGAAAGCTTTAAAGAAGATGTTTGCAAAACATCTTTTCGTTCAGTCTGCAGATAATGAGCTTTTAAGTTTAAAGCAAGGATCTTCGGATCTGATACATTACATATCCACCTTTAACCGTCTGGTGTTAGAGGCTGACTGGCCATACGACAAAAGAGTGTCCATCTTTTACAGAGGTTTAAGGGAGGAATTAAAGGATATGATAACTCAGATTCTTGAACCCCCAGAAGACATAAGTGAGTTTATTGATTTAGTGGTAAAACTTAATCATCGAATTTCAGAGAGAAAAGGAGAAAGAGGGAAGACAGAGCATAAAGTAGTTTTCTTTAAAGAAAAGTCGACCCTGAATCGTGAATCAGGTCCAAAGTCTGACTCAGTCGAACCCATGCAAATTGGTTCAATCCGTGGTCCTTTATCTAAGGAGGAGAAGGACAAAAGGCGACGTTTAAACCAGTGTTTATATTGCGGTAAGACAGGACATTTCGTAAAAGAATGCCCTACACGACCTAACAAGTTTAAAACCAAGACTTCCGATTTGGCCATCACGCAAGAAAGGTCGGAAAACTAGTACACTCGGTAAAGGGAGAGGTCAGTTTATCGGGTGGTCTTTCTAGTTTGGCCTCGACTCTTCCTCCTGCAGGAATTAGACACTTTTCAATCCTAGTAGAACTCCGAGATCTGCTTCCAGAATCCCACACAAGAAAAGTGGAAGCCATTATAGATTCCGGGGCTACAGGTAATTTTATTGACTCCCAATTTTTCTTACAGTTAGGCTTTCAGTCTGTGTTTAAAGATCACCCAGAAACCGTCAGAGCAGTTGATGGTAAAGAGTTGACTTCAGGGTTGGTAAACAAACAAACTGAACCCTTAGAGATGGAATGTTCACCCATACATCGAGAAAGAATACAATTTGATATAATTGATGCCCCTCAGTTTAAGATGATTTTGGGGATACCTTGGTTAATAAAACATAACCCAATCATAGATTGGGTAACCAGGTTAACTACCTTCAAGTCATCCTTTTGTACAGAGCAATGTTTTCTAATCAAGAAATCTGAAGACATAGTTCAAGGTTTTGATTTTGGAATTGAATCACCTAATGTCCTGCTTTTGGAAGGGGTCCCATCTGTTTATAACAGCTTATCTGATGTGTTTGACAAAAGAAAGGCCAATACTCTACCTCCTCATAGAGATTTCGACTGTAGAATCGATCTCGTGCCCGGAGCAACCTTGCCCTGCAGTCGCATATATGCTCTTACTGAGGCAGAAAACACTCATCTCAGAGCATACCTTGACGAGTATCTTAAAAACGGCTTCATTAGGCACTCCAAATCTCCTGTATCTTCAGCTCTTTTTTTTATTTCAAAGAAGGGAGGGGAATTGCGCACGTGCATAGATTATAGGGCATTAAACAACGTCACCATTAAGAACAGGTACCCCTTACCTCTGATTCCTACACTTCTGGACCAAATTAAGAAGGCTAAGATATATACAAAACTGGACTTGCGTGGAGCTTACCATTTAGTCAGGGTAAGAAAAGGAGACGAATGGAAGACTGCCTTCCGCACTAAATTTGGTCTCTTTGAGTATCAAGTCATGCCATTCGGACTGTGTAACGCTCCCGCCGCCTTCCAGTTTTTCATAAATGAGGTATTGCATGAGTTTATTGACATCTGTTGCGTAGTTTATATAGATGATATCCTCATCTACTCTGATACCGAGGAAGAACATGTACAACAGGTCCGTGCCATTCTTCAAAAACTACTCTCAAATTCCCTTTATGTTAAATTGGAAAAAAGTTTGTTTCATGTCTCCAAGGTAGACTTCCTGGGATACATAATCAGTCCCGAAGGTATCGAAATGGATCCTAAAAAGGTGGAAGCTGTAACAACCTGGCCCAGTCCAACTTCCGTGAAACAGATTCAAAGCTTCCTAGGCTTTGCAAACTTTTACCGTAGATTCATCCAGAACTTTTCTCAATTAATTACACCCATAACCAAGTTACTGAGAAAAGGAGTGAAATTCTTGTGGAACTCTGATGCTGAAGAAGCCTTTCTAAATTTAAAGAAGAGGTTCACCATGGCCCCAATCTTGTGTCATCCAGACCCCAATCAACCATTTATTGTAGAAGCAGATGCATCTCAATATGCATTAGGAGGAATTCTTTCACAACGAAATACTGATACAGGCCAAATGCACCCTATAGCTTATTTTTCCAGGAAATTGTCAGAAGCAGAACAAAACTATGCCATTGCTGATAAAGAATTATTAGCAATTAAGGCGGTTTTTGAAGAATGGCGCCACTACCTGTTAGGGGCTCGTCATCCCGTAACTATTTATACAGATCACCGAAATCTTCAAGCTCTAAGATCTGTAAAAGCTCTAACTGCTAGACAGTTACGTTGGTCTATGTTCTTTAATGACTACACTTTTGTGATTACTTATCGTCCTGGAAAAGAGAACTTGAAAGCGGACGCTTTGTCTAGAATAGGTGAGAAAGGCCTAGAACAACCCGAAATTGTCCATCCTGTAATCCCGACTTCTTGTTTTCAGGGAAGTTTAACCACGAGTAACATTATTTCTGACATCAAGGAGGCCTTGAAAGATAGGGATGTTGAGATGTTGAAAAAGGATCATCCTTACCTTCTAGAGAAGAATGATTTATTGATGGTACATGGTTTGATTTATGTTCCTACCGAAAATATTCAAAGATCCATAATCCAGCTTCACCACGATACTATGTTATCTGCTCATCCTAGCATTTTGAAGACTATGGAACTTATAAAACGCACCTTTTGGTGGCCTTTGATGTTCAAGGACATTCAGTTATTTGTAGAAACTTGCAATGTTTGCATTCAACATAAGACTTCCCATCAAGCTCCTAGTGGATTGTTAATGCCACTGCCTATCCCACCTCAACCCTGGCATACAATATCGCTAGACTTCATAGTTGAACTACCTGAAACCAAGAAGGGATTTAATACAATTTTAACAGTAGTAGATCAGTTCACTAGAATGGCCCATTTCATTCCTTTAAAGAAACTTCCCACTGCTTTAGAGCTTGCTCATCTAATTATGTCACACGTGATTAGATTACACGGTATTCCATCAGTGGTCATTTCGGACAGAGGCTCCCAGTTTATTTCTAAGGTTTGGCAAAAACTGGGTACTTTACTACAAATGGACGTTCGATTGTCTTCTAGCTACCATCCCCAAACAGATGGTTTAACTGAACGAACTAATCAAACAATCGAACAATATCTCCGATGTATGTTGCCCAATGTTCTAGAAGAATGGTCTGATCTCTTAAGCCCCTTAGAGTTCGCTTATAATAACTCCGAACATTCATCTATCAAGATGTCTCCGTTCTTTTGTAATTTTGGATTCCATCCCAAATGTATCCCTGAAAGTTCTTCTAACTATGATTCTGTACCTGCAATTTCCGATTATGTATCCAAAGTATTTTCCATCCAAGAAGAGGCTAAATTCAACTTGGCAAAGGCAAAAGAATCTCAGAAAGAAACCAAAGACAGACATCGATCTGAACAACCTCAATATAAAGTAGGTGATAAGGTATGGCTGAGTACGAAGAATCTGAAACTTAGGGGAAACAGGAAATTCAACCCAAGGTTTATTGGCCCCTTTCCTATTGAGAAGGTAATTAACCCGGTTTGTGTGAGGCTGAGTCTCCCTCAAAGGTACTTGATACACCCGGTATTCCATGTCTCTCTGGTTAAGCCTTTCCATCCCCAGACCCGTATCTCTAAATCTCCGCCTCCCATCATGATTGATGATCACCCTGAATTTGAGGTTAAAACTATCTTAGATTCCAAAAGAGTTCGAGGAAAACTGTTTTACCTCATAGATTGGAAAGGATATGGCCCTGAAGAAAGGTCATGGGAACCTTTGGACCATCTAAAAAACTCTCCTAAATTGATCCGACTTTTCCATTTAAGACATCCTGAGAAACCGAAACCCATTTCAACTGTTCTTGGGGGGATCTTGAGGAGGGAGTACTGTCATGGTTCCACTTACCCTTAGTACACATATCCTAAGACATGTGCTAATTTCCCCTTGTGAAAACCCACCCCTGTCCCGTGCTCCACGCACGCTTCTAGTCAGTGTGTTTTGGTGTTTACATATACTTCTTCTGCAAATGCATGTTTACCACCTTGCCTTTACTTTTGCCTTTTTTGCTTGCCTTGTGTGGTTAATGAGGTTAAGAGCGCTTGTATTTGGAATTGTGACCAACGCGTATGGCTTCGTGAGAGACAATGCCCCCGCAAAGGTCTCACTGATCTCTCCTCGCATCCCTACACGCTACCATTCGGTGCGCGCTAAAGCTGGGACTGCATTCAGCGTCCCCGCGCACGTTCACAGAGCGTGACTGGGAGCGGCTGGGTGTGGTCCGGTATTTAAACCACACCCAGCCTTCTGGAAGGCGCTTTGCCTCGGATTTCCCTCGGAGAAGGTCGCGTCTGATGGAGGTGCTCACCTGAAGGAGAATTCAATCCTGGCAGGACTCCACAGCGGTGCTTCTTATTTCCTGGAGCTTGAAACCTCAACAACAGAGTTCAAAAGCTAAGTACATTTTCTTGATTTAAGGCGCCCTTCGCAAGAAAGAACTTCAGAATTTTTGGAACAATACTTTGTGAAAGCCTTCGCAAAGAAAGAGACTTTGGACATTTTGCCTATGTATATTTGAGAACTAATTGACATTTTGCCTATGTATATTTGAGAACTAATTGACATTATTGGCCTATGTATATTTGAGAACTGATTGACATTATTTGCCTATGTATATTTGAGAGCTATTTGCCAATCATTTACGAGTGTTGAGTTGTGCAGAAATTTACCTAGAACTTTCAGATTTTATTTGAAAATAGTGTGTTTGAAGAAAGACACATAGGATTTGGTGTGTTTTGTTTTATGCTTCTTTTCTGGCACTATAACAGATCTAGAAACCCGAGACCAAGAAGCAAAAGGTTAATTCCAAGTAAGTCTAGGAAGAGATAGAAAGAATGCAAAGGGCCTCTTAAAGAATAGTGAATTAATCCTTTCTTTCTTCTGTGAACTTCCAGATGAACAACTTGACATCACACCTGTAAAAAGAACTATCCTAAAGGACGTCTGACGACTTCATCACAACTACTCTACTTCCTTACAAGACATACTGGGCGAAGGCCGACAACTTGCTGATTGCAGGTAGGGGGACCTCAGAAAAGCATCACTTAATTTTGGGGGCTCTATTTAAAAATAGAGATAGTAGTGGAGGGTCTAGGAATAGTTTAGGAACATTGACTCTTAAGACTGAATACTAAAGTCTTGGTGCTTGTTGCCTCGCAGGTCGACAGCAAGATCCACAGTCATCTCCTCAACGCCCAGTACCGGCCCTCCTCCCTGAATTCTAGTTTAAACCTTGCTGTGCATATTTAAGTCAGTAAGTTTTAGTTAGTGATTAGGGAAGTTGGCCCCTTGCGTCCCTGCGAAATCATCCACGTCTTCCAGGAGAACATCAGTCAAGACAAGGTAAGGGACGACGTGGTTAGCTTTGACACTTGGAGAGGTACTTCGGAGTGTCTTGGTGGAGTGCTTTATGAGTAATGAATGCCGTTTTGTAAGCTGATCTCCCTTCTATAGGGCGCTATTTAAGAGATTTGAGAGCTGGGGAGATATGATCGAAGCGTTTGCAGTCTGTGATGAGCCTGGCTGCAAGGTTGAGCACAGCTTTAATTGGAGCAAGGTGGATATTACAAAGTGAACACACCACAAGAAAGTTCAACTTCTTTATTGAGGTATGAATCAACGACATCCATAGCCCTGCCAGTCAGGTACAACTGCAGGAGTGCATCTTAGAATGTTGGCAGTGCCAAGGGTCAGCCCAACAGGGGCAAAAGGGGAGGGGGGAAACGGAAGGTACCACACTGACATTTAAGTAATTACAACAGTGGACCTTGGGGATTCCGTTGAGGATGGCGTTGCCATAGTAAATACGTGCATGTGAGGTACCCTGGAGCAGCAATGTGAGGAGGCCTGGGGCACTTGTACCCTGGAAGGGCATGCGAGGAGGCCTGGTGCCCTTGTACCTTGGAGTGGCATGCGAGGAGGCCTGGGGCCCTTGTACCCTGGAGGGGCACGTGAGGAGGCCTGGGGCCCTTGTTCCCTGGAGGACATGTGAGGCGGCCTGGGGCCCTTCTACCCTGGAGGAGCATGTTAGGGGGCCTGGCGCCCTTGTACCCTGGAGGGGCATGTGAGGAGGCCTGATGTCCTTGTACCCTGTAGTGGCATGTGAGGAGGCCTGGGGCCCTTGTACCCTGGATGGGCATTTGAGGAGGCCTGGGGCCCTTGTACCCTGGAGGGGGATGTGATTAGGCCTGGGGCCCTTGTACCCTGGAGGGGCATGTGAGGAGGCCTGGGGCCCTTGTACCCTGGAGGGGCATGTGACTAGGCCTGGGGCCCGTGTACCCCCGAGTGGCATGTGAGGAACCCATGGAACTGACTGGTGATTGCTTGCCTATGGTGCAATAACAGGAGGACTCCAAACAGCAGAAAGCGTCATTTAGAGGTGGCAGGTAATGGGACACCCCCGGAAACTGATGGCTTTATAATCTGTCTACCACTCAGCACTCCCCCAACCCATCCTCATTCAGAGGTTGGGTACATCTCTGTGTTCAAAGCTGAATCTACAGTAGCTCCACCATCATAGAAGCTTTGCGGGAGGCCTGTGGGGCATCAGCTGCTGCATTACATAGGAATGGAAATCAAATCTGCTCTGGTTTGCATCCATAATGCAGTACATGGTGGTGCTGGTCATTCTAAAATGATCTACAGCTACTGACTTTGGCATTGGGAACAAGGTTCGAGTCTCGGCGCTGCCGGCTCAAAATCCTGTGATTTTGGGTAAATCAGTTCATCTCCATGTGCCCAACAAAAAAATGAATATGTCCTTGTAATGTAACTGGTCGGGTTTGCACCATATAAATATCTGCAAAAGAAAGCATGGGCTGGGCGAAAAGTCCCAGTGTCATCGAAGCAACCCGCAGCGATGAAGTCCTCCAACTAGTGCTACACGCGGTACAGGCCAACGAGTGGAAAGCTCTCCAGGCATCGTTAAGTAAGAGAACACCCCAGGCGAAGAGTGCCCTAGAGACCCTTCTAAAGGTACGGGAGGAACTGTCCGTGGACAGCCAAGGGTGCCTACTGAGGGGACCACGGATCGTGATGCCAACGAGCCTGACCCAACAAGCAATTGAGCTGGCTCACCGCGGGCACCAAGGGATGGTGAAAACCAAGAGCAGACTTCGTGCAAAAGTGTGGTTTCCGGACATGGACACCCGGGTAGAACAAACTGTCAAAGAATGCCAATGGTGCCAAGCGGCCGGGCAACCCGAATGCCCGCCCCCAGTAATCACCGAGGACAACCCGCAGAGGCCATGGGAACAAGTCAGCGCAGACTTTGGGCACCTTCCAGATGGTAGATATATGCTCGTCATAATTGACGACTTCACCAAGTACCCGGAGGTAGAAATTGTAACAACGCTCACCGCCAAAGAAGTCGTAGCAAATTTTGAGAAAATCATCGCCACACACGGCATCTTTGAGCGAGTCAAGACCGACAATGGACCGCCATTCCAGGGACAAGAGTTTGCAGACTACCTCAAGGAGTGGGGAATTCAACACCGGAAGGTGACCCCCGGTGGCCTCAAGCCAATGGGGAAGTCGAGAGGTTTATGCGCACTCTCAATAAAGTCCTCCGGATCGCCCACGCTGAAGAAGCCCCGTTGGAGAGGGCTATCTACACGTTCCTGAGAGAGTACCGGCTCACGCCTCATCGCACTACTGAAGCCGCCCCAGGCCCGTCAGCAATGGGAAGGATAGTCCGAGACACACTCCCCAACCATCATACCTGGACTCCAAACAAAGTAAGCCCCCGACGGACTCTGATCAATAGGAGGCGATTAAATGACTACGCCAGCTTCCGACGCAGAGCCAAAGAACCCTCCATTCGGGAAAGAGATCAAGATACCCTGGGAGCAAGTTCAGGCTCCCATTCGAACCGAGGTCCTGGACAGTCACGCGACGGACCGGCACCATGGTGACAGCTCAAAGGAGTGGAGAAACCGTCACGGGAAACGTCTCTTTCTTCAAGAAAGCCGCCCTTCCACCAGGGGATCACCCATACCAAGAGCAAGACCAAGAGCTACCTAATTCACCGGAAGGAAACAACAGTCTGCCAGGAAGCGAGCACGGAACCCAAGCGAACAGCCCACCAGCGGGTCCCCTGGCCGTGGGGACACCAACAACCACCGGCCCCCACTTCCCTACGGGGCCCCAGCCTGCTGGAACACCACAACAAGAGGCCTCGCGGAGAGCACTATTCCGCGGAGAAGCAGCAGGCTATGGACTGAGAAGGAACCCGGCCCCATCTTCACAACTGGCGGACTTTGCTGTGGACTGAGGCCAGGATGACCAGCCACCGGACTGGTAACAGGCCGCACGGCCCTTGTTTATTTTATCAGTATAACTCTGAATAATGAATCTCATGCGACATTTGTATTTTGTTCAAATGAAGGTTAAAAGGAATGTAATGTCCGTGGACTGCGGGTTAGCAGTCCAGTTGATCGCGCACGAAGACGTGCGCATACGCGGGTGTGATACGTCACACCGCGTATCATATAAAAATAAAGGAGGCGTGGCCCGAGGTTAGTTCGGACCATGCGGACCAGCAAATTGGTGCCCCGGGTCCTTATGTCAAGCGCAGCGCTAGCGGCTCTGCGCACGTGCGACACAAGGCACGACACCTTCTAATGTAGCACGTGACCTTAAGTACCCCACCCAAACGTAAACACAAAAGAAATACTACAAGCATGCTAGTGTGCCATTAATACTGCAACAAAACCAAATGCAGATAAATACAAATATCATAACTCCCATCACTGCTTGAATACACAAAGTGCAATTATGAACAGGATATACCATTTCACATTTCATATCTGTGTGAACACAGTCTGCTAACATTGCCGCTATTGCAAAACTGTCAAAATACAATAAATTGTATGTCAAAGTACATGGTTATACCCCAAATATATTGTCTTTGTGTAGAAACAAACGTCCTCTGATGACAATACAGTATGTTGGTGATACAAGATGACTCTCTCTGGAAATCCCAGGAATCCTACAAGATGGTATTTTTCTTTGTAATCCATTTTCATTGGGTGCAAATTATCTTTTGGGACAGCTGTAATAACATAACGTGACAAGAAAGGCTCCAAGAACAGTTCAGTGAAGCAGGAGCGGGCCCCAGATCACCCAGCAGCCAACCTCTGTCCCCTGAATCCCAAGAGTCTCCATCCAGCCCCATAACACTGCAGGGGAGAGGGCGACTAGGATCTACAACATACTGAGGGCAAGAGTGGTCCCTAGATCACCCCAGGGCAGCCAGTTCCTGTTCCCCAAATCCCCAGACACTCCATTGCTACCCTTTCTGTCTCATAACACTGCAGAGGAGAGGGAAGCTTAGGCCCCCACAACACGCAGAGCAAGAGAGGGCCACACGACATGGCTAAACCTCTGCAAGCAATTGCCAACTTTCCATTCTCACGTCACACAACACTTTGGGAGTCTGCAGTCACAGCGAGTATGCATTGGCACTTTGCATGTGCTGAGACATCAGAAAATGTTTGTTGCGCAGCGGGTGGCCGGCGGTCATGGAGCTCATTTTTGAGTATTTTTTATTCAAAATTTCCCCTCCTGTAAATCAGCCATTAAACAGACATAGCTCAGCTGGAGTTAATGGAGTCTGATTACTCTGCACTGTATTTACCACTTCCTAGAGTAAGTCTTGGCTGTAATGGAGTCTGATTATTCTGCAGTGTATTTACCACTTCCTAGAGTAAGTCTTGGCTGTTAATGGAGTCTGATTACTCTGCACTGTATTTACCACTTCCTAGAGTACGTCTTGGCTGTTAATGGAGTCTGATTACTCTGCACTGTATTTACCACTTCCTAGAGTAAGTCTTGGCTGTTAATGGAGTTGGATTACTCTGCAGTGTATTTACCACTTCCTAGAGTAAGTCTTGGCTGTTAATGGAGTCTGATTACTCTGCACTGTATTTACCACTTCCTAGAGTAAGTCTTGGCTGTTAATGGAGTCTGATTACTCTGCACTGTATTTACCACTTCCTAGAGTAAGTCTTGGCTGTTGATGGAATCTGATTACTCTGCACTGTATTTACCACTTCCTAGAGTAAGTCTTGGCTGTTAATGGAGTCTGATTACTCTGCACTGTATTTACCACTTCCTAGAGTAAGTCTTGGCTGTTAATGGAGTCTGATTACTCTGCACTGTATTTACCTCTTCCTAGAGTAAGTCTTGGCTGTTAATGGAGTCTGATTACTCTGCACTGTATTTACCACTTCCTAGAGTAAGTCTTGGCTGTTGATGGAATCTGATTACTCTGCACTGTATTTACCACTTCCTAGAGTAAGTCTTGGCTGTTAATGGAGTCTGATTACCCTGCCCTGTAGTTACCACTTCCTAGAGTAAGTCTTGGCTGTTAATGGAGTCTGATTACCCTGCACTGTATTTACCACTTCCTAGAGTAAGTCTTGGCTGTTAATGGAGTCTGATTACTCTGCACTCTATTTACCACTTCCTAGAGTAAGTCTTGGCTGTTAATGGAGTCTGATTACTCTGCACTGTATTTACCACTTCCTAGAGTAAGTCTTGGCTGTTAATGGAATCTGATTACTCTGCACTGTATTTACCACTTCCTAGAGTAAGTCTTGGCTGTTAATGGAGTCTGATTACCCTGCACTGTAGTTACCACTTCCTAGAGTAAGTCTTGGCTGTTAATGGAGTCTGATTACCCTGCACTGTATTTACCACTTCCTAGAGTAAGTCTTGGCTGTTAATGGAGTCTGATTACCCTGCACTGTAGTTACCACTTCCTAGAGTAAGTTTTGGCCGTTAATGGAGTCTGATTACTCTGCACTGTAGTTACCACTTCCTAGAGTAAGTCTTGGCTGTTAATGGAGTCTGATTACTCTGCAGTGTATTTACCACTTCCTAGAGTAAGTCTTGGCTGTTAATAGAGTCTGATTACTCTGCACTGTATTTACCACTTCCTAGAGTAAGTCTTGGCTGTTAATGGAGTCTGATTACCCTGCACTGTAGTTACCACTTCCTAGAGTAAGTCTTGGCTGTTAATGGAGTCTGATTACTCTGCACTGTAGTTACCACTTCCTAGAGTAAGTCTTGGCTGTTAATGGAGTCTGATCACTCTGCACTGTATTTACCACTTCCTAGAGTAAGTATTGGCTGTTAATGGAGTCTGATTACTCTGCACTGTAGTTACCACTTCCTAGAGTAAGTCTTGGCTGTTAATGGAGTCTGATTACTCTGCACTCTATTTACCACTTCCTACAGTAAGTCTTGGCTGTTAATGGAGTCTGATTACCCTGCACTGTAGTTACCACTTCCTAGAGTAAGTCTTGGCTGTTAATGGAGTCTGATTACTCTGCACTGTATTTACCACTTCCTAGAGTAAGTCTTGGCCGTTAATGGAGTCTGATTACTCTGCACTGTAGTTACCACTTCCTAGAGTAAGTCTTGACCGTTAATGGAGTCTGATTACTCTGCACTGTATTTACCACTTCCTAGAGTAAGTCTTGGCTGTTAATGGAGTCTGGTTACTCTGCACTGTATTTACCACTTCCTAGAGTAAGTCTTGGCTGTTAATGGAGTCTGATTACTCTGCACTCTAGTTACCACTTCCTAGAGTAAGTATTGGCTGTTAATGGAGTCTGATTACCCTGCACTGTATTTACCACTTCCTAGAGTAAGTCTTGGCTGTTAATGGAGTCTGATTACTCTGCACTCTATTTACCACTTCCTAGAGTAAGTCTTGGCTGTTAATGGAGTCTGATTACCCTGCACTGTAGTTACCACTTCCTAGAGTAAGTCTTGGCTGTTAATGGAGTCTGATTACCCTGCACTGTATTTACCACTTCCTAGAGGAAGTATTGGCTGTTAATGGAGTCTGATTACACTGCACTGTAGTTACCACTTCCTAGAGTAAGTCTTGGCTGTTAATGGAGTCTGATTACTCTGCACTGTAGTTACCACTTCCTAGAGTAAGTCTTGGCTGTTAATGGAGTCTAATTACTCTGCACTGTATTTACCACTTCCTAGAGTAAGTCTTGGCTGTTAATGGAGTCTGATTACCCTGCACTGTAGTTACCACTTCCTAGAGTAAGTCTTGGCTGTTAATGGAGTCTGATTACTCTGCACTGTATTTACCTCTTCCTAGAGTAAGTCTTGGCTGTTAATGGAGTCTGATTACCCTGCACTGTAGTTACCACTTCCTAGAGTAAGTCTTGGCTGTTAATGGAGTCTGATTACTCTGCACTGTAGTTACCACTTCCTAGACTAAGTCTTGGCTGTTAATGGAGTCTGATTACTCTGCACTCTATTTACGACTTCCTAGAGTAAGTCTTGGCTGTTAATGGAGTCTGATTACCCTGCACTGTAGTTACCACTTCCTAGAGTAAGTCTTGGCTGTTAATGGAGTCTGATTACTCTGCACTGTATTTACCACTTCCTAGAGTAAGTCTTGGCCGTTAATGGAGTCTGATTACTCTGCACTGTAGTTACCACTTCCTAGAGTAAGTCTTGGCTGTTAATGGAGTCTGATTACGCTGCACTGTATTTACCACTTCCTAGAGTAAGTCTTGGCTGTTAATGGAGTCTGGTTACTCTGCACTGTATTTACCACTTCCTAGAGCAAGTCTTGGCTGTTAATGGAGTCTGATTACTCTGCACTGTATTTACCACTTCCTACAGTAAGTCTTGGCTGTTAATGGAGTCTGATTACCCTGCACTGTAGTTACCACTTCCTAGAGTAAGTCTTGGCTGTTAATGGAGTCTGATTACTCTGCACTGTATTTACCACTTCCTAGAGTAAGTCTTGGCTGTTAATGGAGTCTGATTACTCTGCACTCTATTTACCACTTCCTACAGTAAGTCTTGGCTGTTAATGGAGTCTGATTACCCTGCACTGTAGTTACCACTTCCTAGAGTAAGTCTTGGCTGTTAATGGAGTCTGATTACTCTGCACTGTATTTACCACTTCCTAGAGTAAGTCTTGGCCGTTAATGGAGTCTGATTACTCTGCACTGTAGTTACCACTTCCTAGAGTAAGTCTTGCCCGTTAATGGAGTCTGATTACTCTGCACTGTATTTACCACTTCCTAGAGTAAGTCTTGGCTGTTAATGGAGTCTGATTACTCTGCACTGTATTTACCACTTCCTAGAGTAAGTCTTGGCTGTTAATGGAGTCTGATTACTCTGCACTCTATTTACCACTTCCTAGAGTAAGTCTTGGCTGTTAATGGAGTCTGATTACCCTGCACTGTAGTTACCACTTCCTAGAGTAAGTCTTGGCTGTTAATGGAGTCTGATTACTCTGCACTGTATTTACCACTTCCTAGAGTAAGTCTTGGCCGTTAATGGAGTCTGATTACTCTGCACTGTAGTTACCACTTCCTAGAGTAAGTCTTGCCCGTTAATGGAGTCTGATTACTCTGCACTGTATTTACCACTTCCTAGAGTAAGTCTTGGCTGTTAATGGAGTCTGATTACTCTGCACTGTATTTACCACTTCCTAGAGTAAGTCTTGGCTGTTAATGGAGTCTGATTACACTGCACTCTATTTACCACTTCCTAGAGTAAGTCTTGGCTGTTAATGGAGTCTGGTTACTCTGCACTGTATTTACCACTTCCTAGAGCAAGTCTTGGCTGTTAATGGAGTCTGATTACTCTGCACTGTAGTTACCACTTCCTAGAGTAAGTCTTGGCTGTTAATGGAGTCTGATTACGCTGCACTGTATTTACCACTTCCTAGAGTAAGTCTTGGCTGTTAATGGAGTCTGGTTACTCTGCACTGTATTTACCACTTCCTAGAGCAAGTCTTGGCTGTTAATGGAGTCTGATTACTCTGCACTGTATTTACCACTTCCTACAGTAAGTCTTGGCTGTTAATGGAGTCTGATTACCCTGCACTGTAGTTACCACTTCCTAGAGTAAGTCTTGGCTGTTAATGGAGTCTGATTACTCTGCACTGTATTTACCACTTCCTAGAGTAAGTCTTGGCTGTTAATGGAGTCTGATTAATCGGCACTCTATTTACCACTTCCTACAGTAAGTCTTGGCTGTTAATGGAGTCTGATTACCCTGCACTGTAGTTACCACTTCCTAGAGTAAGTCTTGGCTGTTAATGGAGTCTGATTACTCTGCACTGTATTTACCACTTCCTAGAGTAAGTCTTGGCCGTTAATGGAGTCTGATTACTCTGCACTGTAGTTACCACTTCCTAGAGTAAGTCTTGCCCGTTAATGGAGTCTGATTACTCTGCACTGTATTTACCACTTCCTAGAGTAAGTCTTGGCTGTTAATGGAGTCTGATTACTCTGCACTGTATTTACCACTTCCTAGAGTAAGTCTTGGCTGTTAATGGAGTCTGATTACACTGCACTCTATTTACCACTTCCTAGAGTAAGTCTTGGCTGTTAATGGAGTCTGGTTACTCTGCACTGTATTTACCACTTCCTAGAGCAAGTCTTGGCTGTTAATGGAGTCTGATTACTCTGCACTGTATTTACCACTTCCTACAGTAAGTCTTACTCTGCACTGTATTTACCACTTCCTAGAGTAAGTCTTGGCCGTTAATGGAGTCTGGTTACTCTGCACTGTATTTACCACTTCCTAGAGTAAGTCTTGGCTGTTAATGGAGTCTGATTACCCTGCACTGTAGTTACCACTTCCTAGAGTAAGTCTTGGCTGTTAATGGAGTCTGATTACCCTGCACTGTATTTACCACTTCCTAGAGTAAGTCTTGGCTGTTAATGGAGTCTGATTACACTGCACTGTAGTTACCACTTCCTAGAGTAAGTCTTGGCTGTTAATGGAGTCTGATTACTCTGCACTGTAGTTACCACTTCCTAGAGTAAGTCTTGGCTGTTAATGGAGTCGGATTACTCTGCACTCTATTTACCACTTCCTAGAGTAAGTCTTGGCTGTTAATGGAGTCTGATTACCCTGCACTGTAGTTACCACTTCCTAGAGTAGGTCTTGGCTGTTAATGGAGTCTGATTACTCTGCACTGTATTTACCACTTCATAGAGTAAGTCTTGGCTGTTAATGGAGTCTGATTACCCTGCACTGTAGTTACCACTTCCTAGAGTAAGTCTTGGCTGTTAATGGAGTCTGATTACTCTGCACTCTATTTACCACTTCCTAGAGTAAGTCTTGGCTGGTAATGGAGTCTGATTACCCTGCACTGTAGTTACCACTTCCTAGAGTAAGTCTTGGTTGTTAATGGAGTCTGATTACTCTGCACTGTATTTACCACTTCCTAGAGTAAGTCTTGGCTGTTAATGGAGTCTGATTACTCTGCACTGTATTTACCACTTCCTAGAGTAAGTCTTGTCTGTTAATGGAGTCTGGTTACTCTGCACTGTATTTACCACTTCCTAGAGTAAGTCTTGGCTGTTAATGGAGTCTGATTACTCTGCACTGTATTTACCTCTTCCTAGAGTAAGTCTTGGCTGTTAATGGAGTCTGATTACTCTGCAGTGTATTTACCACTTCCTAGAGTAAGTCTTGGCTGTTAATGGAGTCTGATTACTCTGCAGTGTATTTACCACTTCCTAGAGAAAGTCTTGGCTGTTAATGAAGTCTGATTACTCTGCACTGTATTTACCACTTCCTAGAGTAAGTCTTGGCTGTTAATGGAGTTTGATTACCCTGCACTGTAGTTACCACTTCCTAGAGTAAGTCTTGGCTGTTAATGGAGTCTGATTACTCTGCACTGTATTTACCACTTCCTAGAGTAAGTCTTGGCTGTTAATGGAGTCTGATTACTCTGCACTGTAGTTACCACTTCCTAGAGTAAGTCTTGGCTGTTAATGGAGTCTGATTACTCTGCACTGTAGTTACCACTTCCTAGAGTAAGTCTTGGCTGTTAATGGAGTCTGATTACTCTGCAGTGTATTTACCACTTCCTAGAGTAAGTCTTGGCTGTTAATGGAGTCTGATTACTCTGCACTGTATTTACCACTTCCTAGAGTAAGTCTTGGCTGTTAATGGAGTCTGATTACTCTGCACTGTAGTTACCACTTCCTAGAGTAAGTCTTGGCTGTTAATGGAATCTGATTACCCTGCACTGTAGTTACCACTTCCTAGAGTAAGTCTTGGCTGTTAATGGAGTCTGATTACTCTGCACTGTAGTTACCACTTCCTAGAGTAAGTCTTGGCCGTTAATGGAGTCTGATTACTCTGCACTGTAGTTACCCTTTCCTAGAGTAAGTCTTGGCCGTTAATGGAGTCTGATTACTCTGCACTGTATTTACCACTTCTTAGAGTAAGTCTTGGCCGTTAATGGAGTCTGATTACTCTGCACTGTATTTACCACTTCCTAGAGTAAGTCTTGGCTGTTAATGGAGTCTGGTTACTCTGCACTGTAGTTACCACTTCCTAGAGTAAGTCTTGGCTGTTAATGGAGTCTGGTTACTCTGCACTGTAGTTACCACTTCCTAGAGTAAGTCCTGGCTGTTAATGGAATCTGATTACCCCGCACTGTAGTTACCACTTCCTAGAGTAAGTCTTGGCTGTTAATGGAATCTGATTACCCCGCACTGTAGTTACCACTTCCTAGAGTAAGTCTTGGCTGTTAATGGAGTCTGATTACTCTGCACTGTAGTTACCACTTCCTAGAGTAAGTCTTGGCTGTTAATGGAGTCTGATTACTCTGCACTGTATTTACCACTTCCTAGAGTAAGTCTTGGCTGTTAATGGAGTCTGATTACTCTGCACTGTATTTACCACTTCCTAGAGTAAGTCCTGGCCGTTAATGGAGTCTGATTACTCTGCACTGTAGTTACCCTTTCCTAGAGTAAGTCTTGGCCGTTAATGGAGTCTGATTACTCTGCACTCTATTTACCACTTCCTAGAGTAAGTCTTGGCTGTTAATGGAGTCTGATTACTCTGCAGTGTATTTACCACTTCCTAGAGTAAGTCTTGGCTGTTAATGGAGTCTGATTACTCTGCACTGTATTTACCACTTCCTAGAGTAAGTCTTGGCTGTTAATGGAGTCTGATTACTCTGCACTGTATTTACCACTTCCTAGAGTAAGTCTTGGCTGTTTGCTATTTCGAGAGACAATAAACAAAATGACAACTCTGGTATCCAAGTGGAATAAAATAGTCTTAAGCTTTGAAATACCAATGTAAAGTATTATGTACTATGATTCTGTCCAGTAACCACTTACTGCCACAGGATCTGGTCCACTGAGTATGTTTCAGCGAGGGGTAATCTCAGCTTTCCAATTTCATCAACTATGCTTGAAACAAACACTGTATTCTAAAGTTGGCCCGGCCCACCACACTGACATTCCCTAGGGCAGTGGTTCCCAAACTTTTGACTCCTAAGGACCCCCATTGAGTCACCACTGGAAGCCGGGGACCCCCAAGCAATTTGTAGGAATTACATCTCAAACATTAAAACAGTAATTCGGAAAAAAATTAACACACATGTGCACACAAAACAAATACTCAAATTACTAATGATTCTAGGGGCATATTTACAAGCCCCTATCACCATGGGAACATCACTTTTTGAGACGTTCCCGTGGCGATAGAGGCTTTTCCTTATTTACAAGGCAACGTTAAGCCACTGAACGCGGTTTAACAGTTCCTTATAAATAAGACCCCTTTTTACACAATGCTTAGCGTGAAAGCGGTGGACAGTGGGTGTTGCGGTGGGCGTTTCCCCGGTAACACCCATTGATTTTGACACTGCCCCCTATTTACAAGAGCAGCATAAATGGGAAGCAGCGCCAAAATTAAGACCAGGGAAAACCTGGTCTTAACTTGGAGAAACAAGGAGAAATGCTTCATTTCTCCTCATTTTTGCAAAAACGCTTTGGATTGTTTATGTTCAGGAAGGCGACCCTTCCTGCACCTCAACAATCTTTAAAAAAATGGCATTTTGTAACATCCATGTGTGATGCATTAAGCAGCACACATAGAAGTGACAAAATGACATTTCAAGATTGTTTATGTGCAGGAAGGGGGATCTTCCTGTACATAAACAATCTTCCCCTGTTAAGTGTAGCGCCAGCGCAGGGGAAACGCAGGGCTGCACCATATTCTTGTAAATATGGTGCAGCCCTGCTTTTCTGAAGTAGTGGAGTGTGTTGTTAAGCCGAGGAGGCTGGTCTGGAGAAGCACAAACTCAGGATTCAGGACATAACACAGTGATTAGCATTGACTTTAACAATAAAAATGTATTTAAACCTTTTTAGAAGCATCAGGATACTGAAAGACTGAAAAAAACATAAGTCACTAACTTGTACCTTGCAGTTTGCAAGCAGCTGTTTGATGACAGTTTTTTTATCACTGTGATAGATTACGATTGTCACTTATGAACAGCACTGTAACAAAATAATCTCTCTGACGAAAGCAGTAACCCACTGACCTATGCATATCAAATACTGTTTTTTAAAACGCATGGTACAGGTTCTTTGCAGTAGGCATTTTAACCCTCTGTGCTACATCATTTAGTTCAGTCACAGCTGCCACTGGACACAACTCTCATGTCTCTCCAGCAGGGAAATTAATCACTGTTGTTATCTTGACACTTTTATTGTTCTTTGAAAACTGCTAATTAAACAAGATACTTTGCAGTGCTTTTAAAACTGCTGCCTGTGGACCCCCTGGGAATGTGTCAGGGACCCCTGGGGGTCCGCGGACTACAGTTTGGGAAACACTGCCCTAGGGAAAGGAAGCACTTTAGCTTTACCATCAGAATCATTGCCACTCTAATTGTGGGCTAGTGGACTAGTTGGAAAGTTGGAACCAGAAGACAAAGTTCAAATCCTGGCCTCCCATTTGGCCAAATGGCATGCTCTAGGATAAGCAATGTTTAAGCATATATTTCTCTGCTTCCTTATTGACAAAATAAAGAGTATTTAGAAGCAAAGTAAAAACCACTAGTAGGCATGTGATGAAAAATGGACTCGATGTTACATGGTGGAATGGAGAAGTGCCCTGTCTAGTGGTATATTCATCAAAATGCAATATAATGGTGAAAGTGTAGCCTTTACAGCAAGTAGTATAGTCTCAGGTCTAGTAATTTGAATAGTATAAATAGCACCCCTGACGAGAGCCTGAGGTGTAATAAACTGTGTGATCCTGTGCAGCTCGTGCTCTTCCTGTGCCTCAGTTCACAGATATAACACTGCATCATCATTCTGTAACAAGCCTAAACGAAGCAATCAACACAGAGGGCCTGCGCCCATGACAGGGACTCAGCGCAGTATTCATTCACACATTCAGGACGGTTGATCACCGTGCCCTCACCACTCTGAGAACTCCAAGCACAGCTTCACCTCTGCACCACCCCTGCCTGCTCTTCCAATTACCCCTGCCCTCCCCACACCCAAGGCCCAATACACAGCTTCACCTCTGCATCACCCCTGCCTGCTCCTCTAGTTACCCCTGCCCTCCCCGCACCCAAGGCCCAATACACAGCTTCACCTCTGCACCGGCCTAGCCTGCTCCTCTAGTTACCCCTGCCCTCCCCGCACCCAAGGCCCAATACACAGCTCCACCTCTGCACCGGCCTAGCCTGCTCCTCTAGTTACCCCTGCCCTCCCCACACCCAAGGCCCAATACACAGCTCCACCTCTGCACCGGCCTAGCCTGCTCCTCTAGTTACCCCTGCCCTCCCCACACCCAAGGCCCAATACACAGCTTCACCTCTGCACCGGCCTAGCCTGCTCCTCTAGTTACCCCTGCCCTTCCCGCACCCAAGGCCCAATACACAGCTTCACCTCTGCACCGGCCTAGCCTGCTCCTGTAGTTACCCCTGCCCTCCCCGCACACAAGGCCCAATACACAGCTCCACCTCTGCACCGGCCTAGCCTGCTCCTCTAGTTACCCCTGCCCTCCCCACACCCAAGGCCCAATACACAGCTTTACCTCTGCACCGGCCTAGCCTGCTCCTCTAGTTACCCCTGCCCTCCCCGCACCCAAGGCCCAATACACAGCTTCACCTCTGCACCGGCCTAGCCTGCTCCTCTAGTTACCCCTGCCCTCCCCGCACCCAAGGCCCAATACACAGCTTCACCTCTGCACCGGCCTAGCCTGCTTCTCTAGTTACCCCTGCCCTCCCCACCCAAGGCCCAATACACAGCTTCACCTCTGCACCAGCCTAGCCTGCTCCTCTAGTTACCCCTGCCCTCCCCACACCCAAGGCCCAATACACAGCTTCACCTCTGCACCGGCCTAGCCTGCTCCTCTATTTACCCCTGCCCTCCCCCCACCCAAGGCCCAATACACAGCTTTACCTCTGCACCAGCCTAGCCTGCTCCTCTAGTTACCCCTGCCCTCCCCGCACCCAAGGCCCAATACACAGCTTCACCTCTGCACCGGCCTAGCCTGCTCCTCTAGTTACCCCTGCCCTTCCCCGCACCCAAGGCCCAATACACAGCTCCACCTCTGCACCGGCCTAGCCTGCTCCTCTAGTTACCCCTGCCCTCCCCACACCCAAGGCCCAATACACAGCTTTACCTCTGCACCGGCCTAGCCTGCTCCTCTAGTCACCCCTGCCCTCCCCACACCCAAGGCCCAATACACAGCTCCACCTCTGCACCGGCCTAGCCTGCTCCTCTAGTTACCCCTGCCCTCCCCACACCCAAGGCCCAATACACAGCTCCACCTCTGCACCGGCCTAGCCTGCTCCTCTAGTTACCCCTGCCCTCGCCGCACCCAAGGCCCAATACACAGCTTCACCTCTGCACCGGCCTAGCCTGCTCCTCTAGTCACCCCCTGCCCTCCCCACACCCAAGGCCCAATACACAGCTCCACCTCTGCACCGGCCCAGCCTGCTCCTCTAGTTACCCCTGCCCTTCCCACACCCAAGGCCCAATACACAGCTTCACCTCTGCACCGGCCTAGCCTGCTCCTCTAGTTACCCCTGCCCTCCCCGCACCCAAGGCCCAATACACAGCTCCACCTCTGCACCGGCCTAGCCTGCTCCTCTAGTTACCCCCGCCCTCCCCACACCCAAGGCCCAATACACAGCTCCACCTCTGCACCGGCCTAGCCTGCTCCTCTAGTTACCCCCGCCCTCCCCGCACCCAAGGCCCAATACACAGCTTCACCTCTGCACCGGCCTAGCCTGCTCCTCTAGTTACCCCTGCCCTCCCCACACACAAGGCCCAATACACAGCTTCACCTCTGCACCAGCCTAGCCTGCTCCTTTAGTTACCCCTGCCCTCCCCGCACCCAAGGCCCAATACACAGCTCCACCTCTGCACCAGCCTAGCCTGCTCCTCTAGTTACCCCTGCCCTCCCCGCACCCAAGGCCCAATACACAGCTCCACCTCTGCACCGGCCTAGCCTGCTCCTCTAGTTACCCCTGCCCTCGCCGCACCCAAGGCCCAATACACAGCTTCACCTCTGCACCGGCCTAGCCTGCTCCTCTAGTCACCCCTGCCCTCCCCCCACCCAAGGCCCAATACACAGCTTCACCTCTGCACCGGCCTAGCCTGCTCCTCTAGTTACCCCTGCCCTCCCCGCACCCAAGGCCCAATACACAGCTCCACCTCTGCACCGGCCTAGCCTGCTCCTCTAGTTACCCCCGCCCTCCCCACACCCAAGGCCCAATACACAGCTCCACCTCTGCACCGGCCTAGCCTGCTCCTCTAGTTACCCCTGGCCTCCCCGCACCCAAGGCCCAATACACAGATTCACCTCTGCACCGGCCTAGCCTGCTCCTCTAGTTACCCCTGCCCTCCCCGGACCCAAGGCCCAATACACAGCTTCACCTCTGCACCGGCCTAGCCTGCTCCTCTAGTTACCCCTGCCCTCCCCGCACCCAAGGCCCAATACACAGCTTCACCTCTGCACCGGCCTAGCCTGCTCCTCTAGTTACCCCTGCCCTTCCCACACCCAAGGCCCAATACACAGCTTCACCTCTGCACCAGCCTAGCCTGCTCCTCTAGTTAACCCTGCCCTCCCCGCACCCAAGGCCCAATACACAGCTCCACCTCTGCACCGGCCTAGCCTGCTCCTCTGGTTACCCCTGCCCTCCCCACACCCAAGGCCCAATACACAGCTTCACCTCTGCACCGGCCTAGCCTGCTCCTCTAGTTACCCCTGCCCTTCCCGCACCCAAGGCCAAATACACAGCTTCACCTCTGCACCGGCCTAGCCTGCTCCTCTGGTTACCCCTGCCCTCCCCGCACCCAAGGCCCAATACACAGCTCCACCTCTGCACCGGCCTAGCCTGCTCCTCTAGTTACCCCTGCCCTCCCCGCACCCAAGGCCCAATACACAGCTTCACCTCTGCACCGGCCTAGCCTGCTCCTCTAGTCACCCCTGCCCTCCCCCCACCCAAGGCCCAATACACAGCTTCACCTCTGCACCGGCCTAGCCTGCTCCTTTAGTTACCCCTGCCCTCCCCACACCCAAGGCCCAATACACAGCTTCACCTCTGCACCGGCCTAGCCTGCTCCTCTAGTTACCCCTGCCCTCCCCCCACCCAAGGCCCAATACACAGCTTTACCTCTGCACCAGCCTAGCCTGCTCCTCTAGTTACCCCTGCCCTCCCCGCACCCAAGGCCCAATACACAGCTTCACCTCTGCACCGGCCTAGCCTGCTCCTCTAGTTACCCCCGCCCTCCCCACGCCCAAGACCCAATACACAGCTCCACCTCTGCACCGGCCTAGCCTGCTCCTCTAGTTACCCCTGCCCTCCCCGCACCCAAGGCCCAATACACAGCTTCACCTCTGCACCGGCCTAGCCTGCTCCTCTAGTTACCCCCGCCCTCCCCACGCCCAAGACCCAATACACAGCTCCACCTCTGCACCGGCCTAGCCTGCTCCTCTAGTTACCCCTGCCCTCCCCGCACCCAAGGCCCAATACACAGCTTCACCTCTGCACCGGCCTAGCCTGCTCCTCTAGTTACCCCTGCCCTTCCCCGCACCCAAGGCCCAATACACAGCTCCACCTCTGCACCGGCCTAGCCTGCTCCTCTAGTTACCCCTGCCCTCCCCACACCCAAGGCCTAATACACAGCTTTACCTCTGCACCGGCCTAGCCTGCTCCTCTAGTTACCCCTGCCCTTCCCCGCACCCAAGGCCCAATACACAGCTCCACCTCTGCACCGGCCTAGCCTGCTCCTCTAGTTACCCCTGCCCTCCCCACACCCAAGGCCCAATACACAGCTTCACCTCTGCACCAGCCTAGCCTGCTCCTCTAGTTACCCCTGCCCTTCCCACACCCAAGGCCCAATACACAGCTTCACCTCTGCACCAGCCTAGCCTGCTCCTCTAGTTACCCCTGCCCTCCCCGCACCCAAGGCCCAATACACAGCTCCACCTCTGCACGGGCCTAGCCTGCTCCTCTAGTTACCCTTGCCCTCCCCACACCCAAGGCCCAATACACAGCTTCACCTCTGCACCAGCCTAGCCTGCTCCTCTAGTTACCCCTGCCCTTCCCGCACCCAAGGCCCAATACACAGCTTCACCTCTGCACCAGCCTAGCCTGCTCCTCTAGTTACCCCTGCCCTCCCCGCACCCAAGGCCCAATACACAGCTCCACCTCTGCACCGGCCTAGCCTGCTCCTCTAGTTACCCCTGCCCTCCCCGCACCCAAGGCCCAATACACAGCTCCACCTCTGCACCAGCCTAGCCTGCTGCTCTAGTTACCCCTGCCCTCCCCACACCCAAGGCCCAATACACAGCTTCACCTCTGCACCAGCCTAGCCTGCTCCTCTAGTTACCCCTGCCCTTCCCACACCCAAGGCCCAATACACAGCTTCACCTCTGCACCGGCCTAGCCTGCTCCTCTAGTTACCCCTGCCCTCCCCGCACCCAAGGCCCAATACACAGCTTCACCTCTGCACCAGCCTAGCCTGCTCCTCTAGTTACCCCTGCCCTCCCCGCACCCAAGGCCCAATACACAGCTCCACCTCTGCACCGGCCTAGCCTGCTCCTCTAGTTACCCCTGCCCTCGCCGCACCCAAGGCCCAATACACAGCTTCACCTCTGCACCGGCCTAGCCTGCTCCTCTAGTCACCCCTGCCCTCCCCCCACCCAAGGCCCAATACACAGCTTCACCTCTGCACCGGCCTAGCCTGCTCCTCTAGTTACCCCTGCCCTCCCCGCACCCAAGGCCCAATACACAGCTCCACCTCTGCACCGGCCTAGCCTGCTCCTCTAGTTACCCCCGCCCTCCCCACACCCAAGGCCCAATACACAGCTCCACCTCTGCACCGGCCTAGCCTGCTCCTCTAGTTACCCCTGGCCTCCCCGTACCCAAGGCCCAATACACAGATTCACCTCTGCACCGGCCTAGCCTGCTCCTCTAGTTACCCCTGCCCTCCCCGCACCCAAGGCCCAATACACAGCTTCACCTCTGCACCGGCCTAGCCTGCTCCTCTAGTTACCCCTGCCCTCCCCGCACCCAAGGCCCAATACACAGCTTCACCTCTGCACCGGCCTAGCCTGCTCCTCTAGTTACCCCTGCCCTTCCCACACCCAAGGCCCAATACACAGCTTCACCTCTGCACCAGCCTAGCCTGCTCCTCTAGTTAACCCTGCCCTCCCCGCACCCAAGGCCCAATACACAGCTCCACCTCTGCACCGGCCTAGCCTGCTCCTCTGGTTACCCCTGCCCTCCCCGCACCCAAGGCCCAATACACAGCTCCACCTCTGCACCGGCCTAGCCTGCTCCTCTAGTTACCCCTGCCCTCCCCGCACCCAAGGCCCAATACACAGCTTCACCTCTGCACCGGCCTAGCCTGCTCCTCTAGTCACCCCTGCCCTCCCCCCACCCAAGGCCCAATACACAGCTTCACCTCTGCACCGGCCTAGCCTGCTCCTCTAGTTACCCCTGCCCTCCCCACACCCAAGGCCCAATACACAGCTTCACCTCTGCACCGGCCTAGCCTGCTCCTCTAGTTACCCCTGCCCTCCCCCCACCCAAGGCCCAATACACAGCTTTACCTCTGCACCAGCCTAGCCTGCTCCTCTAATTACCCCTGCCCTCCCCGCACCCAAGGCCCAATACACAGCTTCACCTCTGCACCGGCCTAGCCTGCTCCTCTAGTTACCCCCGCCCTCCCCACGCCCAAGACCCAATACACAGCTCCACCTCTGCACCGGCCTAGCCTGCTCCTCTAGTTACCCCTGCCCTCCCCGCACCCAAGGCCCAATACACAGCTTCACCTCTGTACCGGCCTAGCCTGCTCCTCTAGTTACCCCTGCCCTTCCCCGCACCCAAGGCCCAATACACAGCTCCACCTCTGCACCGGCCTAGCCTGCTCCTCTAGTTACCCCTGCCCTCCCCACACCCAAGGCCTAATACACAGCTTTACCTCTGCACCGGCCTAGCCTGCTCCTCTAGTTACCCCTGCCCTTCCCCGCACCCAAGGCCCAATACACAGCTTCACCTCTGCACCGGCCTAGCCTGCTCCTCTAGTTACCCCTGCCCTTCCCCGCACCCAAGGCCCAATACACAGCTCCACCTCTGCACCGGCCTAGCCTGCTCCTCTAGTTACCCCTGCCCTCCCCACACCCAAGGCCCAATACACAGCTTTACCTCTGCACCGGCCTAGCCTGCTCCTCTAGTTACCCCTGCCCTCCCCACACCCAAGGCCCAATACACAGCTTCACCTCTGCACCGGCCTAGCCTGCTCCTCTAGTTACCCCTGCCCTTCCCTGCACCCAAGGCCCAATACACAGCTTCACCTCTGCACCAGCCTAGCCTGCTCCTCTAGTTACCCCTGCCCTCCCCGCACCCAAGGCCCAATACACAGCTTCACCTCTGCACCAGCCTAGCCTGCTCCTCTAGTCACCCCTGCCCTCCCCGCACCCAAGGCCCAATACACAGCTTCACCTCTGCACCGGCCTAGCCTGCTCCTCTAGTTACCCCTGCCCTCCCCACGCCCAAGACCCAATACACAGCTCCACCTCTGCACCGGCCTAGCCTGCTCCTCTAGTTACCCCTGCCCTCCCCACACCCAAGGCCCAATACACAGCTTCACCTCTGCACCGGCCTAGCCTGCTCCTCTAGTTACCCCTGCCCTCCCCGCACCCAAGGCCCAATACACAGCTCCACCTCTGCATCACTCCCAGGTGCTCCATCACCCCCTGCCCCTCCCCGAGGAGCCCACACACAGCTTTACCTCTGCACCAGCCTAGCCTGCTTCTCTAGTTACCCCTGCCCTCCCCGCACCCAAGGCCCAATACACAGCTTCACCTCTGCACCAGCCTAGCCTGCTTCTCTAGTTACCCCTGCCCTCCCCACGCCCAAGACCCAATACACAGCTCCACCTCTGCACCGGCCTAGCCTGCTTCTCTAGTTACCCCTGCCCTCCCCGCACCCAAGACCCAATACACAGCTTTACCTCTGCACCACCCCTGCCTGCTCTTCCAGTTACCCCTGCCCTCCCCACACCCATGGCCCAATACACAGCTTTACCTCTGCACCAGCCTAGCCTGCTCCTCTAGTTACCCCTGCCCTCCCCGCACCCAAGGCCCAATACACAGCTTCACCTCTGCACCGGCCTAGCCTGCTCCTCTAGTTACCCCTGCCCTTCCCCGCACCCAAGGCCCAATACACAGCTCCACCTCTGC
Source organism: Lissotriton helveticus (assembly GCF_964261635.1). Taxonomy (NCBI): domain Eukaryota; kingdom Metazoa; phylum Chordata; class Amphibia; order Caudata; family Salamandridae; genus Lissotriton; species Lissotriton helveticus. The sequence goes on from NC_136067.1 coordinate 2,097,493,608, forward strand.
ACCGGCCTAGCCTGCTCCTCTAGTTACCCCTGCCCTCCCCACACCCAAGGCCTAATACACAGCTTTACCTCTGCACCGGCCTAGCCTGCTCCTCTAGTTACCCCTGCCCTTCCCCGCACCCAAGGCCCAATACACAGCTCCACCTCTGCACCGGCCTAGCCTGCTCCTCTAGTTACCCCTGCCCTCCCCACACCCAAGGCCCAATACACAGCTTCACCTCTGCACCAGCCTAGCCTGCTCCTCTAGTTACCCCTGCCCTTCCCACACCCAAGGCCCAATACACAGCTTCACCTCTGCACCAGCCTAGCCTGCTCCTCTAGTTACCCCTGCCCTCCCCGCACCCAAGGCCCAATACACAGCTCCACCTCTGCACCGGCCTAGCCTGCTCCTCTAGTTACCCTTGCCCTCCCCACACCCAAGGCCCAATACACAGCTTCACCTCTGCACCAGCCTAGCCTGCTCCTCTAGTTACCCCTGCCCTTCCCGCACCCAAGGCCCAATACACAGCTTCACCTCTGCACCAGCCTAGCCTGCTCCTCTAGTTACCCCTGCCCTCCCCGCACCCAAGGCCCAATACACAGCTCCACCTCTGCACCGGCCTAGCCTGCTCCTCTAGTTACCCCTGCCCTCCCCGCACCCAAGGCCCAATACACAGCTCCACCTCTGCACCAGCCTAGCCTGCTGCTCTAGTTACCCCTGCCCTCCCCACACCCAAGGCCCAATACACAGCTTCACCTCTGCACCAGCCTAGCCTGCTCCTCTAGTTACCCCTGCCCTTCCCACACCCAAGGCCCAATACACAGCTTCACCTCTGCACCGGCCTAGCCTGCTCCTCTAGTTACCCCTGCCCTCCCCGCACCCAAGGCCCAATACACAGCTTCACCTCTGCACCAGCCTAGCCTGCTCCTCTAGTTACCCCTGCCCTCCCCGCACCCAAGGCCCAATACACAGCTCCACCTCTGCACCGGCCTAGCCTGCTCCTCTAGTTACCCCTGCCCTCGCCGCACCCAAGGCCCAATACACAGCTTCACCTCTGCACCGGCCTAGCCTGCTCCTCTAGTCACCCCTGCCCTCCCCCCACCCAAGGCCCAATACAGAGCTTCACCTCTGCACCGGCCTAGCCTGCTCCTCTAGTTACCCCTGCCCTCCCCGCACCCAAGGCCCAATACACAGCTCCACCTCTGCACCGGCCTAGCCTGCTCCTCTAGTTACCCCCGCCCTCCCCACACCCAAGGCCCAATACACAGCTCCACCTCTGCACCGGCCTAGCCTGCTCCTCTAGTTACCCCTGGCCTCCCCGCACCCAAGGCCCAATACACAGATTCACCTCTGCACCGGCCTAGCCTGCTCCTCTAGTTACCCCTGCCCTCCCCGCACCCAAGGCCCAATACACAGCTTCACCTCTGCACCGGCCTAGCCTGCTCCTCTAGTTACCCCTGCCCTCCCCGCACCCAAGGCCCAATACACAGCTTCACCTCTGCACCGGCCTAGCCTGCTCCTCTAGTTACCCCTGCCCTTCCCACACCCAAGGCCCAATACACAGCTTCACCTCTGCACCAGCCTAGCCTGCTCCTCTAGTTAACCCTGCCCTCCCCGCACCCAAGGCCCAATACACAGCTCCACCTCTGCACCGGCCTAGCCTGCTCCTCTGGTTACCCCTGCCCTCCCCACACCCAAGGCCCAATACACAGCTTCACCTCTGCACCGGCCTAGCCTGCTCCTCTAGTTACCCCTGCCCTTCCCGCACCCAAGGCCAAATACACAGCTTCACCTCTGCACCGGCCTAGCCTGCTCCTCTGGTTACCCCTGCCCTCCCCGCACCCAAGGCCCAATACACAGCTCCACCTCTGCACCGGCCTAGCCTGCTCCTCTAGTTACCCCTGCCCTCCCCGCACCCAAGGCCCAATACACAGCTTCACCTCTGCACCGGCCTAGCCTGCTCCTCTAGTCACCCCTGCCCTCCCCCCACCCAAGGCCCAATACACAGCTTCACCTCTGCACCGGCCTAGCCTGCTCCTCTAGTTACCCCTGCCCTCCCCACACCCAAGGCCCAATACACAGCTTCACCTCTGCACCGGCCTAGCCTGCTCCTCTAGTTACCCCTGCCCTCCCCCCACCCAAGGCCCAATACACAGCTTTACCTCTGCACCAGCCTAGCCTGCTCCTCTAGTTACCCCTGCCCTCCCCGCACCCAAGGCCCAATACACAGCTTCACCTCTGCACCGGCCTAGCCTGCTCCTCTAGTTACCCCCGCCCTCCCCACGCCCAAGACCCAATACACAGCTCCACCTCTGCACCGGCCTAGCCTGCTCCTCTAGTTACCCCTGCCCTCCCCGCACCCAAGGCCCAATACACAGCTTCACCTCTGCACCGGCCTAGCCTGCTCCTCTAGTTACCCCTGCCCTTCCCCGCACCCAAGGCCCAATACACAGCTCCACCTCTGCACCGGCCTAGCCTGCTCCTCTAGTTACCCCTGCCCTCCCCACACCCAAGGCCTAATACACAGCTTTACCTCTGCACCGGCCTAGCCTGCTCCTCTAGTTACCCCTGCCCTTCCCCGCACCCAAGGCCCAATACACAGCTTCACCTCTGCACCGGCCTAGCCTGCTCCTCTAGTTACCCCTGCCCTTCCCCGCACCCAAGGCCCAATACACAGCTCCACCTCTGCACCGGCCTAGCCTGCTCCTCTAGTTACCCCTGCCCTCCCCACACCCAAGGCCCAATACACAGCTTTACCTCTGCACCGGCCTAGCCTGCTCCTCTAGTTACCCCTGCCCTCCCCACACCCAAGGCCCAATACACAGCTTCACCTCTGCACCGGCCTAGCCTGCTCCTCTAGTTACCCCTGCCCTTCCCTGCACCCAAGGCCCAATACACAGCTTCACCTCTGCACCAGCCTAGCCTGCTCCTCTAGTTACCCCTGCCCTCCCCGCACCCAAGGCCCAATACACAGCTTCACCTCTGCACCAGCCTAGCCTGCTCCTCTAGTCACCCCTGCCCTCCCCGCACCCAAGGCCCAATACACAGCTTCACCTCTGCACCGGCCTAGCCTGCTCCTCTAGTTACCCCTGCCCTCCCCACGCCCAAGACCCAATACACAGCTCCACCTCTGCACCGGCCTAGCCTGCTCCTCTAGTTACCCCTGCCCTCCCCACACCCAAGGCCCAATACACAGCTTCACCTCTGCACCGGCCTAGCCTGCTCCTCTAGTTACCCCTGCCCTCCCCGCACCCAAGGCCCAATACACAGCTACACCTCTGCATCACTCCCAGGTGCTCCATCACCCCCTGCCCCTCCCCGAGGAGCCCACACACAGCTTTACCTCTGCACCAGCCTAGCCTGCTTCTCTAGTTACCCCTGCCCTCCCCGCACCCAAGGCCCAATACACAGCTTCACCTCTGCACCAGCCTAGCCTGCTTCTCTAGTTACCCCTGCCCTCCCCACGCCCAAGACCCAATACACAGCTCCACCTCTGCACCGGCCTAGCCTGCTTCTCTAGTTACCCCTGCCCTCCCCGCACCCAAGACCCAATACACAGCTTTACCTCTGCACCACCCCTGCCTGCTCTTCCAGTTACCCCTGCCCTCCCCACACCCATGGCCCAATACACAGCTTTACCTCTGCACCAGCCTAGCCTGCTCCTCTAGTTACCCCTGCCCTCCCCGCACCCAAGGCCCAATACACAGCTCCACCTCTGCACCGGCCTAGCCTGCTTCTCTAGTTACCCCTGCCCTCCCCACACCCATGGCCCAATACACAGCTCCACCTCTGCATCACTCCCAGGTGCTCCATCACCCCCTGCCCCTCCCCGAGGAGCCCACACACAGCTTTACCTCTGCACCAGCCTAGCCTGCTTCTCTAGTTACCCCTGCCCTCCCCGCACCCAAGGCCCAATACACAGCTCCACCTCTGCACCGGCCTAGCCTGCTCCTCTAGTTACCCCTGCCCTCCCCCCACCCAAGGCCCAATACACAGCTCCACCTCTGCACCAGCCTAGCCTGCTGCTCTAGTTACCCCTGCCCTCCCCGCACCCAAGGCCCAATACACAGCTTCACCTCTGCACCGGCCTAGCCTGCTCCTCTAGTTACCCCTGCCCTTCCCGCACCCAAGGCCCAATACACAGCTCCACCTCTGCACCGGCCTAGCCTGCTCCTCTAGTTACCCCTGCCCTCCCCGCACCCAAGGCCCAATACACAGCTTCACCTCTGCACCGGCCTAGCCTGCTCCTCTAGTCACCCCTGCCCTCCCCCCACCCAAGGCCCAATACACAGCTCCACCTCTGCACCGGCCTAGCCTGCTCCTCTAGTTACCCCTGCCCTCCCCACACCCAAGGCCCAATACACAGCTCCACCTCTGCACCAGCCTAGCCTGCTGCTCTAGTTACCACTGCCCTCCCCGCACCCAAGGCCCAATACACAGCTTCACCTCGGCACCAGCCTAGCCTGCTCCTCTAGTTACCCCCGCCCTCCCCACACCCAAGGCCCAATACACAGCTCCACCTCTGCACCGGCCTAGTCTGCTCCTCTAGTTACCCCCGCCCTCCCCACACCCAAGGCCCAATACACAGCTTCACCTCTGCACCAGCCTAGCCTGCTCCTCTAGTTACCCCCGCCCTCCCCACACCCAAGGCCCAATACACAGCTTCACCTCTGCACCGGCCTAGCCTGCTCCTCTAGTTACCCCCGCCCTCCCCACGCCCAAGACCCAATACACAGCTCCACCTCTGCACCGGCCTAGCCTGCTCCTCTAGTTACCCCTGCCCTCCCCGCACCCAAGGCCCAATACACAGCTTCACCTCTGCACCGGCCTAGCCTGCTCCTCTGGTTACCCCTGCCCTCCCCACACCCAAGGCCCAATACACAGCTTCACCTCTGCACCGGCCTAGCCTGCTCCTCTAGTTACCCCTGCCCTCCCCGCGCCCAAGACCCAATACACAGCTCCACCTCTGCACCGGCCTAGCCTGCTCCTCTAGTTACCCCTGCCCTCCCCGCACCCAAGGCCCAATACACAGCTTCACCTCTGCACCGGCCTAGCCTGCTCCTCTAGTTACCCCTGCCCTCCCCGCACCCAAGGCCCAATACACAGCTTCACCTCTGCACCGGCCTAGCCTGCTCCTCTAGTTACCCCTGCCCTCCCCGCACCCAAGGCCCAATACACAGCTTCACCTCTGCACCGGCCTAGCCTGCTCCTCTAGTTACCCCTGCCCTCCCCGCACCCAAGGCCCAATACACAGCTCCACCTCTGCACCAGCCTAGCCTGCTGCTCTAGTTACCCCTGCCCTCCCCACACCCAAGGCCCAATACACAGCTTCACCTCTGCACCAGCCTAGCCTGCTCCTCTAGTTACCCCTGCCCTCCCCACACCCAAGGCCCAATACACAGCTTCACCTCTGCACCGGCCTAGCCTGCTCCTCTAGTCACCCCTGCCCTCCCCCCACCCAAGGCCCAATACACAGCTTCACCTCTGCACCGGCCTAGCCTGCTCCTCTAGTCACCCCTGCCCTCCCCCCACCCAAGGCCCAATACACAGCTCCACCTCTGCACCAGCCTAGCCTGCTCCTCTAGTTACCCCTGCCCTCCCCACACCCAAGGCCCAATACACAGCTCCACCTCTGCACCAGCCTAGCCTGCTCCTCTAGTTACCCCTGCCCTCCCCGCACCCAAGGCCCAATACACAGCTTCACCTCTGCACCGGCCTAGCCTGCTCCTCTAGTCACCCCTGCCCTCCCCACGCCCAAGACCCAATACACAGCTCCACCTCTGCACCAGCCTAGCCTGCTCCTCTAGTCACCCCCGCCCTCCCCACGCCCAAGGCCCAATACACAGCTCCACCTCTGCACCGGCCTAGCCTGCTCCTCTAGTTACCCCCGCCCTCCCCACACCCAAGGCCCAATACACAGCTTCACCTCTGCACCGGCCTAGCCTGCTCCTCTAGTTACCCCTGCCCTCCCCACACCCAAGGCCCAATACACAGCTCCACCTCTGCACCGGCCTAGCCTGCTCCTCTAGTTACCCCTGCCCTCCCCGCACCCAAGGCCCAATACACAGCTTCACCTCTGCACCGGCCTAGCCTGCTCCTCTAGTTACCCCCGCCCTCCCCACGCCCAAGGCCCAATACACAGCTCCACCTCTGCACCGGCCTAGCCTGCTCCTCTAGTTACCCCCGCCCTCCCCACGCCCAAGGCCCAATACACAGCTCCACCTCTGCACCGGCCTAGCCTGCTCCTCTAGTTACCCCCGCTCTCCCCACGCCCAAGGCCCAATACACAGCTCCACCTCTGCACCAGCCTAGCCTGCTCCTCTAGTTACCCCCGCCCTCCCCACGCCCAAGGCCCAATACACAGCTCCACCTCTGCACCGGCCTAGCCTGCTCCTCTAGTTACCCCTGCCCTCCCCGCACCCAAGGCCCAATACACAGCTTTACCTCTGCACCGGCCTAGCCTGCTCCTCTAGTCACCCCTGCCCTCCCCCCACCCAAGGCCCAATACACAGCTTCACCTCTGCACCGGCCTAGCCTGCTCCTCTAGTCACCCCTGCCCTCCCCCCACCCAAGGCCCAATACACAGCTTCACCTCTGCACCGGCCTAGCCTGCTCCTCTAGTTACCCCTGCCCTCCCCCCACCCAAGGCCCAATACACAGCTTCACCTCTGCACCAGCCTAGCCTGCTCCTCTAGTTACCCCTGCCCTCCCCCCACCCAAGGCCCAATACACAGCTCCACCTCTGCACCAGCCTAGCCTGCTCCTCTAGTCACCCCTGCCCTCCCCCCACCCAAGGCCCAATACACAGCTCCACCTCTGCACCAGCCTAGCCTGCTCCTCTAGTCACCCCTGCCCTCCCCCCACCCAAGGCCCAATACACAGCTCCACCTCTGCACCGGCCTAGCCTGCTCCTCTAGTTACCCCTGCCCTCCCCACGCCCAAGACCCAATACACAGCTCCACCTCTGCACCGGCCTAGCCTGCTCCTCTAGTCACCCCTGCCCTCCCCACACCCAAGGCCCAATACACAGCTTCACCTCTGCACCGGCCTAGCCTGCTCCTCTAGTTACCCCTGCCCTTCCCACACCCAAGACCCAATACACAGCTCCACCTCTGCACCGGCCTAGCCTGCTCCTCTAGTTACCCCTGCCCTCCCCACACCCAAGGCCCAATACACAGCTCCACCTCTGCACCGGCCTAGCCTGCTCCTCTAGTTACCCCTGCCCTCCCCGCACCCAAGGCCCAATACACAGCTTCACCTCTGCACCGGCCTAGCCTGCTCCTCTAGTTACCCCCGCCCTCCCCACGCCCAAGGCCCAATACACAGCTTCACCTCTGCACCGGCCTAGCCTGCTCCTCTAGTTACCCCTGCCCTCCCCGCACCCAAGGCCCAATACACAGCTCCACCTCTGCACCGGCCTAGCCTGCTCCTCTAGTTACCCCTGCCCTCCCCGCACCCAAGGCCCAATACACAGCTTCACCTCTGCACCGGCCTAGCCTGCTCCTCTAGTTACCCCTGCCCTCCCCAAGGCCCAATACACAGCTCCACCTCTGCACCAGCCTAGCCTGCTCCTCTAGTTACCCCTGCCCTCCCCGCACCCAAGGCCCAATACACAGCTCCACCTCTGCACCGGCCTAGCCTGCTCCTCTAGTTACCCCTGCCCTCCCCCCACCCAAGGCCCAATACACAGCTCCACCTCTGCACCAGCCTAGCCTGCTCCTCTAGTTACCCCTGCCCTCCCCGCACCCAAGGCCCAATACACAGCTCCACCTCTGCACCGGCCTAGCCTGCTCCTCTAGTTACCCCTGCCCTCCCCGCACCCAAGGCCCAATACACAGCTCCACCTCTGCACCGGCCTAGCCTGCTCCTCTAGTTACCCCTGCCCTTCCCGCACCCAAGGCCCAATACACAGCTCCACCTCTGCACCGGCCTAGCCTGCTCCTCTAGTTACCCCTGCCCTCCCCACGCCCAAGGCCCAATACACAGCTCCACCTCTGCACCGGCCTAGCCTGCTCTTCCAATTACCCCTGCCCTCCCCGCACCCAAGGCCCAATACACAGCTTCACCTCTGCACCGGCCTAGCCTGCTCCTCTAGTTACCCCTGCCCTCCCCGCACCCAAGGCCCAATACACAGCTTCACCTCTGCACCGGCCTAGCCTGCTCCTCTAGTTACCCCTGCCCTCCCCCCACCCAAGGCCCAATACACAGCTTTACCTCTGCACCAGCCTAGCCTGCTCCTCTAGTTACCCCTGCCCTCCCCGCACCCAAGGCCCAATACACAGCTTCACCTCTGCACCGGCCTAGCCTGCTCCTCTAGTTACCCCCGCCCTCCCCACGCCCAAGACCCAATACACAGCTCCACCTCTGCACCGGCCTAGCCTGCTCCTCTAGTTACCCCTGCCCTCCCCGCACCCAAGGCCCAATACACAGCTTCACCTCTGCACCGGCCTAGCCTGCTCCTCTAGTTACCCCTGCCCTTCCCCGCACCCAAGGCCCAATACACAGCTCCACCTCTGCACCGGCCTAGCCTGCTCCTCTAGTTACCCCTGCCCTCCCCACACCCAAGGCCTAATACACAGCTTTACCTCTGCACCGGCCTAGCCTGCTCCTCTAGTTACCCCTGCCCTTCCCCGCACCCAAGGCCCAATACACAGCTCCACCTCTGCACCGGCCTAGCCTGCTCCTCTAGTTACCCCTGCCCTCCCCACACCCAAGGCCCAATACACAGCTTCACCTCTGCACCAGCCTAGCCTGCTCCTCTAGTTACCCCTGCCCTTCCCACACCCAAGGCCCAATACACAGCTTCACCTCTGCACCAGCCTAGCCTGCTCCTCTAGTTACCCCTGCCCTCCCCGCACCCAAGGCCCAATACACAGCTCCACCTCTGCACCGGCCTAGCCTGCTCCTCTAGTTACCCTTGCCCTCCCCACACCCAAGGCCCAATACACAGCTTCACCTCTGCACCAGCCTAGCCTGCTCCTCTAGTTACCCCTGCCCTTCCCGCACCCAAGGCCCAATACACAGCTTCACCTCTGCACCAGCCTAGCCTGCTCCTCTAGTTACCCCTGCCCTCCCCGCACCCAAGGCCCAATACACAGCTCCACCTCTGCACCGGCCTAGCCTGCTCCTCTAGTTACCCCTGCCCTCCCCGCACCCAAGGCCCAATACACAGCTCCACCTCTGCACCAGCCTAGCCTGCTGCTCTAGTTACCCCTGCCCTCCCCACACCCAAGGCCCAATACACAGCTTCACCTCTGCACCAGCCTAGCCTGCTCCTCTAGTTACCCCTGCCCTTCCCACACCCAAGGCCCAATACACAGCTTCACCTCTGCACCGGCCTAGCCTGCTCCTCTAGTTACCCCTGCCCTCCCCGCACCCAAGGCCCAATACACAGCTTCACCTCTGCACCAGCCTAGCCTGCTCCTCTAGTTACCCCTGCCCTCCCCGCACCCAAGGCCCAATACACAGCTCCACCTCTGCACCGGCCTAGCCTGCTCCTCTAGTTACCCCTGCCCTCGCCGCACCCAAGGCCCAATACACAGCTTCACCTCTGCACCGGCCTAGCCTGCTCCTCTAGTCACCCCTGCCCTCCCCCCACCCAAGGCCCAATACACAGCTTCACCTCTGCACCGGCCTAGCCTGCTCCTCTAGTTACCCCTGCCCTCCCCGCACCCAAGGCCCAATACACAGCTCCACCTCTGCACCGGCCTAGCCTGCTCCTCTAGTTACCCCCGCCCTCCCCACACCCAAGGCCCAATACACAGCTCCACCTCTGCACCGGCCTAGCCTGCTCCTCTAGTTACCCCTGGCCTCCCCGCACCCAAGGCCCAATACACAGATTCACCTCTGCACCGGCCTAGCCTGCTCCTCTAGTTACCCCTGCCCTCCCCGCACCCAAGGCCCAATACACAGCTTCACCTCTGCACCGGCCTAGCCTGCTCCTCTAGTTACCCCTGCCCTCCCCGCACCCAAGGCCCAATACACAGCTTCACCTCTGCACCGGCCTAGCCTGCTCCTCTAGTTACCCCTGCCCTTCCCACACCCAAGGCCCAATACACAGCTTCACCTCTGCACCAGCCTAGCCTGCTCCTCTAGTTAACCCTGCCCTCCCCGCACCCAAGGCCCAATACACAGCTCCACCTCTGCACCGGCCTAGCCTGCTCCTCTGGTTACCCCTGCCCTCCCCACACCCAAGGCCCAATACACAGCTTCACCTCTGCACCGGCCTAGCCTGCTCCTCTAGTTACCCCTGCCCTTCCCGCACCCAAGGCCAAATACACAGCTTCACCTCTGCACCGGCCTAGCCTGCTCCTCTGGTTACCCCTGCCCTCCCCGCACCCAAGGCCCAATACACAGCTCCACCTCTGCACCGGCCTAGCCTGCTCCTCTAGTTACCCCTGCCCTCCCCGCACCCAAGGCCCAATACACAGCTTCACCTCTGCACCGGCCTAGCCTGCTCCTCTAGTCACCCCTGCCCTCCCCCCACCCAAGGCCCAATACACAGCTTCACCTCTGCACCGGCCTAGCCTGCTCCTCTAGTTACCCCTGCCCTCCCCACACCCAAGGCCCAATACACAGCTTCACCTCTGCACCGGCCTAGCCTGCTCCTCTAGTTACCCCTGCCCTCCCCCCACCCAAGGCCCAATACACAGCTTTACCTCTGCACCAGCCTAGCCTGCTCCTCTAGTTACCCCTGCCCTCCCCGCACCCAAGGCCCAATACACAGCTTCACCTCTGCACCGGCCTAGCCTGCTCCTCTAGTTACCCCCGCCCTCCCCACGCCCAAGACCCAATACACAGCTCCACCTCTGCACCGGCCTAGCCTGCTCCTCTAGTTACCCCTGCCCTCCCCGCACCCAAGGCCCAATACACAGCTTCACCTCTGCACCGGCCTAGCCTGCTCCTCTAGTTACCCCTGCCCTTCCCCGCACCCAAGGCCCAATACACAGCTCCACCTCTGCACCGGCCTAGCCTGCTCCTCTAGTTACCCCTGCCCTCCCCACACCCAAGGCCTAATACACAGCTTTACCTCTGCACCGGCCTAGCCTGCTCCTCTAGTTACCCCTGCCCTTCCCCGCACCCAAGGCCCAATACACAGCTCCACCTCTGCACCGGCCTAGCCTGCTCCTCTAGTTACCCCTGCCCTCCCCACACCCAAGGCCCAATACACAGCTTTACCTCTGCACCGGCCTAGCCTGCTCCTCTAGTTACCCCTGCCCTCCCCACACCCAAGGCCCAATACACAGCTTCACCTCTGCACCGGCCTAGCCTGCTCCTCTAGTTACCCCTGCCCTTCCCTGCACCCAAGGCCCAATACACAGCTTCACCTCTGCACCAGCCTAGCCTGCTCCTCTAGTTACCCCTGCCCTCCCCGCACCCAAGGCCCAATACACAGCTTCACCTCTGCACCAGCCTAGCCTGCTCCTCTAGTCACCCCTGCCCTCCCCGCACCCAAGGCCCAATACACAGCTTCACCTCTGCACCGGCCTAGCCTGCTCCTCTAGTTACCCCTGCCCTCCCCACGCCCAAGACCCAATACACAGCTCCACCTCTGCACCGGCCTAGCCTGCTCCTCTAGTTACCCCTGCCCTCCCCACACCCAAGGCCCAATACACAGCTTCACCTCTGCACCGGCCTAGCCTGCTCCTCTAGTTACCCCTGCCCTCCCCGCACCCAAGGCCCAATACACAGCTCCACCTCTGCATCACTCCCAGGTGCTCCATCACCCCCTGCCCCTCCCCGAGGAGCCCACACACAGCTTTACCTCTGCACCAGCCTAGCCTGCTTCTCTAGTTACCCCTGCCCTCCCCGCACCCAAGGCCCAATACACAGCTTCACCTCTGCACCAGCCTAGCCTGCTTCTCTAGTTACCCCTGCCCTCCCCACGCCCAAGACCCAATACACAGCTCCACCTCTGCACCGGCCTAGCCTGCTTCTCTAGTTACCCCTGCCCTCCCCGCACCCAAGACCCAATACACAGCTTTACCTCTGCACCACCCCTGCCTGCTCTTCCAGTTACCCCTGCCCTCCCCACACCCATGGCCCAATACACAGCTTTACCTCTGCACCAGCCTAGCCTGCTCCTCTAGTTACCCCTGCCCTCCCCGCACCCAAGGCCCAATACACAGCTCCACCTCTGCACCGGCCTAGCCTGCTTCTCTAGTTACCCCTGCCCTCCCCACACCCATGGCCCAATACACAGCTCCACCTCTGCATCACTCCCAGGTGCTCCATCACCCCCTGCCCCTCCCCGAGGAGCCCACACACAGCTTTACCTCTGCACCAGCCTAGCCTGCTTCTCTAGTTACCCCTGCCCTCCCAGCACCCAAGGCCCAATACACAGCTCCACCTCTGCACCGGCCTAGCCTGCTCCTCTAGTTACCCCTGCCCTCCCCCCACCCAAGGCCCAATACACAGCTCCACCTCTGCACCAGCCTAGCCTGCTGCTCTAGTTACCCCTGCCCTCCCCGCACCCAAGGCCCAATACACAGCTTCACCTCTGCACCGGCCTAGCCTGCTCCTCTAGTTACCCCTGCCCTTCCCGCACCCAAGGCCCAATACACAGCTCCACCTCTGCACCGGCCTAGCCTGCTCCTCTAGTTACCCCTGCCCTCCCCGCACCCAAGGCCCAATACACAGCTTCACCTCTGCACCGGCCTAGCCTGCTCCTCTAGTCACCCCTGCCCTCCCCCCACCCAAGGCCCAATACACAGCTCCACCTCTGCACCGGCCTAGCCTGCTCCTCTAGTTACCCCTGCCCTCCCCACACCCAAGGCCCAATACACAGCTCCACCTCTGCACCAGCCTAGCCTGCTGCTCTAGTTACCACTGCCCTCCCCGCACCCAAGGCCCAATACACAGCTTCACCTCTGCACCAGCCTAGCCTGCTCCTCTAGTTACCCCCGCCCTCCCCACACCCAAGGCCCAATACACAGCTCCACCTCTGCACCGGCCTAGTCTGCTCCTCTAGTTACCCCCGCCCTCCCCACACCCAAGGCCCAATACACAGCTTCACCTCTGCACCAGCCTAGCCTGCTCCTCTAGTTACCCCCGCCCTCCCCACACCCAAGGCCCAATACACAGCTTCACCTCTGCACCGGCCTAGCCTGCTCCTCTAGTTACCCCCGCCCTCCCCACGCCCAAGACCCAATACACAGCTCCACCTCTGCACCGGCCTAGCCTGCTCCTCTAGTTACCCCTGCCCTCCCCGCACCCAAGGCCCAATACACAGCTTCACCTCTGCACCGGCCTAGCCTGCTCCTCTGGTTACCCCTGCCCTCCCCACACCCAAGGCCCAATACACAGCTTCACCTCTGCACCGGCCTAGCCTGCTCCTCTAGTTACCCCTGCCCTCCCCGCGCCCAAGACCCAATACACAGCTCCACCTCTGCACCGGCCTAGCCTGCTCCTCTAGTTACCCCTGCCCTCCCCGCACCCAAGGCCCAATACACAGCTTCACCTCTGCACCGGCCTAGCCTGCTCCTCTAGTTACCCCTGCCCTCCCCGCACCCAAGGCCCAATACACAGCTTCACCTCTGCACCGGCCTAGCCTGCTCCTCTAGTTACCCCTGCCCTCCCCGCACCCAAGGCCCAATACACAGCTTCACCTCTGCACCGGCCTAGCCTGCTCCTCTAGTTACCCCTGCCCTCCCCGCACCCAAGGCCCAATACACAGCTTCACCTCTGCACCGGCCTAGCCTGCTCCTCTAGTTACCCCTGCCCTCCCCGCACCCAAGGCCCAATACACAGCTCCACCTCTGCACCAGCCTAGCCTGCTGCTCTAGTTACCCCTGCCCTCCCCACACCCAAGGCCCAATACACAGCTTCACCTCTGCACCAGCCTAGCCTGCTCCTCTAGTTACCCCTGCCCTCCCCACACCCAAGGCCCAATACACAGCTTCACCTCTGCACCGGCCTAGCCTGCTCCTCTAGTCACCCCTGCCCTCCCCCCACCCAAGGCCCAATACACAGCTTCACCTCTGCACCGGCCTAGCCTGCTCCTCTAGTCACCCCTGCCCTCCCCCCACCCAAGGCCCAATACACAGCTCCACCTCTGCACCGGCCTAGCCTGCTCCTCTAGTTACCCCTGCCCTCCCCACACCCAAGGCCCAATACACAGCTCCACCTCTGCACCGGCCTAGCCTGCTCCTCTAGTTACCCCTGCCCTCCCCGCGCCCAAGGCCCAATACACAGCTTCACCTCTGCACCGGCCTAGCCTGCTCCTCTAGTCACCCCCGCCCTCCCCACGCCCAAGGCCCAATACACAGCTCCACCTCTGCACCGGCCTAGCCTGCTCCTCTAGTTACCCCCGCCCTCCCCGCACCCAAGGCCCAATACACAGCTTCACCTCTGCACCGGCCTAGCCTGCTCCTCTAGTTACCCCTGCCCTCCCCGCGCCCAAGGCCCAATACACAGCTCCACCTCTGCACCGGCCTAGCCTGCTCCTCTAGTTACCCCTGCCCTCCCCGCGCCCAAGGCCCAATACACAGCTTCACCTCTGCACCGGCCTAGCCTGCTCCTCTAGTTACCCCCGCCCTCCCCACGCCCAAGGCCCAATACAAAGCTCCACCTCTGCACCGGCCTAGCCTGCTCCTCTAGTTACCCCCGCCCTCCCCACGCCCAAGGCCCAATACACAGCTCCACCTCTGCACCGGCCTAGCCTGCTCCTCTAGTTACCCCCGCTCTCCCCACGCCCAAGGCCCAATACACAGCTCCACCTCTGCACCGGCCTAGCCTGCTCCTCTAGTTACCCCCGCCCTCCCCGCGCCCAAGGCCCAATACACAGCTCCACCTCTGCACCGGCCTAGCCTGCTCCTCTAGTTACCCCTGCCCTCCCCGCACCCAAGGCCCAATACACAGCTTTACCTCTGCACCGGCCTAGCCTGCTCCTCTAGTCACCCCTGCCCTCCCCCCACCCAAGGCCCAATACACAGCTTCACCTCTGCACCGGCCTAGCCTGCTCCTCTAGTCACCCCTGCCCTCCCCCCACCCAAGGCCCAATACACAGCTTCACCTCTGCACCAGCCTAGCCTGCTCCTCTAGTCACCCCTGCCCTCCCCCCACCCAAGGCCCAATACACAGCTCCACCTCTGCACCAGCCTAGCCTGCTCCTCTAGTCACCCCTGCCCTCCCCCCACCCAAGGCCCAATACACAGCTCCACCTCTGCACCAGCCTAGCCTGCTCCTCTAGTCACCCCTGCCCTCCCCCCGCCCAAGGCCCAATACACAGCTCCACCTCTGCACCGGCCTAGCCTGCTCCTCTAGTTACCCCTGCCCTCCCCACGCCCAAGACCCAATACACAGCTCCACCTCTGCACCGGCCTAGCCTGCTCCTCTAGTCACCCCTGCCCTCCCCACACCCAAGGCCCAATACACAGCTTCACCTCTGCACCGGCCTAGCCTGCTCCTCTAGTTACCCCTGCCCTTCCCACACCCAAGACCCAATACACAGCTCCACCTCTGCACCGGCCTAGCCTGCTCCTCTAGTTACCCCTGCCCTCCCCACACCCAAGGCCCAATACACAGCTCCACCTCTGCACCGGCCTAGCCTGCTCCTCTAGTTACCCCTGCCCTCCCCGCACCCAAGGCCCAATACACAGCTTCACCTCTGCACCGGCCTAGCCTGCTCCTCTAGTTACCCCCGCCCTCCCCACGCCCAAGGCCCAATACACAGCTTCACCTCTGCACCGGCCTAGCCTGCTCCTCTAGTTACCCCTGCCCTCCCCGCACCCAAGGCCCAATACACAGCTCCACCTCTGCACCGGCCTAGCCTGCTCCTCTAGTTACCCCTGCCCTCCCCGCACCCAAGGCCCAATACACAGCTTCACCTCTGCACCGGCCTAGCCTGCTCCTCTAGTTACCCCTGCCCTCCCCAAGGCCCAATACACAGCTCCACCTCTGCACCAGCCTAGCCTGCTCCTCTAGTTACCCCTGCCCTCCCCGCACCCAAGGCCCAATACACAGCTCCACCTCTGCACCGGCCTAGCCTGCTCCTCTAGTTACCCCTGCCCTCCCCCCACCCAAGGCCCAATACACAGCTCCACCTCTGCACCAGCCTAGCCTGCTCCTCTAGTTACCCCTGCCCTCCCCGCACCCAAGGCCCAATACACAGCTCCACCTCTGCACCGGCCTAGCCTGCTCCTCTAGTTACCCCTGCCCTCCCCGCACCCAAGGCCCAATACACAGCTCCACCTCTGCACCGGCCTAGCCTGCTCCTCTAGTTACCCCTGCCCTTCCCGCACCAAAGGCCCAATACACAGCTCCACCTCTGCACCGGCCTAGCCTGCTCCTCTAGTTACCCCTGCCCTCCCCATGCCCAAGGCCCAATACACAGCTCCACCTCTGCACCGGCCTAGCCTGCTCTTCCAATTACCCCTGCCCTCCCCGCACCCAAGGCCCAATACACAGCTTCACCTCTGCACCGGCCTAGCCTGCTCCTCTAGTTACCCCTGCCCTCCCCGCACCCAAGGCCCAATACACAGCTTCACCTCTGCACCGGCCTAGCCTGCTCCTCTAGTTACCCCTGCCCTCCCCGCACCCAAGGCCCAATACACAGCTTCACCTCTGCACCGGCCTAGCCTGCTCCTCTAGTTACCCCTGCCCTCCCCGCACCCAAGGCCCAATACACAGCTCCACCTCTGCACCAGCCTAGCCTGCTGCTCTAGTTACCCCTGCCCTCCCCACACCCAAGGCCCAATACACAGCTTCACCTCTGCACCAGCCTAGCCTGCTCCTCTAGTTACCCCTGCCCTCCCCACACCCAAGGCCCAATACACAGCTCCACCACTGCACCGGCCTAGCCTGCTCCTCTAGTTACCCCTGCCCTCCCCACACCCAAGGCCCAATACACAGCTCCACCTCTGCACCGGCCTAGCCTGCTCCTCTAGTTACCCCCGCTCTCCCCACGCCCAAGGCCCAATACACAGCTCCACCTCTGCACCAGCCTAGCCTGCTCCTCTAGTTACCCCCGCCCTCCCCTCGCCCAAGGCCCAATGCACAGCTCCACCTCTGCACCGGCCTAGCCTGCTCCTCTAGTTACCCCCGCCCTCCCCGCACCCAAGGCCCAATACACAGCTTTACCTCTGCACCGGCCTAGCCTGCTCCTCTAGTCACCCCTGCCCTCCCCCCACCCAAGGCCCAATACACAGCTTCACCTCTGCACCGGCCTAGCCTGCTCCTCTAGTCACCCCTGCCCTCCCCCCACCCAAGGCCCAATACACAGCTTCACCTCTGCACCGGCCTAGCCTGCTCCTCTAGTTACCCCTGCCCTCCCCCCACCCAAGGCCCAATACACAGCTTCACCTCTGCACCAGCCTAGCCTGCTCCTCTAGTCACCCCTGCCCTCCCCGCACCCAAGGCCCAATACACAGCTCCACCTCTGCACCGGCCTAGCCTGCTCCTCTAGTTACCCCTGCCCTCCCCGCACCCAAGGCCCAATACACAGCTTCACCTCTGCACCGGCCTAGCCTGCTCCTCTAGTTACCCCTGCCCTCCCCAAGGCCCAATACACAGCTCCACCTCTGCACCAGCCTAGCCTGCTCCTCTAGTTACCCCTGCCCTCCCCGCACCCAAGGCCCAATACACAGCTCCACCTCTGCACCGGCCTAGCCTGCTCCTCTAGTTACCCCTGCCCTCCCCCTACCCAAGGCCCAATACACAGCTCCACCTCTGCACCAGCCTAGCCTGCTCCTCTAGTTACCCCTGCCCTCCCCCCACCCAAGGCCCAATACACAGCTCCACCTCTGCACCGGCCTAGCCTGCTCCTCTAGTTACCCCTGCCCTCCCCGCACCCAAGGCCCAATACACAGCTCCACCTCTGCACCGGCCTAGCCTGCTCCTCTAGTTACCCCTGCCCTTCCCGCACCCAAGGCCCAATACACAGCTCCACCTCTGCACCGGCCTAGCCTGCTCCTCTAGTTACCCCTGCCCTCCCCACGCCCAAGGCCCAATACACAGCTCCACCTCTGCACCGGCCTAGCCTGCTCCTCTAGTTACCCCTGCCCTCCCCACACCCAAGGCCCAATACACAGCTTCACCTCTGCACCGGCCTAGCCTGCTCCTCTAGTTACCCCTGCCCTCCCCACACCCAAGGCCCAATACACAGCTTCACCTCTGCACCACCCCTGCCTGCTCCTCTAGTTACCCCTGCCCTCCCCGCACCCAAGGCCCAATACACAGCTTCACCTCTGCACCGGCCTAGCCTGCTCCTCTAGTCACCCCTGCCCTCCCCGCACCCAAGGCCCAATACACAGCTTCACCTCTGCACCGGCCTAGCCTGCTCCTCTAGTTACCCCTGCCCTCCCCACACCCAAGGCCCAATACACAGCTCCACCTCTGCACCGGCCTAGCCTGCTCCTCTAGTTACCCCTGCCCTCCCCACACCCAAGGCCCAATACACAGCTTCACCTCTGCACCGGCCTAGCCTGCTCCTCTAGTTACCCCTGCCCTCCCCCTACCCAAGGCCCAATACACAGCTCCACCTCTGCACCAGCCTAGCCTGCTCCTCTAGTTACCCCTGCCCTCCCCACACCCAAGGCCCAATACACAGCTCCACCTCTGCACCGGCCTAGCCTGCTCCTCTAGTTACCCCTGCCCTTCCCGCACCCAAGGCCCAATACACAGCTTCACCTCTGCACCGGCCTAGCCTGCTCCTCTAGTTACCCCTGCCCTCCCCACGCCCAAGGCCCAATACACAGCTCCACCTCTGCACCGGCCTAGCCTGCTCCTCTAGTTACCCCTGCCCTCCCCACACCAAAGGCCCAATACACAGCTTCACCTCTGCACCGGCCTAGCCTGCTCCTCTAGTTACCCCTGCCCTCCCCACACCCAAGGCCCAATACACAGCTCCACCTCTGCACCAGCCTAGCCTGCTCCTCTAGTTACCCCTGCCCTCCCCACACCCATGGCCCAATACACAGCTCCACCTCTGCACCGGCCTAGCCTGCTCCTCTAGTTACCCCTGCCCTCCCCGCACCCAAGGCCCAATACACAGCTTCACCTCTGCACCGGCCTAGCCTGCTCCTCTAGTTACCCCTGCCCTCCCCGCACCCAAGACCCAATACACAGCTTCACCTCTGCACCAGCCCTGCCTGCTCTTCCAATTACCCCTGCCCTCCCCGCACCCAAGGCCCAATACACAGCTCCACCTCTGCACCGGCCTAGCCTGCTCCTCTAGTTACCCCTGCCCTCCCCGCACCCAAGACCCAATACACAGCTCCACCTCTGCACCGGCCTAGCCTGCTCCTCTAGTTACCCCCGCCCTCCCCACACCCAAGGCCCAATACACAGCTCCACCTCTGCACCGGCCTAGCCTGCTCCTCTAGTTACCCCTGCCCTCCCCCTACCCAAGGCCCAATACACAGCTCCACCTCTGCACCAGCCTAGCCTGCTCCTCTAGTTACCCCTGCCCTCGCCGCACCCAAGACCCAATACACAGCTCCACCTCTGCACCGGCCTAGCCTGCTCCTCTAGTTACCCCTGCCCTCGCCGCACCCAAGACCCAATACACAGCTCCACCTCTGCACCACCCCTGCCTGCTCTTCCAATTACCCCTGCCCTCCCCGCACCCAAGGGCCAATACACAGCTCCACCTCTGCACCGGCCTAGCCTGCTCTTCCAATTACCCCTGCCCTCCCCGCACCCAAGGCCCAATACACAGCTCCACCTCTGCACCGGCCTAGCCTGCTCTTCCAATTACCCCTGCCCTCCCCGCACCCAAGGCCCAATACACAGCTCCACCTCTGCACCAGCCTAGCCTGCTCCTCTAGTTACCCCCTGCCCTCCCCACACCCAAGGCCCAATATACAGCTCCACCTCTGCACCGGCCTAGCCTGCTCCTCTAGTTACCCCTGCCCTCCCCACACCCAAGGCCCAATACACAGCTTCACCTCTGCACCGGCCTAGCCTGCTCCTCTAGTTACCCCTGCCCTCCCCACACCCAAGGCCCAATACACAGCTCCACCTCTGCACCGGCCTAGCCTGCTCCTCTAGTTACCCCTGCCCTCCCCCCACCCAAGGCCCAATACACAGCTCCACCTCTGCACCGGCCTAGCCTGCTCCTCTAGTTACCCCCTGCCCTCCCCACACCCAAGGCCCAATACACAGCTCCACCTCTGCACCAGCCTAGCCTGCTCCTCTAGTTACCCCCTGCCCTCCCCACACCCAAGGCCCAATACACAGCTCCACCTCTGCACCGGCCTAGCCTGCTCCTCTAGTTACCCCTGCCCTCCCCACACCCAAGGCCCAATACACAGCTTCACCTCTGCACCGGCCTAGCCTGCTCCTCTAGTCACCCCTGCCCTCCCCCCACCCAAGGCCCAATACACAGCTTCACCTCTGCACCGGCCTAGCCTGCTCCTCTAGTTACCCCTGCCCTCCCCACACCCAAGGCCCAATACACAGCTTCACCTCTGCACCAGCCTAGCCTGCTCCTCTAGTTACCCCTGCCCTCCCCACACCCAAGGCCCAATACACAGCTCCACCTCTGCACCAGCCTAGCCTGCTCCTCTAGTTACCCCTGCCCTCCCCATGCCCAAGGCCCAATACACAGCTCCACCTCTGCACCTGCCTAGCCTGCTCCTCTAGTTACCCCTGCCCTCCCCACACCCAAGGCCCAATACACAGCTTTACCTCTGCACCGGCCTAGCCTGCTCCTCTAGTTACCCCTGCCCTCCCCCCACCCAAGGCCCAATACACAGCTCCACCTCTGCACCGGCCTAGCCTGCTCCTCTAGTTACCCCCTGCCCTCCCCACACCCAAGGCCCAATACACAGCTTCACCTCTGCACCGGCCTAGCCTGCTCCTCTAGTTACCCCTGCCCTCCCCACACCCAAGGCCCAATACACAGCTCCACCTCTGCACCGGCCTAGCCTGCTCCTCTAGTTACCCCCTGCCCTCCCCACACCCAAGGCCCAATACACAGCTCCACCTCTGCACCGGCCTAGCCTGCTCCTCTAGTTACCCCTGCCCTCCCCACACCCAAGGCCCAATACACAGCTTCACCTCTGCACCGGCCTAGCCTGCTCCTCTAGTCACCCCTGCCCTCCCCCCACCCAAGGCCCAATACACAGCTCCACCTCTGCACCGGCCTAGCCTGCTCCTCTAGTTACCCCTGCCCTCCCCACACCCAAGGCCCAATACACAGCTCCACCTCTGCACCGGCCTAGCCTGCTCCTCTAGTTACCCCTGCCCTCCCCGCACCCAAGGCCCAATACACAGCTCCACCTCTGCACCGGCCTAGCCTGCTCCTCTAGTTACCCCTGCCCTCCCCGCACCCAAGGCCCAATACACAGCTTTACCTCTGCACCGGCCTAGCCTGCTCCTCTAGTTACCCCCTGCCCTCCCCACACCCAAGGCCCAATACACAGCTTCACCTCTGCACCGGCCTAACCTGCTCCTCTAGTTACCCCTGCCCTCCCCACACCCAAGGCCCAATACACAGCTTCACCTCTGCACCGGCCTAGCCTGCTCCTCTAGTTACCCCTGCCCTCCCCCCACCCAAGGCCCAATACACAGCTCCACCTCTGCACCAGCCTAGCCTGCTCCTCTAGTTACCCCTGCCCTCCCCACACCCAAGGCCCAATACACAGCTCCACCTCTGCACCGGCCTAGCCTGCTCCTCTAGTTACCCCTGCCCTCCCCACACCCAAGGCCCAATACACAGCTTCACCTCTGCACCGGCCTAGCCTGCTCCTCTAGTTACCCCTGCCCTCCCCACACCCAAGGCCCAATACACAGCTCCACCTCTGCACCAGCCTAGCCTGCTCCTCTAGTTACCCCTGCCCTCCCCACATCCAAGGCCCAATACACAGCTCCACCTCTGCACCGGCCTAGCCTGCTCCTCTAGTTACCCCTGCCCTCCCCGCACCCAAGGCCCAATACACAGCTCCACCTCTGCACCGGCCTAGCCTGCTCCTCTAGTTACCCCTGCCCTCCCCGCACCCAAGGCCCAATACACAGCTTTACCTCTGCACCGGCCTAACCTGCTCCTCTAGTTACCCCCTGCCCCCCCCCACGCCCAAGGCCCAATACACAGCTTCACCTCTGCACCGGCCTAGCCTGCTCCTCTAGTTACCCCCTGCCCCCCCCCACGCCCAAGGCCCAATACACAGCTTCACCTCTGCACCGGCCTAGCCTGCTCCTCTAGTTACCCCTGCCCTCCCCCTACCCAAGGCCCAATACACAGCTCCACCTCTGCACCAGCCTAGCCTGCTCCTCTAGTTACCCCTGCCCTCGCCGCACCCAAGACCCAATACACAGCTCCACCTCTGCACCGGCCTAGCCTGCTCCTCTAGTTACCCCTGCCCTCGCCGCACCCAAGACCCAATACACAGCTCCACCTCTGCACCACCCCTGCCTGCTCTTCCAATTACCCCTGCCCTCCCCGCACCCAAGGGCCAATACACAGCTCCACCTCTGCACCGGCCTAGCCTGCTCTTCCAATTACCCCTGCCCTCCCCGCACCCAAGGCCCAATACACAGCTCCACCTCTGCACCGGCCTAGCCTGCTCTTCCAATTACCCCTGCCCTCCCCGCACCCAAGGCCCAATACACAGCTCCACCTCTGCACCAGCCTAGCCTGCTCCTCTAGTTACCCCCTGCCCTCCCCACACCCAAGGCCCAATATACAGCTCCACCTCTGCACCGGCCTAGCCTGCTCCTCTAGTTACCCCTGCCCTCCCCACACCCAAGGCCCAATACACAGCTTCACCTCTGCACCGGCCTAGCCTGCTCCTCTAGTTACCCCTGCCCTCCCCACACCCAAGGCCCAATACACAGCTCCACCTCTGCACCGGCCTAGCCTGCTCCTCTAGTTACCCCTGCCCTCCCCCCACCCAAGGCCCAATACACAGCTCCACCTCTGCACCGGCCTAGCCTGCTCCTCTAGTTACCCCCTGCCCTCCCCACACCCAAGGCCCAATACACAGCTCCACCTCTGCACCAGCCTAGCCTGCTCCTCTAGTTACCCCCTGCCCTCCCCACACCCAAGGCCCAATACACAGCTCCACCTCTGCACCGGCCTAGCCTGCTCCTCTAGTTACCCCTGCCCTCCCCACACCCAAGGCCCAATACACAGCTTCACCTCTGCACCGGCCTAGCCTGCTCCTCTAGTCACCCCTGCCCTCCCCCCACCCAAGGCCCAATACACAGCTTCACCTCTGCACCGGCCTAGCCTGCTCCTCTAGTTACCCCTGCCCTCCCCACACCCAAGGCCCAATACACAGCTTCACCTCTGCACCAGCCTAGCCTGCTCCTCTAGTTACCCCTGCCCTCCCCACACCCAAGGCCCAATACACAGCTCCACCTCTGCACCAGCCTAGCCTGCTCCTCTAGTTACCCCTGCCCTCCCCATGCCCAAGGCCCAATACACAGCTCCACCTCTGCACCTGCCTAGCCTGCTCCTCTAGTTACCCCTGCCCTCCCCACACCCAAGGCCCAATACACAGCTTTACCTCTGCACCGGCCTAGCCTGCTCCTCTAGTTACCCCTGCCCTCCCCCCACCCAAGGCCCAATACACAGCTCCACCTCTGCACCGGCCTAGCCTGCTCCTCTAGTTACCCCCTGCCCTCCCCACACCCAAGGCCCAATACACAGCTTCACCTCTGCACCGGCCTAGCCTGCTCCTCTAGTTACCCCTGCCCTCCCCACACCCAAGGCCCAATACACAGCTCCACCTCTGCACCGGCCTAGCCTGCTCCTCTAGTTACCCCCTGCCCTCCCCACACCCAAGGCCCAATACACAGCTCCACCTCTGCACCGGCCTAGCCTGCTCCTCTAGTTACCCCTGCCCTCCCCACACCCAAGGCCCAATACACAGCTTCACCTCTGCACCGGCCTAGCCTGCTCCTCTAGTCACCCCTGCCCTCCCCCCACCCAAGGCCCAATACACAGCTCCACCTCTGCACCGGCCTAGCCTGCTCCTCTAGTTACCCCTGCCCTCCCCACACCCAAGGCCCAATACACAGCTCCACCTCTGCACCGGCCTAGCCTGCTCCTCTAGTTACCCCTGCCCTCCCCGCACCCAAGGCCCAATACACAGCTCCACCTCTGCACCGGCCTAGCCTGCTCCTCTAGTTACCCCTGCCCTCCCCGCACCCAAGGCCCAATACACAGCTTTACCTCTGCACCGGCCTAGCCTGCTCCTCTAGTTACCCCCTGCCCTCCCCACACCCAAGGCCCAATACACAGCTTCACCTCTGCACCGGCCTAACCTGCTCCTCTAGTTACCCCTGCCCTCCCCACACCCAAGGCCCAATACACAGCTTCACCTCTGCACCGGCCTAGCCTGCTCCTCTAGTTACCCCTGCCCTCCCCCCACCCAAGGCCCAATACACAGCTCCACCTCTGCACCAGCCTAGCCTGCTCCTCTAGTTACCCCTGCCCTCCCCACACCCAAGGCCCAATACACAGCTCCACCTCTGCACCGGCCTAGCCTGCTCCTCTAGTTACCCCTGCCCTCCCCACACCCAAGGCCCAATACACAGCTTCACCTCTGCACCGGCCTAGCCTGCTCCTCTAGTTACCCCTGCCCTCCCCACACCCAAGGCCCAATACACAGCTCCACCTCTGCACCAGCCTAGCCTGCTCCTCTAGTTACCCCTGCCCTCCCCACATCCAAGGCCCAATACACAGCTCCACCTCTGCACCGGCCTAGCCTGCTCCTCTAGTTACCCCTGCCCTCCCCGCACCCAAGGCCCAATACACAGCTCCACCTCTGCACCGGCCTAGCCTGCTCCTCTAGTTACCCCTGCCCTCCCCGCACCCAAGGCCCAATACACAGCTTTACCTCTGCACCGGCCTAACCTGCTCCTCTAGTTACCCCCTGCCCCCCCCCACGCCCAAGGCCCAATACACAGCTTCACCTCTGCACCGGCCTAGCCTGCTCCTCTAGTTACCCCCTGCCCCCCCCCACGCCCAAGGCCCAATACACAGCTTCACCTCTGCACCGGCCTAGCCTGCTCCTCTAGTTACCCCTTCCCTCCCCACACCCAAGGCCCAATACACAGCTTCACCTCTGCACCGGCCTAGCCTGCTCCTCTAGTTACCCCTGCCCTCCCCGCACACAAGGCCCAATACACAGCTCCACCTCTGCACCGGCCTAGCCTGCTCCTCTAGTTAACCCTGCCCTCCCCGCACCCAAGGCCCAATACACAGCTCCACCTCTGCACCAGCCTAGCCTGCTCCTCTAGTTACCCCTGCCCTCCCCACACCCAAGGCCCAATATACAGCTTCACCTCTGCACCGGCCTAGCCTGCTCCTCTAGTTACCCCTGCCCTCCCCGCACCCAAGGCCCAATACACAGCTTCACCTCTGCACCGGCCTAGCCTGCTCCTCTAGTTACCCCTGCCCTCCCCACACCCAAGGCCCAATACACAGCTCCACCTCTGCACCAGCCTAGCCTGCTCCTCTAGTTACCCCTGCCCTCCCCACACCCAAGGCCCAATACACAGCTTCACCTCTGCACCAGCCTAGCCTGCTCCTCTGGTTACCCCTGCCCTCCCCACACCCAAGGCCCAATACACAGCTCCACCTCTGCACCGGCCTAGCCTGCTCCTCTAGTTACCCCTGCCCTCCCCACACCCAAGGACCAATACACAGCTCCACCTCTGCACCGGCCTAGCCTGCTCCTCTAGTGACCCCTGCCCTTCCCACACCCAAGGCCCAATACACAGATTCACCTCTGCACCGGCCTAGCCTGCTCCTCTAGTTACCCCTGCCCTCCCCACACCCAAGGCCCAATACACAGATTCACCTCTGCACCGGCCTAGCCTGCTCCTCTAGTTACCCCTGCCCTCCCCGCACCCAAGGCCCAATACACAGCTTCACCTCTGCACCGGCCTAGCCTGCTCCTCTGGTTACCCCTGCCCTCCCCACACCCAAGGCCCAATACACAGCTCCACCTCTGCACCGGCCTAGCCTGCTCCTCTAGTTACCCCCGCCCTCCCCACACCCAAGGCCCAATACACAGCTTCACCTCTGCACCGGCCTAGCCTGCTCCTCTAGTTACCCCTGCCCTCCCCACACCCAAGGCCCAATACACAGCTCCAAGTCTGCACCAGCCTAGCCTGCTCCTCTAGTTACCCCTGCCCTCCCCGCACCCAAGGCCCAATACACAGCTTCACCTCTGCACCGGCCTAGCCTGCTCCTCTGGTTACCCCTGCCCTCCCCACACCCAAGGCCCAATACACAGCTCCACCTCTGCACCGGCCTAGCCTGCTCCTCTAGTTACCCCCGCCCTCCCCACACCCAAGGCCCAATACACAGCTTCACCTCTGCACCGGCCTAGCCTGCTCCTCTAGTTACCCCTGCCCTCCCCACACCCAAGGCCCAATACACAGCTCCAAGTCTGCACCAGCCTAGCCTGCTCCTCTAGTTACCCCTGCCCTCCCCACACCCAAGGCCCAATACACAGCTTCACCTCTGCACCAGCCTAGCCTGCTCCTCTAGTTACCCCCGCCCTCCCCCCACCCAAGGCCCAATACACAGCTTCACCTCTGCACCAGCCTAGCCTGCTCCTCTAGTTACCCCTGCCCTTCCCACACCCAAGGCCCAATACACAGCTTCACCTCTGCACCAGCCTAGCCTGCTCCTCTAGTTACCCCTGCCCTTCCCGCACCCAAGGCCCAATACACAGCTTCACCTCTGCACCGGCCTAGCCTGCTCCTCTAGTTACCCCTGCCCTCCCCACGCCCAAGACCCAATACACAGCTCCACCTCTGCACCAGCCTAGCCTGCTCCTCTAGTTACCCCTGCCCTCCCCACACCCAAGGCCCAATACACAGCTCCACCTCTGCATCACTCCCAGGTGCTCCATCACCCCCTGCCCCTCCCCGAGGAGCCCACACACAGCTTCACCTCTGCACCAGCCTAGCCTGCTTCTCTAGTTACCCCTGCCCTCCCCACACCCAAGGCCCAATACACAGCTCCACCTCTGCACCGGCCTAGCCTGCTCCTCTAGTTACCCCTGCCCTCCCCACACCCAAGGCCCAATACACAGCTTCACCTCTGCACCAGCCTAGCCTGCTCCTCTAGTTACCCCTGCCCTCCCCACACCCAAGGCCCAATACACAGCTCCAAGTCTGCACCAGCCTAGCCTGCTCCTCTAGTTACCCCTGCCCTCCCCACACCCAAGGCCCAATACACAGCTTCACCTCTGCACCAGCCTAGCCTGCTCCTCTAGTTACCCCCGCCCTCCCCCCACCCAAGGCCCAATACACAGCTCCACCTCTGCACCGGCCTAGCCTGCTCCTCTAGTTACCCCCGCCCTCCCCACACCCAAGGCCCAATACACAGCTCCACCTCTGCACCGGCCTAGCCTGCTCTTCCAATTACCCCTGCCCTCCCAACACCCAAGGCCCAATACACAGCTTCACCTCTGCACCAGCCTAGCCTGCTCCTCTAGTTACCCCTGCCCTCCCCACACCCAAGGCCCAATACACAGCTTCACCTCTGCACCAGCCTAGCCTGCTCCTCTAGTTACCCCTGCCCTCCCCGCACCCAAGGCCCAATACACAGCTTCACCTCTGCACCGGCCTAGCCTGCTCCTCTAGTTACCCCTGCCCTCCCCACACCCAAGGCCCAATACACAGCTTCACCTCTGCACCAGCCTAGCCTGCTCCTCTAGTTACCCCCGCCCTCCCCCCACCCAAGGCCCAATACACAGCTTCACCTCTGCACCAGCCTAGCCTGCTCCTCTAGTTACCCCTGCCCTCCCCGCACCCAAGGCCCAATACACAGCTCCACCTCTGCACCGGCCTAGCCTGCTCCTCTAGTTACCCCTGCCCTCGCCGCACCCAAGGCCCAATACACAGCTTCACCTCTGCACCGGCCTAGCCTGCTCCTCTAGTCACCCCTGCCCTCCCCCCACCCAAGGCCCAATACACAGCTTCACCTCTGCACCAGCCTAGCCTGCTCCTCTAGTTACCCCCGCCCTCCCCCCACCCAAGGCCCAATACACAGCTTCACCTCTGCACCAGCCTAGCCTGCTCCTCTAGTTACCCCTGCCCTCCCCACACCCAAGGCCCAATACACAGCTCCAAGTCTGCACCAGCCTAGCCTGCTCCTCTAGTTACCCCTGCCCTCCCCACACCCAAGGCCCAATACACAGCTTCACCTCTGCACCAGCCTAGCCTGCTCCTCTAGTTACCCCCGCCCTCCCCCCACCCAAGGCCCAATACACAGCTTCACCTCTGCACCAGCCTAGCCTGCTCCTCTAGTTACCCCTGCCCTCCCCACACCCAAGGCCCAATACACAGCTCCAAGTCTGCACCAGCCTAGCCTGCTCCTCTAGTTACCCCTGCCCTCCCCACACCCAAGGCCCAATACACAGCTCCACCTCTGCACCGGCCTAGCCTGCTCCTCTAGTTACCCCTGCCCTTCCCGCACCCAAGGCCCAATACACAGCTTCACCTCTGCACCAGCCTAGCCTGCTCCTCTAGTTACCCCCGCCCTCCCCCCACCCAAGGCCCAATACACAGCTTCACCTCTGCACCAGCCTAGCCTGCTCCTCTAGTTACCCCTGCCCTCCCCGCACCCAAGGCCCAATACACAGCTCCACCTCTGCACCGGCCTAGCCTGCTCCTCTAGTTACCCCTGCCCTCGCCGCACCCAAGGCCCAATACACAGCTTCACCTCTGCACCAGCCTAGCCTGCTCCTCTAGTTACCCCTGCCCTCCCCACACCCAAGGCCCAATACACAGCTTCACCTCTGCACCAGCCTAGCCTGCTCCTCTAGTTACCCCTGCCCTCCCCACACCCAAGGCCCAATACACAGCTTCACCTCTGCACCGGCCTAGCCTGCTCCTCTAGTTACCCCTGGCCTCCCCGCACCCAAGGCCCAATACACAGCTTCACCTCTGCACCGGCCTAGCCTGCTCCTCTAGTTACCCCTGCCCTCCCCACACCCAAGGCCCAATACACAGCTCCAAGTCTGCACCAGCCTAGCCTGCTCCTCTAGTTACCCCTGCCCTCCCCACACCCAAGGCCCAATACACAGCTTCACCTCTGCACCGGCCTAGCCTGCTCCTCTAGTTACCCCTGCCCTCCCCACACCCAAGGCCCAATACACAGCTCCACCTCTGCATCACTCCCAGGTGCTCCATCGCCCCCTGCCCCTCCCCGAGGAGCCCACACACAGCTTTACCTCTGCACCCCCACCCCCTCCTCTTAATTATTTCTTTTTAACGCATTCTATGTAACCAGTGACTTACCTCAGCCTGGGTCTGGTTCAGAACTCACTGGTGCTCGTGAAATCCCATCAACACAAACAGTGATGACGCTGCACTCACCCCTGACCCGGGGGCCCTGCTTGTCACTGTCTGCAGCACAGCCCTGGAGTCAGGGGTCAGGGGTCAGCTGTCCTCGCGGCAGCCTCGTCACCACGCTCAGATCCTTCGGTTTGTTTGGGGCTGAGGTGCAGGATCCGCGCATGCGCGGAGGATCCGGTGCTCCTGTTTGGGTCCGGGGTGCTGCCGTCCACCGCACATGCGCACAGGGCCAAACACTAGGTGAGGCGGCCGCGCATGCGCAGTGTGAGTGATCGTGGCGTGGATCGCTGACCCAGGGTTTGCTGCAGACACTGCAGAGCCGGTGTTCTAACTAGATTTCCACCCCCGTCGTTTTGTACACCCCCTACGTCAGAGGGGTGCTGATTCATGCAGGTT
This sequence comes from Lissotriton helveticus, assembly GCF_964261635.1. NCBI lineage: Eukaryota > Metazoa > Chordata > Amphibia > Caudata > Salamandridae > Lissotriton > Lissotriton helveticus. Next base: position 2,097,523,248 of record NC_136067.1, read on the forward strand.
CTGCCTGTATATTCGCGCTCCCCCATCTGGTTGTGTGCCCTCTCCTTGCGCATGCGTGAACATGCCCACTACTCCCACAGGGCACTTGGAAGCCAGGATGGCAGAGCAGCAAAGGCAGCGCTGCTGCTGAGGAAGTGGAAAGAGGCCTCTCCAGCAGTGCGGGCTGCACCTGGACACACCATGCTTTAAGATGCCCCCCTTCCCTTGGGGAGGGGGGTAGTGATAGGGAATGGAGGCAGGGATGGAGCTGGACCAGCAGACCCCAGTGTGGGGGTCTGCTAACTCATAAATGTCATCTTTGGAATTCGGCAGGGAGATACGGTGGGTTATTTAAGCCCAGGCGTCGGTCACAGGGCCCTCTTTCTCCTGGGAGTTGTACCACAGAAGAGAGGTGCTGTTACTGCATCCTGTGGGGGGAGGAGGGGTGAGGAGGGCTGCAGGAGCCCTGGGGCTTGGGTGGGATGAAGGGCCGAGGAACATGGTGAAAGGGTGGGAGAGACGTGGACAGGACAACGCAGGGGCAGAGAGGAGAGGCAGGACAACGCAGGGGCAGAGAGGAGAGGCAGGACAACGCAGGGGCAGAGAGGAGAGGCAAGACAACGCAGGGGCAGAGAGGAGAGGCAGGACAACGCAGGGGCAGAGAGGAGAGGCAGGACAACGCAGGGGCAGAGAGGAGAGGCAGGACAACGCAGGGGCAGAGAGGAGAGGCAAGACAACGCAGGGGCAGAGAGGAGAGGCAGGACAACGCAGGGGCAGAGAGGAGAGGCAGGACAACGCAGGGGCAGAGAGGAGAGGCAGGACAACGCAGGGGCAGAGAGGAGAGGCAAGACAACGCAGGGGCAGAGAGGAGAGGCAGGACAACGCAGGGGCAGAGAGGAGAGGCAGGACAACGCAGGGGCAGAGAGGAGAGGCAAGACAACGCAGGGGCAGAGAGGAGAGGCAGGACAACGCAGGGGCAGAGAGGAGAGGCAGGACAACGCAGGGGCAGAGAGGAGAGGCAGGACAACGCAGGGGCAGAGAGGAGAGGCAAGACAACGCAGGGGCAGAGAGGAGAGGCAGGACAACGCAGGGGCAGAGAGGAGAGGCAGGACAACGCAGGGGCAGAGAGGAGAGGCAGGACAACGCAGGGGCAGAGAGGAGAGGCAGGACAACGCAGGGGCAGAGAGGAGAGGCAGGACAACGCAGGGGCAGAGAGGAGAGGCAAGACAACGCAGGGGCAGAGAGGAGAGGCAGGACAACGCAGGGGCAGAGAGGAGAGGCAGGACAACGCAGGGGCAGAGAGGAGAGGCAAGACAACGCAGGGGCAGAGAGGAGAGGCAGGACAACGCAGGGGCAGAGAGGAGAGGCAGGACAACGCAGGGGCAGAGAGGAGAGGCAAGACAACGCAGGGGCAGAGAGGAGAGGCAGGACAACGCAGGGGCAGAGAGGAGAGGCAGGACAACGCAGGGGCAGAGAGGAGAGGCAGGACAACGCAGGGGCAGAGAGGAGAGGCAGGACAACGCAGGGGCAGAGAGGAGAGGCAGGACAACGCAGGGGCAGAGAGGAGAGGCAAGACAACGCAGGGGCAGAGAGGAGAGGCAGGACAACGCAGGGGCAGAGAGGAGAGGCAGGACAACGCAGGGGCAGAGAGGAGAGGCAGGACAACGCAGGGGCAGAGAGGAGAGGCAGGACAACGCAGGGGCAGAGAGGAGAGGCAGGACAACGCAGGGGCAGAGAGGAGAGGCAGGACAACGCAGGGGCAGAGAGGAGAGGCAGGACAACGCAGGGGCAGAGAGGAGAGGCAAGACAACGCAGGGGCAGAGAGGAGAGGCAGGACAACGCTGGGGCAGAGAGGATAGGCAGGACAACGCAGGGGCAGAGAGGAGAGGCAGGACAACGCAGGGGCAGAGAGGAGAGGCAGGACAACGCAGGGGCAGAGAGGAGAGGCAGGACAACGCAGGGGCAGAGAGGAGAGGCAGGACAACGCAGGGGCAGAGAGGAGAGGCAGGACAACGCAGGGGCAGAGAGGAGAGGCAGGACAACGCAGGGGCAGAGAGGAGAGGCAGGACAACGCAGGGGCAGAGAGGAGAGGCAGGACAACGCAGGGGCAGAGAGGAGAGGCAGGACAACGCAGGGGCAGAGAGGAGAGGCAGGACAACGCAGGGGCAGATAGGAGAGGCAAGACAACGCAGGGGCAGAGAGGAGAGGCAGGACAACGCAGGGGCAGAGAGGAGAGGCAGGACAACGCAGGGGCAGAGAGGAGAGGCAGGACAACGCAGGGGCAGAGAGGAGAGGCAAGACAACGCAGGGGCAGAGAGGAGAGGCAAGACAACGCAGGGGCAGAGAGGAGAGGCAGGACAACGCAGGGGCAGAGAGGAGAGGCAGGACAACGCAGGGGCAGAGAGGAGAGGCAGGACAACGCAGGGGCAGAGAGGAGAGGCAGGACAACGCAGGGGCAGAGAGGAGAGGCAAGACAACGCAGGGGCAGAGAGGAGAGGCAGGACAACGCAGGGGCAGAGAGGAGAGGCAAGACAACGCAGGGGCAGAGAGGAGAGGCAGGACAACGCAGGGGCAGAGAGGAGAGGCAGGACACAACGCAGGGGCAGAGAGGAGAGGCAGGACAACGCAGGGGCAGAGAGGATAGGCAAGACAACGCAGGGGCAGAGAGGAGAGGCAGGACACAACGCAGGGGCAGAGAGGAGATGCAGGACAACGCAGGGGCAGAGAGGAGAGGCAGGACAACGCAGGGGCAGAGAGGATAGGCAAGACAACGCAGGGGCAGAGAGGAGAGGCAGGACAACGCAGGGGCAGAGAGGAGAGGCAGGACAACGCAGGGGCAGAGAGGATAGGCAAGACAACGCAGGGGCAGAGAGGAGAGGCAGGACAACGCAGGGGCAGAGAGGAGAGGCAGGACAACGCTGGGGCAGAGAGGATAGGCAAGACAACGCAGGGGCAGAGAGGAGAGGCAGGACAACGCAGGGGCAGAGAGGATAGGCAAGACAACGCAGGGGCAGAGAGGATAGGCAAGACAACGCAGGGGCAGAGAGGATAGGCAAGACAACGCAGGGGCAGAGAGGAGAGGCAGGAAAACGCAGGGGCACAGAGGAGAGGCAAGACAACGCAGGGGCAGAGAGGAAAGGCAGGACAACGCAGGGGCAGAGAGGAGAGGCAAGACAACGCAGGGGCAGAGAGGAGAGGCAGGACAACGCAGGGGCAGAGAGGAGAGGCAAGACAACGCAGGGGCAGAGAGGAGAGGCAGGACAACGCAGGGGCAGAGAGGATAGGCAAGACAACGCAGGGGCAGAGAGGAGAGGCAGGACAACGCAGGGGCAGAGAGGAGAGGCAGGACAACGCAGGGGCAGAGAGGATAGGCAAGACAACGCAGGGGCATAGAGGAGAGGCAGGACAACGCAGGGGCAGAGAGGATAGGCAAGACAACGCAGGGGCAGAGAGGAGAGGCAGGACACAACGCAGGGGCAGAGAGGAGATGCAGGACAATGCAGGGCCAGAGAGGAGAGGCAGGACAAGGCAGGGGCAGAGAGGATAGGCAAGACAACGCAGGGGCAGAGAGGAGAGGCAGGACAACGCAGGGGCAGAGAGGAGATGCAGGACAACGCAGGGGCAGAGAGGATAGGCAAGACAACGCAGGGGCAGAGAGGAGAGGCAGGACAACGCAGGGGCAGAGAGGATAGGCAAGACAACGCAGGGGCAGAGAGGAGATGCAGGACAATGCAGGGGCAGAGAGGAGAGGCAGGACAACGCAGGTGCAGAGAGGAGCGGCAGGACAACGCAGGGGCAGAGAGGAGAGGCAAGACACAACGCAGGGGCAGAGAGGAGAGGCAGGACAACGCAGGGGCAGAGAGGAGAGGCAAGACACAACACAGGGGCAGACAGAAGAGGCAAGACTCAACGCAGGGGCAGACAGGAGAGGCAAGACAATGCAGGGGCAGAGAGGAAAGGCAGGACACAACGCAGGGGCAGAGAGGAGATGCAGGACAACGCAGGGGCAGAAAGGAGAGGCAGGACACAACGCAGGGGCAGAGAGGAGAGGCAGGACAACGCAGGGGCAGAGAGGAGAGGCAGGACAACGCAGGGGCAGAGAGGAGAGGCAGGACAACGCAGGGGCAGAGAGGAGAGGCAAGACAACGCAGGGGCAGAGAGGAGAGGCAGGACAACGCAGGGGCAGAGAGGAGAGGCAAGACAACGCAGGGGCAGAGAGGAGAGGCAGGACAACGCAGGGGCAGAGAGGAGAGGCAAGACAACGCAGGGGCAGAGAGGAGAGGCAGGACAACGCAGGGGCAGAGAGGAGAGGCAAGACAACGCAGGGGCAGAGAGGAGAGGCAGGACAACGCAGGGGCAGAGAGGATAGGCAAGACAACGCAGGGGCAGAGAGGAGAGGCAGGACAACGCAGGGGCAGAGAGGAGAGGCAAGACAACGCAGGGGCAGAGAGGAGAGGCAGGACAACGCAGGGGCAGAGAGGATAGGCAAGACAACGCAGGGGCAGAGAGGAGAGGCAGGACAACGCAGGGGCAGAGAGGAGAGGCAGGACAACGCAGGGGCAGAGAGGATAGGCAAGACAACGCAGGGGCATAGAGGAGAGGCAGGACAACGCAGGGGCAGAGAGGATAGGCAAGACAACGCAGGGGCAGAGAGGAGAGGCAGGACACAACGCAGGGGCAGAGAGGAGATGCAGGACAATGCAGGGCCAGAGAGGAGAGGCAGGACAAGGCAGGGGCAGAGAGGATAGGCAAGACAACGCAGGGGCAGAGAGGAGAGGCAGGACAACGCAGGGGCAGAGAGGAGATGCAGGACAACGCAGGGGCAGAGAGGATAGGCAAGACAACGCAGGGGCAGAGAGGAGAGGCAGGACAACGCAGGGGCAGAGAGGATAGGCAAGACAACGCAGGGGCAGAGAGGAGAGGCAGGACAACGCAGGGGCAGAGAGGAGAGGCAGGACAACGCAGGTGCAGAGAGGAGCGGCAGGACAACGCAGGGGCAGAGAGGAGAGGCAAGACACAACGCAGGGGCAGAGAGGAGAGGCAGGACAACGCAGGGGCAGAGAGGAGAGGCAAGACACAACGCAGGGGCAGAGAGGAGAGGCAGGACACAACGCAAGGGGGGAGAGATGAGGCAGGACACAACGCAGGGGCAGAGAGGAGAGGCAGGACACAACGCAGGGGCAGAGAGGAGAGGCAGGACACAACGCAGGGGCAGAGAGGAGATGCAGGACAACGCAGGGGCAGAGAGGAGATGCAGGACAACGCAGGGGCAGAGAGGAGAGGCAGGACACAACGCAGGGGCAGAGAGGAGAGGCAGGACACAACGCAGGGGCAGAGAGGAGATGCAGGACAACGCAGGGGCAGAGAGGAGAGGCAGGACAACGCAGGGGCAGAGAGGAGAGGCAGGACAACGCAGGGGCAGAGAGGAGAGGCAAGACAACGCAGGGGCAGAGAGGAGAGGCAGGACAACGCAGGGGCAGAGAGGAGAGGCAAGACAACGCAGGGGCAGAGAGGAGAGGCAGGACAACGCAGGGGCAGAGAGGAGAGGCAGGACACAACGCAGGGGCAGAGAGGAGAGGCAGGACAACGCAGGGGCAGAGAGGATAGGCAAGACAACGCAGGGGCAGAGAGGAGAGGCAGGACACAACGCAGGGGCAGAGAGGAGATGCAGGACAACGCAGGGGCAGAGAGGAGAGGCAGGACAACGCAGGGGCAGAGAGGATAGGCAAGACAACGCAGGGGCAGAGAGGAGAGGCAGGACAACGCAGGGGCAGAGAGGAGAGGCAGGACAACGCAGGGGCAGAGAGGATAGGCAAGACAACGCAGGGGCAGAGAGGAGAGGCAGGACAACGCAGGGGCAGAGAGGAGAGGCAAGACAACGCAGGGGCAGAGAGGAGAGGCAGGACAACGCTGGGGCAGAGAGGATAGGCAAGACAACGCAGGGGCAGAGAGGAGAGGCAGGACAACGCAGGGGCAGAGAGGATAGGCAAGACAACGCAGGGGCAGAGAGGATAGGCAAGACAACGCAGGGGCAGAGAGGATAGGCAAGACAACGCAGGGGCAGAGAGGAGAGGCAGGAAAACGCAGGGGCACAGAGGAGAGGCAAGACAACGCAGGGGCAGAGAGGAAAGGCAGGACAACGCAGGGGCAGAGAGGAGAGGCAAGACAACGCAGGGGCAGAGAGGAGAGGCAGGACAACGCAGGGGCAGAGAGGAGAGGCAAGACAACGCAGGGGCAGAGAGGAGAGGCAGGACAACGCAGGGGCAGAGAGGATAGGCAAGACAACGCAGGGGCAGAGAGGAGAGGCAGGACAACGCAGGGGCAGAGAGGAGAGGCAGGACAACGCAGGGGCAGAGAGGATAGGCAAGACAACGCAGGGGCATAGAGGAGAGGCAGGACAACGCAGGGGCAGAGAGGATAGGCAAGACAACGCAGGGGCAGAGAGGAGAGGCAGGACACAACGCAGGGGCAGAGAGGAGATGCAGGACAATGCAGGGCCAGAGAGGAGAGGCAGGACAAGGCAGGGGCAGAGAGGATAGGCAAGACAACGCAGGGGCAGAGAGGAGAGGCAGGACAACGCAGGGGCAGAGAGGAGATGCAGGACAACGCAGGGGCAGAGAGGATAGGCAAGACAACGCAGGGGCAGAGAGGAGAGGCAGGACAATGCAGGGGCAGAGAGGATAGGCAAGACAACGCAGGGGCAGAGAGGAGATGCAGGACAATGCAGGGGCAGAGAGGAGAGGCAGGACAACGCAGGTGCAGAGAGGAGCGGCAGGACAACGCAGGGGCAGAGAGGAGAGGCAAGACACAACGCAGGGGCAGAGAGGAGAGGCAGGACACAATGCAGAGGCAGAGTGGAGAGGCAGGATAACGCAGGGGCAGGCAGGAGAGGCAAGACACAACACAGGGGCAGACAGAAGAGGCAAGACTCAACGCAGGGGCAGACAGGAGAGGCAAGACAATGCAGGGGCAGAGAGGAAAGGCAGGACACAACGCAGGGGCAGAGAGGAGATGCAGGACAACGCAGGGGCAGAAAGGAGAGGCAGGACACAACGCAGGGGCAGAGAGGAGAGGCAGGACAACGCAGGGGCAGAGAGGAGAGGCAGGACAACGCAGGGGCAGAGAGGAGAGGCAGGACAACGCAGGGGCAGAGAGGAGAGGCAAGACAACGCAGGGGCAGAGAGGAGAGGCAGGACAACGCAGGGGCAGAGAGGAGAGGCAGGACAACGCAGGGGCAGAGAGGAGAGGCAAGACAACGCAGGGGCAGAGAGGAGAGGCAGGACAACGCAGGGGCAGAGAGGAGAGGCAAGACAACGCAGGGGCAGAGAGGAGAGGCAGGACAACGCAGGGGCAGAGAGGAGAGGCAAGACAATGCAGGGGCAGAGAGGAGAGGCAGGACAACGCAGGGGCAGAGAGGATAGGCAAGACAACGCAGGGGCAGAGAGGAGAGGCAGGACAACGCAGGGGCAGAGAGGAGAGGCAGGACAACGCAGGGGCAGAGAGGATAGGCAAGACAACGCAGGGGCAGAGAGGAGAGGCAGGACAACGCAGGGGCAGAGAGGAGAGGCAAGACAACGCAGGGGCAGAGAGGAGAGGCAGGACAACGCTGGGGCAGAGAGGAGAGGCAAGACAACGCAGGGGCAGAGAGGAGAGGCAGGACAACGGAGGGGCAGAGAGGATAGGCAAGACAACGCAGGGGCAGAGAGGATAGGCAAGACAACGCAGGGGCAGAGAGGATAGGCAAGACAACGCAGGGGCAGAGAGGAGAGGCAGGAAAACGCAGGGGCACAGAGGAGAGGCAAGACAACGCAGGGGCAGAGAGGAAAGGCAGGACAACGCAGGGGCAGAGAGGAGAGGCAAGACAACGCAGGGGCAGAGAGGAGAGGCAGGACAACGCAGGGGCAGAGAGGAGAGGCAAGACAACGCAGGGGCAGAGAGGAGAGGCAGGACAACGCAGGGGCAGAGAGGATAGGCAAGACAACGCAGGGGCAGAGAGGAGAGGCAGGACAACGCAGGGGCAGAGAGGAGAGGCAGGACAACGCAGGGGCAGAGAGGATAGGCAAGACAACGCAGGGGCATAGAGGAGAGGCAGGACAACGCAGGGGCAGAGAGGATAGGCAAGACAACGCAGGGGCAGAGAGGAGAGGCAGGACACAACGCAGGGGCAGAGAGGAGATGCAGGACAATGCAGGGCCAGAGAGGAGAGGCAGGACAAGGCAGGGGCAGAGAGGATAGGCAAGACAACGCAGGGGCAGAGAGGAGAGGCAGGACAACGCAGGGGCAGAGAGGAGATGCAGGACAACGCAGGGGCAGAGAGGATAGGCAAGACAACGCAGGGGCAGAGAGGAGAGGCAGGACAACGCAGGGGCAGAGAGGATAGGCAAGACAACGCAGGGGCAGAGAGGAGATGCAGGACAATGCAGGGGCAGAGAGGAGAGGCAGGACAACGCAGGTGCAGAGAGGAGCGGCAGGACAACGCAGGGGCAGAGAGGAGAGGCAAGACACAACGCAGGGGCAGAGAGGAGAGGCAGGACAACGCAGGGGCAGAGAGGAGAGGCAAGACACAACGCAGGGGCAGAGAGGAGAGGCAGGACACAACGCAAGGGGGGAGAGATGAGGCAGGACACAACGCAGGGGCAGAGAGGAGAGGCAGGACACAACGCAGGGGCAGAGAGGAGAGGCAGGACACAACGCAGGGGCAGAGAGGAGATGCAGGACAACGCAGGGGCAGAGAGGAGATGCAGGACAACGCAGGGGCAGAGAGGAGAGGCAGGACACAATGCAGAGGCAGAGTGGAGAGGCAGGATAACGCAGGGGCAGGCAGGAGAGGCAAGACACAACACAGGGGCAGACAGAAGAGGCAAGACTCAACGCAGGGGCAGACAGGAGAGGCAAGACAATGCAGGGGCAGAGAGGAAAGGCAGGACACAACGCAGGGGCAGAGAGGAGATGCAGGACAACGCAGGGGCAGAAAGGAGAGGCAGGACAACGCAGGGGCAGAGAGGAGAGGCAGGACACAACGCAAGGGGGGAGAGGTGAGGCAGGACACAACGCAGGGACTGAGAGGAGAGGCAGGTGACAACGCAGGGGCATAGAGGAAAGGCAGGACACAACGCAGGGGCAGAGAGGAGAGGCATCTGGAGGGGAGAGTTAACTGGGGAAAGTGCAGGGGGGGTGCACAAACAGCGCAACCATTTAAAAAGGCAATTGTTGGACAGGCCGCATGTTCGAGCTGTCCCCCCTCCCCGCAATGGGACCAGGAACCTGGCTCTCCCTGCATCCCCAGCCAGAGTCCACAAACGACCACCCGAAGTACCCTGCAATCCCTCCACTACAAGACACCAGCTCCGGACCCAGCTGGCCCGGGTCACCATCTACCCCACGACATCGACCCGGCCGCCATCTTGGGGCACTGCAGCACGAGGCCGCGTGGCCTCAACTCGACCCTAACCCCGGGCCCGGCCGGCCCCGACATCGAGGCCCCACCATCCTCCCAGGAGGCAGAGTGACCACTTGGCGAGTCAATGGGAGAAGGAATCGTCAACGGCTCTCCTCCGCCAGGTGTCGATCACCCCAGGCCGCCTGGGCGCTGGCTCCACCCCCCTGCTGGGTGTCTGGACTCCCTCATCCCGGACCTCCCGGCCCCCAGGCGCGAGGGTCCGGACATCAAAGGGGACCAGACCTATAACTGGGGCAGGGCCAGACCAGGAAGGCAGTTGTATCCTGGAGTCGAGAGACCCGAGAAGAACTCATCCGTGACTTGGCCTGCTGGCGCTGCCGCGGCCCTCTGCCTCGTGAAACCATCGTCTTGGCCTGCTGGCGCTGCCGCGGCCCTCTGCTCGTGAAACCATCGTCTTGGCCTGCTGGCGCTGCCGCGGCCCTCTGCTCGTGAAACCATCGTCTTGGCCTGCTGGCGCTGCCGCGGCCCTCTGCCTCGTGAAACCATCGTCTTGGCCTGCTGGCGCTGCCGCGGCCCTCTGCCTCGTGAAACCATCGTCTTGGCCTGCTGGCGCTGCCGCGGCCCTCTGCCTCGTGAAACCATCGACTTGGCCTGCTGGCGCTGCCGCGGCCCTCTGCTTTATGAGACTATCACCTTGGCCTGCTGGCGCTGCCGCGGCCCGATCCACAGACCCTCCAGCTCGAGGATTGTGAGCTCGCCTTTTACTACTACCTGTACCGATCCGGTACCAAGACTGTCCCGCTACCCCCTTTCCCTACAGAGACTAGAAGTGAGAGGACCCCCGGGTCCAAGTTATCCTGTATCGCTGATATCCTTGCCTTAAGAACCTTATATAAAGCCTTGAACTCGACTTGGTGTGGTGCCTGTTTGTGGGGAGGGAGGGTACTTGTCTGTACGATCGCCGGAGACGGTCCCCCTCGGGGATCTCTCCCTCGGTATCCGGCCGACCCTCAGGGTCCCCGTCTAACATTGGTGGCCAGCGACGGGATCCGAACCTACGCATAATCGTACAGAAAGTCACTCGCCCCACCACACACAACAACCATGTCAATAGAGAGCGGAACAACGGAAAAATTTCAGATGGAAAAATTGGAAGACTACAACCACCGGGAACTGAAGCAATATTGCATAGAACTTGGACTTCCAACCACAGGTCTTAGCACAAAGGAAGACTTCAAACGAGCCCTAGAAGCTTGGGCAGAAACGGGTACGGCCGTACCCCGAACACAAACAACCGAAACGAGCCCCGCACCAACTAAAGAAAGAGCGGATCTCTCCCTGGAAGAGATCCGAGAAAGAGAAAAAACCAGACTCCACGAATTAGAACTTGCCCGACTTCGCTTGGATGGGGAACTCAAGCTGGCAGAACAAAAAATAACCCTGGAACACTTACGGCTCAGGGAAGAGCGGGAAGACAAGCAAAGACAGAGGGAGCTAGAGGAAAAGAGACTAGAGTACGAACATGAGCGCAATCTCAAAGCACTGGAGATTCAGAAACAGAATAAAGACCTCGGGCTCCCCGAACAACCGACCCCGTCTGCCTCGACCGAGCCCAAGGTTCACATCCCCAAAGATGTCATCCGGGAATACCACAAGAACGATGATATCCAGCAGTGGTTTAAAGCCTATGAGGTGGCAATGACCTCCCACCGGATTCCCCGAAGCGATTGGGGAGCCGGATTATGGGGGAGGTTTGTCAACGAAGGGCGGGACGCCCTGCTGCAACTCCCGGACCAGCTAATGACCTCCTACGACCACATGAAGGCCGCCCTCCTCACTCGATACGGGCTCACACCTGAGATGTACCGCCAACGGTTCCGCGACTGCAAACGGATTCCGGGTACAACTTGGGTGGAGTACGTGAACTTTTTTAGCCGAGCCTTCGAGGGGTGGATCAGGGGCAACAAAGTAACCACCTACGAACAACTCTTTGACCTTATCGTATGGGAACACCTGTCGAACAACTGCTTCGTGGAGCTCCGGCAACACCTCCTGGACAGCAAGCTAACCGACCCTCGACAACTCGCCGCCGAAGCCGACCGGTGGGAAAGCACCCGAGTTGGCCGGAGCGCACCCAGCGAAGTATCCAGATCGTATCGCCCCCGAGGGGGAGGAGGAAGTCAGGGTCGGGGGAGAGACCCCGGCCCCTCGTCACCCCCCAGAAACCCCTCGACCCCGGTTGGCCGGGGAAGCCCTGCCGTCCGGGCCGGTTTCCGGGCCAACATTACGTGCCACAGGTGCCAGCGACCCGGCCACTACGCCAGTGATCCCAACTGCCCAAAGAATCCGAACACGACTCCCCGCCAAGTTGCAGCGGCGGCCCTAGGGGAAGAAATAATCCCGGAAGACCAAGAGGAGTACGAGACCGATCCCTCGGAATGGGCACCCGCCGCCATGGCACTGGTCTGCTTAGGGGAGAGAGACATGATTCCGCGGGCCCCCCTTCCCGCCAACACACAGAAGTACGGTCAATGGGTTAACATCAATGGTCGCCGGGCGGAAGCCCTCCGCGACACCGGGGCCAGTGTAACGGCGGTCCGACGCCACCTCGTCACTCCAGACCAAATCTTGCCGAACATTCTTTGCCCTGTTCGATCAGCCGACAACTCCGAAAGCCTATGCCACATGGCCTGCGTCCCCTTCGAGTGGGGAGGAGTAACAGGGATGTTGAAAGTAACTGTCCGCGATGATGCCCCCGTGGACTGCCTCCTAGGAAACGACCTTGAAAGCTCTCCCTGGGCAGCTGTCGAACGGAGGGAGCACCTGGGGATGCTTGGCCTCCCCGAATGGGTCTGCGTCACGACCCGGTCCATGACCGCCCGCGCGGTCCCCAGCCCAGAAGAGCCCGAGTGGCCAGAACCTCCTCCCGCGCTCATCCCAGAGGAGGCCGCCCCAGAAGCCATTCCCTTGACCCAAACCGAAGAAGGACCCGACCAGCTTCGGGACGTCCCTGACCTGGCACAATGGCGGCAGGAGGGAGGCCCCACGCAGGAACAATTCCGGGCCGAGCAAAAAACCTGTCCTTCTCTCGAAGGACTCCGGCAGCAAGCCCTGGCCCAGAGCACCGGGGATACCTCGGGGGCCCACTGGATCTACTGGGACCAAGACCTGCTCTACAGCGAGCAGAAAATTGCAGAACTAGGGGCCAGTCGGGTGCTGGTGGTGCCCCTTCGCTTCCGAGACTTCCTCCTGAACTTAGCCCACGATGTCCCCCTTGCCGGACACCTGGGGCAGGATAAAACCTACGACCGCCTGGTGACCCATTTTTTCTGGCCCCACATGCGGAAGGATGTCACCAACCACTGCAAGGCCTGCCCCACCTGCCAGGCCAGCGGAAAAAGTGGCCGAAAAATCAAAGCACCATTACAACCCTTTCCTGTCGTCACCACCCCGTTTGAACGAGTGGGAATAGACATTGTGGGGCCCCTCGACCCTCGAACAGCCCAAGGACACCGGTTCATCCTGGTCCTTGTAGACCACGCCACCCGCTATCCCGAGGCCATCCCTCTTCGGACTGTGACGGCCCCCGTGGTGGGCCGGGCCCTGATGGGGATCTTCTCCCGGGTGGGGTTCCCCCGGGAGGTCGTCAGTGACAGGGGCACGAACTTTATCTCCAGATATATGAAGTCCCTCTGGCAGCAATGCGGGGTCACCTACAAATTCACGACCCCCTATCACCCGCAAGGAAACGGACTGGTCGAGAGATTCAACCGCACCCTCAAGGGGATGATTATGGGTCTAGAAGAACCCCTTCGACGCCAGTGGGACGTACTGCTTCCATGCCTCCTGTTTGCCTATCGAGAGGTCCCGCAGAAGTCCCTCGGCTTCAGCCCCTTTGAACTACTGTACGGGCACCCCGTCCGGGGCCCCCTCAGCCTAGTCAAGGAAGGTTGGGAGCAGCCTCCCCAGAAAACTCCCCCGGACATCTACCGGTATCTCCTGGCTCTCCGCAACCAGACCCGGTGGTTCCGAGACACCGCCAAAGCCAACCTCGAGGCCAGTCAGGAGGACATGAAGAGGTGGTACGATCAGCACACGTCCTCCATTGAGTTCGAACCTGGACAACAGGTCTGGGTGATGTCCCCGGTTGAGCCCTGTGCCCTCCAAGACAGATGGTCCGGGCCCTTCAAGGTAATCGAACGCAAGGGGCCCGTCACCTATTTAATCGACATGGAGACTGCCCGGAACCCCCTACGGGTCCTCCATGCCAACAGGCTCAAACCCCATTTTGTGCGATCCGAACTCAGCCTCCTGATGGCTACCGATACTGGGGCAGAAGAAGACTCCGAACCCCTTCCGGACTTACTGAGGGCCCTCGAGCAGGATGGCTCAGTGGAAGGGGTCCAGCTCTCCGAGGCCCTGTCCCCGGAGCAACGCCAAGACTGCCAAACGCTCCTGAGGCAGTTCGCCTCCCTGTTCTCCCTCACCCCCGGAGTCACCCCCTGGTGCCTCCACGATGTGGACACCGGGGACAGTCCTCCTATTCGACACCGAGCATACCGCGTACCAGACCGGGTACGAGCCTGCATCCAGACCGAGGTGTCCAAGATGCTGACCCTAGGAGTGATCGAACCCTCAGACAGTCCCTGGGCGAGCCCGGTCGTCCTGGTTCCCAAGGCAGCTGCCCCGGGCGTTGCCCCTGAGCTCCGGTTCTGCGTGGACTATCGAGGGCTGAATACAGTTACCCGGACCGACGCTCATCCCATCCCCCGGGCAGACGAGCTAATTGACCGGATGGGGGCCGCCCGCTACCTGAGCATCTTCGACCTAACAGCGGGTTACTGGCAGATCGGCCTCACCCCTAGGGCCCAAGAACGATCCGCCTTCTCTACCCCAGACGGGCACTACCACTTTAAAGTCATGCCCTTCGGCATGAAAAACGCCCCGGCAACGTTCCAACGGCTGGTAAACCAGGTACTGGCGGGCCTGGAAGACTTCAGCGCCGCCTACCTGGACGACATTGCTGTGTACAGCCACCAGTGGACCGACCACCTCCGCCACCTGCGGGAGGTTCTACACGCCCTCCAGCAAGCCGGGCTCACCATCAAGGCCAGCAAGTGCCAAGTTGGCCAAGGGTCCGTGACCTACCTGGGACACCAAGTGGGAAGCGGGCTGGTGGCCCCTCTCCAACTCAAGATTGCTGCCATCCAGGCCTGGCAACCCCCTACGAGCCAAACGGAGGTCCGGGCCTTCCTGGGGCTCACCGGATACTACCGGCGGTTCGTGAAGGACTATGGCAGCATCGTGGGGCCCCTCACAGAGCTCACCTCCAAAAAGAGCCCCAAAACCGTCAACTGGACCCCGGACTGCCAATCAGCCTTCGAGAAGCTAAAGACCGCCATGTGCACGGCCCCCGTGCTCCAAGCTCCCGACTACAGCCGGGAATTCATTGTGCAGACGGACGCCTCCGATCATGGTGTGGGGGCCGTCCTCTCCCAACTCAACACCGAAGGGGTCGACCATCCGGTGGTCTTCATCAGCAGACGCCTCTTGCCCCGAGAACAGCGCTGGAGCACCATTGAGAGGGAGGCCTTCGCCGTAGTCTGGGCACTCAAGAAGCTCCGGCCATACCTCTTCGGCACCCACTTCCGGGTGCAAACAGACCACCGACCCCTGCAATGGCTGATGCAAATGCGGGGGGAGAACCCGAAGCTGTTGCGCTGGTCCATCTCCCTGCAGGGGATGGACTTCACGGTGGAACATCGTCCAGGCCAGTGTGGAAAAGTAAATTTTGCCATGTTCTGTGTCCCTACGCCTCATCCATCATATGTTATGTGTGCATGACTAATATGCATATGTTATTCCCCATGTCCGATTAATGACGCAATTCCAGTTGTGTCCACCTTTAGTATGTTAGTTTCCAGTCCTCGTGAATACTACGAATATCAGGCCTATGTAAAGTTACGTTGCCACGTTTCTCAGTGTGCACGTTATTCCATTATAAAGTCCCCGTTTCCAGGCCTCAACAGGGCCCGGACATCAGATTCAGCTCCTGTCTCCTGAAAGCCTCGCTGAGGAGCGATACAGCCCCCACCTGTATCCTCGACCCTTCACTTACTTCCTGCCTCGCAGTGCCCGGTGCAGCTCGGCTCTGTCTCTGAGTCTGCCAAAAGTATGTTATAGTTCCAGCTATCAGTTCAGTCCTCCTCTTCTGCATTCCTAAGCTACTGAACTGCATCAATAGTTTCCGTCATTGTCTAGCCTTCTCGTCTCCACGTTAGAGAAATACTGTATTTAATGGTCATTTAGTATTCTTCATCACGCACTACATGTAGAATAATGCATGGTCCAGTCTTAGAGTCAAGTTAGCTTTTCCCCTCATGACTTCTAGTTTATATCAACATGTTCCCTAAACATCAGATACCAGATAGGGTTTAGGTACATGTCGCTCCGACCCTCCAGACTCTAGTCTCTGCTCCTAGCACAGAGTTCGTAGCCCCCAGCTTCTCCTAGTAATACGTCATTGCCAGTTTGCGCGCACCATCAGGTTAGAGGTCCCGGCTCCTTAGGTAGCCCCCTCCAATGTTTCCGCCCATTCATGACATATTCTGTTACGTTTTCATCACATGCCTAAGTATACTCCCAGTCACACCTCTTTTTTTTCTGTTATCTTTCGCGACTGCTACGCGTCACGCCTTCTGCTCCACCCACTGCTACGCCTACTGCAATGTAATGCTATGTGTTCGCGCTATGTATATAAGTCCATGTATTGTTATTAAAAGTTAGCGCGCTCATCCCAGATCAAGCCCCGGCAGCTGCTGGGCCTCAGTTGTCCTGCTGGGCCCTGTCACCTCTGTTCTATGCAGGTTGTCCTGATCCTGTCCTTATGCTGTAATAAACCTGCAGAAACTCCTACTACCTCGAATCTTGACTCTTATTTTATTGAGCTATCTGTTATTCATTCATTCATTCAAAAATAGATCCGGTATTATTTATTTATATACCACATAATGGCGCCCGAACAGGGACTTGCCCTTTCCCCACGCGTCGGTGAAGCCACGCCGACCCCCTGACCCTCTGCAGTCGTGACGGAACCATACCGTGCACTGGCAGATATTTCTGCTCCAAGTATCCCTCAGGCCCACGGAGGAGACGGAGGAGGCGGTCCAGCATCCAAACGAGACGGTGGAGGAACGCGGCGAGTCCCGACCAGAGCCCAAGCCGAGAGTCCAAGGTCCGAGGTATCCGGAGGCCCACCTGTAACTGAAGTCGTTCGTCGTCCGTCGTCCAGTCCCGTCCGAGGCCTTCCGTTCCGTGCTGCCCGGTGAGTACCATTGCTGGGGTAGTATCTAGACAGGACCAATCTAAATTGACTCCTGGTCCGTGGGTTGGTGGTGCCCAGACTCACAAACGAAGTGTTCACCTAGGTGGATACGGGTCTTGATGCGTCCCTTTATGGGACCGGTATGTTCCGTACTGTTACAGCAGTGCATCCAGTAATTCTAGTCTGTTCCGTTCTCGAGAAATTCTGTTCTGTTTCTGTTCTCAGTATTTCAGGTAATATTCTGTTCGAACTGTTATTTATAATGTTCTTTATGTATTTTACTGTTGTGGTATGAGTGCGACGTGATTTTGTGTTTTCATTGTGTATTGTATTGTGTCCAGATTACAGTTCAGTCATGCCGCTCTTTTCCAAGTTACGTCAGTTAAAAACTAGAAAGGGTTTATTAGAAGAAGCAGTTCCTGTCCCGCCCAGGGACAGTCCAGGTCATTTTATGTATCAGAAACATGGCATAAGTGCCATAATGTATCTAGATTTATGGGTAGAGTATACCAAACAGTTAGAAGAAAAGTATAGATGGCCCGTATCGGGTACATGGGATGCCGAATGTATCATGAGAGTAGAAGAAGCATTATGGAAAAAGAAAGCCAGACAGTCACAGAAAGATGCCATCGAGTTATGGCGTAAAGAAGCTCATAAAAGAACTGAAAAGGAAGTCAGAAAGTCGGAGTTAAGTAGAGAATCCCAGGAACGAGCCCAAGAAAGAGAATTAATCGAGATAGGTGAACAAGTCAAAGCCGAACAGTCAGACAGACAGAGGCATGCCCTTATTAAGGGTATGTATCCTCTTCTTGCCGAAGGTTTGCCAAAAGCGACCCCAGAGGCATCCAGTAATTTCCCGCCACCATTAGTTCCGACTAAGTTACGTCACAAACAGACCGCAGCTGATATTTTTATTTCGTCCTACTTGGACGACACAGTCCCAGAATATGCAAATCCTGTTCGCGCTCCGCCAGTTCCTGTAAATCAGGCACTTCCTGCTCCTTCAGACACCGGGGTGCCCTTAACAGCTCCCCCGGTCCAGTCCGCCATACAAGTCCAGCCCACGTTACAATTACCGACCTTGCCAGCACGAAAGGCATCAGTCGACGATTCCGGTTTAGGGGCCACAGGAGGAGGTCTTCCTCAAACCCCGCCGCCACACAAGCGTTTAACATTACTCGAATTACATGCTCAAGCGTTACAGCGCACGCCCAAACATCAGTCTGTTACAGAAATCAGGCAAACCCTTACCGAATGTGTCTATGATCCAGTTCCAGGCGAATATAATATGGTTTTATATTCCTTACGTGTAAGGAGAGTGACCGAGTATCTAGTCACCTTGCCGAATATGAAAGAAGATCTAGACAGAATATATCGTTTCATCCGTACAGGGGATGATCCAGAAAGTATTGGCGAGATTATGTCTCAAAGGAAAGCCGAGATTCAGCTCATGATATTAAAGTTCCTGATCAATTGTCTAATAAGAGAACAAGATTATCCGTCTAAAGATTCCGCCGAAATGAGAATCCTGACAAGGTGGAGTGATAATATAGCCGAGGGTAAGCACAAGACCGTCGGTGCCATGGAGAGTATGTACAAGAAAATTCGTAAAGAAATAATAAAGATACACGAACAACGTAAAGCAGCACAAGTAAGCGAGAAAGAAAGTATCTCTGATCCTGAAGAGGAAGACGAGAATTCCGCCAGAATAGCGTATGTAGGAAAATCTAGATTTCCAGATCGCCATTTACGCCTAGAACCCAAGTCTATTTTTCATCTAGCACCAGAACAAGGTTCTCTAGAACAAGTATTTCAAGCTACCGATCACATTTTGAAATCACGAGTCGGTTACAGTGAGTTAAGTACCATGCATGAACAAGAACTAGCCCGATCAGCAGTCCAATGGATTACTGATTCTACCACTTTTCCAGACGAAATAGTGGCACAAATGTTTCTGAAACTGCCCCCAGCCGAGCAACGACTGGTGGGTATGTATATGATCCAGTACCTCATTACTCTGTATGAGGGTCAACACTCTGATCCAGGCCCGTTACACGATATCCTGAACGAGTTACTCCAGTATAAATGGAGAGGTCTAGGTACCGATTTAATTAGTGTCATTCTAGAACAGCGCCACAAATATAGAACGTTCCTGAACCCGCATTTTGTTCATGTCTCACCCCCAGAAAGTAAATCATTCTACATAGACAGACAGAATCCGTTACGAGAAGTCCACCCAGTCCAAGGGGCGGGTGGCGTAATGCAACGAGTGTTTGTATACACTCCGATTTCAAAGATGGAACTTCTTGAAATGAAGAAATTAATTCCCTGTCATGACAAAGATCCAGCAGGGTTCCATAGAGAATTAAAAGACATGCTCCGTATGGGAGAATACACTTACCCAGATATCATTAAAATGTTAAAGGTCCTGTTACCCGCAGGGGTGTATGAAAAGTTAAAGGAAAAAGAATGGGAGGTGGGAGAGAAAAAGATCGATTGGACAGCTCTAGAAGCTGAAGACAAGGCACGAGTACCAGGTACCGGTCTTGGAGATAGATGTAAAGAATTACCAGAATTATTGATTCAAGTTTTACCCAGATTATTGACAACTAGGAAGGAAGACTGGGATGCAATCTCAGCCTGTAAACAGAAACAAGATGAAGATATTAGTGATTTTTATTCTAGATTTGAAAAATGTTTTAGTATTAACAGTGGTCTCAAGACAAGTAGTGAGTCATACCCTCACCTTTTCGTTACCAAATTAGTCGAGAATTCAAGTCCACAAATTAAAAATCGAGTTTTGAAAGTCGAAAGCACCTGGCAAGCGAATACTCCGTCCCAGATGCTCCAGATGCTCCAGTATCACCAGAATAGAATCAGGGAAGAGCAAGAACACGAGAGAAAACGTATGAAAGACACGAAAATGAAAGTGCTGGTTGCACAATCTGTTCCTCAAGACAGTCAGAAGAGGGGTCCGAATCAAGCCAGTCATACTGCAGCTCCCGTTAAAGGGAACTGCAATTATTGTAAACAGCCAGGTCATTTTATAAACGAGTGTGCAGTTCTGAAACACAACATAGCTACTGGTAAGACTAAAGAAAGACCACGTCCGCCTAGACAAGAACAAGTTTCACAGATTCCTCAGCCACAGAATGCACCACAGACAGTTACAGCTCCGCAGCCTATTGCTGCAACACAGCACGTTACATCGCAGATGTACCAGTATGCACAGTCTGAGTATCCAGAGTACCAGCCATATTCATGAAACAGCCTAGAGAGGGAGGTAGGCTTGCCTCTCATCGAGATACCTGTAGATCAAGAAGGTCCCTATGTTCACAGTCAAGTATTAGGGAAAGACAGAAAGTTTTTGATCGATACAGGGGCAAGTAGGACCACAATTAGTCATGCCGAAGTTCCAGGGGCTCCGCTCTCAGGCTCAAGAAATGTTTCCCTTGGATTTTCAGGAAAGCCAATAGTTAATGAGATATCAAAGCCAGTCACTCTAGAAGTAGGTCCATTGTCCCGCACTACTGATCTGTTACTTACTAAGTCATGTCCAGAAAACCTATTAGGCATTAAGACACTGAAAGAGTTAGGTGCAGTTATTTGCTGTTCCCCAGAGGGAATACGTCTGTTCCTACGTGACTTCAAGGGTCACTATGTATTACGAGATTTTGATTCGAGATTGTCTAATGTTCCACAGCACTTATGGGCGCAAGGTCCAACTGATGTAGGTTACATGCAAATCACACCCCATCGTGTGACTCTCAAGCCAGGTGTAGTGTTACCCCGAATCAGACAGTACAGATTGCCATCTGAGGCTGTAGCAGCCTTATCCAAAATTATTGACGAGCTCATGGCTCAAGGAGTAGTTGTAGAAACTGACTCCAATGTATGTAATTCTCCGATCATTCCAGTCATGAAACGTACTGATCCAAATGCACCCCCAGTATATCGATTAGTGATTGATTTACGAGAACTTAATAAATGTATTATTCCTCAGTACCCAGTTGTTCCAGACATCTCTTCCCTATTAACAGCCATTGATTCCGAAGCCACGTTCTTCACTGTCATAGACCTCAAGAATGCATTTTTTAGTGTTCCTATTCATCCAGACAGCCAGTTTCTTTTCGGATTCTGTTTAAATGGAAGGAGCTATATGTTTACACGCGCTCCTCAAGGTTTCACAGAAAGCCCTAGTATTTACAGTCAAGCACTTAAGAGACAACTAGACAACATTCACATGCCAACTGACACTGCCCTGCTCCAGTATGTCGATGATCTCCTGATCACAGCCCGTTCTGAACGTGACTGCGAACGAGCGTCACTTACAGTTTTGTATTTCCTTGCCGAGATGGGGCACAAGGTGTCACCTTCGAAGCTTCAATTCTGTGTCCAGCAAGTGGTATACTTAGGACACTTGCTGTCCAAGAGGGGTAGGCAGTTGACACCCGACCGTATCCAGTTAATAGCGAGTCTTCCCCAGCCCAGAACCCAGAAGGAGGTACGTGCCTTTATCGGCCTTACTTCTTATTGTAGACAATGGATTCCCCAGTATGCATTTCTAGCCAAGCCACTGATACAGTTAACGACACAGGAGGCAGCCGTATCGACTGTCCTCCCTTGGACATCTGACCATACACTTAGTTTCAATGAGTTAAAGAAAGCCCTATGTCAAGCTCCAGTTCTAGCTACACCGAACTACAGTAAGCCTTTTACACTTTTCGTTACTGAACGTGAAGGTACAGCATTATCTGTTCTTACACAAGATCAAGCAGGACAATACAAGCCCTGTGCTTATTTTTCGAGCACATTAGATCCAGTCGCCCAGGCGTTGCCTGCGTGCCTCAAGTCAGTTGCAGCCACAGCTCTAGCTATCAGACAAAGTGATTCCATAGTTTTAGGACACTCCCTGACAGTACAAGTCCCACATTCAGTAGAAGTTCTTTTAAACCGAACACAAACACAGCACTTGACAATTGCACGTTTAACAGGTTATGAATTGACACTGTTCCAGCCACACATAGAAATTAGACGCTGCAATGTCCTGAATCCTGCTACACTGTTACCATCAGTTAGTTCAAATCCTGACCCACATGACTGTGTGGAAGTAGTTAATATTACGACAAAGCCAAGACAAGACCTGACAGATATTCCGTTACCAGATCCCGACCTGACACTTTATGTGGATGGTTCATGTATGAGAACTAGTACAGGAGAACTAGTCGCCGCGTATGCAGTAACTACTGACACCGAAGTTATTGAGACACACCGTATTGACACCCTGTCCGCTCAAGCAGCAGAGCTAGTTGCTCTGACACAAGCCTGTATACACGCCAAGAACTTGAAAGTTAATGTTTACACAGATTCACGTTACGCATTCGGAGTTGTACACGACTTCGGAGTGCTCTGGCAGGAGAGAGGTTTTATGACTTCTCATGGAACCAAGATTCAGCATGGTCTCCTTATTCAAGCCCTGTTAGATGCCATACATTTACCGACATCTATTGCTATCATGAAATGCAAAGCACATACGAAAGTTACTGACATTATTTCCCAAGGTAATGATCTAGCAGACCGCACAGCCAAGCTTACAGCACAGACTCCAGACATTCCAGTTAACATGACACATACTCCAGATCCGATTACATGCATGACAGTTAAGGACCCTACACAAGATGTCATAGATATCCAGTTACATGCTACTCCCGATGAAATCAAGAAATGGTCTGAACAAGGAGGGGTCCAGACAGATCAAGGATGGTTAACGAAGGGTAGAGCCACATGGTTTCTCCCCGACTCTATGGTTCAAGTCATTATCAATACCGCACATAGTCCAGCACATTTAGGAGAAAAAGCTATGTTAGACAGTATCCAGAATATTTGGTTCAATAAGCATTTACGAGCTGCAGCCAAACAGAAAGTCCGTACCTGTATGATATGTTGTCAGTTTAATCCAGGTAAAAGTGTCCCGGTGGAACAAGGTGGTTTCCAGCCCCCTGACCACCCTTTTGAGGTCCTCCAGATGGATTATATTCAGATGGAGCGATGTCGAGGTTTCAAGTATGTCCTTGTAGTTGTATGCGCTTTGTCCAGGTGGACAGAAGCATATCCAGTCCCAGATTACACAGCCGCGACCACTGCCAAGCAGTTGGTTCGTGAATTCTTCCCTAGATACGGACTCCCTAGAGTCGTATATTCTGATAACGGTCAGCCATTCTCCTCAGAGTTAATGAAGCACGTTTCCCTTTTGTTAGGGTACCAGTGGAAGTTTCATTGTGTACGCCATCCTGAAGCAGCCGGTCTAGTCGAGAGACATAATCAGACCCTGAAAATCCGTATTGCCAAAGTTTGTAAAGAAAAAGGTGTGGACTGGCTAGTAGCTCTGCCAGTCGCTTTGTTTTATATGCGCATGGTCGCACATTCCAGATCAGGTCTGTCCCCGTATGAGGTCGTATTCGGCCGCCCCCCTAACATGTGGGGTACTCCTAGACCCCGAAGTATTACCGATGTTTCATGTAATATGCTGACAGATTACCTAGCTTCCTTGATGTCTGCCCTCAACTCATGTCGTTCACAGGTTGCCGCCGCATTTCCAGACAATACCGAGGTGGCACCGCATGAAATCGTTCCAGGTTCCCTTGTGATGGTCCGAAATTTTGACAGATCAAGTCCGCTGGAGCCTCGTTGGAAGGAGCCACGTCAGGTCCTCTTGACCACCCGTACTGCCGTCAAGTTGGAAGGCAGGAAGGGGTGGGTCCATCTTTCTCATGTAAAACTTTTCAATGGATTGAAACCAGTCTCCAAGAACATTTCCAAGGATTCCCAAGATTCTAAAGACTGCCAAAACATTGTTTTAAAGGACTGTCCCGCAAAAGACATTACTACAACCCCTCCCTTGTTAGAGAAAACTCCGCAACAGGAGTATAAGTTAAAGCTCAGGTCTAGCAAAATAAGTCAGTCAGTTTGATTGTATAAGTCCTCCCCTAGGTGAAACGGTTAGACTGTTTCTGACATGTATAACATAGACCCCCATAGTGAGAGAGTCAGTCGAAGTTCAATTCAATGTATCGTTTTTCTGAGTTTCATATTATTCATCAGCATAATGATTTCCTGCACCAGCTATGCGTTCTATCTGTATTTTCCAGTTCCTCATGTAAATATGTCTGCTAATGCTACAGTAGAGCACACGTTTAGTGATCTGCCTCCTCACGAATATTCTTACCGCCTCGCTATGCGCAACAACTCATTTATCCGTATGTTACATTACTCACACCAGACCAGCAATGCCACTAATTGTTGGGTGTGTGGTCGACTCCCCCCTTTCCAGACACCGAAGGGAGTTCTGCCACTCTTTCCTTATCCATTTTCTCATAATGGTTCATGTGGAGCATGGTCCACGTTAACGTCATCCGCAACAGATATGTCTTTTCTTAACAGTACATGTTTTCCAGACAAGAAAGGTCTCCCCCACAGAACAGGTTTAGATCTAGAAAATGAAGTATATAATTTAGGTAATTATTCGTCGAATTTCATGGTCCTGAATGTTCAGTCTGATACTACTCCAGACTTACCTGCTATTTCAGTTCTACCTGTCAAAGGCGAATTATGTGTCCGTAGTTATGGTTCCATACATGTAGGTCATAGTGAATGTACTGCTGTTATCCAGTATAGTGACAGTGGGAAATCTGTTTTCAAAGCTTCACGTCATTCTTATTTTATTTGTGGTCAAACTGCATATGTTCGTCTGCCCCTCGATTGGGAGGGAACCTGTTACATTGCCTTCCTACTGCCACCTGTTTTCCTAGCCCCATCTGATTATCACAGAAACACACATCTAGTACACATTAGACATAGAAGGGAGTCCCCAATTGTCGATTATACTGAAACTACTCTAGAACAGTATACAGATTTCAATAAAGGTTTCTTCTTCTTTGTAGGACCTGTCCAGAATAGTAAACTGATCCGTAGGTTAACAAGAACCCTTGAAGCTGTAGTAAATGAGACTGCCTCTGCTCTAGGTAACTTAACCGAAGAACAATCTGCTATGAGATTTGTCGTTTTGCAAAATCGTCTCGTCATTGACGTCATACTGGCCGATAGGGGCGGGGCCTGTAGAGTCATCGGATCTAGTTGCTGCATTTTCATTCCAAATAACGCGCCGTCTGTCTATTCAGCTATAACCAGACTCCATAAAATTGCCCATCTGTTACACCAAGATCCAGGCACCTGGACATGGTCCGGTTGGTTCTGGAATATAATTTCCGCATGGGGATGGAAAGTCCTGTCCTTTTTAGGTATTGCAGTAGCGATCATATTTAGCTGCTGCCTCTGTATACAATGTGGCCCTGCGATTTGCAGCATGTGTGCTACCTCTTGTATTCCTAGTCCCAAGCCCCGTTCTAAATCCCGTTCCAAGACAATTCGAGACGAGCAAATGGTACTGTATGAAATGATAGATGGTATCATGAATATTGATGTTTCCTGATGGAAACGTAGTGACAAGGAGGGAATGTGGAAAAGTAAATTTTGCCATGTTCTGTGTCCCTACGCCTCATCCATCATATGTTATGTGTGCATGACTAATATGCATATGTTATTCCCCATGTCCGATTAATGACGCAATTCCAGTTGTGTCCACCTTTAGTATGTTAGTTTCCAGTCCTCGTGAATACTACGAATATCAGGCCTATGTAAAGTTACGTTGCCACGTTTCTCAGTGTGCACGTTATTCCATTATAAAGTCCCCGTTTCCAGGCCTCAACAGGGCCCGGACATCAGATTCAGCTCCTGTCTCCTGAAAGCCTCGCTGAGGAGCGATACAGCCCCCACCTGTATCCTCGACCCTTCACTTACTTCCTGCCTCGCAGTGCCCGGTGCAGCTCGGCTCTGTCTCTGAGTCTGCCAAAAGTATGTTATAGTTCCAGCTATCAGTTCAGTCCTCCTCTTCTGCATTCCTAAGCTACTGAACTGCATCAATAGTTTCCGTCATTGTCTAGCCTTCTCGTCTCCACGTTAGAGAAATACTGTATTTAATGGTCATTTAGTATTCTTCATCACGCACTACATGTAGAATAATGCATGGTCCAGTCTTAGAGTCAAGTTAGCTTTTCCCCTCATGACTTCTAGTTTATATCAACATGTTCCCTAAACATCAGATACCAGATAGGGTTTAGGTACATGTCGCTCCGACCCTCCAGACTCTAGTCTCTGCTCCTAGCACAGAGTTCGTAGCCCCCAGCTTCTCCTAGTAATACGTCATTGCCAGTTTGCGCGCACCATCAGGTTAGAGGTCCCGGCTCCTTAGGTAGCCCCCTCCAATGTTTCCGCCCATTCATGACATATTCTGTTACGTTTTCATCACATGCCTAAGTATACTCCCAGTCACACCTCTTTTTTTTCTGTTATCTTTCGCGACTGCTACGCGTCACGCCTTCTGCTCCACCCACTGCTACGCCTACTGCAATGTAATGCTATGTGTTCGCGCTATGTATATAAGTCCATGTATTGTTATTAAAAGTTAGCGCGCTCATCCCAGATCAAGCCCCGGCAGCTGCTGGGCCTCAGTTGTCCTGCTGGGCCCTGTCACCTCTGTTCTATGCAGGTTGTCCTGATCCTGTCCTTATGCTGTAATAAACCTGCAGAAACTCCTACTACCTCGAATCTTGACTCTTATTTTATTGAGCTATCTGTTATTCATTCATTCATTCAAAAATAGATCCGGTATTATTTATTTATATACCACACCAGGACCACGCCAACGCCGACGGCCTGTCACGCTTTTTCCGCCTCAGCGAGGAGAGTCCCCAGGAAGATGGCTGACTCTCCCCGCCTTCAGCTGGGGGGGACGCATGTTGGACAGGCCGCATGTTCGAGCTGTCCCCCCTCCCCGCAATGGGACCAGGAACCTGGCTCTCCCTGCATCCCCAGCCAGAGTCCACAAACGACCACCCGAAGTACCCTGCAATCCCTCCACTACAAGACACCAGCTCCGGACCCAGCTGGCCCGGGTCACCATCTACCCCACGACATCGACCCGGCCGCCATCTTGGGGCACTGCAGCACGAGGCCGCGTGGCCTCAACTCGACCCTAACCCCGGGCCCGGCCGGCCCCGACATCGAGGCCCCACCATCCTCCCAGGAGGCAGAGTGACCACTTGGCGAGTCAATGGGAGAAGGAATCGTCAACGGCTCTCCTCCGCCAGGTGTCGATCACCCCAGGCCGCCTGGGCGCTGGCTCCACCCCCCTGCTGGGTGTCTGGACTCCCTCATCCCGGACCTCCCGGCCCCCAGGCGCGAGGGTCCGGACATCAAAGGGGACCAGACCTATAACTGGGGCAGGGCCAGACCAGGAAGGCAGTTGTATCCTGGAGTCGAGAGACCCGAGAAGAACTCATCCGTGACTTGGCCTGCTGGCGCTGCCGCGGCCCTCTGCCTCGTGAAACCATCGTCTTGGCCTGCTGGCGCTGCCGCGGCCCTCTGCTCGTGAAACCATCGTCTTGGCCTGCTGGCGCTGCCGCGGCCCTCTGCTCGTGAAACCATCGTCTTGGCCTGCTGGCGCTGCCGCGGCCCTCTGCCTCGTGAAACCATCGTCTTGGCCTGCTGGCGCTGCCGCGGCCCTCTGCCTCGTGAAACCATCGTCTTGGCCTGCTGGCGCTGCCGCGGCCCTCTGCCTCGTGAAACCATCGACTTGGCCTGCTGGCGCTGCCGCGGCCCTCTGCTTTATGAGACTATCACCTTGGCCTGCTGGCGCTGCCGCGGCCCGATCCACAGACCCTCCAGCTCGAGGATTGTGAGCTCGCCTTTTACTACTACCTGTACCGATCCGGTACCAAGACTGTCCCGCTACCCCCTTTCCCTACAGAGACTAGAAGTGAGAGGACCCCCGGGTCCAAGTTATCCTGTATCGCTGATATCCTTGCCTTAAGAACCTTATATAAAGCCTTGAACTCGACTTGGTGTGGTGCCTGTTTGTGGGGAGGGAGGGTACTTGTCTGTACGATCGCCGGAGACGGTCCCCCTCGGGGATCTCTCCCTCGGTATCCGGCCGACCCTCAGGGTCCCCGTCTAACAGCAATCAACTCTTTCAGCTGCTGATGAGCTGTGACAGAGATGCTGGTCAGTGGCAGAAAGGAAGGTGTTGCAGCATAGGAGGGGGTCATGCTCCTTGTGGAGTCACGAGCACCTTTGGTTATTTAGATGCAAATAGCATTGAAAGAGTAAATGAAACTAATTTTTTCATTTTTTCCCCCTCAATTTTTATGTAGAACAAACCCAACCCAAACATATTGGAGTGCTTTACATGAGCACCAATGACATTTCATAAGGACATGTTCCTTTTTTAGATACGGAGAGATTAAGTGATTTGCCCAGGATCACAGGATTTTGAGCCAAAACCAGAATCAAACCTGATTCCTCAGTTCCAAAGTGGGTAGCTCTGACCTCAAGCTCCATCTTCTCCCCTCCTCTACCCATGCTCAGGACCTGTCAGGAGTACACTCTTAATATCTATGTCATACATCTGTGGTTCCCAAACTGTGCGCCGCGGCACCCTGGTGCGCCGTGAATAAATCTGTGGCGGTATCCCAGTGTTCTCTCTGGGAGCACAGATACGCATAAAATGACTGTCTTTAACCTCCATTGGGTGGGTGGGTGCAGGGTCAGGGGCCTGGTGGAGAGCGTTGGTTGTGTGGGTGCAGGGTCAGGTCCTTGTGGAGAGCATTGGGTGGGTGAGTCAGGGGCCTGGTGGAGAGCGTTGGGTGGGTGGGTGCAGGGTGAGAGGCCTGGTGGGGTGCGTTGGGTGGGTGGGTGCAGGGTGGGGGGCCTGGTGGAGAGCGTTGGGTGGGTGGGTGCGGGGTCAGGGGCCAGGTAGAGAGCGTTGGGTGGGTGGGTGCAGGGTGGGGGGGCCTGGTGGAGAGCGTTGGGTGGGTGCAGGGTGTGGGGCCTGGTGGAGAGCGTTGGGTGGGTGGGTGCGGGGTCAGGGGCCTGGTGGAGAGCATTGGGTGGGTGGGTGCAGGGTGGGGGGCTTGGTGGAGAGCGTTGGGTGGGTGCAGGTTCAGGGGCCTGGTAGAGAGCATTGGGTGTGTGCAGGGTGAGAGGCCTGGTGGAGAGCGTTGGGTGGGCGCCTTATGCCTTGATGCAGCCGCACTCTGCCAGCTTCTGTCTTTGCCTCATTCCTCGTTGAGGGGTCGTCACTCGTGACTGCTGCATGTTGGAATGTGTGAGTGGAGAAGGGTGCAAGGCAGAGGGGAGAAGGGTGCAAGGTAGAGAAAGGTGCAAGGAGGAGGGGAGAAGGGTGCACGGCAGAGGTGAGAAGGGTGCAACGGGGAGGGGAGAAGGGTGCAAGACGGGAGAAGGGTGCAAGGCAGAGAAGGGTGCAAGGCAGAGAGGAGAAGGGTGCAAGGCAGAGGGCCTAAGGGTGCAAGGCAGAGAAAAGAAGGGTGCAAGGCAGAGAGGAGAAGGGTACACGGCAGTGGGGAGAACGGTGCAAGGCAGAGGGGAGAAGGGTGCAAGGCAGAGGGCAGAAAGGTGCAAGGCAGAGGGGAGAAGGGTGCAAGGCAGAGGGCAGAAAGGTGCAAGGCAGAGGGGAGAAGGGTGCCAGCCAGAGAGGAGAAGGGTGCAAGGCAGAGGGGAGAAGGGTGCAAGGCAGAGGGGAGAAGGGTGCAAGGCAGAGGGCGAGAAGGGTACAAGGCAAAGGACGAGACGGGTGCAAGGCAGAGGGCGAGAAGGGTGCAAGGCAGATGGGAGAAGGGTGCCAGCCAGAGAGGAGAAGGGTGCAAGGCAGAGGGGAGAAGGGTGCAAGGCAGAGGGGAGAAGGGTGCAAGGTAGAAAAGGGTGCAAGGCTGAGTGAAGTAGGGTACAAGGGGAAGGGGGAGAAGGGTGCAAGGTGGAGGGGAGAAGGGTGTAAGGCAGAGGGGGAAAGGGTGCAAGGGGGATGGTGATGAAGTTAAAAATTTAAACATTTCTGCGGATACCCATGATCAGAGCTCACCTCACGTAAACTTCTTGTAACGCCACAGAGCTCCTTGAGCCTTTCTCTAGCCTGGTTACTTTTAGTGGGAGTGCTTTAAGCTACTCTATGATGGTGTTGTATGCATTGAGATGTACTTTATAAGATCTTTGTGATTGCAAATAAGGTTTTATGACAGTGATGGCTACCCTCTGAATCCTTCATCACGTCTAGGCTTGATTCTTCATGTAGACCAGTGGTTCCCAAAGGGTGCGCCGCGGCACCCCGGTGCGCGGGTAAAAACATGGTGGGGAGCCACGGCCAACTGCCAATTAGGTCAAGGGAGCCACGGGTCAAAAAAGTTTGGGAACCACTGGGGTAGATGGTCTCTTGTATCCTGGAGAAGATAGGGGAAGAAAAAGTGGAATAAGATACGGCTTGTGGTGAAGAGTAGGGCAGGCGGGAGACAGGGACGTGGAACTGGTGAGAGGAAAGGACCAGTGTAGATTGCACAGAAGGCGGGGGGAGGGAGGATAAGCAAATCAGTGGTGAGGGAACGGGTTGCAGAGAAGGTGCTGAAGAGAGATAGAGGGAGAAGGGTGCTGGTGACCGGTGCGGGGGCTGGGGTTGGACAGGCGGTTAGGGAGGGGTAGGACTGAGGCAAGAGAAGCAGAGCTGTAGAAGGGGGCGAGAGGGAAGGAGGGCTGCAGCCCTGGAAGATACAGCTTTTTGTTTAACACTCAACATGTTCATTGATAGAAATGTCAAGTATAGAACTCTCAAAAGGTAAACTCGGATTTGAGGTTATACACTAGGGCTTCATGAAAAGAAATACTCACAGGTAGACAAAAACAACACAGATACTTTGGGTGGCGAGCACTTTTCAAAACGGTAGGCTGAGCTCCCTGCACATGCTCGCGCTTTCAGAGATGCCCTGCATTTTGCTAGAGGAGCTTTTAGCTGGTCGCAATCAAAAGGTACCCTACAGTAAAAAAAGCTGGTCGCTGTTGAAAACCATAGATTGACTAGAAACCATACAACATGCATAGACCTCCGTGTTGAATGCAAATTTAAAAAAAAAAGGTCAGGTCACAGACTACCAGAAACAGGAGGTTTTGTTTCTCAAAGGAAAACTCAAATCCAAGTCACCCAAAAATATAACTCACATGTAGACAAAAACAACACAGATACTTTGGGTGGCGATCACTTTTCAAAACGGTACGCTGAGTTCCGTGAACATGCTCGCGCTTTCAGAGATGCCCTGCATTTTGCTAGAGGAGCTTTCAGCTGGTCTCAATCAAAAGGTACCCTACAGGAAAAAATGGAGTATGTATATTCCCAACAGAGACATGTACGTATATGGCTTTCGAGACCGCCTATCAGCACTTAGAACGTATATCGCCATAGAGACTGTGTTTATTTATAACAATGTCCATTATCGGGGGTGTATATTCACACTGGGGAATGTGCATTATCACGGATAACGCCCATAATTAGGGGAACTGTAGGAGGGTGGATACCTGACTATGGTTACCCCAGATTTTTTGCCTAGTGTTTAGCTGGTTTTCGACTTAGTTGGCCTGGGATCCTGCTAATCAGGGCCCCATGCTATCTGCTCTCTCTTTAAAATGGACTCCATGTACCCTAGGTGCATAACTGATTGGATATTGGGTCACCTTATCAGCCCCTGTACAGTGTACTATAGGTCCCCAGGGCATAGGTGCATCCAAGGCCTACCAGGGGCTGCAGCATATCTTTTGCCACCCCTGAATGGCTATTCAAACTGACACAACTGGCTGATCACTCAGCTGGGGCAAGGTTGTGTAATCACCCCTTGCTTAGATATATTATACCTATATCTAAACCTATATCTGGACACATATATATCTATAAGTCACTCCTATGGCAGGCCTTAACAATCCTGGAGGCAGAGTGCTTGGTTTTATGTGAGATGTGCTCTAGCATAAGCTGAGCCTGTCTGCAGCTTTCAGAACCATTTCCTTATCGCTGTTCCAGGGTATTGCCATGCCATATACTCTTAGGTGCATTATAATCCTCACGGTTATTGCTAACTTTGGTTTGGCTTTATCAAAACATGTCGTGTAAGGTGTCATACACTTTGGAATGCTACCCCCTCGCCAGTTCTGGCGACGGGGGTAGCATTCCACCCTTCTAGAGGGAGAAGACATGTTACTTTACTTAAACGCAGTTAAATCTAACCAGAGCCTCAGCATCACAAAATAGATGCTGCTGCCACAGGCATGGGTCTGGCCTCCTGCTGCTGACCGAAACTCCGGCAGAGAGGCCTGGACAAAATGTTTCCTGTCACAGGGAGGTGTTACACCACCCCAGACAGGAGATAGTGGATTGAGGCAGGCAGGGCGAGTGAAACTAGACACTGCCTGGGGCGCCCAAGGCTCCCCATGCATAGCCCAGTTCAAACCGGTGCTGGGACACTCCAGTCCCAGCTCTGGCGCGAAACTGGACAAAGGGAAAGGGGTGTAACCACCCCCTTCCTGGGTCACACCCATAGGAGGGACCTAGCAGGTAATCCAGCCCCTTGATTTGGAATAAAGGTAGGAGCATTAGATTATCCTGACTGAAACTGTGATACAGAACTCTGGACCCTCGTTTTACCATGGATAACCTCTTGAATAACCAAACGAAAGAGTAGTCCACACAGGTATATATTCAAAATATATGTATTTATTCTAGGAACAACCCTACTAGTCTATTTATGAGACTAGAGGCAAAAGATACATTTTCAAACAAGCAATAATAGTTACAATAAATAGCACTGGAATCACAGGGCCCCAGGGGGGGGCATACCATATATCAAACAAGCATTAGAAATGCAATCGGGCTCGGATTTATTTGAGTTTGAGCTAATGGCATTGTAAATGCCAATGTATTGTTGATATGTGTTATGGAGTGTGTTCATGTGGTGTGTACTGCCAGTGATCTCCTTGTGAGTGTGAGAATATTGCACCGTTACTGCCTGTGATGTCCTTCTTGTGAGTGTGAGAAGCTTGCACCTCTGCTGCCTGTGGTCTCCTTGTGAGTGTAAGAAGCTTGCACTGCTGCTGCCTGTGATGTCGTTCTTGTGAGTGGGAGAAGATTGCACCTCAGCTGCCTGTGGTCTCCTTGTGAGTGTAAGAAGCTTGCACAGCTGCTGCCTGTGATGTCCTACTCACTACTCTACTCTACTCACTACTCTACTCACTACTCTGCACTCACTACTCACTACTCTACTCACTACTCTACTCACTACTCACTACTCTACTCACTACTCACTACTCTACTCACTACTCTACTCACTACTCACTACTCTACTCACTACTCACTACTCTACTCACTACTCACTACTCTGCACTCACTACTCACTACTCTGCTCACTACTCACTACTCTACTCACTACTCACTGCTCTACTCACTACTCTACTCGCTACTCTACTCACTACTCACTACTCTATTCACTACTCACTACTCTACTCACTACTCTACTCACTACTCTACTCACTACTCACTACACTACTCTACTCACTATGTTATGTTATGTTATGTTATACTGGGGTTTTATATAGCGCACGGCTACTCAAAGAGTGTCCCGGCGCTTTGTTTTGCAAACAATCTCACAACACAACAAGAGAAAAACAGATAAAAAAAACGAAAGGAAACCAACGGAGCCCAGAAAAAACTAAGAAGTGAAAAGCCAGGTTTTAAGCCCCTTCCTAAAAGCCAACAAGTTTGGAATACTGCGCAGGGCCATTGGCAGCTTATTCCACAACTGGGGCGCCAGTAGTCTAAAAGAGCGGCCTCCGATGCGTGCCCTCTTCACACGAGGCACTGCAACAAGAAACAAGGATTCTGACCTCAGAGACCTGGCTGGATGGTAGAAGGTCAGTCTTTTTTGGAGTACTCACTACTCTACTCACTACTCTACTCACTACTCACTACTCTACTCACTACTCACTACTCTGCACTCACTACTCTGCTCACTACTCACTACTCTACTCACTACTCTCCACTCACTACTCTACTCACTACTCTACTCACTAATTTCTACTCACTACTCTACTCACTACTCTGCACTCACTACTTTACTCACTACTCTACTCCTGTGTCAGTTTTCTGATGTTAGTGTGAGCCTCCCGTCTATGTCAGTGTACCAGCCTTAGAGCCCCATGTGATGTGATTGTCTCCTTATAAACTGCTTATTACATACTAAGTAAGCTTAGAAGAAGTAACAATATGGATGACCACTGGGGGTGGGGGAGAAGGGGTAAAGGATAAAGATGGAGAGGTCTGGTGATCTAAAAAATGGACCAGGGGTGATGAATATTTTAGGTAAGAAACTTGAAAAAAAGTGGAAAGTAAAGGGCAAATTTACTAAATGTTAGCGCAACTGATCCCAGCAATCAATGTTTCTGTGTGCGTGGTTCAATTGAGAGAGAAATATTGGCGAGCTATATTTACTAAAAAAGGCCTGTTCCTGCATTCTCCCACTGCACTGCTCCATGATGCACAAGCAGGCACCATTGTGCAAAGGTGTGTGTGTGTGTGTGTGGGGGTGTGTACGTGTGTGCGTGTGCGTGTGTGTGTGTGATGGTGTGAAAACTAGATCTGATGCATGTGATTCTCTACATTGCTGGCCGGCTGTTCATGCGCGCACAGAGCTGAAGGGAAAAAAAACACAGCAGTGCACACGCTCCCAGCACCATCTGCCTTCAATTACCGGCACCTCGGACAGCTGGTAATTGAGGATTTATGTATTCTTCTGCGCGTGTCCGAACACTTTATGCAGGAAGTGGACATTGACAAATTGTTAAGCCCTATGGCGTGCTGCCTTACTTAAACACAGCCTTGCCTGGACCAATTACCATGCACATGGCAAAATGCCACACGCAAAAACCGCGCGCTTTCTGGAATGTGGCAGCCCGGACCCCTTTCAGAATTCTTTTTTTTTTCTAATACATAAGAGCTCGGAAGCCCCGCCCCACTTCGTCGAGACGTAGGCCCGAGCCCTAAAAAGTGGTATAAGTACCACAACAGTTCAACAGACAGTGCCTAGGGCACTTAGGATCGCTGGCCCCTTACGAAACCACCCACGGTAGTGAGGAAGGGGACCCACAGGGGACGTGTGCAGTACTTAAACTAGGACAGGTATCCCTGTGAAACCCTATGGGAATGTCGCAGTTGGAAATAGCAGGAATCTAGACACTTCAAGCAAGAGTTTGAGTTCAGGCATTTAAATTTAAGCTCAAGGTGGACCCACACCCACGATAGTACCCAGGTACTACTGTTACCTGCCCCAGGGAAGCCGGGTGCATAGGTCGTTTTCGGTGTCGGGTCGAAGTCTCGTTTTCAGTGGGAAAACAGGAAGAACTGCTGCTGGAAAGGAGAGTCGTTGATGTCGTGCAGGTTGAAGATGAAGATCTTGAAGAAGAGGACCTGAAAGCAGAGGGAACAGAGTCTGGGTTACTAGCCAGTGACCAGGAGCCTCAGGAGGTTACACCTCCCTGTGACAGGATACCTATTGTCCAGCTGCCTGGGCTGGAGTTTCGTCCAGCACCAGAAGGCCAGACTCTTGTCTGTGGCTAGTGGACTCCATTTTGTGATGCGTGTGCCCTTATAAAATGGTTACCGGCAGTTGCAGCTTGTGCCATGTCACCCCCTGAGTAGGGTGGAATCATACCCCCCCCTCCAGTACTGGAGTGGGGGTATGATTCCAAGATGTTTGACACCAAACACGACATGGTTTGGTGCAGCCATTCTCAAGATAGCATTTGCCCGCGAGCTATATAATGCACTTAAGAGTATATGGTATGGCTGCACTATAAACAACGTCGAAATCGATATAACAGAAGTTGCAGAGGGGCTCTGCTCATGCTGAGGGTCCCCCTCACACATAACCATGCACCCTGCCCTATATGTGTTGTATTAGGGTAGGATATAGTGAACCTATATCCCTGTAAGGGCTGCAAGCACCACCTTACCCAGGCTGCAGTAGCAGCCTGGTTGTGTCTTTTAGGTGGCTGTCCCATGGGGTAGCACAATATGTGCTTCAGCCCCTGGTAGGCCTCTGGGGTACCCATGCCCTAGGTACCTAAGGTACCATACGCTAGGGACTCACAGGGTGACCTTAGTATCCAATTAGATCTGTACCTAAGGTACTCACAACAATTTAGCGAGGCAGAAGAGGAGCTGGGCTCCTGATTAGCAGGTCTACAGCTCGACTAGAGTCAGAAAACAGTGAATACAAGCAAAAAGTTGGGGGCAACTATGCAGTAGATGGCAATCTCCTACAGTCGTGTAGGGGTCCAATCCATTCCCGGTGTTCTACCTGCAGGTCGAGAGTGGGAGCGAATCCTCGTGGCCATCACTCTCTCTCCTGCTGACTCGCTGCTCGTCAGTGGCCTCACCAGAGTTCCTCCACTTGCCCAGACACCTTCAGGGCCAACCCAGTGGAGCCGGTCACAGTCCTGGAATTTCTATGGCACCCCTCAGGGCGATGCTGGGCTCAGCGCCACCCACTGCTCGGCCCAGCTGCAGTTCAACACCACGCTGCAGACCCTGTGCTGAACCAGGGGCCACTCCGCCTTCTCATCTCACGTCTTTCACCGGGGCAGTGTTCACGGCCGGGCGAGGGATCCGACTCCGAGCACCTCAGCCTTTACACTGCCACTCTGGAGCACTGATACGCTGCACGCCAGGCCATAAAATTATTCATAATCTGTCCGGTGGGTGGCATGGCAGCTTAATGGTCCTGGGCCAGTTGCATGGCGTCCCTTTTCACATGCTTTGCCCTGCTACTCCATAACCGGGGTTTTCGACCCTGCTATGCCGAGTCTTGTGGTTCAGTGGACGAATGCAACCACTGTAGCGGCCTGTGTTCACCTCATGGTCACAGGTTCAAATATTGGTGGCTCCACTCAGCCTTTCATCCTTCTGAGGACTCCCTCTCCAATCCCTCTCTCTCTCCTCACTCACCTCTCTCTAGCCTCTCTCCCCTCTCCTCACTCACCCCTCTCCTCGCTCTCTCCAGGCCTGACTCTCTCCTCCCCTCTCACCACCCCTCTCACCACCACTCTCCCCTATCAACACCACTCTCCTCACCACTCTCCCCTCTCCTAATTGCATTTTTTCACGGCCGCCAGGCCGTGACACCACATCAAAGGGCTTCTCCTCCCCTAATTATTTTTTTACGGCCGGCCGGCCGTACTTTAAGTTTCACGCCTGCCATACAACATACAACCACACATACAACCACACGCACAACCACATCAGTGCACGTTTTCACCAGTCAAACACACACCACCAGCCGTCGGTGCATGCTTTCACCAGGCACAAACCACCAGCATCAGTGCACGCTTTCCCCAGGCACACACAACACCAGCCGTCAGTGCACGCTTCCACCAGGCACACACACCACCAGCCGGCAGTGCACACTTCCACCACAGCACAACTCAGCACCACCACAGCACCACTCAGCACCACTACAGCATCACTCAGGGGCACCACAACATCACTATGCGCTACAACAGCATCAATCGGTGCAACCATTCAACAACAACTGCTTCAAATATTTTCTGTCAATGTTTCAAGCTTTATTACAAATGTCATAAAAATATGTTAAATGTTTTCACTTCTGTTCTTGTTAAAACATTGTGATTTCTCAGATCAATACATGTACGACAGGGGAAAACTAAACATGTACCTTTACTAATGCTATAGATGTAACATTTGCTAACTTTATAACTATTGGCATTTCTAATAACAAAATGAATACTTTTATATTTTGAAAAACATAAACAAAATTTTTATTTTTTTACATTTTACACACCAAAAGCTCAAACTTTTCTATTGCGAGACCTATTGCATTGCAAATGCTTGTTATTATTGGAGTACTTATAAATAGTAAAGAGGGCTTTGACCATAAACAATTACAGGTGAGGGCAAATTCACTAATGAAATAGTTTAAACAGTCTGCCACATGATGCATGTATTTTAGGGGTGCACCACATGCTGCCTATTAGGGATTTAACTTCAGAAATCCGGCCGGATGAGGCCGTAGAGCCTGTTGGAAGCAGAGCAGTATTCCCCTCAGATTATCTCTCTGACCACTAGTATGGTCCTAATGCGGTTGGCCGGAGACCTCTGATGATGGCTTTCCAACCGATATCATATTGAGACCAATTGTTTTTACGTTCATTTCACTTTAACTTGTTCATTTGGATAACATATACATTTTTCTCTACTTTTAATTGATGAAAGTAAAACTTTCAACTGTGTTCTCAGTTTGCAGATTTTTACATCAGTCAACAGCCAGTTCCAGAGATTTTAATAAATTCTACATTTATGGAGGATTTTAGATTCAAAATTGCAATGGATCTAATGGAGTCATCAGGTTTGAGTTTAACATTTCATGTCTCAATTTTATAAATGTGTCATGCCTTTGGGTCAACAGAATGTTTTTATGATTTTGGTAGCTATTTTTATTTCTTCAACGTTTTTAAAAGTACACAGCATACATTTTGTACATAGTATTACATATAGTACGGTATAGCAATTATGTTTTTGAGTATGTTAAAAGGTCATTTTTCTTGCCAATAGAAAGAGTTTTTAACAGTTGTGTCTCTGCCACAGCAATATCAAGTCTTAGGAATAAACTTAGAAACATGTACCAGATGCCCAGAGATAAGTTTACGTTTTTTACTTTTCCTGCTAAGATGTGCTGATCTACCTCAATATTACATTTAGATTCTGTCGAAGATTTCTGCGGTGTCTGCAACGAAATAACTTCCGACGTAGGTCAGGAAAACATTATGGTAAATATACACAATTATTTTTAATAGGAACAATTGTAGAGGTCTGGCTAAAGATACTTTCAAATTTCCGTTTAATTTTAAATGTATTTATTCGTTTTCCTAAAAACAAAGAACCCCACAGGGGCAATTGTATCATCGTAATACAGTGACTCATACATTGCAAAGACAGCCTCTTAGCAAGGCTAGGCATAGCGGTAACCGAAAGTCCAAAAAGAAGAAAGCACTAAGAGATCCCAAACAGAGTCCATCGTGCTATTTGCTGCCCCTGTTGAGAACTAAAAACCCCACAACCCCCTCTCCATCCGGCATCCCCTGAACGGTCTTCATTGAGTACCTTTACAATGGTCCCAGAGCCCTCAACCATTTCCTTAGGCTGTGGGCAGGTCCTTTCATAGCTCCGGCAGACGCAGCATCCTCAGATATTGAGGCAGGGTAATTTCGTGAAATTGAGCTGAGAGAAGGTGTAGGAATGGGCTCCAAATTTTCTGGAAGGTGTCAGTGGAGTTGTTCAAGGTAGCAGTGATGCGCTCCATTACCAGTATGGACCTGAGCCTATGAAGCCAACCCATGTCTACGGGGGGGGAGGGGAGGAGCCTGAATGCGTGAGGACATTTTCTAGTGCTGCACCCATGTCCATGTCGTTCCCCAGGCAGAGCTGGCCCTTGCTGCCTCCGACCCCCCGCTGCTTTTGGTGCCCCTTGCTCCTCTAAGGTGCTATCACGGCGTCATGGGGGACCCTTGCCAGCCCACTTGCTGCTCTCGTTAGCTCTAGCCAGTCTCTGCTTGCAGCGCTGCGCCTTTGAATGGCCCAATGTATCCGGGCACGGGATCGGCAGTTACTTGTGGCAGGGCATCTCTCCGCTGTGTTGCTCTGCTGGGCCCTGGGCTCGGCACTGCTCTTTGCAGCTACAGTGCCACCTCTGAGGGGGGCCCCAGCTTCACTGTGCCCAGCCCTTGTCTCCAGCCTGACACCGCGCCTACTCCAGACCCCGGCCACCTCAGCCCCTCACTCTCGTAGTACACAGGAAGAGCCTTCTCCGGAGGTCCTCAGGGCCGACAATCTCTTCACTCGCCCAACGCAAATCCGCACACACCTGTGCTGGCTGCCCCGTGTCCTGCGGGTGATAGGGCCTCTTTGAGCTTGTGTGCTCTGTCCCCCTAACTGTGGCTCTCCGGCTTAGTGCTGTGCCAGGCGACTGTTGAGGGTCTTTCTGAAGGTGTTCAAAGAGGGGGCGTGTCTGAGGTCTTGTGGTAGGTTGTTCCATGTCTTGGCTGCGATGTGGGAGAAGGATCTTGCTCCTGCTCTGGCTCTGTGGACGCGCGTGGTTTTGGCTACTGCAAGGTTGGAGGAACGTAGAGGGATCTGATTTTCTGGTGGAAGTAGGTTCTGAGCTTGTTGCCACTGACTGGGGACTGTGTGAAATGTGGAACAAGTATGCATTTACCATGCTAGGAAAGAGCACTGGCACTGGGGACCTTGTAAGTATGAACCAAGTGACTTTATGTGAAAGTTGCTTTAGATATCAGTCACAAACTATGGTTGACCATTTCAAATAAGTGCAGTTTCCTACAGATTTTTATCACAAACTCTGAAAACTAATTTCAGTTTACAAATGAAAAAAAACATGTTTACCTGTTTACAATGCAAAGTGAATAAATATTTTTTTTACTATCTTTCCAACAGGCACTATGTAAACAATGCTGCAGATGGATACATATTGAATGCATTCGAAAAGATGCAACATCCTTGTTACATCACGAAGTTTTCATATGTAGCAAATGTATTTAATGAACAAGTTACTTACCGTCGGTAAAGATGTGTTCGCATGTGAGCTGTAGATTACATGATTTGCATAATTGTGCCATCTAGTTTTGGTTACGGATGTTCAAAAGTAGTTTTTCTTTGAAGAAGTCTTTCCAGTCACGAGGTTAGGTGACTCCTTCTTTTGTTGATAGTGCGCATGGGCATCAATTCCATTGTTAGACTGTTTTCCCGCAAGAGGTTGAGAATGCAGTATATAAGTGTAGTACAGAGTTGTCAATGCGTATGTTAAGTAAATAATAAAAACTGCAACAACCACAGGTGTCGGGGGAGGTGGGAGGGCACATGTGAATCCACAGCTCTACATTCCAAGAACAGATGCTTACACTGATAATGACCAAGATCTCAACTGTGTTCTCAGTTTGCAGTACTGTGAGAGAAGTAAAGAAACCTTCTCAGTGAAGTGAAATGAGTTATTCTGATACATTGAAACTATTTTCACAACTTGTTTACTGTAATATCGTTGTTTGAGGTGCTCATTTTATTTTTTCTGATACATTGGAAATATTTTTCCAACTTCTTTACTGTAATATCGGTGTTTGTGGTGCTCACATTTATTATTTTTTGATATATTCAAACTATTTTTACAACTTGTTGACTGTAATATCAGAGTTTGTGGTGATTATTCTAAATTCTATTTTTTGATATCCAGAACACAATATTGTACTTCAGTGAAAATTATTTTGAAAACATTTGAAAAATAAATTATTAGAGTGTGATTATGTATTCTTTTTAGTGCTTTATTAAAAATATGCTGGGGCATGATCACTTTCATTGCCATGACGGACACCGCCAGAAAATAAACTGCCTGTATAAGCTCCACAGCGGCCCCTCGCCAGGCACACCAGAAGCGGGGAGTGGTCAGATACATACCACGCCAGATAGGAAACCTCCCTAACCTGCCGTGCCAGCTCAGGGGTAATGAGACAATAACCCAGCCGAGTATAAGTTCCCGTCGCCGAGGTGTAGCAGGAGAAGAGTCTGGATCCCGAGTGTCTTTACCTACATACTCCAGGGTATAAATGTTAGATCCCTTCTCAACAAGGGGAGAAGGAGTGCTTTGGTAAAGGGCACATGGTTACAATAGTTAGAGTTGCAAAAGTCCAAGACAGAAGAAACCAGTCCCCAGGAGAGGAAAGAGGGAAGGAGGGGGGGGGGGGGCAGGGAGCTGGGAAGCGGGTCAGATCTGGCAGATCAGCAGTGGGAGTGAAAAAACCTCGCGGGGGCCCAAGACGGTAGAGTAAACGGTCTCCAAGCTTAGATGGGGTCTCATAGTCATAAATTGAAGTCTGGGCGCCATTTTAGAGTCAGGCAAGTCCCAGGTACCTGGGCGCAATGAACCCTGGGCACAATGGCCGCCATCTTAGGGTCAGGCAGCTGGGTTCAGGTCGGCCCGTGCTGAATCCCCCAGAGTCAGGGTATATTCCGAGGCACACACTCTCAATGTCAGGGGGGCCCTCAGCATCCGTGGGAGACCCCAACCACCAACATCAGAGGTCTCCTACTGGTGCGCCCTGCAGGGGCTATGTATTGACAGCTACAGGCAGGCAGTTGCGCTGATTGTTATCATGCTGCAATAGCCACTGGATAGATGGGAGTCTTTGTCGCTTTTTTATTTCAGAGTGCTGGGTTGGAGTTAATTGGATGCTGGGTTGGAGATGGGTGGATGCTGGGTTGGGGATGGATGGATGCTGGGTTGGGGATGGATGGATGCTGGGTTGGGGATGGATGGATGCTGGGTTGGGGATGGATGGATGCTGGGTTGGGGATGGTTGTGTGAGGGGTGGATGGATGAATGCATGGATGGATGGTTGACTGTGGGTGCTTGGAGCATGAATTGATGGATGAATTCGTGGGGAGGCGTGTTTGTGCACCGCTGGATGGGTAACTGAAGAAACTGTGAGGCCAGAGGCCTAACGGCCCCCAAGGCCTGAAGTGCGGCGTATTCGCCATTCACGCTGGCTTGTGGCCTCTGTGTGTTTGCAACAAGGTGACCCATTGCCACTGAAGGTGCTGTTTTTTCTGTATTTGGCATTTAGTCGGTTTATTGGAAGTAAACCAAGACTCTTGCCTCAGAATGTATTTATTGTTGAAGTGAATGCTTACAAATTAAATCCTCGTTTCCCTGTGACT
Source organism: Lissotriton helveticus (assembly GCF_964261635.1). Lineage (NCBI taxonomy): Eukaryota > Metazoa > Chordata > Amphibia > Caudata > Salamandridae > Lissotriton > Lissotriton helveticus. The sequence goes on from NC_136067.1 coordinate 2,097,565,683, forward strand.
TAGGAATATAAGGTCACCTCCCTGGGCACCATAGAGATGTATGAGTGGGAGTCCCACAGGTGAGGGCCAGTCTCTCCCCTGAAAGTGTAGTTATCCTCTTCTCCACCGGATGTGATTTCACGCTATAGATTAGTGATGTCAATGATATTTTAAAACCCTGAACGCCAGATCTCTGCAACCCGCCCTTTCACCGCTTGCCTCTCCATTCAGATCCTCCTAGTTATCAAGCCAGATAGACATCCACCCATTCATCCACCACCATTTCACTCATCCTTTCATCCACACAACCACCTTTCCATCCACCACGCATAGAATCACATACATCCACCTATTCAGCTCCCCGCCCACCTGCCCAGGTATCACATCCCCTACCCAGGCGTCCTTAAACGAGAGAAAAGCTCCAAGTGTCAGACATTTGGTTGTAGAAGTTACTCGTGGGGCAAGGGGCTGAAGCACTTTGAGCCCAATGGGCGTTGCACAGCGTGTGGTTGTGTTTAGTGCACGACAAGCACGTGCCGTGTGCACGTGGCTTGTGTTTTGGGAGGTCAGGCTGTGAATGGGGAGGGGGTGGCCCCCAGCTGTTCCTGGGACTTCAACCGCTGCCGTGGGGAGTTTCAAATCAAAGAACATATTATATAGTGCGCATGCGTGCAAGGACACGCATGCGCACTAAAACGGCAGAACACCGGGGAGCTTAAAAATACCTGTATGAAGCCAAAAGTACATTGTGCGGTTGCGTAGGATAGTGCGCATGCGCACACACGAGGGGGGAGCGCATACAGACGGGGAGCAGGGAATCACGGAAAACCGGCACGTTTGTGAGACAAACGTATGCGTGGCTACTGTCACGTGGATCCCAATAACCGTTTTAGCCTTGTTGTGAAGGACGCGATACTCTAGCCCTTACGCGTTGTGCAAGAGCAGAGACTACTTTGGCATCTTTGTGAGGGATGCGGCCTGTTATTTCGGTGAGAAGACCAACCTTTCAGCGGCCATCTTTTTGTGTGACGCCTGCCTCCCCGGCCGCCATCTTAGCATGGGGAGCGCGGCCGCTCGTCTACCACCCAAGAAGCCATTGTTATGCGGGGCGTGCGACGCTGCGACCGGTTACCGTTAGACAGAAATGAAGGACTTCGACATCATATCAGATAAATGCGCCGGTTATGGGCGCTCCTGGAAACGCAAGCACGTGAGTGTGGACTATCTGTGGATCAGGCTTCATGGGGGTATACATGGGGAAGGGGGGGTGATAAAGATAAGAAATGAAAAGTGACTCCCGGTTCTCTTCTCCTGTGACGATCTGCTGTTCTCTTCCACCCCGCCTACGTCTTTAACTCCCTGTTCTCTTCTCATGTGCTGATCTGCAGCTCTCATCCACCCACCTCCTTCTTTAACTACCTGTTCTCTTCTCTCTTGCTGATCTGCTGTTCTCTTCCACCCCACCTCCTTCTCTACCTCCCTGTTCGCTTCTCCCGTGCTGATCTGCTGTTCCTTTCCACCGCCTCCTTCTCTAACTCCCTGTTTTCTTCTCCTGTGTTGATCTGCTGCTCTCTTCCAACTGCCTCCTTCACAGAACGATGAAGCATCAATTGTATTTATTAATGGCAGCCACAGCAGGTCAGCTGCACCGGGCTCAGGGAGGTGCACTGGCAGGGAGAGCTCTGTCAATATCATACTATCCTGCTGACTTTCAAAGGCTCTGCTTCCATTAGGACCGGAGTATCACGGGGTCAACTGGTGGCAATGGAATATTTATATACCTGATATAGCTGCCACCCGAGCACTCGGGATGGTTTGCAGTGACACCTAGGAGTCAGTGAGCTTACAGAGAGCCCCCTTTTCGGTCACAGGCTGCTCTGAAGACAGGCAGTAGCAGTAAAACACTCTACTGTGTGTGTCACTACACTGTCCGAACACCGTTATCTTACTGGGACATGTGGTATGGTAACAGTTATGTATTACACTGGTGGCCAAAGGAGCTAATGTGCCTACTCCAAGGATCTGTGTTTGCTCTCCTATACTCACATGTTCACTTGTTTGATTCCACATGAGTTTACATAGCTTTTCATCCTTCTAAGGTTGATAAAATGAGTACCATTGAACAGAGGATATTTGACCATTCAATAGCACAACCAAACTCAGGGGTTGTACTTGCAGTCTACTAATATAGGTGCTATGTTTGTAGGTAATAGAAATGAAAACTCTCAGAAATGTCCATCTACAAACAGTGGTGCTGTGTTCTGCTAAACAGGCAGAGCACAGCAAAAGACAGGACCACAAGGACAGCACAGCTATACAAATATCCAATCCACCACTGGCTTGAAACCCCCATCGTATGGCCATGCAGTCCATAATAACTGCTGACTGGCACCACTGGCGGACTCAGCAGCTATGACCTGCCTGCTGGAAGCAGGCATGGCGACCAGCTGACAACCTGCACCCCTGCATTTAATTTGGCCTCATTTCTGACACTGTGGAGTGGGTCAGGTATAAAAACAAATTGCATCCACTTAAAAGATCCCCTCTCCCAGAAACCTCTGAAGGCAACATTGGAGATGATAGATCATTGCAGGATTCCTGTATCCTGGCACCTTTGGAGAAGGCATGTAAGATGGCAGGGCTGTACTTTTAGAAGACCAAGTGGTGGAGTACAGAATGAGATAGATAGAGTGAGGGCGATAGAGAGATAGATAGATAGATAGAGTGAGATAGATATATAGAGTGAGGGCGATAGAGTGAGGGCAATAGATATAGTGAGGGCGATACATAGATAGATAGAGTGAGGGCGATAGATAGATAGATAGATAGATAGATAGATAGATAGATAGATAGATAGATAGATAGATAGATAGATAGATAGATAGATAGATAGATAGATAGATAGATAGATAGAGTGAGGATGATAGATAGATAGAGTGAGGCCAATAGATAGTTAGATAGAATGAGGGCCATAGATAGATAGAGTGAGTGAGGGCGATAGATAGAGTGAGGGCGATAGATAGATAGAGTGAGGGCGACAGATAGATAGAGTGAGGGCGACAGATAGATAGAGTGATGGCGACAGATAGAGTGAGGGCGACAGACAGAGTGAGTGCGACAGATAGAGTGAGGGTGACGGATAGATAGAGTGAGGGCGACAGATAGAGTTAGGGCGATAGATAGATAGAGTGAGGGCGATAGATAGATGTGTGTGGTTGTGTGTGTGTGTGTGTGTTTGTACGTGTGGTTGTATGTGTGTGTAGTTGTATGTGTGGTTGTGTGTGTGTGTGGTTGGGTGTGATTGTGTGTGTGGTTGTGTGTGTGGTTATGTGTGCGATTGTGTGTGTGGTGTTGTGTGTGTAGTTGTATGTGTGTGTGCGCGGTTAGAGAAGGATGCATGTGGAAGAGAGCAGCAGATTAGCACAGCAGAAGAGAACAGGGAGTTAAAGAAGGAGGCAGTTGGAAGAGAGCAGCAGATCAACACGGGAGAAGAAAACAGGGAGTTAGAGAAGGAGGCGGTGGAAAGGAATAGCAGATCAGCACGGGAGAAGCGAACAGGGAGGTAGAGAAGGAGGTGGGGTGGAAGAGAACAGCAGATCAGCAAGAGAGAAGAGAACAGGTAGTTAAAGAAGGAGGTGGGTGGATGAGAGCAGCAGATCAGCACATGAGAAGAGAACAGGGAGTTGAAGAAGGAGGTGGGGTGGAAGAGAGCAGCAGATTAGCAAAGGAGAAGAGAACAGGGAGTTAAAGAAGGAGGTGGGGTGGAAGAGAGCAGCAGAATAGCACGGGAGAAGAGAACAGGGAGGCAGAGAAGGAGGCGGGTTGAAGATAGCAGCAGATCAGCCTTGGAGAAGAGAAGTGAACAGGGAGTTGGAGAAGGAGGTGGGTGGGAGAGAGCAGCATAACAGCACAGCAGAAGAGAACGTAGTTAAAGAAGAAGGCGGGTGGACGAGAGCAGTAGATCAGCACAGGAGAAGAGAACAGGGAGTTAGAGAAAGAGGCGGTTGGAACAGAACAGCTGATTAGCACAGGAGCAGAAAACGGAGTTAAATAAGGATGCGGGTGGAAGAGAGCAGCAGATCAGCACAGGAGAAGAGAACAGGGAGTTACAGAAGGAGGCTGGTGGAAGAGAACAGCATATCAGCACAGGAGAAGAGAACAGGGAGTTAGAGAAGGAGGCAGGGTGGAAGAGAGCAGCAGATCAGCACGAGAAAAGAGAAGAGAACAGGGAGTTAGATAAGGAGGTGGGTGGAAGAGAGGAACAGATCAGCACAGCATAAGAGAACAGGGAGTTAAAGAAGGAGGTGGGGTGGAAGAGAGTAGCAGATCAGCAGAAGTTAACAGGGAGTTAAAGGAGGAGGCGGGGTGGAAGAGAGCAACAGATCAGCACAGGAGAAGAGAAGAGAACAGGGAGTTAGAGAAGGAGGCGGGTGGAAGAGAGCAGCAGATCAGCACAGGAGAAGAGACCAGGGAGTTAAAGAAGGAGGCGGGTGGAAGAGAGCAGCAGATCAGCGCAGGAGAAGAGACCAGGGAGTTAAAGAAGGAGGTGGGGTGGAAGAGAGCAGCAGATCAGCAGAAGTTAACAGGGAGTTAAAGAAGGAGGCGGGGTGGAAGAGAGCAACAGATCAGCACAGGAGAAGAGAAGAGAACAGGGAGTTAGAGAAGGAGGTGAGGTGGAAGAGAGCAGTAGATTAGCACAGCAGAAGAGAACAGGGAGTTAAAGAAGGAGGTGGGGTGGAAGAGAGCAGCAGAACAGCACGGGAGAAGAGAAGGAGGTGGGGTGGAAGAGAACAGCAGATCAGCACGAGAGAAGAGAACAGGAAGTTAAAGAAGGGGGTGGGTGGATGAGAGCTGCAGATCAGCACATGAGAAGAGAACAGGGAGTTAAAGATGTAGGCGGGGTGGAAGAGAACAGCAGATCGTCACAGGAGAAGAGAACCGGGAGTCACTTTTCATCTCTTATCTTTATCACCCCCACTTCCCCATTTATACCCCCATGAAGCCTGATCCACAGATAGTCCACACTCACGTGCGTGCGTTTCCAGGAGCACCCATAACCGGCGCATTTATCTGATATGATGTCGAAGTCCTTCATTTCTGTCTAACGGTAACCGGTCGCAGCGTCGCACGCCCCGCATAACAATGGCTTCTTGGGTGGTAGATGAGCGGCCGCGCTCCTCATGCTAAGATGGCGGCCGGGAAGGCAGGCGTCACACAAAAAGATGGCCGCTGAAAGGTTGGTCTTCTCACCAAAATAACAGGCCGCATCCCTCACAAAGATGGATGCCAAAGTAGTCTCTGCTCTTGCACAACGCGTAAGGGCTAGAGTATCGCGTCCTTCACAACAAGGCTAAAACGGTTATTGGGATCCACGTGACAGTAGCCACGCATACGTTTGTCTCACAAACGTGCCGGTTTTCCGTGGTTCCCTGCTCCCCGTCTGTATGCGCTCCCCCCTCGTGTGTGCGCATGCGCACTATCCTATGCAACCGCACAATGTACTTTTGGCTTCATACAGGTATTTTTAAGCTCCCCGGTGTTCTGCCGTTTTGGTGCGCATACGTGTCCTTGCACGCATGTGCACTATATAATATGTTCTTTGATTTGAAACTCCCCACGGCAGCGGTTGAAGTCCCAGGAACAGCTGGGGGCCACCCCCTCCCCATCCACAGCCTGACCTCCCAAAACACAAGCCACGTGCACACGGCACGTCCTGGTCGTGCACTAAACACAACCACACGCTGTGCAACGCCCATTGGGCTCAAAGTGCTTCAGCCCCTTCCCCCACGAGTAACTTCTACAACCAAATGTCTGACACTTGGAGCTTTTCTCTCGTTTAAGGATGCCTGGGTAGGGGATGTGATACCTGGGCAGGTGGGCGGGGAGCTGAATAGGTGGATGTATGTGATTCTATGCGTGGTGGATGGAAAGGTGGTTGTGTGGATGAAAGGATGAGTGAAATGGTGGTGGATGAATGGGTGGATGTCTATCTGGCTTGATAACTAGGAGGATCTGAATGAAGAGGCAGGCGGTGAAAGGGCGGGTTGCAGAGATCTGGCGTTCAGGGTTTCAAAATATCATTGACATCACTAATCTATAGCGTGAAATCACATCCGGTGGAGAAGAGGATAACTACACTTTCAGGGGAGAGACTGGCCCTCACCTGTGGGACTCCCACACATACATCTCTATGGTGCCCAGGGAGGTGACCTTATATTCCTAAGTCACAGGGAAACAAGGATTTAATTTGTAAGCATTCACTTCAACAATAAATACATTCTGAGGCAAGAGTCTTGGTTTACTTCCAATAAACCGACTAAATGCCAAATACAGACAAGCATTTGCAATGCATAAGGTCTCGCATTAGGAAAGTTTGAGCTATTGGTATTGTAAATGACACATTTTTTATATATGTGTTGGTTTTGAAAATAGCAAAAATAATAGCTTTGTCATTTACAATGCCAATAGTTATAACTAGTGACACCTATAGCATTTGTAATGCAATATGTGTTGTATTCACGTGACTTAGATTTATTGATATTACAAATAACAATGGCTTTTAATTTTTTTAATAATTAATACTTAAATAAAAGTTATTGTAATTTATAATGGCAATAGCTTAAACTTTTGTAAATAACTTTTTGTAATATGTTCAGTGTATTTTATTGTGACGAAAATCCAAGAACAGAAGTGAAATACTAACCTCTTTTTGTGACATTTGTAATAAAGCTTGAAACATTGAGAGATCATATTTGACCCAGTTCTTGTTGAATGGTTGCACAGATTGATGCTGTGGTGGGGCTGAGAGATGTTGTGGTGGCGACTAGTGATGCTGTGGCATTCAATGATCCTGTGGTAGCGCATAGTGATGTTGTTGTGCCCCTTAGTAATGCTGTGGTGGTGCTGAGTGATGCTGTGGTGATGCGATAGAGTGAGGGCGATAGATAGATAGAGGGAGGGCGATAGATAGAGGGCGATAGAGAGATTGAGTGAGCGAGATAGATAGATAGATAGATAGATAGATAGATAGATAGATAGATAGATAGATAGATAGATAGATAGATAGATAGATAGATAGATAGGAGTGAGGGCGATAGATAGCTAGACAGATAGATAGAGTGATGGCGATCAGTATCTAAATAAATAGATAGAATGAGGGCGATAGATAGATAGAAAGATAGATAGAGTGAGGGCGATAGAGTGAGGGCGATAGATAGATAGATAGAGTGAGGGCAATAGATAGATTGATAGATTGATAGATAGATAGAGTGAGGGCGATTAGATAAATAGAGTGAGGGCGATAGATAGATAGATAGAGTTAGGGCGATAGATAGAGTGAGGGCGATAGATAGAGTGAGGGCGATAGATAGAGTGAGGGCGATAGATAGAGTGAGGGCGATAGATAGAGTGAAGGCGATAGATAGATAGAGTGAGGGCGATTAGATAGAGTGAGGCCGATAGATAGAGTGAGGGCGAGAGATAGACAGATAGAGTGAGGGCGATTAGATAGATAGACTGAGGCCGATAGATAGAGTGAGGGTGATAGATAGACAGAGTGAGGGCGATAGATCGATAGACAGATAGAGTGAGGGCGATAGATCGATAGACAGAGTGAGGGCGATAGATAGATAGATAGTTGTGTGTGTGGTTGTGGTTGTGTGTGTGGTTGTGGTTCTGTGTGCGTGGTTGTGTCTGTGTGGTTGTGTTTGTGTGGTTGTGCGTGTTATGCTTTGTTTTTCTATGTTTTGTTATGCTATGTTTTGTTGTGTTTGGTATGCTAGGTTTTGCCAGGCTATGATATGTTTTGTTTTGTTATGCTATGCTATGTTTTGTTATGTTATGCTATGTTTTGTTATGCTATGCAATGTTTTGTTTTGCTATTCTATGCTTTGTTTTGTTATGCTATGCTATGTTTTTTGCTATCCTATGCTTTGTTTTGTTATGCTATGCAATGCTTTGTTGTGTTTGTTATGATATGCTTTGTAATGCTATGCTATGTTGTGTTGTTTTGTTTTGCTATGCTATGCTTTGTTTTGCTATGCTTTGTTTTGCTATGCTATGTTTTGTTATGCTATGTTTTGTTATGCTATGTTTTGTTATGCTATGTTTTGTTATGCTATGCTATGTTTTGTTATGCTATGCTATGCTTTGTTATGCTTTGTTATGCTATGCTATGTTTTGCTATGCTATGCTTTGTTTTGCTATGCTATGTTTTGTTGTGTTTGATATGCTATGTTTTGCTATGCTATTATATGTTTTGCTATGCTATGTTTTGTTATGCCATGTTTTGTTATGCCATGTTTGGTTAGGCTATGTTTTGTTTTGCTATCCTGTGCTTTGTTTTGTTATGCTATGCTCTGTTTAGTTTTGCTATCCTATGCTATGTTGTGTTTTGTTATGCTTTGCTATGTTGTGTTTTGTTATGCTATGCTATGTTGTGTTTTGTTATGCTATGCTATGCTGTGTTTTGTTATGCTATGCTGTGTTTTGTTATGCTATGCTATGTTTTGTTATGCTATGCTATGTTTTGTTATGCTATGCTATGCTATGTTTTGTTGTGTTTTGTTATGCTATTTTTTGTTATGCTATTTTTTGTTATGCTATGTTTTGTTATGCTATGTTTTGTTGTGCTTTATTACGCTATGCTTGGTTATGCTGTGCTTGGTTGTGCTGTGCTTGGTTGTGGAGTTCGGTGGTATGGTTGAAGGAGATGTTGGGGATTGCGGAGAAGATGGCGTCAAGCGTGTGACCGGCGGAGTGGGTGGGTGTTGTAACGAGTTGTCTGAGTCCGAGGTTGGCTAGGTTGTCAATAAGGGTGGTGGAGTGGGGGTCGTCTTTGTTCTCGAGGTGGAAGTTCAGATTCCCGAGGAGGATGAGGTCCGTGGAGGCCCCCGTCTGATGCCACCATCCAGAAGCTGCTCGGACTCCAACCTAAGGGCATCGTACGCCACTGCATTTCACACCGCTGCACCGGACGCCCACCGACGCTAGCGCTCCTGACTTCAACCGCGAGGAGTTGAATCTGCAATGCGTGTATCTTCAAGGGCCCGACGACTCCTGACCTGACCTCTGGAACCAATGCCTGAGGACGCCGTGCTTTTGGAAGCTTAACAAGAGGTTGCCAATGCCCTTCTAAAGGTACTGTTTTGCAGGTCTCCCAGACACCGTAGCTGACCTTCAACGCCGCGTTCAGCCAGAACTGTTTGGGTTTGTTTCTTCACGACACCGTGATAGCCCTGGACGGAGCCATCAACTTCAAGGAACTTTATTTCAGGGTTATGATGATAACTGAAGATTTCTAAGAACTGTACTGTGGATTTTGATAGTTTTTGGTCTTGTTTTGAGTATTTAAAAATATTGGATATTTTTCTAAACTGCTGTGGTGTCCTTTTCTAGTGCTTACACATTATTACTTTAGGTTATGTGCAAATGCTTTACACACTGCCTCTAAGATAAGTTTGACTGCTCATGCCAAGCTAGCAAGGGGGTGAGCAGGGGTTATTTTAGGAGTGTAACTCTCTTGTCCTGATTAGAAGGAAGGGTTCCTACTTGGACAAGGTGCAAACCATTGACAACTAGTGTCCCCCCTTTCTAATATTGGTTGTCAGTGGTGAGGATAGGACATGTGTTCGCACTTGACTTACAGTGATTGATGTGCACTACTACCATTTTGCAGTCCATTGCATACCACATACTCTTTTTGGTCTATTTTTGCATATCCATCAGATTTGAGCTTGAACTTTCCAGTACAACATGCTTGAATCAATTGCATCATCTATTGCATCCTTGAAAGTGGCTTTTAAAGAGGAGAGGTTAGGGGGCGTGGCTTGCAGCCTACAGCGATAACTGCTGCCCAAGCGTGCTCCGGCCCTTCCATGGCTGTTTATCGACCTTTAATCCATCCGAAACTGAGTGCAGAGAGCTGGAGACTGGGGGCATAGCATCTCAGACCCCCCTTCTGTATCTCAGAAGAAGATTTGCCCCCTGATGCGTGGTGGCTGGCAGACGAAGCCTGAGCCTAGAAGCTCCGTTCACAGAAAATGGCGGCCCTGGCCTGAGTCGGCTGACTGTGGCCACCGGGTGGGATATCTCGTGCCCCTCTGCGGTGCTGCGACCCGCCAGAGCGTTACTGGTGGGCAGGGAGGTGCGGTGGAGCTTGAGCAATGGCGGTAGGAGGCGCTCTTGGGGTGCGGCACAATCCTGCCAGAGGCGCTGGCAGCGGCTATAATTCAAGGCCTCGGCCTTTGGGCCTAGCGGAGCCCTGAAATCTGCCTGTCTCGCATGAAGTGAGGAGTGACTGGGGCCGGACCAGGAGGCTGGAGGTACAGCGCCACAAGTGTATGCTGTGGGGGGGGGCTGCATTCGGCCCGCCCCTCCCTTGGACAGTGAGACAGATGGAGGCGTAGTGACGCTCCGATCTCGGGAGGCCGGATCGCCTTGCCGCAACACGAAAGGGGCCCAGTAGAGAGGCCTGGGTGTAAATCCTGGGTAGTAGCTGGATGAAACACCCCGGGAAGATAAGATACCGCCCAACAGGAGGTTTTGGAATCCAGGCTGAAGTAGCATGGAGCCACGGGAGGTGGCCTGCCACTGAGGTGCGGGCTGACCAGAGGAGGTCAAGGTGGAGCCTGATAACCATTCCTGGCAGAAAATAGCTGTGTGGATACCTACCCGTGCACATAGGGGAGGTCTCCTGGAGTATGATAACCGGTCTGTTAGGCCTGCGTAGAGACGATGGGGGGGCCCCTAAAACTGTGGATAAATGAACCATGCTGCGACTTATAGTGGTTCCTTCCCGAGGATCAAGGGGGGAGCAGTGAACGGTGGATCTTCCTGGTGGGCCTGGTTGAACAGTTTTTGTGAAGAGGTGGTGTGCTGGTATGAATACTACTCGGCCTCTTAGAACTGGAGGTGAAGAGCCCTCAGATGTGAAGGGGATGTATCACTCTACTATCAGGAGGTGAGGGTGAAATACGGCTAGCCCAAAGGTCGATAGGTGGTAGACCCGGTGTTAGAAATGGGATCCCTGGCTGGCCAGGGCTTTCGGCAAAGTCAGTCAGAGACCACCACTCCTAAGTCAGGGCCAGGGAGTTACACGCCAAGATAACCCCTGCTCACCCTCTAGGTAACGTGGCGCGAACAGCAAGGCTAAACTTGGAGGCGATGTAAGTTAAGTATTTGCGCACGCACCCCAGCAACAACACCCCGGACCCACCACAAAGGAAACTCCACACAAGGTTATATATAAAAATAACAAAAACACAGAAATGAAGGGGGGTCTATAGGGGAAATAGGATTATTGACCAAAGAGCACCATATCCCTAAATCTAACTAGTACAAAAAACACAAGAGGGTGCTATTGGTCTATGTGGACAGGAAAGTGTCAAATTTCCTCTGAACCGTGTGTGTATATATAGAAAGACTAACAGGCAGTGAGAGAAGAAACCCCATCAGCACACCCATTGGCGGAATGTCATCATCTGGGATGTAGAAATAGCAGACTGGTATCCACTGGTAAACTCACTTACAGTATTGTGAGTATTTACTAGTACCGGATCCACCAGTGATGAAAAAAGCCAGAAGAATAGAGACTGTGGGCAGGGTTGTTGCAGTGCTCAAAAAGTGAGTGCTAGTGAAAAAAGTGTATTAAAATTGACTAACATGGTGCCTGAATGTAACTTTTATTCTGGCGGTCACCATGGTGACAAGGGTTAAAAAGCAGAGTGTGGATAGAATTCCAGCAAATACTGCTATCCTGATGGTAAGTTAACTGATCTTAACTGGTCGACATGTTTCAGCCGTGAATGGCTTTCTTCAGGACCTATGGTTAAAACACTACTGCAACTAGTACTCAAAAAAATGTAAAGTGAAAAATTACATACCATGCAAGGATGACCTACCGACTCAGATGTTTGTTGAGTTGTGGCTCCACGTGTCATGGATATCAAAGCACCTCTCCTGAAATAAACACAACCATATATACACACACACATGGAGTAAAAGAGAGAAACAAATTGTAGGCTTACATCAAACCTCCAGCGAGACATTGCTCATTGGCATTTATTCTAAGTAATCACTCACCCAAAATCTGCTTGGGAGTGGCCTCACCTCGCCTGGCACTCGCTCAGGTAATGAGGCCCCGCTCTGAAGAAAAATGGAAACAAGGAGAATACCAAGTATAGTTATATTACCGGTAAACAAATCCATTTTATTAAAATCCCCAAATGTACATAGAGTGGACAACAGCCAAACTGCGGTACTCAGCTGGCAAAGTCAGGTGGTGAAAACAAATGTAAAAAGTCCACATGTGTAGAGTTGTCATAAGATGGCCCTCAGGTCATTACACATGTCTGTTTTCTAAAACAAGGGATGGTGTTTACTAAAGTACTTAGATTTCAACTGCAGTATATAATTTAATAAGTTTGCGGGAATCAGATTGTCCAGTCAAAAAGAAATGGCTGAAAAAACAAGTGCAGTCGAACCACAGGCTGCCGCATCAGCCTCCCTCCCTCCTAATTGCATTTACGGCCGCACAGCACATCAAAGGGCTTCGCCCAGCGTGCGCTCTGCGGCTTCTCCTCCCCTAATTAATCATGGCTGGCCGGCCGTACTTTTTTTTCTATGCACTCTAATGCCGTTCCTTCCTTTAGCCACTTTCTTCCCCATACCACATCTACCCCATTCCCCGTCTCTCTTCTCTCGACTCTTTCTTCCGGATTCTCCCCCCTTCCTGTGTATCCTCTGCCTGCATTCATCCTCATATGGCATCTCCTTCTGATTGGGTACAGTCCATGGTATGATATCTGGTGTGTATTTACCGTCCCTGGTATGGCAGTTTGCAGCTCTCCTCACTGAGCTGGCCACAGATGGTGTTGTGTTCTATGCCTCATCCGGTTGTTGACTCGAGGCTCCCACGGCTTCTAGGTTACGCACTACCAAGTTTGTTTGTGTCGATAGTTGAGTTACAGCCAGTGACACTGACACCTCTTCACACTTGTGTACATCCCGCCTGTCCTGGGTGGCAAAGCCGGAAGTCTCCCGACAGTTTGCGATCTTGAGCACAAACAATAAACATAACTAACAAGTACACAAAACTCAGTGCATTTCCTGCTGGCCTCACTGGTCCCAGAGATGCATGCGACCCCTGATTCCCAACGCTCTGAAACAACAGCTACATCAAAATATAAAACGCCAAAAAGGTCGCTCTTTCTGTTGCTCACGAAGTTTGCTATGCAAAAAAGTGCACAGTCCCATAGTAAGGCCAGACTTTCACCGTGCCTTGAACAGAAACCCTCATGTTTGACATTTTGGACACCGTATACCACAACAACACATACTTCAAGTGACAAACATGTTATCGTGATCTTTTGTAATCCCAGAGTTAACATAGACACATTCATTTAGCAAGAAGCATTGCTCTCTTAGTAGCCTGTTCTTAACTTTCACTTTACAAATGCTGTTTACTTTCATTAGGGATAATACAGCACGAGCTACTCTTGATACGTGCGTATGTAAGGCATGGGGACGATATTAGGATTTTTGTTTACCGTAGTAGGGTTACCAGACAAGATTAGAAATGTTGATCACGTTTTACTTACATAAATTTAAACGTCTGTAAAGCAATAGTTGATAAGTTTAAACAGTAACTCCTTGTTATTAGACAATTGGGTCTCCTAAACAAATACATATGTAACAGAACTAATATATGTAGTTGCGCATGATGCCCTTCATAAACAAGTGTTGCACAATTAAGGAAACATACATATCAATTATAAACTCAAATTGTGAATAACATTCAGTAACCTCGGTTGCACTCTTTGCCAATAGGTCTCGCAGTAGGAAAGTTGGAGCTATTGGTTTTGTAAATGACAAAGCCCTTTATGTTTTTAAAATGAAAACAAAAATAAAAGGCATTGTTATTTGCAATTGTAATAGCTCCAACTTTCCTACTGCGAGACCTATTGGCAACGCCAGTGCTTGTTACCTTTGATACTTGCACAAGTGCCACCTTTGCCTACGTAACGCTTGTTTTGGTGCCTGAGTGTCTAGCACCTATTGCAGTATTATACCTCAAATTATACTTTGTTTTCTCTTGTAACTGCACACTTGTCACTTTTTCCTCTTGTGCACTTTTTACTACCTCATGTATTTTTGGTTGCTCACAATTTTTACTACCTCATGTATTTTGTTTGCTCACAATTGTCACTATTACCTTATGTAACGTAACGTATGCTTTTGTAATCTGTTCTTGTGTAATGTTTCTCATTATGTTTCATTTCTGTTCCTATTGTGAAGCAATCTGACGCCTTCGGGTAAAGTCCGCGCTATATAAAAATGCATAAATAAATAAATAAATAATAAAAAATAAATAAATGATAAAACGGATGGAAAAGTCCTCAAATCTCCCTTTCTGATGCTAGATACGCTAACCGGCTTCTGAGATACTCGAAACCTTAACCTTAACTCTTCTAATTCTCCTTGACCTGTCTGCAGCCTTTGACACTGTCAATCACAATACCCTCCTCAATATTCTTCAACAGAGAATGGGCATGGAGGGCACTGTGCTTAAATGGTTTGCATCGTTCCTCTCGGACAGATCTCATATGATCAAAATAGAGAACAGTCTTTCTTCTCCTGTGGCGGTAGGTCAAGGTGTCCCCCAAGGCTCTATTCTTGCACCCACTTTGTTCAATCTCTATTTAGAACCACTGGGAAATCTCCTAAGCAAATCCGGGATTCACTATCATCTCTATGCAGACGACACTCAACTCTACCTCAAGGTTGCCTCCACTCATGACCTCTCCATCCTAAGTTCGACTCTCGACTCCATTCAAAACTGGGTGTCAACGCATCAACTGATTCTGAATCCCTCCAAAACTGAATTCCTCCTCTTCTCCTCCTCACTCTCTCCTCCCGGTTCAATCGTGGATGGATCAGATGAATCTACTAAACAATAAACCCATCATTGTTGACAACGCAAAATCCCTTGGTGCCATACTAGACAAAAAACTCAATCTAACTCCCCACATCAATTCCATTGCAAAATCTGCTTGATACCAACTGCGCCTTCTTTGGGGAATCCGTCGCTTCTTCCCGGAGCAGGACCTTATAACCCTGGTACAATCGCTGGTCCTCTCCAGACTAGACTACTGCAATTCTCTTCTTACTGGCCTCCCCAAATCTCACCTGTCTCCACTTACGTCTGTTTTCCACTCAGCAGCTCGGTTCATCTATGGGGCCAAAAGAAGCGATCACATCACACCGATGTTATCCACCCTCCGCTGGCATCCCTTCGAGGCTAGAGCTTTCTACAAGACCGCTTGTATCACCCACAAAGCCTTGCACTCCTCCTCTCCTCGCTACCTGGCGAATAAACTGAAACTCTCTGGAGGCTCTAGACCTTCACGCAATGCGGAGATCCTACTGCTTGAACCTCCCACTTTCAAGAAGGAAAGAACGATGGCCCAATCCTTCTCAGGCAACGCAGTGAGAATCTGGAACTCCTTTCCACCTCAGCTCCGGACCACTGCCCCCTCCCAGGCTTTCAAAAGGGACCTCAAAGTTCTCCTCCTCCAGAGACACCTCCAAAAGTAATTCACGTCCTCTTTGTTATTTGAAGGAAGACTTCCCACTACTGAAAACTCTACTCTCCATGACCATGGAAGTGCCTTCCCAGTGTGTTCTTGTGGTTGGAATGCCTGCCTTTGTTATGCAGTATTTTCCATATACTTGTGTTTGATGCCCTTGTGTAACATGCACACACCACTTGGCCCTTGTAACACACGGATTGCTACCTGCCTTAGATACTTGCACAAGGGCCTCCTTTGCCTATTTAACGCCTGTTCTTGTGCCTGAGTGTCTAGCTCATATTGCAGTATTATACCTCTAACTATACCTTGTTTTCTCTTATATCCTGCACACTTGTCACTTTTTCCTCTTGTGCACTCTTTATTACCTCATGTATTTTTGGTTGCTCACAATTTTTACTACCTCATGTGTTTTATTTGCTCACAATTGTCACTTTTACCGTATGTAATGTAACATCTAATTTTGTAATCGGTTCCTGTGTAATGTTCTCATGTATCAGTTCTGTTCCTTTTGTGAAGCGCTCTGACGCCTTCGGGTAAAGTCCGCGCTATAGAAAAATGCATAAATAAATAAATAAATAAATTAATAATCAAACCCCCCCCCCCCGCCGCCGCAGGAGCATGTGACGTCAAATGAGCTGAACGCCCGGACTACCACGGCCACGGACATTATATCGGATGCGGAAAAGATTACCCGAAGATCCTCGGGTTTGAATGAAGTTGGCCCGCTCCGACTGGGCTCTCACACCCTCTGTGTACGCGACGACGGTCGACCGCTGGGAAAGAAAAACTATAAAGCCAGAAATACGCCCGAACAGTGCCTGTTTTTACTGCATTAACATCTGGAAGGTGTTATAAGAAATTAGCCCGTGTATCGTAGGGCTCGTAGAGCGTCCATGAATGTGCATTACTGTTCAACTAAATAGACGGTTTTTCACCAAAAGTACGAAGAGTGTTCAGCCGGTGCCACTCAAAATTCAAGAGCTGGCACGGCTCCAATAAATTGAATTGCCCCGTGGTGGCCCCCCCTTCGCATACATGCCCTGATGAAGGTGCCGCCGCAGATCGGGCTTGGCACCGAAACGCGCGTTGGCGTGGTGAATATCTGTCCTGTGAAAAAGACCATATCTCCCCCCAGCAAGCTGCTGAGAGGATATTACAGGACAACCTCAGTGTAATTGTCTGCGATAGGCTGTGAGGTCCTTGGATTGTGCGAATGCGGATGGATGAGCCGAATGTGTGAGTATGGTTTAGTGGAATGAGTCTGTAAATATGAATGATAGATGAGAGGGTGCCCAGAGGCGCTGTATTTTTTTCAATTGTTAGTGTAATTTTGTGTGATATATATTTTCAAACGATGATGTCTCTGAACACGTTTTTCATCACCTTGTTATTTTGAAAAATGAAAATAAACAAAATAAAAAAATATTTATTCTGAAGGTATGTTTTTAAAAAAAATGTTTTATGTGTAGTTCGTGACAAGTGAGCTCTAAGTGGTGCATGCTACTATCACAGGACTCTTTCTGAGCCTACCAATTGAAACATATAGGGCAGACATTTCGTTTTCTATTTTTGGATGGACTTATCCCCTGCTAGTCTGCCCTTCATCTGTCTCAGGGGGCCCATAATTACATTGGTGTCAAATGAGCTGAACAAATAAAAAGGAGTTAAGCGTCCATCAAGAGCCGAGTGTGGCTGCATGTTCAAGTATTAGTATAATTATGCCTTTCCCCGCTCCCCCTCGTGTGTGCGCATGCGTGAGTGACCGCCGTCCACGAGTGCACAGCCAGACGGGGGTGCGCCAATACACAGGCACAAACTGCATGAATCAGCACCCCTCCGACGTAGGGGGTGTACAAAACGACGGGGGTGGAAATCTAGTTAGAACACCGGCTCTGCAGTGTCTGCAGCAAACCCTGGGTCAGCGATCCACGCCACGATCACTCACACTGCGCATGCGCGGCCGCCTCACCTAGTGTTTGGCCCTGTGCGCATGTGCGGTGGACGGCAGCACCCCGGACCCAAACAGGAGCACCGGATCCTCCGCGCATGCGCGGATCCTGCACCTCAGCCCCAAACAAACCGAAGGATCTGAGCGTGGTGACGAGGCTGCCGCGAGGACAGCTGACCCCTGACCCCTGACTCCAGGGCTGTGCTGCAGACAGTGACAAGCAGGGCCCCCGGGTCAGGGGTGAGTGCAGCGTCATCACTGTTTGTGTTGATGGGATTTCACGAGCACCAGTGAGTTCTGAACCAGACCCAGGCTGAGGTAAGTCACTGGTTACATAGAATGCGTTAAAAAGAAATAATTAAGAGGAGGGGGTGGGGGTGCAGAGGTAAAGCTGTGTGTGGGCTCCTCGGGGAGGGGCAGGGGGCGATGGAGCACCTGGGAGTGATGCAGAGGTGGAGCTGTGTATTGGGCCTTGGGTGTGGGGAGGGCAGGGGTAACTAGAGGAGCAGGCTAGGCTGGTGCAGACTTGGAGCTGTGTATTGGGCCTTGGGTGTGGGGAGGGCAGGGGTAACTAGAGGAGCAGGCTAGGCTGGTGCAGAGGTGAAGCTGTGTATTGGGCCTTGGGTGGGGGGAGGGCGGGGGTAACTAGAGGAGCAGGCTAGGCTGGTGCAGAGGTGAAGCTGTGTATTGGGCCTTGGGTGTGGGGAGGGCAGGGGTAACTAGAGGAGCAGGCTAGGCTGGTGCAGAGGTGGAGCTGTGTATTGGGCCTTGGGTGTGGGGAGGGCAGGGGTAACTAGAGGAGCAGGCTAGGCTGGTGCAGAGGTGAAGCTGTGTATTGGGCCTTGGGTGGGGGGAGGGCGGGGGTAACTAGAGGAGCAGGCTAGGCTGGTGCAGAGGTGAAGCTGTGTATTGGGCCTTGGGTGTGGGGAGGGCAGGGGTAACTAGAGGAGCAGGCTAGGCTGGTGCAGACTTGGAGCTGTGTATTGGGCCTTGGGTGTGGGGAGGGCAGGGGTAACTAGAGGAGCAGGCTAGGCCGGTGCAGAGGTGAAGCTGTGTATTGGGCCTTGGGTGCGGGGAGGCCAGGGGTAACTAGAGGAGCAGGCTAGGCCGGTGCAGAGGTGAAGCTGTGTATTGGGCCTTGGGTGTGGGGAGGGCAGGGGTAACTAGAGGAGCAGGCTAGGCCGGTGCAGAGGTGGAGCTGTGTATTGGGCCTTGGGTGTGGGGAGGGCAGGGGTAACTAGAGAAGCAGGCTAGGCTGGTGCAGAGGTGAAGCTGTGTGTGGGCTCCTCGGGGAGGGGCAGGGGGTGATGGAGCACCTGGGAGGGATGCAGAGGTGGAGCTGTGTATTGGGCCTTGGGTGTGGGGAGGGCAGGGGTAACTGGAAGAGCAGGCAGGGGTGGTGCAGAGGTGAAGCTGTGCATGGAGTTCTCAGAGTGGTGAGGGCACGGTGATCAACCGTCCTGAATGTGTGAATGAATACCGCGCTGGGTCCCTGTCATGGGCTTTTGCCCTCTGTGTGTATTGCTTCGTTTAGGCTTGTTGCAAAATGCTGGCGCACTGTGGTATCTGTGAACTGAGGCAGAGGAAGAGCACGAGCTGCACAGGATCACACAGTTTATTACACCTCAGGCTCTCGTCAGGGGTGCTAGTTATACTATTCAAATTACTAGACCTGAGACTATACTACTTGCTGCAAAGGCTACACTTTTACCATTATATTGCATTTTGATGAATATACCACAAGACAGGGCACTTCTCCATTCCACCATGTAACATCGAGTCCATTTTTCATCACATGCCTACTAGTGGTTTTTACTTTGCTTCTAAATACTCTTTATTTTGTCAATAAGGAAGCAGAGAAATATATGCTTAAACATTGCTTATCCTAGAGCATGCCATTTGGCCAAATGGGAGGCCAGGATTTGAACTTTGTCTTCTGGTTCCAACTTTCCAACTAGTCCACTAGCCCACAATTAGAGTGGCAATGATTCTGATGGTAAAGCTAAAGTGCTTCCTTTCCCTAGGGCAGTGTTTCCCAAACTGTAGTCCGCGGACCCCCAGGGGTCCCTGACACATTCCCAGGGGGTCCGCAGGCAGCAGTTTTAAAAGCACTGCAAAGTATCTTGTTTAATTAGCAGTTTTCAAAGAACAATAAAAGTGTCAAGATAACAACAGTGATTAATTTCCCTCTCTGGAGAGACATGAGAGTTGTGTCCAGTGGCAGCTGTGACTGAACTAAATGATGTAGCACAGAGGGTTAAAATGCCTACTGCAAAGAACCTGTACCATGCGTTTTAAAAAACAGTATTTGATATGCATAGGTCAGTGGGTTACTGCTTTCGTCAGAGAGATTATTTTGTTACAGTGCTGTTCATAAGTGACAATCGTAATCTAGCACAGTGATAAAAAAACTGTCATCAAACAGCTGCTTGCAAACTGCAAGGTACAAGTTAGTGACTTATGTTTTTTTCAGTCTTTCAGTATCCTGATGCTTCTAAAAAGGTTTAAATACATTTTTATTGTTAAAGTCAATGCTAATCACTGTGTTATGTCCTGAATCCTGAGTTTGTGCTTCTCCAGACCAGCCTCCTCGGCTTAACAACACACTCCACTACTTCAGAAAAGCAGGGCTGCACCATATTTACAAGAATATGGTGCAGCCCTGCGTTTCCCCTGCGCTGGCGCTACACTTAACAGGGGAAGATTGTTTATGTACAGGAAGATCCCCCTTCCTGCACATAAACAATCTTGAAATGTCATTTTGTCACTTCTATGTGTGCTGCTTAATGCATCACACATGGATGTTACAAAATGCCATTTTTTTAAAGATTGTTGAGGTGCAGGAAGGGTCGCCTTCCTGAACATAAACAATCCAAAGCGTTTTTGCAAAAATGAGGAGAAATGAAGCATTTCTCCTTGTTTCTCCAAGTTAAGACCAGGTTTTCCCTGGTCTTAATTTTGGCGCTGCTTCCCATTTATGCTGCTCTTGTAAATAGGGGGCAGTGTCAAAATCAATGGGTGTTACCGGGGAAACGCCCACCGCAACACCCACTGTCCACCGCTTTCACGCTAAGCATTGTGTAAAAGGGGGTCTTATTTATAAGGAACTGTTAAGCCGCGTTCAGTGGCTTAACGTTGCCTTGTAAATAAGGAAAAGCCTCTATCGCCACGGGAACGTCTCAAAAAGTGATGTTCCCATGGTGATAGGGGTTTGTAAATATGCCCCTAGAATCATTAGTAATTTGAGTATTTGTTTTGTGTGCACATGTGTGTTAATTTTTTTCCGAATTACTGTTTTAATGTTTGAGATGTAATTCCTACAAATTGCTTGGGGGTCCCCGGCTTCCAGTGGTGACTCAATGGGGGTCCTTAGGAGTCAAAAGTTTGGGAACCACTGCCCTAGGGAATGTCAGTGTGGTGGGCCTGGCCAACTTTAGAATACAGTGTTTGTTTCAAGCATAGTTGATGAAATTGGAAAGCTGAGATTACCCCTCGCTGAAACATACTCAGTGGACCAGATCCTGTGGCAGTAAGTGGTTACTGGACAGAATCATAGTACATAATACTTTACATTGGTATTTCGAAGCTTAAGACTATTTTATTCCACTTGGATACCAGAGTTGTCATTTTGTTTATTGTCTCTCGAAATAGCAAACAGCCAAGACTTACTCTAGGAAGTGGTAAATACAGTGCAGAGTAATCAGACTCCATTAACAGCCAAGACTTACTCTAGGAAGTGGTAAATACACTGCAGAGTAATCGGACTCCATTAACAGCCAAGACTTACTCTAGGAAGTGGTAAATAGAGTGCAGAGTAATCAGACTCCATTAACGGCCAAGACTTACTCTAGGAAGTGGTAACTACAGTGCAGAGTAATCAGACTCCATTAACAGCCAAGACTTACTCTAGGAAGTGGTAACTACAGTGCAGAGTAATCAGACTCCATTAACAACCAAGACTTACTCTAGGAAGTGGTAACTACAGTGCAGGGTAATCAGATTCCATTAACAGCCAAGACTTACTCTAGGAAGTGGTAACTACAGTGCAGAGTAATCAGACTCCATTAACAGCCAAGACTTACTCTAGGAAGTGGTAAATACAGTGCAGAGTAATCAGACTCCATTAACAGCCAAGACTTACTCTAGGAAGTGGTAAATACACTGCAGAGTAATCAGACTCCATTAACAGCCAAGACTTACTCTAGGAAGTGGTAAATACAGTGCAGAGTAATCAGACTCCATTAACAGCCAAGACTTACTCTAGGAAGTGGTAAATACAGTGCAGAGTAATCAGACTCCATTAACAGCCAAGACTTACTCTAGGAAGTGGTAACTACAGTGCAGGGTAATCAGACTCCATTAACAGCCAAGACTTACTGTAGGAAGTGGTAAATAGAGTGCAGAGTAATCAGACTCCATTAACAGCCAAGACTTACTCTAGGAAGTGGTAACTACAGTGCAGAGTAATCAGACTCCATTAACAGCCAATACTTATTCTAGGAAGTGGTAACTACAGTGCAGAGTAATCAGACTCCATTAACAGCCAAGACTTACTCTAGGAAGTGGTAAATACAGTGCAGAGTAATCAGACTCCATTAACAACCAAGACCTACTCTAGGAAGTGGTAAATACACTGCAGAGTAATCAGACTCTATTAACAGCCAAGACTTACTCTAGGAAGTGGTAACTACAGTGCAGAGTAATCAGACTCTATTAACAGCCAAGACTTACTCTAGGAAGTGGTAACTACAGTGCAGAGTAATCAGACTCCATTAACGGCCAAGACTTACTCTAGGAAGTGGTAAATACAGTGCAGAGTAATCAGACTCCATTAACAGCCAAGACTTACTCTAGGAAGTGGTAACTACAGTGCAGGGTAATCAGACTCCATTAACAGCCAAGACTTACTCTAGGAAGTGGTAACTACAGTGCAGGGTAATCAGATTCCATTAACAGCCAAGACTTACTCTAGGAAGTGGTAACTACAGTGCAGAGTAATCAGACTCCATTAACAGCCAAGACTTACTCTAGGAAGTGGTAAATACAGTGCAGAGTAATCAGACTCCATTAACAGCCAAGACTTACTCTAGGAAGTGGTAAATACACTGCAGAGTAATCAGACTCCATTAACAGCCAAGACTTACTCTAGGAAGTGGTAACTACAGTGCAGAGTAATCAGACTCCATTAACAGCCAAGACTTACTCTAGGAAGTGGTAACTACAGTGCAGAGTAATCAGACTCCATTAACAGCCAAGACTTACTCTAGGAAGTGGTAAATACAGTGCAGAGTAATCAGACTCCATTAACAGCCAAGACTTACTCTAGGAAGTGGTAACTACAGTGCAGGGTAATCAGACTCCATTAAAAGCCAAGACTTACTCTAGTAAGTGGTAAATACAGTGCAGAGTAATCAGACTCCATTAACGGCCAAGACTTACTCTAGGAAGTGGTAACTACAGTGCAGGGTAATTAGACTCCATTAACAGCCAAGACTTACTCTAGGAAGTGGTAAATACAGTGCAGAGTAATCAGACTCCATTAACAGCCAAGACTTTCTCTAGGAAGTGGTAAATACACTGCAGAGTAATCAGACTCCATTAACAGCCAAGACTTACTCTAGGAAGAGGTAAATACAGTGCAGGGTAATCAGACACCATTAACGGCCAAGACTTACTCTAGGAAGTGGTAAATACAGTGCAGAGTAATCAGACTCCATTAACAGCCAAGACTTACTCTAGGAAGTGGTAACTACAGTGCAGGGTAATCAGACTCCATTAACATCCAAGACTTACTCTAGGAAGTGGTAAATACAGTGCAGAGTAATCAGATTCCATTAACAGCCAAGACTTACTCTAGGAAGTGGTAACTACAGTGCAGAGTAATCAGACTCCATTAACAGCCAAGACTTACTCTAGGAAGTGGTAACTACAGTGCAGAGTAATCAGACTCCATTAACGGCCAAGACTTACTCTAGGAAGTGGTAAATACAGTGCAGAGTAATCAGACTCCATTAACAGCCAAGACTTACTCTAGGAAGTGGTAACTACAGTGCAGGGTAATCAGACTCCATTAACAGCCAAGACTTACTCTAGGAAGTGGTAACTACAGTGCAGAGTAATCAGACTCCATTAACGGCCAAGACTTACTCTAGGAAGTGGTAAATACAGTGCAGAGTAATCAGACTCCATTAACAGCCAAGACTTACTCTAGGAAGTGGTAACTACAGTGCAGGGTAATCAGACTCCATTAACAGCCAAGACTTACTCTAGGAAGTGGTAAATACAGTGCAGAGTAACCAGACTCCATTAACGGCCACGACTTACTCTAGGAAGTGGTAACTACAGTGCAGAGTAATCAGACTCCATTAACGGCCAAGACTTACTCTAGGAAGTGGTAAATACAGTGCAGAGTAATCAGACTCCATTAACAGCCAAGACTTACTCTAGGAAGTGGTAACTACAGTGCAGGGTAATCAGACTCCATTAACAGCCAAGACTTACTGTAGGAAGTGGTAAATAGAGTGCAGAGTAATCAGACTCCATTAACAGCCAAGACTTACTCTAGGAAGTGGTAACTACAGTGCAGAGTAATCAGACTCCATTAACAGCCAATACTTACTCTAGGAAGTGGTAACTACAGTGCAGAGTAATCAGACTCCATTAACAGCCAAGACTTACTCTAGGAAGTGGTAACTACAGTGCAGGGTAATCAGACTCCATTAACAGCCAAGACTTACTCTAGGAAGTGGTAAATACAGTGCAGAGTAATCAGACTCCATTAACAGCCAAGACCTACTCTAGGAAGTGGTAAATACACTGCAGAGTAATCAGACTCTATTAACAGCCAAGACTTACTCTAGGAAGTGGTAACTACAGTGCAGAGTAATCAGACTCCATTAACGTCCAAGACTTACTCTAGGAAGTGGTAAATACAGTGCAGAGTAATCAGACTCCATTAACAGCCAAGACTTACTCTAGGAAGTGGTAACTACAGTGCAGGGTAATCAGACTCCATTAACAGCCAAGACTTACTCTAGGAAGTGGTAAATACAGTGCAGAGTAATCAGATTCCATTAACAGCCAAGACTTACTCTAGGAAGTGGTAAATACAGTGCAGAGTAATCAGACTCCATTAACAGCCAAGACTTACTCTAGGAAGTGGTAAATAGAGTGCAGAGTAATCAGACTCCATTAACAGCCAAGACTTACTCTAGGAAGTGGTAAATACAGTGCAGGGTAATCAGACTCCATTAACAGCCAAGACTTACTCTAGGAAGTGGTAACTACAGTGCAGGGTAATCAGACTCCATTAACAGCCAAGACTTACTCTAGGAAGTGGTAAATACAGTGCAGAGTAATCAGACTCCATTAACAGCCAAGACGTACTCTAGGAAGTGGTAAATACACTGCAGAGTAATCAGACTCCATTAACAGCCAAGACTTACTCTAGGAAGTGGTAACTACAGTGCAGAGTAATCAGACTCCATTAACGGCCAAGACTTACTCTAGGAAGTGGTAACTACAGTGCAGAGTAATCAGACTCCATTAACAGCCAAGACTTACTCTAGGAAGTGGTAAATACAGTGCAGAGTAATCAGACTCCATTAACAGCCAAGACTTACTCTAGGAAGTGGTAACTACAGTGCAGGGTAATCAAACTCCATTAACATCCAAGACTTACTCTAGGAAGTGGTAAATACAGTGCAGAGTAATCAGATTCCATTAACAGCCAAGACTTACTCTAGGAAGTGGTAATTACAGTGCAGAGTAATCAGACTCCATTAACAGCCAAGACTTACTCTAGGAAGAGGTAAATACAGTGCAGAGTAATCAGACTCCATTAACAGCCAAGACTTACTCTAGGAAGTGGTAAATACAGTGCAGAGTTATCAGACTCCATTAACAGCCAAGACTTACTCTAGGAAGTGGTAAATACAGTGCAGAGTAATCAGACTCCATTAACAGCCAAGACTTACTCTAGGAAGTGGTAAATACAGTGCAGAGTAATCAGACTCCATTAACAGCCAAGACTTACTCTAGGAAGTGGTAAATACACTGCAGAGTAATCAAACTCCATTAACAGCCTAGACTTACTCTAGGAAGTGGTAAATACAGTGCAGAGTAATCAGACTCCATTAACAGCCAAGACGTACTCTAGGAAGTGGTAAATACAGTGCAGAGTAATCAGACTCCATTAACAGCCAAGACTTACTCTAGGAAGTGGTAAATACACTGCAGAGTAATCAGACTCCATTACAGCCAAGACTTACTCTAGGAAGTGGAAAATACAGTGCAGAGTAATCAGACTCCATTAACTCCAGCTGAGCTATGTCTGTTTAATGACTGATTTACAGGAGGGGAAATTTTGAATAAAAAATACTCAAAAATGAGCTCCATGACCGCGGGCCACCCGCTGCGCAACAAACATTTTCTGATGTCTCAGCACATGCAAAGTGCCAATGCATACTCGCTGTGACTGCAGACTCCCAAAGTGTTGTGTGACGTGAGAATGGAAAGTTGGCAATTGCTTGCAGAGGTTTAGCCATGTCGTGTGGCTTCTCTTGCTCTGCGTGTTGTGGGGGCCTAAGCTTCCCTCTCCTCTGCAGTGTTATGAGACAGAAAGGATAGCAATGGAGTGTCTGGGGATTTGGGGAACAGGAACTGGCTGCCCTGGGGTGATCTAGGAACCACTCTTGCCCTCAGTATGTTGTAGATCCTAGTCGCCCTCTCCCCTGCAGTGTTATGGGGCTGGATGGAGACTCTTGGGATTCAGGGGACAGAGGTTGGCTGCTGGGTGATCTGGGGCCCGCTCCTGCTTCACTGAACTGTTCTTGGAGCCTTTCTTGTCACGTTATTTTATTAAAGCTGTCCCAAAAGATAATTTGCACCCAATGAAAATGGATTACAAAGAAAAATACCATCTTGTAGGATTCCTGGGATTTCCAGAGAGAGTCATCTTGTATCACCAACATACTGTATTGTCATCAGAGGACGTTTGTTTCTACACAAAGACAATATATTTGGGGTACAACCATGTACTTTGACATACAATTTATTGTATTTTGACAGTTTTGCAATAGCGGCAATGTTAGCAGACTGTGTTCACACAGATATGAAATGTGAAATGGTATATCCTGTTCATAATTGCACGTTGTGTATTCAAGCAGTGATGGGAGTTATGATATTTGTATTTATCTGCATTTGGTTTTGTTGCAGTATTAATGGCACACTAGCATGGTTGTAGTATTTCTTTTGTGTTTACGTTTGGGTGGGGTACTTAAGGTCACGTGCTACATTAGAAGGTGTGTGGTAAATAAATAAATAATACCTCTATTTTTGACTGGATATACAATAACAGATAGCTCAATAAAATAAGAGTCAAGATTCGAGGTAGCTGGAGTTTGCAGGTTTAATACAGCATAAAGGACAGGAACAGGACAACCTGCACGGGAACAGGATGGCAGGGCCCGGCAGGGGGGCCCGACAGCTGCCGGGCAGGATCTGGGATGAGCGTGCTAACTTTTAATAACAGTACACAAGCATATATAGTTGAACAAAATACATGGTATTCAATACAATATGCGTAGCAGTGGGCAGGGCCTGTAGCAGTCGCGAAAGATAAGGCTGAAAGTAGGTGTAACAAGAGGCGTGTACATAGACATGTGATGCAAACGTAACAGAATATGTCATAAAATGGGGCGGAAACATGGAGGGGGCTACCTGAGGAGCCGGGACCTCTGACCTAGAGGTGCGCGCAAACTGGCAGTGACGTGTTACTAGGAGAAGCTGGGGGCTATGACTTCTGCGCTAGAAGAGGAGACGAAAGTCTGGAGAGTCAGGGCGACATGTACCTAAACACTATCTAGTATCTGATGTTTAGAGAACACGTTGATAGAATCCAAAAGTTATCAGGGCTAAGGCTAACAGACACTAAGACTGGTGCATGCATTATTCTACATGTAGTGTGTGTTGAGGAATATTAAATGACCATTAATACAGTATTTCTCTTACATGGAGACGTAAAGGCTAGACGATGACTGAAACTATTGATGCGATTCAGTAGCTTAGGAATGCAGAGAAGGAGAGCTGGACTGATAACTAGAATCATAACATACTCTTGGCAGACTGGCAGGCAGAGCCAGGCCGTGCCGGGCACTGAGAGGCAGGAAGTAAGTGAAGGGTCATGGATGCAGGTGGGGGCTGTATCGCTCCTCAGCGAGGGTTCAGGAGACAGGAGCTGAATCTGGTGTCCAGGCCCTTTTGAGGCCTAGAAACGGGGACTTTTACTGAATTAACGTGCACACTGTGAAACGTGGCAACATAACTTTACATAGGCCTAATACTCGTAGCTTTCACGAGAAATGGAAACTGGCATACTAGAGTTGGACACAACTAGAATTGCGTCTTTAATCGATCATAAGGGAATACATATGCATATTAATCATGCACATATAACATAAGGTGGGGAACACGTAGGGACACAGAACATGGCAAAATTTACTTTTCCACATTCCCTCCTTGTCACTACGTTTCCATCAGGAAACATCAATATTCATGATACCATCTATCATTTCATACAGTATCATTTGCTCGTCTCGAATTGTCTTGGAACGGGACTTAGGACGGGGACTTGGAATACAGGATGTAGCACAAATGCCGCAAATCGCAGGGCCACATTGTAAACAGAGGCAGCAACTGAAAATGATCATTACTGCTATACCTAGGAATGACAATACTTTCCTTCCCCAGGCAGAAATTATACTCCAGAGCCAACCGGACCATGTCCAGGTGCCTGGATTCTGGTGTAACAGATGGGCAATTTTATGAAGTCTGGTTATAGCTGAATAAACAGACGGCGCGTTATTAGGAATGAAAATGCAGCAACTAGATCCGATGACTCTACATGCCCCGCCCCTATCGGCCAGTATGACGTCAAGGACGAGACGATTTTGCAAAACTACAAATCTCATAGCAGATTGCTCTTCGGTTAAGTTACCTAGAGCAGAAGTAGTCTCATTCACTACTGCTTCAAGGGTTCTGGTTAACCTACGGATTAGCTTACTATTCTGGACGGGGCCTAAAAAGAAGAAGAATCCTTTATTAAAATCTTGAGACTGTTCTAGAGTAGTTTCAGTTTGATCGACAATCGGGGACTCGATCTCCCTTCTATGTCTAATGTGTACTAGATGGGTGTTTCTATGATAATCGGATGGGGCTAGAAAAACTGGTGGCAGTAGGAAGGCAATGTAACAGGTTCCATCCCAATCGAGGGGCAGACGAACATATGCGGTCTGACCACAAACAAAATATGAATGACGTGAAGCTTTGAAAATAGATTCCCTACTGTCACTATACTTGACAATAGTAGTACAATCACTATGTCCTACATGTGCAGAACCATTCTTTCGGACACATAATTCGCCTTTGACTGGTAGTACTGAAATTGCAGGTAAATCTGGAGTAGTATCAGACTGAACATTCAGGACCATAAAATTCGAAGAATAATTACCTAAATTATAAACTTCATTTTCTAGATCTAACCCGGTTCTATGGGAAAGACCTTGCTTGTCTGGAAAACATGTACTGTTTAGAAGGGACATATCAGTTGAGGATGACGTTAACGTGGACCATGCTCCACACGAACCATTATGTGAGAATGGATAAGGAAAGAGTGGCAGAACTCCCTTCGGTGTCTGGAAAGGGGGGAGTCGACCACACACCCAACAATTAGTGGCATTGCTGGTCTGGTGTGAATAGTGCAACATTCTTATAAATGTATTGTTTCGCATAGCAAGACGATAGGATAGCTCGTGAGGAGGCAGATCACTAAAGGTGTGCTCTACTGTAACATTAGAAGACTTATTTACATGAGAAATTGGAAAACATAAATGCAATGCATAACTAGTGCAGGTAATCATCAAACTCAAAAATAGAAGAAAACATAAAATAATGATACATCTGATAGAGTTTTGACTAACTCTCTCACTATGGGGGTCTATCTTATACATGTCAGAAACCTGTCTAACCGTTTCACCTAGGGGAGGACTTAGACAATTAAACTGGCTGACTTATTTTACTAGACCGGAGCTTCTTTTTATACTCCTGTTGCGGAGTTTCCTCTAACAGGGAGGGCTTGGTATCAATGTCATTTGCGGGACAGTCCTTGAGAATAGTATTTTGGCAGTCTTTAGATAAAATGTAGTCCTTGGCAAAAGTTTTAGGTTTGACTCCATGGAACTTCTTGACGTGAGACAGATGGACCCACCCCTTACGGCCCTCCAACTTCACGGCCGTACGGGTGGTCAGAAGGACTTGCTTCGGTTCCTTCCAACGAGGCTCCAGCGGACTTGAACGATCGAAATTTCTCACAAGGACCAAACTTCCTGGAACGATTTCATGCGGTTTCACCTCGGTATTGTCTGGAAATGCGGCGGCAACCTGTGAACGACAAGAGTGGAGGGCAGACATCAAGGAAGCTAGGTAATCTGTCAGCATATTACTGGAAACATCTGTAATACTTCGGGGTCTAGGTGTACCCCACATATTAGGGGGGCGGCCGAATACGACCTCGTACGGGGACAGACCTGATCTGGAATGTGCAACCATGCACATATAGAATAGGGCGACCGGCAGAGCTACTAGCCAGTCTACACCTTTCTCTTTACAGACTTTTGCAATGCGGATTTTCAGGGTCTGATTATGTCTCTCTACGAGACCTGCTGCTTCAGGATGGCGTACACAATGAAACTTCCACTGGTACCCTAACAGAAGGGAAACGTGCTTCATTATCTCTGATGAGAACGGCTGGCCGTTGTCTGAATACACGACCCTAGGAAGTCCATAGCGGGGGAAGAATTCACGAACCAGCTGCTTGGCAGTGGTCGCGGCTGTATAATCTGGGACTGGATATGCCTCTGTCCACCTGGACAAAGCGCATACAACTACAAGGACATATTTGAAACCTCGACATCGCTCCATCTGAATGTAATCCATTTGGAGGACTTCAAAAGGGTGGTCAGGAGGCTGGAATCCCCCTTGTTCCACCGGGACACTTTTACCTGGATTGAACTGACAACATATCATACAGGTACGGACTTTCTGCTTGGCTGCAGCTCGTAAATGCTTGTTGAACCAAATGTTCTGGATACTGTCTAACATGGCTTTTTCTCCTAAATGTGCAGGACTATGTGCGGTATTGATAATGACTTGAACAATTGAGTCGGGGAGAAACCATGTGGCTTTTCCCTTCGTCAACCATCCTTGATCTGTCTGGACCCCTCCTTGTTCGGACCATTTCTTAATTTCATCGGGAGTAGCATGTGACTGGATATCTATGACATCTTGAGTGGGGTCCTTAACTGTCATACATTTAGTCTGATCTGGAGTGGATGTCTGTGTCCTGTTAACTGGAATGTCTGGAGTCTGGGCTGTGAGCTTGGCTGTTTGGTCTGCTAGATCATTACCTTGGGAAATAATGTCAGTAACTTTCGTATGGGCTTTGCACTTCATGATAGCGATAGCTGTCGGTAAATGTATTGCATCTAACAGAGCTTGAATGAGGAGACCATGCTGAATCTTGGTTCCATGAGAGGTCATAAAACCTCTTTCCTGCCAGAGCACTCCAAAGTCGTGTACGACTCCGAATGCGTAACGTGAATCTGTGTATATATTAACCTTCAGGTTCTTGGCACGTATGCAGGCTTGGGTCAGAGCGACTAGCTCTGCTGCTTGAGCGGACAGAGTGTCAATACGGTGTGTCTCTACAACTTCAGTGTCAGTAGTCACTGCATACGCGGCTACTAGATCTCCTGTACTTGTTCTCATACATGAACCATCCACATAAAGTGTCAGGTCGGGATCTGGTAATGGAATATCTGTCAAGTCTTGTCTTGGCTTTGTCATGGTGTTAACTACTTCCACACAGTCATGTGTGGCAGGATTTGAAGTAACTGACGGTAACAGTGTAGCAGGATTTAAAACGTTGCAGCGTCTGATTTCTATGTGTGGCTGGAACAGTGTCAATTCATAACCTGTTAAACGTGCAATTGTCAAGTGCTGAGTCTGTGTTCGGTTTAAAAGAACTTCCACGGAGTGTGGAACTTGTACTGTCAGGGAATGTCCTAATACTATGGAATCACTTTGTCTAATAGCTAGTGCTGTGGCTGCAACTGACTTGAGGCACGCAGGCAGAGCCTGGGCTACTGGATCTAGTGTGCTCGAAAAATAAGCACAAGGCTTGTATTGTCCTGCTTGATCTTGTGTGAGAACTGATAATGCTGTACCTTCGCGTTCTGTGACGAAAAGTGTAAAAGGCTTACTGTAGTTCGGTGTAGCTAGAACAGGTGCTTGACATAGGGCTTTCTTTAATTCATTAAAAGCAAGTGTATGTTCAGATGTCCAAGGGAGGACAGTCGATACGGCTGCCTCCTGTGTCGTTAACTGTATCAGTGGCTTGGCTAGAAATGCATACTGGGGAATCCATTGTCTGCAATAAGAAGTGAGGCCGATAAAAGCTCGTACCTCCTTCTGGGTCTTGGGCTGAGGAAGACTCGCTATTAACTGGATACGATCAGGTGTCAACTGCCTACCCCTCTTGGACAGTAAGTGGCCTAAATAGATCACTTGCTGGACACAGAATTGAAGCTTCGAAGGGGACACCTTGTGCCCCATCTCGGCTAGGAAATACAAAACTGTAAGTGACGCTCGCTCGCAGTCACGTTCAGAACGGGCTGTGATCAGTAGATCATCGACATACTGGAGCAGGGCAGTGTCAGTTGGCATGTGAATATTGTCTAGTTGTCTTTTAAGTGCTTGACTGTAAATGCTAGGACTTTCTGTGAAACCTTGAGGAGCTTGTGTGAATTTATAGCTCCTTCCATTTAAACAGAATCCGAAAAGGAACTGGCTGTCTGGATGAATGGGGACACTGAAAAATGCATTTTTAAGGTCTATGACTGTGAAAAACGTAGCTTCAGAATCAATGGCTGTCAATAAGGAAGAAATATCTGGAACAACTGGGTACTGGGGAATGATACATTTATTAAGTTCTCGAAGGTCAATCACTAATCGATATACTGGAGGTGCATTTGGATCAGTACGCTTCATGACTGGAATGATAGGAGAATTACATACATTGGAGTCAGTTTCTACAACCACTCCTTGAGCAATGAGCTCGTCAATAATTTTGGATAAGGCTGCTACAGCCTCGGGTGGCAATCTGTACTGTCTGATTCGTGGTAACATACACCTGGCTTGAGAGTCACACGATGGGGTGTGATTTGCATAAAACCAATATCAGTTGGACCTTGTGCCCATAGGTGCTGCGGGACATTCAATAGTCTTGGATCAAAATCACGTAATACATAGTGACCCTTAAAGTCACGTAAAAACAAACGTATTCCCTCTGGGGAACAACATATGACTGCACCTAATTCTTTCAGTGTCTTAATACCTAACAAATTTTCTGGACATGATTTCGTAAGTAACAGGTCAGTAGTTCGGGACAATGGACCTACTTCTAGAGTAACTGGTTTAGAAATCTCGTTTACAATAGGCTTTCCTGAAAATCCAAGGGAAACATTTCTTGAGCCTGAGAGCGGAGCCCCTGGAACCTCGTCGTGACTTATGGTAGTCCTACTTGCCCCTGTATCAATCAGAAACTTTCTGTCTTTCCCTAGTACTTGACTGTGAACATAGGGACCCTCTTGATCTACAGGTATCTCGATGAGAGGCAAGCCTACCTCCCTCTCTAGGCTGTTTCATGAATACTGCTGGTACTCTGGATACTCGGACTGTGCATACTGGTACATCTGCTGTGTAACATGCTGTGTTGCAGCAATAGGCTGCGGTGCTGTAACTGTCTGTTGTGCATTCTGTGGTGACTGAGAAGTCTGTGAAACTTGTTCTTGTCTAGGCGGACGTGGTCTTTCTTTAGTCTTACCGGTAGCTATGTTGTGTTTCAGAACTGCACACTCGTTTATAAAATGACCTGGTTGCTTACAATAATTGCAGGTCCCTTTAACAGGAACTGCAGGATGACTGGCTTGATTCGTACCCCTCTTCTGACTGTCTTGAGGAACAGATTGTGCAACTAATACTTTCATTTTCGTGTCTTTCATACGTTTCCTTTCATGGTCTTGCTCTTCTCTGATTCTATTCTGGTGATACTGAAGCATCTGAAGCATTTGGGACGGAGTATTAGCTTGCCAGGTACTTTCGACTTTCAAAACTCTGTTTTTAACTTGTGGACTTGAATTCTCGACTAGTTTAGTAACAAAAAGATGAGGGTATGACTCACTACTCGTCTTGAGACCACTGTTAATGCTAAAGCATTTCTCGAACCTAGAATAAAAATCACTAGTATCTTCGTCTGGTTTCTGTTTACAGGCTGAGATTGCATCCCAGTCTTCCTTTTTCGTGGCTAGTAACCTTGGCAAAACTTGAATTAACAGTTCGGGCAATTCCTTACATTTGTCTCCTAGACCGGTACCTGGTACACGTATATTATCTTCAGCTTCTAAAGCTGCCCAATCTATCTTTTTCTCTCCCACCTCCCATTCTTTTTCCTTGAGTTTTTCATATGTGCCCGCAGGCAACAGAACCTTTAACATTTTAATTATATCTGGATACGTGTATTCTCCCATACGGAGCATGTCTTTTAATTCACGGTGGAAGCCTGCTGGATCTTTATCATGACAGGGAATTAATTTCTTCATCTCTAAGAGTTCCATCTTTGTAATCGGGGTGTAAACAAATACTCGTTGCATTTCACCACCCGGTGTCCTGACTGGGTGTACTTCTCGTAACGGATGCTGTCTGTCTATGTAAAACGGTTTACTTTCTGGGGGTGAGACGTGAACAAAATGCGGGTTCAGAAACGTTCTATATTTGTGGCGCTGTTCTAGAATGACACTAACTAAATCGGTACCTAGACCTTTCCATCTATACTGGAGTAACTCGTTCAGGACATCATGTAACGGACCTGGATCGGAATGCTGACCCTCATACAGAGTAATGAGGTGCTGGATCATATACATACCCACCAGTCGCTGCTCGGCTGGGGGTAGTTTCAGAAACATTTGTGCCACTATTTCGTCTGGAAAAGTGGTAGAATCAGTAGCCCATCGGACTGCTGATCGGGCTAGTTCTTGTTCATGCATAGTACTAAGTTCACTATAACCGATTCGTGATTTCAGAATGTGATCGGTAGCTTGAAATACTTGTTCTAGAGAACCTTGTTCTGGTGCTGGAAGAGGAACAGTTTTCTTGTAGTCTAGACGTGAATGTCGGTCGGAAAGTCTAGTTCTACCTACATACGCTATTCTGGTGGGATTCTCGTCGTCTACCTCTTCGGTATCAGAGTTACTTTCTTTCTCGCTTACTAGTGCTTCTTTGCGTTTGTCGTGTAACCTTATTATCTCTTTACGAATTTTCTTGTACATACTCTCTATACTACTGATGGTTCTGTGTTTACCCTCGGCTATATTATCACTCCACCTTGTCAGAACTTTCATTTCGGTCTGATCTTTAGTCGGAGAATCTTGTTCCCTTATTAGACAATTAATTAGAAACTTTAATAACATGAGCTGAATCTCGGCTTTCCTTTGAGACATGGCTTCGCCAATACTTTCTGGATCTGTTCCTGTACGAATAAAACGATACATTCTGTCTAGATCTTCTTTCATATTCTGTGGTAAATAAATAAATAATACCCTATTTTTGACTAGACTTATAGCATAACAGATAGCTCAATAAATAAGAGTCAAGATTCGAGGTAGTAGGAGTTTCTGCAGGTTTATTACAGCATAAGGACAGGATCAGGACAACCTGCATAGGAACAGAATGACAGGGCCCAGCAGGACAACTGGGGCCCAGCAGCTGCCGGGGCTTGGTCTGGGATGAGCGCGCTAACATTCAATAACAAAACATTGACTTATATACATAGCGCAAACACATAGCATTACATTGCAGTAGGCGTAACAGTAGGTGGAGTAGAAGGCGTGACGCGTAGCAGTCGCGAGAGATAACAGAAATAAGGGGTGTAACTGGGAGTTTACTTAGACATGTGATGCAAAAACGTAACAGAATATGTCCTGAATGGGCGGACACATAGGAGGGGGCTACCTAAGGAGCCGGGACCTCTAACCTAATGGTGCGCGGAAACTAGCAATGACGTGTTACTAGGAGAAGCTGGGGGCTACGAACTCTGGGCTAGGAGCAGAGACTAGAGTCTGGAGGGTCGGAGCGACATGTACCTAAACCCTATCTGGTATCTAATGTTTAGGGAACACGTTGATATAAACTAGAAGTCATGAGGGGAAAAGCTAACTTGATTCTAAGACTGGACCATGCATTATTCTACATGTAGTGCGTGAAGAATATTAAATGACCATTAAATACAGTATTTCTCTAACATGGAGACGAGAAGGCTAGACAATGACGGAAACTATTGATGCAGTTCAGTAGCTTAGGAATGCAGAGGAGGAGGACTGAACTGATAGCTGGAACTATAACATACTTTTGGCAGACTCAGAGGCAGAGCCGGGGTGCACCGGGCACTGCAAGGCAGGAAGTAAGTGAAGGGTCGAGGATACAGGTGGGGGCTGTATCGCTCCTCAGCGAGGCTTTCAGAAAACAGGAGCTGAATCTGTGGTCCGGGCCCTTTTGAGGCCTAGAAACGGAGACTTTATAATGGAATAACGTGCACACTGAGAAACGTGGCAACATTATTTACATAGGCCTGATATTCGTAGTATTCACGAGGACTGGAAACTAACATACTAGAGGTGGACACAACTGTAATTGCGTCTTTAATCAGAAATGGGGAATAACATATGCATATTGATCATGCACACATAACATATGATGGATGAGGCGTAGGGACACAGAACATGGCAAAATTTACTTTTCCACATTCCCTCCTTGTCACTACGTTTCCATCAGGAAACATCAATATTCATGATACCGTCTATCATTTCATACAGTACCATTTGCTCGTCTCGAATTGTCTTGGAACGAGATTTAGAACGGGGCTTGGGACTAGGAATACAAGAGGTAGCACACATGCTGCAAATCGCAGGGCCACATTGTATACAGAGGCAGCAGCTAAATATGATCGCTACTGCAATACCTAAGAAGGACAGGACTTTCCATCCCCATGCGGAAATTATATTCCAGAACCAACCGGACCATGTCCAGGTGCCTGGATCTTGGTGTAACAGATGGGCAATTTTATGGAGTCTGGTTATAGCTGAATAAACAGACGGCGCGTTATTTGGAATGAAAATACAACAACTGGATCCGAGAATTCTACAGGCCCCGCCCCTATCGGCCAGTATGACGTCAAGGACGAGACGATTCTGTAAAACGACAATTCTCATAAAGGATTGCTCTTCAGTTAAGTTACCTAGAGCGGAGGCAGTCTCATCTACTACTGCTTCAAGGGTTCTTGTTAACCTACGAATAAGCTTACTATTTACAACTGTACCTAAATAAGGGAAAACACCTTTATCTATATCAATGAATTGCTCTGCGGCAGTTTCAGTATAATCGACAATCGGGAGATTTCTCTTGTGTCTAGTATGTACTAAGAAAGAATTCCTATGATAGTCAGGTGGGGCTAAAAAAACAGGTGGCAGTAGGAAAGCAATGTAACAGGTTCCCTCCCAATCGAGGGGCAGACGGACATATGCAGTTTGACCACAAATAAAATAAGAATGACGTGAAGCTTTGAAAATAGATTTCCCACTGTCACTATACTGGATAACAGTAGTACATTCACTATGACCTATATGTACAGAACCATAACTACGGACACATAATTCGCCTTTGACTGGTAGTACGGAAATAGCGGGTGAGTCTGGAGTAGTATCAGACTGAACATTCAGAACCATGAAATTCGACGAATAATTTCCTAAATTATATACTTCATTTTCTAAATCTAAACCTGTTCTGTGGGGGAAACCTTGCTTGTCTGGGAAACATGTACTGTTAAGAAAAGACATATCTGTTGAGGATGACGTTAACGTGGACCATGCTCCACACGAACCATTGTGTGAGAATGGATAAGGAAAGAGTGGCAGAACTCCCTTCGGTGTCTGGAAAGGGGGGAGTCGACCACACACCCAACAATTAGTGGCATTGCTGGTCTGGTGTGAATAATGTAACATACGGATAAATGTGTTATTACGCATAGCGAGGCGGTATGCATATTCGTGAGGAGGCAGATCACTAAACGTGTGCTCTACTGTAGCATGAGCAGACATATTTACATGAGGAACTGAAAAACACAGATAGAAAGCATAGCTGGTGCAGGAAATCATTATGCTGATGAATAATACGAAACTCAGAAAAACGATATATTTGATTGAGCTTTGACTGACTCTCTCACTATGGGGGTCTATTTTATACATGTCAGAAACAGTCTAACCGTTTCACCTAGGGGAGGACTTATACAATCAAACTGGCTGACTTATTAGACCTGAGCTTTAACTTATACTCCTGTTGCGGAGTTTTCTCTAACAAGGGAGGGAATGTAACAATGTCTTGTGCGGGACAGTCCTTTAAAACAATGTTCTGGCAATCCTTCGAATCCTGGGAAATGTTCTTGGGAATGTTTTTAAAGACTGGTTTCGGTCCTTTGAAAAGTTTTACATGAGAAAGGTGGACCCACCCCTTCCTGCCTTCCAACTTGACGGCAGTTCGGGTGGTCAAGAGGACCTGACGTGGCTCCTTCCAACGTGGTTCCAGCGGACTTGATCTGTCAAAATTTCTGATCATCACTAGGGAGCCTGGAACGATCTCGTGCGGTGCCACCTCAGTATTGTCTGGAAATGCGGCGGCAACCTGTGAACGACATGAGTTGAGGGCAGACATCAAGGAAGCTAGGTAATCTGTCAACATATTACATGAAACATCGGTAATACTTCGGGGTCTAGGAGTACCCCACATGTTAGGGGGGCGGCCGAAAACGACCTCATACGGGGACAGACCTGATCTGGAATGTGCAACCATACGCATGTAAAACAGAGCGACTGGCAAAGCTACTAACCAATCCACACCCTTGTCTTTACATACTTTTGCTATACGGATTTTCAGAGTCTGATTATGCCTTTCGACTAGTCCAGCTGCTTCTGGATGGCGTACACAATGGAACTTCCACTGGTACCCTAACAACAGGGAAACGTGTCTCATGAGTTCAGATGAGAATGGCTGGCCGTTATCAGAATATACGACTCTAGGGAGTCCATATCTAGGGAAGAATTCACGAACCAACTGCTTGGCAGTGGTCGCGGCTGTGTAATCTGGGACTGGATATGCTTCTGTCCATCTGGACAAGGCGCATACAACTACAAGGACATACTTGAAACCTCGACATCGCTCCATTTGAATATAATCCATCTGGAGGACCTCAAAAGGGTGGTCAGGGGGCTGGAAACCACCTTGTTCCACCGGAACACTTTTACCTGGATTAAACTGACAACATATCATACAGGTACGGACTTTCTGCTTGGCTGCAGCTCGTAAATGCTTGTTGAACCAAATGGTCTGGATACTGTCTAACATAGCTTTTTCTCCTAAATGTGCTGGACTATGTGCGGTATTGATAATGACTTGAACCATAGAATCGGGGAGAAACCATGTGGCTCTACCCTTCGTTAACCATCCTTGATCTGTCTGGACCCCTCCTTGTACAGACCATTTCTTGATTTCATCGGGAGTAGCATGTGACTGGATATCTATGACATCTTGTGTAGGGTCCTTAACTGTCATGCATGTAATCGGATCTGGAGTATGTGTCAGATTGACTGGAATGTCTGGAGTCTGTGCTGTAAGCTTGGCTGTGCGGTCTGCTAAATCATTACCTTGGGAAATAATGTCAGTAACTTTCGTATGTGCTTTGCACTTCATGATAGCAATAGATGTCGGTAAATGTATGGCATCTAACAGGGCTTGAATAAGGAGACCATGCTGAATCTTGGTTCCATGAGAAGTCATAAAACCTCTCTCCTGCCAGAGCACTCCGAAGTCGTGTACAACTCCGAATGCGTAACGTGAATCTGTGTAAACATTAACCTTCAGGTTCTTGGCATGTATACAGGCTTGTGTCAGAGCAACTAGCTCTGCTGCTTGAGCGGACAGAGTATCAATACGGTGTGTTTCAATAACTTCAGTGTCAGTAGTCACTGCATACGCGGCGACTAGTTCTCCTGTACTAGTTCTCATACATGAACCATCCACATAAAGTGTCAGGTCAGGATCTGGTAACGGAATGTCTGTCAGGTCTTGTCTTGGCTTTGTCGTAATGTTAACTACTTCCACACAATCATGTGTGTCTGGATTTGAACTAACTGATGGTAACAGTGTAGCAGGATTCAGGACGTTGCAGCGTCTAATTTCTATGTGTGGCTGGAACAGTGTCAATTCATAACCTGTTAAACGTGCAATTGTCAAGTGCTGAGTTTGTGTTCGGTTTAAAAGAACTTCTACTGAATGTGGAACTTGTACTGTCAGGGAATGTCCTAAAACTATAGAATCACTTTGTCTGATAGCTAGTGCTGTGGCTGCAACTGACTTGAGGCACGCAGGCAACGCCTGGGCGACTGGATCTAATGTGCTCGAAAAATAAGCACAGGGCTTGTATTGACCTGCTTGATCTTGTGTGAGGACAGATAATGCTGTACCTTCGCGTTCAGTAACGAAAAGTGTAAAAGGCTTACTGTAGTTCGGTGTAGCTAGAACTGGAGCTTGACATAGGGCTTTCTTTAACTCGTTGAAACTAAGTGTATGGTCAGATGTCCAAGGGAGGACAGTCGATACGGCTGCCTCCTGTGTCGTTAACTGTATCAGTGGCTTGGCTAGAAATGCATACTGGGGAATCCATTGTCTACAATAAGAAGTAAGGCCGATGAAGGCACGTACCTCCTTCTGGGTTCTTGGCTGGGGAAGACTCGCTATTAACTGGATACGGTCGGGTGTCAACTGCCTACCCCTCTTGGACAGCAAGTGTCCTAAGTATACCACTTGCTGGACACAGAATTGAAGCTTCGAAGGTGACACCTTGTGCCCCATCTCGGCTAGAAAATACAGAACTGTAAGTGATGCTCGCTCGCAGTCACGTTCAGAACGGGCTGTGATCAGTAGATCATCGACATACTGGAGCAGGGCAGTGTCAGTTGGCATGTGAATGTTGTCTAGTTGTCTCTTGAGTGCTTGACTGTAAATACTAGGGCTTTCTGTGAAACCTTGAGGAGCGCGTGTAAACATATAGCTCCTTCCATTTAAACAGAATCCGAAAAGAAACTGGCTATCTGGATGAATTGGAACACTAAAAAATGCATTCTTGAGGTCAATAACAGTGAAAAACATGGCTTCGGAATCAATGGCTGTTAACAGGGAAGAAATGTCTGGAACAACTGGGTACTGAGGAATAATACATTTGTTAAGCTCTCGTAAATCAATCACTAATCGATATACTGGGGGTGCATTTGGATCAGTACGTTTCATGACTGGAATGATCGGAGAATTACACACATTGGAGTCAGTTTCTACAACTACTCCTTGAGCCATGAGTTCGTCAATAATTTTGGATAAGGCTGCTACAGCCTCAGGTGGCAATCTGTACTGCCTGATTCGTGGTAACACTACACCTGGTTTGAGAGTCACACGATAGGGTGTGATTTGCATGTAACCTACATCAGTTGGACCTTGCGCCCATAAATGCTGCGGAACATTAGACAATCTTGAATCAAAATCTCGTAATACATAGTGACCCTTAAAGTCACGTAGGAACAGACGTATTCCCTCTGGGGAACAGCAAATAACTGCACCTAATTCTTTCAATGTCTTAATGCCTAATAGATTTTCTGGACATGACTTAGTAAGTAACAGATCAGTAGTACGGGACAATGGACCTACTTCTAGAGTAACTGGCTTAGATATTTCATTAACTATGGGTTTTCCTGAAAATCCAAGGGAAACATTTCTTGAGCCTGAGAGCGGAGCCCCTGGAACTTCGGCATGACTAATTGTGGTCCTACTTGCCCCTGTATCGATCAAAAACTTTCTGTCTTTCCCTAATACTTGACTGTGAACATAGGGACCTTCTTGATCTACAGGTATCTCGATGAGAGGCAAGCCTACCTCCTTCTCTAGGCTGTTTCATGAATATGACTGGTACTCTGGATACTCGGACTGTGCATACTGGTACATCTGCGATGTAACGTGCTGTGTTGCAGCAATAGGCTGCGGTGCTGTAACCGTCTGTTGTGCATTCTGTGACTGAGGAGTCTGTGAAACTTGTTCTTGTCTTGGCGGACGTGGTCTTTCT
Organism: Lissotriton helveticus; assembly: GCF_964261635.1. Lineage (NCBI taxonomy): Eukaryota > Metazoa > Chordata > Amphibia > Caudata > Salamandridae > Lissotriton > Lissotriton helveticus. The sequence goes on from NC_136067.1 coordinate 2,097,607,528, forward strand.
TTAGTCTTACCAGTAGCTATGTTGTGTTTCAGAACTGCACACTCGTTTATAAAATGACCTGGCTGTTTACAATAGTTGCAGTTCCCTTTAACGGGAGCTGCAGGATGACTGGCTTGATTTGGACCTCTCTTCTGACTGTCTTGAGGAATAGATTGTGCAACTAGCACTTTCATTTTCGTGTCTTTCATACGTTTTCTTTCATGTTCTTGCTCTTCTCTGATTCTATTCTGGTGGTACTGGAGCATCTGGAGCATCTGGGACGGAGTATTTGCTTGCCAGGTGCTTTCGACTTTCAAAACTCGGTTTTTAATTTGTGGACTTGAATTCTCGACTAATTTGGTAACGAAAAGGTGAGGGTATGACTCACTACTTGTCTTGAGACCACTATTAATACTGAAACATTTCTCAAATCTAGAATAAAAATCACTAATATCCTCATCTTGTTTCTGTTTACAGGCTGAGATTGCATCCCAGTCTTCTTTCCTAGTTGTCAATAATCTGGGTAAAACTTGAATCAATAATTCTGGTAATTCTTTACATTTATCTCCAAGACCGGTACCTGGTACTCGTGCCTTGTCTTCAGCTTCTAGAGCTGCCCAATCGATCTTTTTCTCTCCCACCTCCCATTCTTTTTCCTTTAACTTTTCATACACCCCTGCGGGTAACAGGACCTTTAACATTTTAATGATATCTGGGTAAGTGTATTCTCCCATACGGAGCATGTCTTTTAATTCTCTATGGAACCCCGCTGGATCTTTGTCATGACAGGGGATTAATTTCTTCATTTCAAGAAGTTCCATCTTTGATATCGGAGTGTATACAAACACTCGTTGCATTACGCCACCCGCCCCTTGGACTGGGTGGACTTCTCGTAGCGGATTCTGTCTGTCTATGTAGAATGGTTTACTTTCTGGGGGTGAGACATGAACAAAATGCGGGTTCAGGAACGTTCTATACTTGTGGCGCTGTTCTAGAATGACACTTATTAAATCGGTACCTAGACCTCTCCATCTGTACTGGAGTAACTCGTTCAGGATATCATGTAACGGGCCTGGATCAGAATGTTGACCCTCATACAGGGTAATGAGGTGCTGGATCATATACATACCCACCAGTCGTTGCTCGGCTGGGGGCAGTTTCAGAAACATTTGTGCCACTATTTCGTCTGGAAAAGTGGTAGAATCAGTAATCCATCGGACTGCTGATCGGGCTAGTTCTTGTTCGTGCATGGTACTTAATTCGCTATAACCGACTCGTGATTTCAGAATGTGATCGGTAGCTTGAAATACTTGTTCTAAAGAGCTTTGTTCTGGTGCTAGATGTTGAAAAATAGACTTGGGTTCTAGACGTAAATGGTGATCTGGAAATCTGGATTTTCCTACATACGCTATTCTGGCGGGATTCTCGTCTTCCTCTTCAGGATCAGAGATACTTTCTTTCTCGCTTACTTGTGCTGCTTTACGCTGTTCGTGTAACCTTATTATTTCTTTACGAATTTTCTTGTACATACTTTCCATGGCACTAATGGTCTTGTGCTTACCCTCGGCTATATTATCACTCCACCTTGTTAAGATTCTCATTTCGGCGGGATCTTTAGACGGATAATCTTGTTCTCTTATTAGACAATTGATCAGGAACTTTAATATCATGAGCTGAATCTCGGCTTTCCTTTGAGACATAATCTCGCCAATACTTTCTGGATCATCCCCTGTACGGATGAAACGATATATTCTGTCTAGATCTTCTTTCATATTCGGTAAGGTGACTAGATACTCGGTCACCCTTCTTACGCGTACGGAATATAAAACCATATTATACTCGCCTGGGACTGTGTCATAGACACATTCGGCAAGGGCTTGTCTGATTTCTGTAACAGACTTATTACTTTTAGGAGTACGCTGTGATGCTTGGGCATGTAATTCGAGTGCTGATAGACGCTTGTGTGGCGGTGGGGTTTGAGGAGGACCTCCTCCTGCGGCCCCTAGACTGGAATCGTCGACTGACATTCTTCGTGCTTGCAGGGTCGGTAATTGTAACGTGGGCTGAACTTGTATGACAGGCTGACCCGGGGGTACCGTAACAGGTACTCCGGTGTCTGGAGAAACGGGAAGTGCCTGATTTACAGGGACAGGTGGAGCGCGAACTGGATTGGCATATTCTGGAACTGTGTCGTCCAAATAGGACGAAATAAAAATATCAGCTGCGGTCGGTTTGTGACGTAGCTTGGTCGGAACTAATGGTGGCGGGAAATTACTGGGTGCCTCTGGGGTCGCTTTTGGCAAGCCTTCGGCAAGGAGAGGATACATACCCTTAATAAGGGCATGCCTCTGTCTGTCTGACTGTTCGACTTTGACTTGTTCACCTATCTCGATTAATTCTCTTTCTTGGGCTCGTTCTTGGGATTCTCTACTTAACTCTGACTTTCTGACTTCCTTTTCCGTTCTTCTATGCGCTTCCTTACGCCATAACTCGATGGCATCTTTCTGTGACTGTCTGGCTTTCTTTTTCCATAATGCTTCTTCTACTCGCATGATACATTCGGCATCCCATGTACCCGATACGGGCCATCTATACTTTTCTTCTAACTGTTTGGTATACTCTACCCATAAATCTAGATACAATATGGCGCTTATGCCATGTTTCTGATACATAAAGTGACCTGGACTGTCCCTAGGCGGAACAGGAACTGCTGCTTCCAGCAGACCCTTTCTAGTTTTTAACTGACGTAACTTGGAAAAGAGCGGCATTCTAAACTTGAATCGGAACACAATACAATACACGAAAAACAATAACAATTGGGAAAACAATTCAGGCATACCACGACATTGGAAATACATTAAACAATATTATAAATAACAGTTCGAACAGAATACTACCTGAAAATACTGAAAACAGAACAGAATTCTCGAGAACGGAACAGACTAGAGTTACTGGATGCACTGCTGTAACAGTACGGAACATACCGGTCCCATAAAGGAACGCATCAAGACCCGTATCCACCTAGGTGAACACTTCGTTTGTGGGCTTGGGTACCACCAACCCACGGACCAGGAGTCAATTTAGACTGACCCTGTCTAGACACTACCCCAGCAATGGTACTCACCGGGCAGCACGGAACGGAAGGCCTCGAACGGGACTGGACTACGACGGACTTCGGACTTCGGACTTCAGTTACGGGTGGGCCTCCGGATACCTCGGACCTTGGACTCTCGGCTTGGGCTCTGGTCGGGACTCGCCGCGTTCCTCCACCGTCTCGTTCGGATGCTGGACCGCCTCCTCCGTCTCCTCCGTGGGCCTGAGGGATACTTGAAGCAGAAATATCTGCACTTGGCCAGTATGGTTCCGTCACGACTGCAGAGGGTCAGGGGGTCGGCGTGGCTTCACCGACGCGTGGGGAAAGGGCAAGTCCCTATTCGGGCGCCATTATGTGGTAAATAAATAAATAATACCCTATTTTTGACTAGACTTATAGCATAACAGATAGCTCAATAAATAAGAGTCAAGATTCGAGGTAGTAGGAGTTTCTGCAGGTTTATTACAGCATAAGGACAGGATCAGGACAACCTGCATAGGAACAGAATGACAGGGCCCAGCAGGACAACTGGGGCCCAGCAGCTGCCGGGGCTTGGTCTGGGATGAGCGCGCTAACATTCAATAACAAAACATTGACTTATATACATAGCGCAAACACATAGCATTACATTGCAGTAGGCGTAACAGTAGGTGGAGTAGAAGGCGTGACGCGTAGCAGTCGCGAGAGATAACAGAAATAAGGGGTGTAACTGGGAGTTTACTTAGACATGTGATGCAAAAACGTAACAGAATATGTCCTGAATGGGCGGACACATAGGAGGGGGCTACCTAAGGAGCCGGGACCTCTAACCTAATGGTGCGCGGAAACTAGCAATGACGTGTTACTAGGAGAAGCTGGGGGCTACGAACTCTGGGCTAGGAGCAGAGACTAGAGTCTGGAGGGTCGGAGCGACATGTACCTAAACCCTATCTGGTATCTAATGTTTAGGGAACACGTTGATATAAACTAGAAGTCATGAGGGGAAAAGCTAACTTGATTCTAAGACTGGACCATGCATTATTCTACATGTAGTGCGTGAAGAATATTAAATGACCATTAAATACAGTATTTCTCTAACATGGAGACGAGAAGGCTAGACAATGACGGAAACTATTGATGCAGTTCAGTAGCTTAGGAATGCAGAGGAGGAGGACTGAACTGATAGCTGGAACTATAACATACTTTTGGCAGACTCAGAGGCAGAGCCGGGGTGCACCGGGCACTGCAAGGCAGGAAGTAAGTGAAGGGTCGAGGATACAGGTGGGGGCTGTATCGCTCCTCAGCGAGGCTTTCAGAAAACAGGAGCTGAATCTGTGGTCCGGGCCCTTTTGAGGCCTAGAAACGGAGACTTTATAATGGAATAACGTGCACACTGAGAAACGTGGCAACATTATTTACATAGGCCTGATATTCGTAGTATTCACGAGGACTGGAAACTAACATACTAGAGGTGGACACAACTGTAATTGCGTCTTTAATCAGAAATGGGGAATAACATATGCATATTGATCATGCACACATAACATATGATGGATGAGGCGTAGGGACACAGAACATGGCAAAATTTACTTTTCCACAATTCGGTAGGGTGACCAAATACTCGGACACCTGCCTTATACGTACGGAATATATAACCATACTATCCTCGCCTGGGACTGGATCATAACAGCATTCGGTAAGAGCACGCCTGATTTCTGCAATGGACTGATATTTGGGCGTACGCTGTAACGCACGTTCATGTAACTCGACTGACGTTACACGTTTGTGTGGCGGCGGGGTTCCCGGGGGTCCTCCTCCCGCGGCCCCTAAACTGGAATCGTCGACTGATACTCTTCGTGCTGGCAGAGTGACCGATGTAGCGGGTACTTGTAATATAGGCTGGAGCGGGGGTACCGTAACGGGTACTGTAACGGGTGCCCCGGTGACTGGAGGAGCAGGAATTGCATTATTTACAGGAGCTGGCGGAACAGGATTTGCATATTCTGGGACTGTGTCGTCCAAGTAGGACGAGAGAAAAATATCAGCTGCGGTTGGTTTGTGACGTAGCTTGGTCGGAACTAATGGTGGCGGAAAATTACTGGATGCCTCCGGGGTTGCTTTTGGCAAGCCCTCGGCAAGAAGAGGGTACATACCCTTGATAAGGGCATTCCTCTGTCTGTCTGACTGTTCGGTTTTAACTCGTTCACCTATTTCAATTAATTCCTTTTCTTGGGCTCTTTCTGAGGATTCTCTACTTAATTCTGACTTTCTGATTTCTTTTTCTGTTCTTTTATGAGATTCTTTGCGCCATAACTCGATGGCATCTTTCTGTGACTGTCTGGCTTTCTTTTTCCATAATACTTCTTCTACTCGCATGATGCACTCGGCATCCCATGTGCCTGATACAGGCCATCTATATTTTTCTTCTAATTCCTTGGTATACTCGACCCATAAATCTAGATACAATATGGCACTTATGCCATGCTTGTGATACATAAAATGACCTGGACTGTCCCTAGGCGGGACAGGAACTGCTTCTTCGAGCAGACCTTTTCTAGTTTTTAACTGACGTAATTTCGAGAACAAAGGCATAACTAGGCTGGAGTTCGGACACAATACAATACACAATGAACACAATAATTACTTGAATACGAAGCATTCATACCACGACACTGAAAAACACATGAAATAACATTTAAAAATAACAGTTCGGACAAGATACTACCTGAAATACTGAGAACAGAACACATGAATTTTCTCGAGAACAGAACTGCCTAGAATTACTAGATGCACTGCTGAAACAGTACGAAACTTACCGGTCTCATAAAGAGACACGTCAGGACCCGCACCCACCTAAGTGGACACTTCGTGTTGGATCTGTGTACCCAAACCCACGGACCAGAGACAATTAAATTGACCCTGTCTAGATACTACCCCAGCAACGGTACTCACCGGGCAGCAAGAACGGAAGGCCTCGGACTGGACTGGACTGCTACGACGACGGACTACGAACTTCGGACTTCAGTTACAGGTGGGCCTCCGGATACCTCGGACCTTGGACTCTCGGCTTGGGCTCTGGTCGGGACTCGCCGCGTTCCTCCACCGCCTCGTCTGGATGCTGGACCGCAACCTCCGTCTCCTCCGTGGGCCTGAGGGATACTTGAAGCAGAAATATCTGCACGTGCATGGTATGGTTCCGTCACGGCTGCAGAGGGTCAGGGGGCTGGCGTGGCTTCTCCGGCGCGTGGGGAAAGGGCAAGTTCCTGTTCGGGCGCCATTATGTGGTAAATAAATAAATAATACCTCTATTTTTGACTGGATATACAATACCAGATAGCTCAATAAAATAAGAGTCAAGATTCGAGGTAGCTGGAGTTTGCAGGTTTAATACAGCATAAAGGACAGGAACAGGACAACCTGCACGGGAACAGGATGGCAGGGCCCGGCAGGGGGGCCCGACAGCTGCCGGGCAGGATCTGGGATGAGCGCGCTAACTTTTAATAACAGTACACAAGCATATATAGTTGAACAAAATACATGGTATTCAATACAATATGCGTAGCAGTGGGCAGGGCCTGTAGCAGTCGCGAAAGATAAGGCTGAAAGTAGGTGTAACAAGAGGCGTGTACATAGACATGTGATGCAAACGTAACAGAATATGTCATAAAATGGGGCGGAAACATGGAGGGGGCTACCTGAGGAGCCGGGACCTCTGACCTAGAGGTGCGCGCAAACTGGCAGTGACGTGTTACTAGGAGAAGCTGGGGGCTATGACTTCTGCGCTAGAAGAGGAGACGAAAGTCTGGAGAGTCAGGGCGACATGTACCTAAACACTATCTAGTATCTGATGTTTAGAGAACACGTTGATAGAATCCAAAAGTTATCAGGGCAAAGGCTAACAGACACTAAGACTGGTGCATGCATTATTCTACATGTAGTGTGTGTTGAGGAATATTAAATGACCATTAATACAGTATTTCTCTTACATGGAGACGTAAAGGCTAGACGATGACTGAAACTATTGATGCGATTCAGTAGCTTAGGAATGCAGAGAAGGAGAGCTGGACTGATAACTAGAATCATAACATACTCTTGGCAGACTGGCAGGCAGAGCCAGGCCGTGCCGGGCACTGAGAGGCAGGAAGTAAGTGAAGGGTCATGGATGCAGGTGGGGGCTGTATCGCTCCTCAGCGAGGGTTCAGGAGACAGGAGCTGAATCTGGTGTCCAGGCCCTTTTGAGGCCTAGAAACGGGGACTTTTACTGAATTAACGTGCACACTGTGAAACGTGGCAACATAACTTTACATAGGCCTAATACTCGTAGCTTTCACGAGAAATGGAAACTGGCATACTAGAGTTGGACACAACTAGAATTGCGTCTTTAATCGATCATAAGGGAATACATATGCATATTAATCATGCACATATAACATAAGGTGGGGAACACGTAGGAACATGACAACATTTACTTTTCCACAGGTGTCGTGCCTTGTGTCGCACGTGCGCAGAGCCGCTAGCGCTGCGCTTGACATAAGGACCCGGGGCACCAATTTGCTGGTCCGCGTGGTCCGAACTAACCTCGGGCCACGCCTCCTTTATTTTTATATGATACGCGGTGTGACGTATCACACCCGCGTATGCGCACGTCTGCGTGCGCGATCAACTGGACTGCTAACCCGCAGTCCACGGACATTACATTCCTTTTAACCTTTATTTGAACAAAATACAAATGTCGCATGAGATTCATTATGCAGAGTTATACTGATAAAATAAACAAGGGCCGTGCGGCCTGTTACCAGTCCGGTGGCTGGTCATCCTGGCCTCAGTCCACAGCAAAGTCCGCCAGTTGTGAAGATGGGGCCGGGTTCCTTCTCAGTCCATAGCCTGCTGCTTCTCCGCGGAATAGTGCTCTCCGCGAGGCCTCTTGTTGTGGTGTTCCAGCAGGCTGGGGCCCCGTAGGGAAGTGGGGGCCGGTAGTTGTTGGTGTCCCCACGGCCAGGGGACCCGCTGGTGGGCTGTTCGCTTGGGTTCCGTGCTCGCTTCCTGGCAGACTGTTGTTTCCTTCCGGTGAATTAGGTAGCTCTTGGTCTTGCTCTTGGTATGGGTGATCCCCTGGTGGAAGGGCGGCTTTCTTGAAGAAAGAGACGTTTCCCGTGACGGTTTCTCCACTCCTTTGAGCTGTCACCATGGCGCCGGTCCGTCGCGTGACTGTCGAGGGCCTCGGTTCGAATGGGAGCCTGAACTTGCTCCCAGGGTATCTTGATCTCTTTCCCGAATGGAGGGTGTTAGACGGACCGGGAGGGTCGGCCGAGGATAAGGGGAGAGGTCTCCGGGGAGAGCCGTCTCCAGTGAATCGTACAGACAAGTAACTCCCCCCCCACAGACGGACACCACACAATGATAAAGTTCAACGATACTTTATAGGCAATTCTTCAAGTACGGTAGAATGGTACAAGGAGGTCTGGACTCAGGGGTCCCCTCTATTCTGGTCTCTGTTTGGGAAAAGGGTAGCGGGACAGTCTTGTTACCAAAGAGATGGAAATAGCTCTCAATCCTCGAGCTCGGTGGTGTAGATGAACGGGCCGCGGCGGAGCCAGCAGGTCCCGAGATGGATGAAGGAAGACGACGGTCCGCGGCAGAGCCAGCAGGTCCCGATGAAGGTGGTGGTTACAAACGGTCCGCGGCCACGCCAGCAGGTCCCGACGACGATGAAGGATAGGGTGGTTCCCAAAGCCGCGGCAGCGCCAGCAGGCAAGATGAGGGTGCACAAGACAGAGCTACGGCAGCGCCAGTAGTCCGTCAAGGATGAGTTCTTCTTTGCGTCTCTCGACTCCAAGATACAACTCCCGTCCGGCTCTGGAGCTGCCCCAGTTATAGGGCTGGTGTGCTTTGATGTCCGGACCCTCGCACTTGGAGGTCGGGAGGTCCGGGATGAGGGGGTTCAGACACCCAGCAGGGGGGTGGAGCCAGCGCCCGGGGAGGCGATGGGCGAGCGGTACTTGGCGGGGGAGAGCCATCGACACCTCTTGCTCCCATTGACTGACCAAGTAGCCCGCTCACCTCCTGGGTGGATGTTGGTGCCGGAATGTCTGAGGCCTGGCCAGGCCCAGGGTTGAGGTCGATCGGGGGCCAGGCGGCCTCGTGGTGGAGTGTCCAAGATGGCGCCCAGGATGGGCGCGCAGGCCGGTAGTGGGTCGGCCTACGTGGTCAACAGGTTCGAGTGTAGGGGTCCCTGCGGGGACGGTGGACGTGTAATGGTGGTGTGTGGTACTTGCGGGGCTGGTTCGGGCCTGGTTGGGCCGGGGGAGAGCGGCCCTTCATGTGGCCTGTCCAACATGCGTCCCCCCCAGCTGAAGGCGGGGAGAGTTACCCATTCTCTTGGGGACTCTTCTCGTCGAGGCGGAAGAACCGGGACAGGCCATCTGCGTTGGCGTGATCTGGCCCAGGCCGATGTTCAACTGTGAAGTCCATCCCTTGTAGGGAGATGGACCAGCGTAGTAACTTCGGGTTTTCCCCCCGCATCTGCATCAGCCACTGCAGGGGTCGGTGGTCGGTCTGTACCCGAAAGGGTGTGCCAAAAAGGTAGGGCCGGAGCTTCTTGAGGGCCCATACCACCGCGAAGGCCTCCCTCTCTATGGGGCTCCAGCGTTGTTCCCGTGGTAGGAGTCGCCGGCTGATGAAGGCCACCGGCTGATCACGGCCTTCGGTGTTCATTTGAGACAGGACTGCCCCAATGCCATGGTCGGAGGCATCCGTCTGGACGATGAACTCCCGGCTGTAGTCGGGGGCCTGGAGCACAGGGGCGGAGCACATGGCGGCTTTCAATTGTTCAAATGCAGCTTGACACTCTGGGGTCCAGTTGACTTTCTGGGGCTGATTTTTTGACGTGAGCTCTGTGAGGGGCCTCACGATAGTACCATAGTCTTTCACGAACCTTCGGTAATAGCCCGTGAGGCCCAGGAAGGCTCGTACCTCGGTCTGGGTAATGGGGGGCTGCCAGGACTGGATGGCGGCAATTTTTAGCTGCAGAGGGGCCACCAGGCCGCTTCCCACCTGGTGCCCGAGGTAGGTTACAGACCCTTGCCCAATTTGACATTTGCTGGCCTTGATCGTGAGGCCAGCTTGCTGAAGGGCGTGCAGCACTGCTCGGAGGTGGTGGAGGTGCTCGGACCACTGGTTGCTGTATACAGCGATGTCGTCTAGGTAGGCGGCGCTGAATCCTTCGAGCCCCGCCAGGACCTGATTGACGAGCCGTTGGAATGTTGCTGGGGCATTCTTCATGCCGAAGGGCATGACTGTGAAATGGTAATGGCCATCGGGAGTGGAAAAGGCAGAACGTTCTTGTGCCCGGGGTGTGAGGCCGATTTGCCAGTAGCCCGCCGTCAGGTCGAAGATACTGAGGTAGCGGGCAGCTCCCATGCGGTCGATTAGTTCATCTGCCCGGGGGATGGGATGTGCGTCTGTCCTGGTGACCGCATTCAAGCCCCGGTAGTCGACGCAGAACCGGAGTTCTGGTGTGGTGCCGGGGGCAGCTGCTTTGGGGACCAGTACTACAGGGCTGGCCCAGGGGCTGTCTGAGGGCTCGATGACCCCGAGCGTGAGCATTTTGGCTACTTCCTCCTGGATGCAGGCCCGTACCCGATCTGGCACGCGGTAGGCCCGGTGGCGGATAGGGGGGCTGTCCCCCGTGTCCACATCGTGCGTACACCAGGAAGTGACACCTGGGGTGAGGGAGAACAGGCTGGCGAATTGTGACAGGAGAACTTGGCACTCCTGGCGTTGCTCTCGGGTGAGGGCCTCTGAGAGTCGGACCCCCTCTACGGAACCATCTTTCTCCCACGTTCGTAGGAGGTCCGGGAGGGGCTCGGAGTCCTCTTCAGCCCCATTGTCTGTGGCCATCAGGAGGCTGAGTTCTGTCCGTACAAAGTGCGGTTTCAGTCTGTTAGCGTGGAGGACCCGGAGGGGGTTCCGGGAAGATTCCAAGTCGATGAGATAGGTAGCCGGACCCTTGCGCTCGACCACTTTGAAGGGCCCTGTCCACTTGTCTTGTAGGGCGCAGGGTTCGGTGGGGGACATCACCCATACCTGTTGCCCAGGTTCAAATTCGATGGAGGAGGCATTCCGGTCATACCACCTTTTCATGTCCTCTTGACTGGCCTCTAGGTTGGCTTTTGCTAGTCCTCGGAATCGCCGGGTCTGGTTGCGGAGTGTTAGGAGGTAGCGGAAAACATCTGGTGGGTTCTTTAGAGGGGGCATCTCCCAGCCTTCCTTAACTAGGCTGAGCGGCCCGCGTACGGGGTGTCCATATAGCAGTTCAAATGGGCTGAAGCCCAGGGACTTCTGGGGAACCTCTCGATATGCGAAGAGGAGGCACGGCAGCAGCACATCCCACTGGCGACGGAGGGGCTCTTCCAACCCCCCGATCATCCCTTTGAGCGTGCGGTTGAACCGCTCAACGAGGCCGTTTCCTTGAGGGTGATAGGGGGTCGTGAACCGGTAGGTAACCCCGCACTGTTGCCAGAGAGATTTCATATATTTCGAAATAAAGTTCGTGCCTCTGTCACTGACGACCTCCCGGGGGAAGCCCACCCGGGAGAAGATCCCCATCAGAGCCCGGCCGACTACCGGGGCTGTCACAGTCCGCAGGGGAACAGCCTCCGGGTAGCGGGTGGCGTGGTCCACTAGCACCAGGATGAATCGATGGCCTTGTTTTGTGCGCGGGTCCAGGGGCCCTACGATATCGATTCCGACCCTCTCGAACGGGGTGGTGACCACGGGAAAAGGTTGCAGGGGGGCTTTCAGTTTGCGGCCGCTCTTCCCACTGGCTTGGCACGTGGGGCAAGATCGGCAATGCTGGTGTACATTGTCCCTCATTTTGGGCCAGAAGAAGTGGGTCACCAGGCGGCTATAGGTTTTGTCTTGACCCAAGTGTCCTGCCAGGGGGACATCGTGGGCCAGGTTTAGCAGAAAGTCTCTAAAACGGAGGGGTACCACTAGGACTCGGCTGGCCCCCAGCTCCGCGATTCTTTGCTCACTGTACAGCAGATCATTGTCCCAGTAGACCCAGTGAGTTCCGGAGGTATCCCCTGCGCTTTGGGCTAGCGCTTGCTGGCGGAGTCCCTCGAGGGAGGGACAGGTCTTTTGTTCTTGGCGAAATTGTTCTTGCGTGGGCCCCCCCTCTTGAGGCCACTGGTCGAGGTTAGCGAGGTCTGGAGGTTGAGCTGGTTCGGGGGGGACGTCACGGTCGGTGGTTTCGGCGGGGGCGACCGGAGGCGGTGGCGCCGGCCATTCGAGTTCCTCTGGGCGGGTGTTGGCACGGGCGGTCATGGACCGGGTGGTGACGCACGCCCAGTCCGGGACGCCCAGCATCCCCAGGTGCTCTTTTCGTTCGACTGCTGCCCATGGAGAGCTTTCCAGGTCATTACCCAGGAGGCAGTCTACGGGGGCATCATCTCGGACCGTCACCTTCAACATGCCGGAGACCCCTCCCCATTCGAAGGGGACGCAGGCCATCCGACACAGACTTTCTGAGTTATCGGCTGAACGTACAGGGCAGAGAATGTTTGGTAAGTATTGTTCGGGGGTCACCAGGTGACAGCGGACGGCTGTTACACTGGCCCCAGTGTCACGAAGGGCTTCAGCCCGGCGTCCATTGATGCCCACCCATTGGCTGTACTTCTGGGTATTAGCGGGTAGGGGGACCCGCGGGACCATGTCTCTCCCCCCTAGGCAGGCGAGAGCCATGGCGGCTGGCTCCCATTCTTGGTGTTCCTGTTCATATTCTTCTTGTTCCTCTGAGATCTGTTCCTCCCCCAGAGCAGCAGCGGCTACTTGGCGGGGTCTTGGGCTCTGGTACTGGGGGCAGTTTGGGTCGTTTGCATAGTGTCCGACTCGTTGGCATCGATGGCAGGTAACATTGGCTCGATGTCCCGGTCGCGCTGGGGTGCTGCCCCGGTTGGCCGGGGGGGTGGGGCTGGTAGTGAGGGTGACCGGAGCGTTGCTTCTTCCGCGTCCTTGGCCTCCACCTCCTCGGGGACGGTGCTGACCATTGTTGTTCCGGTTCTGTTCGGAGGACCCATTTCGACTCACTCTGGTGATCTCCCACCGGTCTGCTTCGGCTGCGAGCTGCCGGGGATCCGTTAACTTGCTGTCGAGGAGGTGCTGACGAAGTTCAATGAAGCAATTGTTCGACAGATGCTCCCATACCATAAGATTGAACAGTTGTTCGTAGGTTGTGACCTTGCTTCCTTTGATCCAGCCCTCGAAGGCTCGGCTAAAGTAATTGACATAGTCCACCCAAGTTGTACCTGGGATGCGGGTGCAGTCTCGGAACCTCTGACGGTACATCTCGGGTGTGAGGCCATAGCGGGTGAGGAGTGCAGCTTTCATATGGTCATAGGAGGTCATCTGGTGGTCCGGGAGTTGCAGCAGGGCGTCGCGGCCCTCATTGAGGAATCTCCCCCACAGACCGGCCCCCCAATCGCTTCTATCGATCCGGTGTGCAGTCATAGCGATTTCATAGGCCTTAAACCATTGCTGGATGTCGTCCTCTCGGAAGTATTCTCGAACGACATCCTTGGGGATGTGTACCTTCTTTTCTGTTGCCCCTGGAGTGTGGGGTTGCTCGGGCACCCCTGCTTCTTTATTCTGTTTGCGTAGGTCGATTTCAGCTAATTTCCGCTCATGTTCATATGCCAGTTTCTTTTCCTCGAGCTCCCTTTGTCTCTGTTTCTCCTCTCTTTCTTCTCGGAGACGCAGGTGCTCTAAGTTGATTTTCTGTTCGGCCAACTTTAGTTCAACGTCCATTTTGAGCCGGGCCATTTCCAGCTCGTGTAGTCGGGTTCTTTCTCGTTCCTGGATCTCGTCTGGCGAGAGACCCGTTCTTCGTTCTTCAGGGGCCATGGGGGTTTGTGCTGCGATGTCTTGATCGGGGGTTCCGGCAGCCCCGGTTTCTGCCCAAGATTCCAGGGCCTGCTTAAAGTCATCTTTGGTATTTAGTCCGGTGGTAGCGATACCTAATTCGATACAGAACTGTTTAAGTTCACGATGGCTGTACTCGTCCAATTTCTCCATCTGGAATTTCTCCGTTGATCCGCTGTCTTTAGTTGACATCGTGATTCGCCGTGGGGTGAGCTACTCTCTGTACGGTTTATGCGGTGATTCGGATCCCGTCGCTGGCCACCAATGTTAGACGGACCGGGAGGGTCGGCCGAGGATAAGGGGAGAGGTCTCCGGGGAGAGCCGTCTCCAGTGAATCGTACAGACAAGTAACTCCCCCCCCACAGACGGACACCACACAATGATAAAGTTCAACGATACTTTATAGGCAATTCTTCAAGTACGGTAGAATGGTACAAGGAGGTCTGGACTCAGGGGTCCCCTCTATTCTGGTCTCTGTTTGGGAAAAGGGTAGCGGGACAGTCTTGTTACCAAAGAGATGGAAATAGCTCTCAATCCTCGAGCTCGGTGGTGTAGATGAACGGGCCGCGGCGGAGCCAGCAGGTCCCGAGATGGATGAAGGAAGACGACGGTCCGCGGCAGAGCCAGCAGGTCCCGATGAAGGTGGTGGTTACAAACGGTCCACGGCCACGCCAGCAGGTCCCGACGACGATGAAGGATAGGGTGGTTCCCAAAGCCGCGGCAGCGCCAGCAGGCAAGATGAGGGTGCACAAGACAGAGCTACGGCAGCGCCAGTAGTCCGTCAAGGATGAGTTCTTCTTTGCGTCTCTCGACTCCAAGATACAACTCCCGTCCGGCTCTGGAGCTGCCCCAGTTATAGGGCTGGTGTGCTTTGATGTCCGGACCCTCGCACTTGGAGGTCGGGAGGTCCGGGATGAGGGGGTTCAGACACCCAGCAGGGGGGTGGAGCCAGCGCCCGGGGAGGCGATGGGCGAGCGGTACTTGGCGGGGGAGAGCCATCGACACCTCTTGCTCCCATTGACTGACCAAGTAGCCCGCTCACCTCCTGGGTGGATGTTGGTGCCGGAATGTCGGAGGCCTGGCCAGGCCCAGGGTTGAGGTCGATCGGGGGCCAGGCGGCCTCGTGGTGGAGTGTCCAAGATGGCGCCCAGGATGGGCGCGCAGGCCGGTAGTGGGTCGGCCTACGTGGTCAACAGGTTCGAGTGTAGGGGTCCCTGCGGGGACGGTGGACGTGTAATGGTGGTGTGTGGTACTTGCGGGGCTGGTTCGGGCCTGGTTGGGCCGGGGGAGAGCGGCCCTTCATGTGGCCTGTCCAACAGAGGGTTCTTTGGCTCTGCGTCGGAAGCTGGCGTAGTCATTTAATCGCCTCCTATTGATCAGAGTCCGTCGGGGGCTTACTTTGTTTGGAGTCCAGGTATGATCGTTGGGGAGTGTGTCTCGGACTATCCTTCCCATTGCTGACGGGCCTGGGGCGGCTTCAGTAGTGCGATGAGGCGTGAGCCGGTACTCTCTCAGGAACGTGTAGATAGCCCTCTCCAACGGGGCTTCTTCAGCGTGGGCGATCCGGAGGACTTTATTGAGAGTGCGCATAAACCTCTCGACTTCCCCATTGGCTTGAGGCCACCGGGGGTCACCTTCCGGTGTTGAATTCCCCACTCCTTGAGGTAGTCTGCAAACTCTTGTCCCTGGAATGGCGGTCCATTGTCGGTCTTGACTCGCTCAAAGATGCCGTGTGTGGCGATGATTTTCTCAAAATTTGCTACGACTTCTTTGGCGGTGAGCGTTGTTACAATTTCTACCTCCGGGTACTTGGTGAAGTCGTCAATTATGACGAGCATATATCTACCATCTGGAAGGTGCCCAAAGTCTGCGCTGACTTGTTCCCATGGCCTCTGCGGGTTGTCCTCGGTGATTACTGGGGGCGGGCATTCGGGTTGCCCGGCCGCTTGGCACCATTGGCATTCTTTGACAGTTTGTTCTACCCGGGTGTCCATGTCCGGAAACCACACTTTTGCACGAAGTCTGCTCTTGGTTTTCACCATCCCTTGGTGCCCGCGGTGAGCCAGCTCAATTGCTTGTTGGGTCAGGCTCGTTGGCATCACGATCCGTGGTCCCCTCAGTAGGCACCCTTGGCTGTCCACGGACAGTTCCTCCCGTACCTTTAGAAGGGTCTCTAGGGCACTCTTCGCCTGGGGTGTTCTCTTACTTAACGATGCCTGGAGAGCTTTCCACTCGCTGGCCTGTACCGCGTGTAGCACTAGTTGGAGGACTTCATCGCTGCGGGTTGCTTCGATGATCATGTCTATGCTCATGGGTAGGGGCCTTGATCTTTCCAGTACCACCTGTACGTATTCCTCCGTCTCTTCAGCGTCTTCCTTTTCCTTGCTAGTTGCTGCTGTGGGATGCCTCGAGAGGTAGTCTGCCGGGTTCGTCGCTCCCGGTTTGAATTCCAGCTGGTAGTCGAACTCCTGGAGTTGCAAGATCCATTTCTCTATTCTGGGTGATGGTTTGGAGACAGACCCTCGGATTAGAGGGATTAGAGGCTTGTGATCTGTGGAAACGGTGAATGGATGTCCATACACGTATACATGAAAGTGCCTGCAGGCCCAATGTATTGCAATCGCCTCTCTCTCGATCTGGGAGTACCGTTGTTCAGTCTCTGTCAGTGACCAGCTGGCATAGGCAATGGGTGCCCAGTCTTCATCTCCTTGGCGCTGTGTCAGTACCGCTCCCAGGCCGTACGGGCTGGCATCCACGGCTATGTTGGTCGGTTTAGCCGGGTTGAAGTACGACAGGGTCTTATCCGCCGACAGTGCTGCCTTGGTGTTCTGGAATGCAATGTTTTGTTCTTCTCCCCACTGCCAGGGGGTGGTGGACTTGGTGAGTTCCCGGAGGGGCCTGGTGAGGTTGGACAAGTCTGGGATGAATCTCCCGCAGAAGTTTACCATGCCGAGGAAGCTTCGTACCTCCGATATGTTTGTCGGCGCTGGGGTCGCTTGCACGTCCTTCACTTTGTCCGGGTCCAGAGCGATCCCCTGGTCTGAGAAGGTGTATCCAAAGAAACTGATTTTATTTTGGAGGAATTGGCACTTCTCGCAGTGTAACGTTAGGCCTGATTCCTTGATTCTCTGCAGCACGCCCCTCAGTCTTTGGTGATGTTCCTCGACTGTGTTCGCGTAGATGAGCAGGTCATCTCTGACGTTTAGGACTCCGGGGAGCCTGCTCAGGACTTCCCTGATGGTGTTTTGGAAGACTTCAGCGGCGCTCGAGATCCCGAAGTTGAGTCGTCGGTATCGTCGGAGACTCACATGGGTGGAGAAGGTGGTTATGTATCGGGAGTCCGAGTGCAGGGGCAGCTGATGATACCCTGACCGGAGGTCCATTTTGGAGAACCACTTCGCTTCCTTCAACTCTCCCAGAATGTCGTCGATGGTGGGCGTCAAATGTCGTTCCCTCTTTACTGCTGCTTTGGTCAGGCGCATATCGACACAGATGCGGACCTGTCCCGGCTGTTTGGGTTTTCGCGCCACCACTATTGGCGATACCCACGGGGTGGGCCCGCTGACCTTCTCGTTGATGCCCTGTCGCTCGAGAGCTTCGAGTTCTTGTTCCACCTTCTTCCTCAGGTGGAACGCTATTCTCCGGTGCCTGAGGGCTACCGGTTGGATGGATGGGTCAATATGGAGAGTCACCTCTTTGCCTTTTAGACACCCAATACCTTGGAACGTGTCTCCGAATTCTTCGAGAATTGTGTCCAATTCCTCTTCCAGCACGACCATCGCGAATGATATCAGTTGTAGATCTTCAGCAGCCTGTCCACTGAGGAGCATGCCGCTGCCCTCTGTGGTTACGTAGACGGTTGTGGGGACCTTCCGGTCCTGGTGCTGTAGTTCAGTTTGGAAGCATCCGATTAGAGGAATTGGGGTATTTTGTCCGTATGCGAAGACTCGGATCTTGGCCGTCTTCAGAGCCGGCTTTTCTCGCAGTTGGTTGTAGACATTTGCCGCCATGAGCTCAATCGAGGCTCCTGTTTCGATCGTGGCCCTCACCTCTTGGTTGCGTATTCTTATGCGGCACTTTGGGAGACGCCTCTTTTTCCTCAGTAGCTGGTCGATGGCAAATACGTAGTGGACTGGGTAGTCATTGGAGTCGTCGTCCATATCTTCACTGTCTGGGCTTTCTCTGATGGCATGGGCTGCTTCGGGTTTCTGCTTGGATGACCTGCAAACTGTTGCAAAATGGTTCATTCGCCCACACGAGCCGCATTTCCTCCCCCGCGCTGGACAGTCTTGAGCATGATGGGGCGTGCCTCCGCAGTATCCTCATTCTTTTCGGCGCTCTTGTGGTTTTCTTCCTCCAAACTGGCGTTGTTTCGGTCGGACAACGTTGATCTGTTCGGCCGTGTTTACTTGCTCCGCTTTGACTGGTCTATGGAGTGCCGCTTCCATCTGTGACGCTCTCGCTTGTGACAGTTCTTTGGATCGCCCTAGTTTCAAAATGTCCGCTAACGGTTTTCCGTCTTCTTGGAGGATCTTTACCCTCAGGTTGGAGGAGTAGCATCCCTGTATTATCTGGCCACGTATCTCCTCTTGCTCGTCGCGGAAACCACAGGTGCTGGCGAGTTCCTTGAGCCTGCCGTGGAATGCGTCAAGCGATTCTTCAGCTTTTTGTCGCGCCTGCTTGAAGATGAAACGCTCATAATCCTTACTGGCCATCGGTTCGAAGTGCGCGTTGAGCACGTTGAGGAGCGTGACGTAGGTATGTGGAGTGGCCTCTACCAGGGTCTTGTAAATTCTGTGTATGTCCTTCCCACCGAGATGAAGGAGAAGTGCCCTGCGCCTTTCTCTCGCCGTTCCAGCGCCCTCGAAATAGAATTGCAACCGCTCCGTCCAGTCCTTCCATCGTGGCGCCAGGGACGCCGGTGCGCCGTCAACCATAAATGGCTCGATGGGGGGAATTGCCGCCATTTTCAGCACGTGGGGTCTTCCTGCACCTCAATGGGGATGCTGGAGCAGTGGCGCTGGTGGCGGAGCCTTTCTGACTCCCCTCACCGATGGGTCGCTTAAACGCTCTGGAGCAAGAGCAGGCCGGCGATGACTCGGCCACAGATAGGGTGATGCGCTCTCTGAAATGGGCGGACGGGGTGCGGGGGCTTCTCAGGCCAGCTGTCGGCCGCGCTTGCCCTTACCCTGTTTAGCTTGTTGAGAGCCCAGACTCTGTCCTCCCCGCCTTCCGAGGGCTTCACTCGCCGCCACTCTCCCATGTCCGGGCACTGCTGCGGGGGCTGCCGGTAAAATGCGCCGCCATGCGCTGACTCTCGCGATCGGGACAGACAGTCCTGATCAGGCCCACAGCACACAGGGCCTCCAACGATGTATGCGCATCAGCGCGCCGCCGTAGGGCAGACTGGAGCGGCTTGGCGGGGTTGAGCATGGGTCCGTTCAGACCCTCGTCGCCATTGTCGTGCCTTGTGTCGCACGTGCGCAGGGTCGCTAGCGCTGCGCTTGACATAAGGACCTGGGACACCAATTTGCTGGTCCGCGTGGTCCGAACTAACCTTGGGCCATGCCTCCTTTATTTTTATATGATACGCGGTGTGACGTATCACACCCGCATATGCGCACGTCTGCGTGCGCGATCAACTGGACTGCTAACCCGCAGTGCACGGACATTACAGAAGGCACTGGTTCACTTATGGCGTCTTTCCAGGTTTATTTTCCGATAAGTTCGCTGTGAGCACAAGTTCATTGACTTCACGGGAGCTGATAACAGCAGCCATGGGGCTGCCATCGGCACAGATACATTTGAAATATGCAGGCACACGGAGAGCAAAGGGTTACATTTAAGTTTGTTCAAGCAAACTGATCTTTTTCTTTTTGAGCATGATTCACCAGACGTGATTTGGGGCCCTGTTTGACACGAAGTCGCAGTATTTTAGGCACTTACTCATAGAGCACTAGTGAGTTTGATTTTTTATTTCCGTTTTTTACTTCCACTTTTTATTCCTTTATCTGTTTCTGTCTCATGGTTTCTTGATTTATTCCCAGAGCACAATTTGAATGAATGGAGCATGTGTTTAGGATTCGAAAAATTTACAGCAATGTGGACACTGAGTCAGGCAATCACTTTTTCGTAGTTTTACCAATTTGTAACGTGAGTCATGGTCTTGTTGCATGTAGTCTCTTACAACTTTTGATGGGCTCTCCTTCCGTTTTACCTACCCCTGACAAAGGGCCAAACACGCCCAAAATGCATTGGGTTACCCAGGATGTACAGTGCATTCCAATATGCCATGAAAAACTGCCTGGATTGGCATTTCTTGACATGTAAAGATAGGAGTTATGCTGTTCCTACTATGAATGGTAAAACACATGGAGAAAACTGATTATCAAAGACTATGGAGTAAAAATATTGGTTTCTTGTTTGTTGTAATTTTTTGCAAAACTCTGCAGCTTGACCATGGGGCGTGACAACGCACCAGATACTTTTGTGATCTTACAACTTTCCCACACAGAAAAGTGAGGAAAACATGATTTATTTTAGCTAAATTTGAGGTTTGCAGGGGATTCTAGGAAGGAAAATGTAGAAAGATCCAGGTGAGCTGCACCTCCCTGGACTCCACTCGGTTTCTAGTTTTCAGAAATGTTTGGGTTTGCTAGGTTTCCCAAGATGGCCAAAACGCAGATGACTCCCTCGCAAAACCAGGTAGTTTTGTGATAGATATGTGGATACCTGTGTTTTTGGTCCCGGGCTTGAAGACATCTAGGGGAATCTAACAAACCCAGACATTTCTGAAAACTAGATACCCGTGGGGGTCCAGGGAGGTGTGGTTTGCGTTGATCCCTCAACATTTTCCTTCCCAGATTCCATTGCAAACCTCAAATTTAGCTAAAAAGTCACATTTTCCTCTAATACCTGTGTGGGAAAGTTGTGGGGTCACTGCACAGCACACATTTCCTACCACTCAGCGTTTCCCTCATTCTCCCGATAAAAATAATACCATACTTGTGTAGCTGGGCCAAGTGAGGTATAATTTTTCTCGCCAGACCTCGGGGGAAGGCTGGGTGGGAGGAAAGTTGTGCGTGTGCTGTGATTCTACAACTTACCCACACAGAAATGTGAGGAAAATGTGACTTTGTAAGTAAATTGGAGGTTTGTGGAAGATTCTGGGTAAGAAAATGCTGGGGGATCCGTGCAAGCCACACCGCCAGCCAAGAGTCAGTACACGTACACCACCATCCACACACACTGCCAGCCAAGCGCCATCCATGCACACCGCCAGCCAAGCACCAATACCTGACTCCTCCAGCCAAGCGCCATTCCCTGACTCCTCCAGACAAGCGCCATTCTCTGACTCCTTCTGCCAAGCGCCATCCATGCACACCACCAGCCAAGCACCATCCATGCACACCGCCAGCCAAGCGCCATCCATGCACACCGCCAGCCAAGCACCATCCATGCACACCGCCAGCCAAGCAACATCCATGCACACCGCCAGCCAAGCGCCATCCATGCACACTGCCAGCCAAGCACCATCCACGCACACTGCCAGCCAAGCGCCATCCATGCACACCGCCAGCCAAGCACCATCCATGCACACCGCCAGCCAAGCGCCAATCCCTGACTCCTCCAGACAAGCGCCAATCCCTGACTCCTCCAGCCAAGTGCCATTCCCTGACTCCTCCAGCCAAGCCCCATCCCCGCACTCCTCCAGCCAAGCGCCATCCCCGCACTCCTCCAGCCAAGCGCCATCCCCGCACTCTGCCAGCCAAGTGCCAATCCCTCACTCCGCCAGCCAAGCGCCATCCCTGCACTCCACCAGCCAAGCGCCATCTCCGCACTCCGCCCGCCAAGCGCCATACATGCACACTGTCGGCCAAACAGCAGTCCACGTTAACTGCCAGCCAAGTGCCACACCACCAGGCAAGCGCCAATCTACACACACCGTCATCAAGTGCAAGTCCACACACACACACACCATTAGCCAAGTGCAAGCCACACACACCGCAAGTAAAATGCCAGCCAAAGGTCAGTACACGCAGACCGTAAGCCAAACTCCAGTTCATACACACCAACTCTCCCTGTTTCCTAGTGGTTTTGAGACCTCCTCTTGGGGGTAGATGAGACTAAAAATATAATTGAAACAACCAAAATGTGTGTCTAAAAAAAGGGGAGCAACCCGTGCCTACTGGGCTCCTCCCCGACATGCCCATAAATATATCTCTGGTTCCTAGTGGGCTTTCTGCCCTGCCCGGAGGGGCAGAAAAGGGGCTATTGCTCCGATCTGCCTTCTGGGGGTGGGCAGTAAGACTGTGGCATTTTGGGGGGGGGGGCATTGGCATGCCCATTTTGGGCAGTCCCCACCCCATACATATATTTTTAAAAAGACAATCCCTGGTGCATAGTGGGCTTTCTGCCCTCCTGGGGGGGGGGGGGAGGGCAGAAATACTGTGGAATGTTTTTTGAGGGGTGGAGGCATTAGCATGCCTATTTTGGGCAGCTTCCACCCCTATATTCACTATAAAAAAATCCCTGGTTCCCAGTGTGCTTTGATCGGGGCTAATGCCCCATATGCCTCCCGGGAAGGGGGGTGCAGAAAGACTGTGGAATTTGGGGAGGAGGGCATTGCCATGCCCATTTTGGGCAGCCCCCAACCCTATATACATAAAAATAAAACATCCCTGGTGCCTAGTGCGCTTCCTGCCGCCCGGAGGGCAGCTTGGGTGCTAATGCTCCTATCTGCCTCCTGGGGGAGGGCAAAAAACTGGAATTCGGAGGGGGGGCATGGGCAGTGCCATGCCCATTTTGGGCAGCTCCCAACCCTATATACATAAAAATAAAACATCCCTGGTGCCTAGTGTGCTTTCTGCCCCTCTGGGGGGGGAGGGGCAGATTGGAGGCTATTGCCCACCTATGCCTCCTGGGGGAGGGCAGAAAGACTGAATGTGCCCAAAATAATGGGGGGAGCAAAAGCCCTTGCCCAAGGGGCACCTCACCCCTTCCTGGTGCCTAGTGGGTGGACCCCTGCTTGGGGATAACCCTCCTGAGGCGATCCCCAAGAAGGGATCCACTAGGGATGGGTACCTTTGGAAAGGGGAGAGTCTCCCCTTTCTAATGGTACCCCCTCCCATCTGCCTCGGTGCTCAGGGTGCTGAGATAGCCCCCTGAGCACAGAGGCACTGAAACTGATTTTCTGTTTCTCCGAAATGTCGTTGATCGTCATTTCAGAACACACTTGGTAGCCGGGGAAGCTCTTCCCCAGCTCCGAAGGGTGTTTTGGCCTTTCCTGTGCCATGTGCGCAGACAGCCGGGAGCCGTCTGATGGGCATAAGCACTGGTGCGGCAGACAGTTCCGGACGTCCGACGCACCGAAAAAAAATGGACAACATGTCATGGTGTATTTGCATGTATATGTACCGCAAATACACGCTGATGCCTGACACTTTCCTGGAGTTTGCAGGTTTCACAGTCTAAGTGTGTTTTTTTGTCTATGTATTTTTATTAAATAGTAGGTAGTCCCTGTCACCTGCTATACATTCCATCCTGCATTTTAACATCTTTTTTTGTATTTTCATTCATACCCCTTTATGTTAACATAGCTATAGATTTACTGTAGTGTTGCGATAAAAGCTTATATGGTATAGCATTCATTTTTTCAGTAAATCACTCCATTGCAAACAAAAAAACAAAAATAAAAACATTGCCATTTACAATGCCAATAGCTCCAACTACAACAAATGTGAGACCTATTATGTTGCAAATGCTTGTTTTAAAGTGTATATTAAGTGAATCCTTGTGTTTTTTTTACAACATGCCCTCTTTGCTGGCACCTGTCCACAGCGTAGCTTCTGAGTGTAGAAGACTTTAGTGAGGCACCACCCCTCTAGAAACACCTTTTGTCTGGGTGAACATGGTGTGTAAATGGGCTAATGAATAGCAAATGCCATAATAACATGTCTGAACAGCGTAAAGGGCTGTGTACAAGATTTCAGAAAAACACATAGCCCTGTGCCACCACAATTTAACTACATGCACAATGTGAATGGTACAGTTTAATGAAACACCTCCCCTTGTTATATCTAAGTGCATGGAGTATATGAATACATTTCGTGACAGCATGCTGTTGCATCCTGATCATATTATTCCCTGCTGCTCAGCCCACTCAATCAAACTGACCACACATTCAAATCATGCACACAGTAACATTCCAATGACATCATACATACTCAGGCTGAGCAGCAGGGAATAATATGATCAGGATGCAACACATCTCCCTCTTTTATAACAATGAAAATAAAAGAGAGAAAGTGAAATTAATTACAATATGTCCTGATGGTGGTAAAATCAGGATTACTAATTAGCAATACATAGAGAATGAATAACTGTCATTGGAATGTTACTGTGTGCATGATTTGAATGTGTGGTCAGTTTGATTGAGTGGGCTGAGCAGCTGGATGTTGCTCCCGGTGGGGCCTGATTCCTACTCCTATATCTTCCTTTTATCTAATTATAATTAATAAATACCACCTTAAGGATACCTACGTCTACAGGAATTTATTCATTATAAATTACATCAACAACATGCAATACATGCTCTATAGTAAAACCTGTTCAATCACATATCCACAAGGTGCAGAATCTCTATGTATGGTAGAGTTTGGTAGGAAAGCTTTCTCTTATAAGTAGAATCACATTGAATATTTCAGTTGTCAGTGTTCTGTGCATTAGCAGTGGTAGAGATGGATGAACCAGTGATTCTATCTGACAGTACTCTATAACTGCACCTTCACTACTCACCCCTCACCACAGTTAAAGCTCTCTGTGCAAGATTTTACAGAAATATTAAGACTTGTGTTATTGCATTAGAACAGCTTGAAGATTCTCTATGGTATAAATTCATGAGAGACTTTCTCCTTTCCTTACATCTCTATGTTGAGTAAATGCTTCTGTTTTCTGGCAATATGGCTTCTTCACTGACATCCCTCTACAGCGTCCACGTTGGCTGGGAAAGGCTTTACTGACAAACTCACCCCTGTGCAACAATCTTTTCTCTGAGTGTACAGAGTATATGGTTTACTTTCCTAGCTGCACCCTCTCTAGTGACACCCCAGCACAGTGCTATTTTGTTCAGTAATTTATTTGTATAGAATGTATTAGTTAATCTAGGAGGGAAACATGGGATTGGGCAGTACAAGACACTCCTAAAGGGAATTAGATTCGGGAGGAGAACAACTGTGTGTTTTGTTTGTGTGTTGTATTTGACTTTGTTCATTTATTATTTATTATTTATTTATTTATTTATTAATTAATACAATTTATAGAGCGCATACGTTTGCCCGTGGGGGTCTTGGCGCTAAGATTACTATAAAGAGTCTCTGAGTGATGAAAGCGTTTAGGCCAAGGAGTGTTACTGGTTAAACAGCCATGTCTTCACCAGTTTCCAGGACTGGAGCAGAGAGCGCGCCGATCGAATGGTTAACGGGAGCGAGTTCCAGAGTCTGGCTGCAGACACTGTGAAACGCCTGTCTCCCCAAGTGACCGTTCTGGTAAGGGGTACTGCTAACTGTCGTAACTGCATCGATCTCAGTTGTCTGGACGGGCAGTAGATGGAAAGCTGCTCTTGCAGAAACCTTGGGCCTAGGTTATGAGTAGCCTTAAAAGTTAAACAGAGTGATTTGAATCTGATGCGGTTTTTAATTGTCAGCCAGTGGTAGTTCCTAATTATGTGACTGACTGATTTAAATTTTGGAGTCCTTGATAGTAATCTGGCAGCCGCATTTTGGATCATTTGGAGTTTGGAAATTACCCGGGATTGTGCATTGGCAAATAAACCATTACAGTAGTCCAGGGAGGAGTGCACAAGTGTGCTCACTACTGTTTTGCCTGCACTATCAGAGAGAAATGGGATAATTTTCCTTATGAGTCTGAGTTTGTGGTGGGCATTTGCTACTGTCTGGTTGGCATGTGCTGCAAAGTTAAGTTTTTCATCAAAAACTATACCCAAGTTTCTGACCTTAACTGACGGTGTAGGTAGAGTTCCCAACGATGGAGGCCACCACTCGGGGGACCATTGCGGGGTGATCTTACCAAAAATGACTACCTCCGTCTTTTCAGAGTTCAACCTCAAGCAGTTGGCCTGCATCCATTCTTTGATGGCCAACATACCCTCTTGAAACAATGCCGCTACCTGCTCCCCATCATTGTTGATAGCGAGCACCAGCTGGGTATCGTCAGCGTAGGAGGTAAGGCTCATGTGATAGGATTTAATCACTCTCGCCAAGTCCAACACGTAGATATTAAACAGTGTTGGACTTAGCGATGAGCCCTGGGGAACTCCACAAGGTAAGGCAAGCTCTGGTGTCTTGAAAGGTCCTAGCGTAACTGCTTGAGTTCTGCTCGAAAGGAACAAGGTGAGCAGTTCCTTAGCGCTGGATCGGATGTCCAAATTTCCGACACGGTCAATCAGGATGGAATGATTGACCGTGTCGAAGGCGGCCGATAAATCCAGCATTATAAGGATAGCTGTCCCTCCATGATCTCTGATTGATCTAATGTCATCTGCAGCTTTAATGAGAGCCGTCTCAGTGCCGTGGAGCTTACAAAACCCGAACTGCGTGTCATCCAGCAGTTTGTTTTGCTCGAGATAATCAGCCATCTGGGTGTTCATTACCCTTTCAAGCACTTTGGCGAGAAATGGGAGGTTGAAAGTATTTGTTTTACAATGTTCAGTATTTGATGGAAGAAATGCAAGACATGGTCTTTGGCGTGTCTTATAATGAGTTCCTACAGATCCTAAGCATTGTGTGGATCCTTATGTCGATATTCAGCTAGGAGGCAAAGTTGTTAGTAGACTCCGGTGCCAAAATGACTATGCCCACACAAGAATCATTTCAACAGAAGTGGGGTGAGCGTAAATTGTTGCCACCAAATAGGTATCATATGGCAGAAGAAAGATTGAGTTGCAAGGTTATTTTGAAGATATCAAGGAAGGAAGATCTATGGTAAAGTGTATGTGGCAGTTAAAGACCTAAACATTTTGAGATGGTTTCATCAAGGACTGTTTGGCATGATCTTATGTACAGGAACCACTGAACAGCTAACTGTAGCATGAGATAACAGTGGGGTAGAGGAGTTATTAAACCAGGTCCCTAAAGTCATTTCAGACAAACTTGATATTCAATTTATTAAGGTATGGAACTCAAAAAGAGGTCCACTTAAAAATTACAATTGAATCACACGATAAGAATACAATTTGCATTGTGCAAATAAAGACCTTTACCATAAAATAGTATTTGTATAAGTCAAAAGAAAAAAAGTCACTCACTTTTAGAGTGATAAAAAGTATAGCAGCATTTCATGAGTACAAATTTGTACAGATTAAATCACAACCATATAATCAACAGAAGATATAGCTAGAAAAAGAGAGAAAAAAGAGCTTATATTGTTATACAGAAGAACATCCTTCGACCAAGCAGCAATAATTAAGTGCACAGTTTTGCAGTTAATAAAAAGATACTAGTAAAACGACATTAGAGAAGAAGACAAATATCACAATGAGATTGGTTTATAAAATACAGTTATAGTTCCTTTACCACATCGAATATGTGGACTAATTATGCACACTATACAAACAATACAAGAAAAAAAAAATGAAAAGTATGTAATTAGTCAAGCCAGCAATAGAAAAACTTTATTCAATCTGGCAGCAACAGTTCAGAGTTCCAGAATTAATTTAGGAACACTTTAGAAATGAAGGGGAAATAACGAACAATAACATAATGAATTGGATACAGTATAGTTCCTTTACTGCAACAAATGAATAGAATTATTTGAGTACACAATTTAATTGAGTACCAAAATAGAATAAGTGGCATATAATCTAGTAGTTGGACCCGGAGGTAGGAGGCAATATGATTAAATATGAATAAAACGATTGCTCCCATACCCCTTGTCAAAAGCAACAAGTTTTAAAACACCGTAAACTTGAAGATTTTCTTAGGGAAAAGGAGAAACTCATGGGCTGTAGCTACAGTTTTAATACTATTCTGTATGAACAAAGGACGTAATTAGCATAGGTGATAAGGTAGTAGGACTGGGCATACAAACTAAATATGATCAATAGTCTGAGGGCCCAGATAACATAAGACACAATATCTTCCTGTGCTCGCATGGGAAGACCAACTTGCCGTTAAGTCATTTAAGGTAAGCGGTTCAAACAGAATAAAATAAGAAAATGGCGGACCCTATGATCTAATTCCAGGATAAATATTTCTGGGCAACCCCTTATACTAACTAGGACTCCAACCACTATGTAGATAGACACATCCTGGAAGAATCCCCCCCAGCGATGGAGCAGGAGGGCAATATCGATGCTCTTAGTGGACAACTTCAGCAGAGACTGGGGAGAGCCATTGATTTGGTGGCACCCCTTCGGAGGATGAAGAAGGTGGAGAGAGGAGCTGGTGCTCCGTGGTATAATGATACCTTACGGGATTTGAAACGTGCGGTGAGAAGGAAGGAACGAGCATGGCGGAAGGAGTATGACAAGAAACCTGTAAGTCGAAAAGTACAGAGAAAGATACGCTGGCATTGGAAGAATTGCACAGAGAGAGTAATTAAACTAGCTATCAACAAAAGCTGGTAAAGTCCTATCAGACCACCCAAATGGCGGAGCCTCATCACGTAGGACTCCTAGACCTTGGTTTGTGTGCAAGTGCCCAGACGTATTTTGGCATTGCATCACTCAGCCATGGTCTAGTCACCAAAGTTGTTCATGTGGATGGTGTGTCTGACATGTGCAGTGCAAAAAATCAAGTGGTGTGTATAAAATGGCTGAACAAGCAAACAAATAAACTTTAATGGCGTTTGCCTGAACGTCAGGTTAAAAATTAGTGAGGTGACAGTGTGACAAAATCACTGTCTAACTTGCTTGGTAAAGATCAAAAATTAGGGCCAACATGTTTCTGCCATAACGTGAAAGTCCACTGGCATTCTTCAGGGCCAAGCTGGAATGCTACTGCAAGTACACTACTAATTGTGTTCTAATTAATTGTGGGAAAGAAAATTTTTCTACCAAAATTTTTCTACCATTCTTCAGGGCCAAGCTGGAATGCTACTGCAAGTACACTACTAATTGTGTTCTAATTAATTGTGGGAAAGAAAATTTTTCTACCAAAATCAAATCAAATTGGTCATACAAGACCGTCCTACCGCATCTTCTTATGTAGTCCACAAGATGCAGTTGGTCTTCCCCATCAATTTTTGGGAAGTGAGCCTCACCTCACCCGGCAACTGCTCGGAATGATAAGGCCCCGCTCTGTCCGTCGGTACCTTCGGCTCGAGTTCCCGCCGTGAGGTACCGACGGACAGAGCGGGGCCTTATCATTCCGAGCAGTTGCCGGGTGAGGTGAGGCTCACTTCCCAAAAATTGATGGGGAAGACCAACTGCATCTTGTGGACTACATAAGAAGATGCGGTAGGACGGTCTTGTATGACCAATTTGATTTGATTTTGGTAGAAAAATTTTCTTTCCCACAATTAATTAGAACACAATTAGTAGTGTACTTGCAGTAGCATTCCAGCTTGGCCCTGAAGAATGCCAGTGGACTTTCACGTTATGGCAGAAACATGTTGGCCCTAATTTTTGATCTTTACCAAGCAAGTTAGACAGTGATTTTGTCACACTGTCACCTCACTAATTTTTAACCTGACGTTCAGGCAAACGCCATTAAAGTTTATTTGTTTGCTTGTTCAGCCATTTTATACACACCACTTGATTTTTTGCACTGCACATGTCAGACACACCATCCACATGAACAACTTTGGTGACTAGACCATGGCTGAGTGATGCAATGCCAAAATACGTCTGGGCACTTGCACACAAACCAAGGTCTAGGAGTCCTACGTGATGAGGCTCCGCCATTTGGGTGGTCTGATAGGACTTTAACAGCTTTTGTTGATAGCTAGTTTAATTACTCTCTCTGTGCAATTCTTCCAATGCCAGCGTATCTTTCTCTGTACTTTTCGACTTACAGGTTTCTTGTTGTTTGTGCATTCATACTGGGGGTATTTACCTGTTTTGTCGTTAAATAATTTCCCTCTGACCCTCCCCTACGAGTAGTTGTTATAATGGAAGGAGTATGACGCCATTGCCAAGAAAGAATATATTTCTTCCTTGTCGACGTATAAATTAGCCATTCAATCTAGGAAGGCTGTGTTCTTTGAGGAAAGAATAGTTGCGGCTAGAAATCCGCAGAAGGAAATCTTTCGGGTCCTTGCTGAGCTCAGGACAAATGAAGGGCAAAGCACTGAGTTCACCCAGGTGGACTGTCAGAGGTTCCAGGACTTTTTTGTGAATAAGATCTCCAACATCCTGGGAGAAATTGCCGCAACTATACCCCTCGATTGTCCTTGTCCACCCGTTCCCCCCATCCCATTGGACACCTTACCGTTGGTTGAGTTCCTCCCAATGGCAAAACAGGAGCTACGTACGATCATGGATCGGGTTAAATCTGGCTCTAAGGTCGATCTTTGCCCTCCGGATGTGTTCAAATTGGCACTGCCAGGCATTGAGAATGAAGTTCTACATCTGCTGAATGCCTCTCTTCTCACAGGACAGGTGCCTTTAGCTTTCAAAGAGGCTCGCCTGATCCCTTTAATAAAGAAACCTGGATCAGACACGAAGTGTTTAAAGAATTTCCGTCCTATCTCCCAGCTGCCTTTTCTGGCTAAAGTTATTGAGCAGCATGTGCTGGCCCAGCTCTCGGGACATCTGGAGAGCAACAACCTGCTGGAGTCCAACCAGGCAGGGTTCCGTGCTGATCATAGCACGGAACTAGTTATGCTCTCTATTTTGGATGAACTGAGGAGTCGCGCCGATATAAAAACATCGAGTGCCCTGGTACTATTGGATCTCTCCGCGGCATTTGATACCGTGTGTCACGAACAACTACTGTCGCGGTTGAGGTCCTTTGGTATCAGGGGTACAGCGCATGCATGGCTCACTTCATTCCTGCAGGGCAGGACACAGAGAGTACAGTTGGGGGATTTGCTTTCCACTTCCTCCTCTATTACTTGTGGGGTTCCACAGGGCTCCGCCCTGTCACCCCTACTCTTTAATGTATACCTGCAGCCTCTAATAGCACTCCTGAATAGGATGGATTGCTTAGTGTACAACTATGCTGATGACACCCAGATAATCATCCGGCTGTTGACCTTTTTTTTGTATTAGCAACCACTAAACATCATGTCCGTGGGGTGTGAACCCTGATTTTAACTGAACTAGTAGACCCACAGATTAAAACTACAAACTACTTCATCTCCTTTTTTATTTTCCTTAACCCATTCACACACTTGATACACTCATCTTCACTCCACGGCCCTACACTCGCATTTCACATTACTGCTTGGAAACAAAAGATCTCTGGTAAAGAGCCTCTTAAAGCATGTCCATCAGGCATAGCAGCAACGGCTCGACGAGGAGCAAGCCCTATGACGAAGCATGACACCCAGCCAGGTGTGTGAGGGACCTAGTTCAAAAAGGAGGAGACTCCGGCACCAACCTTTGGACATGTATATCTACCGACTGATCCTCCAATTCTCTCTTCCTGTATCCTTAGGAACTGCCTACTGTTTTGATGGAAATGGCATATGACCTGCCACTGGGGACTACTTGCCCCTAAGGCCTATTGGCCACTCCTGTAGAGGGCCCACCAGTGTGTGCTTTCCTTGGGCAAGCAGTCACCCAAACTGGGATCACTCAAGGCAGTAGAATTGAAAATGGGGTGCCCTGAGTGACTGTTCACCAGAACCACCCCATTTCTCAGATGGGGCATGGGTACCCTTTCCTTTCTCCTTACTCTGGGACTTGTCTGGGTCATCTTTAACCTCCCCCAAACTCTGCTGGAGGGAACCCGCAACACCCTTCTTGGGGTCACTACCAGGTACCTTCTTGGACACTCTGGTACTGGCCCAGAGGTCCATCGCCCCAGCAAGCTTCCAGAGGTCAGTCAACTTACTGTCAACTAGGTTCTGGGACAACACTTCTGGGGAGATGAGGCATCAGGTCTTGGATGCTTGCGCAGGCAGGGGAGGCGTCGGTTCCGGACCGGAGAGGAGATGACATCACAATGGCGCCGAAACCACGGTTCTGTACGATGTCACAATGTTGATGGATTCTTGACTACCCACGACGACGATCGGCTCCGCGATGATGTTGTGTTCGGAGTCGCTGTGGCACAGCAACAGGCATTAGGCCGGCGTCGCAAGTCTGAGCAGCGCTCACGGCTATGGCAGGCTTATGAAGTCGTCTCTGGCATCGATGTGGCACGGCGACTGGGGTTGGGTCCACGTCGCAAGTCGGAGCAGCTCTCACGACGTTGTTGCAGATAACGGCGTCTTTCGCCGGCGTCGGTGTTGCAGATTCCCTATGTAGCACTAGAACAGCAAGTTTCAGATGCAGGCAAACAGAAGGGGGTGAAGTCTGGTATCCCTGAGACTTCGGTCAGGAGGCAAGCTCAAATCAAGCCCTTGGAGTAATATTCTGCAAGATGATGAAGTCCTTAAAAAGTTCCTTCTCCTTTCCTTGGTAATGAAGAGACTACGGCAGGCCAACTCAGCAAACAGCACACTGGCAGAGGGGCAGTCCAAACTCCAGCAGCTTCCTTGGTTCTCCTTGGCAAAAGGTTTGTCTTGTTCCCAGAAGTGATCTAAAGTCTTGGGGTCTGGATCCCCATATTTATACTACTTTTCTCTTTGTTCTCTGAACGCAGAGAGGCCAAACCAGTTCTGGTCTGTCCTGGAGCACTTGTTGACAAGACTGCTTCTTTATTTCCACAGTGTAGTCTAGGGACAATAGACACACCACAGGAGGTGGAGCCAGCATTGTAGAGGGAAGGCCCAGCCCTTTTCAGGTCCCAGGTGCAACTCTTCTCTCCCATCTAGAAGCAGATCTCTCTATTCAGCGCTGGACTGACTCACCCTGTCTCCTGGAATCCTCCAGCCCCTGTCACTCAAACTTCAGACACGGAATACACAACCTAGCAGAGGCAGGCTTGGATAGTTAGGCAAGAAAATACCAACTTCACTAAAAGATGTATTTTTTCATTCTGAGTTCAGGCATACTAAACTCGAATTTCTACCATTTTTCCTGGGTCAGTTAGGATTATAAGTTCTAATAATCAAACTGCCCATTGTGGCCTATGGGAACACATAGCCTTGCAATAGTGAAAAACAAAAATGGCTGTAATTCACTATTAGGACATGCCTCACACACCAGGGCATGTTCTACCTCATACTTACAATGCACCCACCTTACAATGCAGGCCTACCATAGGGGTGTCTGACATGACAAAAAGGGAAGGTTTAGGGACTGGCAAGTGGGTGCACTTGCCAATTCGACATGGCAGTCACAGACTGCACACAGGCTCTGCAATGGCAGGCCTGAGACACACTTTACAAGCTGCTTCGGTGGGTGGCACAACCAGTGCTGCAAGCCCACCAGCAGCATTTGATTTACAAGCCCTGGGCACACATGGCGCACTGTACTAGGGTCTGACACGTGAAACCAAATAATCCAATCATGGAGACACCAATTAGTACAACAATTTAACATAGGGAGCACTTGCACTGTGGCACTGAATAGCAGTTGCACAGTGCCCGAAGCATCTAACCAGCAAAACATATCAAAAATAGAGGAGGCAATCAGAAAAAATGGAAGGGAGACTCACGCCAATGATACCAGGTCTAACAAACTCCCTTGTCGCAATTGCTTATGTTTTCCCCAATTATTTTGATGCCCTGTGTTGCATGGTTCAGTCACAGGAAAAGGCTCCATCTTGTATTATTTGTTAGACTGTATGATAATGGGAAGCATGCCCTGGATAAGAAGGGAGGCTTCTTGTCACTGTCGATTTAACAATGTGTGTCACTGGGAGAGGGTCTCACTCACTGAACAAGGAACCTTCTCTGGTGTTTTGGTTACTCTTTGAGTCCACACTCCTTGATAAAAAGGGATCACGTAAGGATCATATGCCCTTACTCTGCCTATTGCATCTTTATACTGAAAGTGTAATCTAGAATCTCTTCAGCACACTTGTCTATATGAACAATGAAATGTCTCATTAAATGACACTAGATCCCTTTTAGATCTTTATTGCAAAGCAGATGCATTTTCAACTTGCCTATTATAAACTGTGGTGGCTGTGCTTTAGACCTTCTTATAGTTTTCTGTTTGTACAGTTTTATTGTGCATAATTTTGTGATTTTCTTGAAACATCGAACAACGTTTTCTTCTATCTCTCTCTCTCTCTCTCTCTCTCAAATACCAATAGATTTTTGTGATGAACTCTACATTTCACTTATTTAGTGTTTTTTTCCTTAATCCAACAGGTGAAATAAATGCAGGGTTGAATGAAAAAGGTGAAGCCATTAAACATCACTTGTGTAGGAGGTGATGTATAAACAGTATACCTCCAATTCTGTTCCTGTGCAGGCTAATGCCTCTCCAAAGTCTTTTTCTACAGCAAAAAACCCATACTGTCCAATGACGTCTGTACTTTGCTCTTAGGCATCAGCTGATATATATTGAAGATATAACACACTGACATACCGAAGCAAGTCTGATGAGGTGCTCATTACGAAGGAAGAGCTATACCCTAGTATCAGAAAGAACACACAGGAGAGAAACTGTATAAGTATCTAGAATGTGACAAAACATTTATTAGGCGGAGAAAGAGGGAGTGTGACATCAGAAACTTCATACTGGAGAAAAAAGACATATTGATGGACTGACTGTGAAAAAGTGTGCTTCGCAATGAAAGACCTGACGCTGCATCAGACTATCCACATAGAGAAGAAAACATATCAATGTATCAAATGTACTAAAGTGTTCGGATGGAAGCAAAACCTAAAGCTGCATCAACAAATCCCCACTGGGGAAAACCGTATGAATGTTTAGAATGCAACAAGACATTTATTACCAATGGAAACCTAAGAAAACATCAGAAGATCCACACTGGGGAGAAACCATATGAATGCACTGAATGTGACAAAGCATTTATAACCAATGCAAAGCTAAAACAGCATCAGAAAATCCACACTGGTGAAAAACGTTATGAATGTACAGAATGTGGCAAAGCATTTATAGCAAATGGAGATTTAAAGCGACATCAGAAAATCCACACTAGGGAGAAATCATATAAATGTACAGAATGTGACAATGCATTTATAACATATAGAGATTTAAAGCGACATCAAAAAATCCACATTGAGGAAAGACCATATAAATGTACAGAATGTAATAAAGTGTTCCAAAGGAAGAAAAATCTAAAGCAGCATCAACAAATTCATACTGGTGAGAAACCGTATGAATGTACAGAATGTGAAAAGGGATTTATTACCAGTGGAGACCTAATGAAACATCAGAAAGTCCACACTGGGGAGAAACCATATGAATGCACTGAATGTGACAAAGCATTTATAACAAACGGAGACCTAAAACGGCATCAGAAAATCCACACTGGTGAGAAACCATATCAATGTACAGAGTGTGACAAAGCATTTATAAGAAATGGAGAACTGAAGCAACATCGGAGAATCCACACTGGGGAGAAACCATTTCACTGTACTGAATGTGACAAAGCATTTATAACAAATAGAGAGCTGAAACAACATCAGAATAGCCACACTGGGGAGAAGCCATATCAGTGTACAGAATGTGACAAGGCATTTATTGTAAGGCAAAATTTAGTTCGACATTGGAAAGTTCACACGGGAGAGAAACCATATCAATGTATTGAATGTCACAGAGCATTTCTAACAAATGGAGAGCTAAAGCAACATAAGAATATCCACACTGGGAAGAAGCCATATCAATGTACAGAGTGTGACAAAGCATTCATAACAAATAGAGAGCTGAAGAACCATCATAAGATCCACACTGGGGATAAACCATATAAATGTTCTGAATGTGACAAAGCATTTATAACAAATGGAGACCTTAAGCAACATCAAAAAGTCCACACCGGGGTGAAACCCTATGAATGCATAGAATGCAACAAGGCATTTATTACAGGGCAAAGGTTAATACGACATCAGAGAGTCCACACTGGGGAGAGACCATATCAATGTACAGAGTGTGACAAAGCATTTATAACAAATGGAGAGCTAAAGCAACATCAGAAAATTCATACTGGGGAGAAACCATATCAATGTTCAGAATGTGACAAGGCATTTCTTAAAAAGTCACATCTAATGAAACATCAGATAAGCCACTCTGGTGAGAAGCCATATAAATGTACAGAGTGTGACAAAGCATTTATAACAAATACAGTGCTAAAGCAACATCAGAGAATCCACACTGGGGAGAAACCATTTCAATGTACAGAATGTGACAAAGCATTTATAAGAAATAGAGAGCTGATGCAACATCTAAAAGTCCATACTGGAGAGAGACCATTCAACTGCACTGAATGTGACAAGGGATTTATTAGAAAGTCACGTCTAATACAACATCAGAAAGTCCACTCTGGGGCGAAACTGTATAAATGTAATTCATGTGACAAGGCATCTATTACAAATAGAAATGTAACGCAACATCAGAAATTCCACAAAACATGAATATACAGAAAGTGACAAGACATTTATTGCAAATTAAAGTTTAAAAATACATCAGCAAGTTCACACAGGAGAGAAATCATATACATTTACAGAATGTGGCAAAGCATTTAAAAAAAATGGAGAGGTAAAGAAACATCAGAAAGTCCACACTGGAGAGAAACAATATGAATGTACCGAAGGTGACAGATTTATTACAAAGCAACATTTAATACAACATCAGAAAGTATGTACAGGAGAGAGACAGTTCTCACTGTAATAAATGTCACAAAGCATTCATGGCAAATGAAGAGCTGAAGCAACATCAGAAAATCCATGTGGAGAGAAATCCTATGTATGTACAGAACATAATAAAGTCTTCTGCAGGAAGAATAAGGTAATGCAGCATCAACAAACCTACCGTAGGGAGAAACCTTATTAATGTACAGAATACAACAAGGGATGTATTACTAAACAAAATTGTATAGGACATCATAATGTTCACACAGGCAAGAAACTATATAAATGTATTGAATGTGAAAATGTATTCATAAAAAATGGAGAGCTAATGTAACATCAAATATCTACACTGAAAATAGTACTGAATGTGGCAAGGCATGTATTAGCAATGGAGAGTTAAAACAACATCAAAGTTACCATTTTTTAAAATTATATTTTTATTGAGAGTTCATTGACTTAATAACATACAATATTATCACATTCAGATACATATTCCAAAATATTGAGAGATGAAGGGATTGCTTAGACTCCAAAATACAAAATATTACAATCTTATAAATGAACGTTTCAAAATACACAGTGGTGCAATCGTAAAACATCCATAATACAGAGAAAGATCCTAGTAAGTTAAAGTGAAAAGTACTAAATCAGGGCATATATTTACAAATATGTTCTACCTTTTTATACCAAATGAGAGAAAAAATAAAAACAATTTAAGTTAAAGTGCGAAGTGCTAAATCCGACCAGATACCTATACATATATGTTATCCTTTTAAATCATCAACAAGATGTTATCTTATGTTTCAAACGCACTCCAATACTTCTCATACTTTCTTATTGCTCCTGATCTTATTGCATATTTCTTTTCCAATTCCTGTATTCTGAACAATTTTGCCTTTCACGCATAAAAGGTAGGTACCTTCTCTGACCTCCACAATTGCAGAATTAAAGATCTTGCTATTAAAGCTGCAATAAACAAGCCTTCCTCGTGTGTAGAGGTAGCCGGAGAGCAGCCAAAGACTGCCGTAGATTTATCAAATGAGATAAGGGGATCAATTATAAATTTAAGATATTTCTCGATCTCCACCCAGAAGCTCTGGATATTTGGGCACTCCCAAATGATATGCGACCAGGTTCCTTTGTCTGCACAGCAAAAACATTTGTCTTCTATTTGCGGATATATATTGTGAAGAAAAGAGGGTGTTCTATATATCAACCATTTCGAATAGTATTGCATGCGTTTGAAGTTTCCCCCTCTGAAAACAACTGCATTGAGTTTATTAAGCCTATTCCAGGTTGGTTTAAGAATCTGCATAAAGTTATCATTGAGGAAAATATGTATGAATGTACAGAATGTGATGAAGTGTTCCTAATTAGGTAACTCTATTTTCCTTTGCCTTCTTTCTTGTTGATGCATAGCCAGACAGACTTTTGTGTGTGTAGTAATTCTCTAGTGGGATCAGTACCCTCTGGCTTTCGCAGATCCCCCTTTGAACCCAAGAACCTTTTTGATTTAATAGAAGGGCACAGGACAGTCCCTTCAGAAAGTCCACACATTGTAGATACCATATCAGTGCACTTACTGTGCCAAGCCATGTTCTAAAAAAAGCTAGCTAAGAAGACATCAGAAAGTTCACACAGGAAATAAATTATACGAATGCATGAACTGAATGTAACAAAGCATTTATTTACAAAGGCATACCTAGTGTATCACACAGGGTAGAAAGACATGACATGAACAACCATATCACAACAACTGTGTCCATGCATTTGTCAAAAAAGAAAGACCTAATGCAACATCAAACAGTCCACCCTCGGAAGAAACCATATAAATATATTGAAGTGACAATTCATTTTTTTGCAGGGCACAGATAATACAATAACAGTACTTCAACACAGAGGAGAAAGTTGTGATGGTGGAGAATGCTTATCACTGCACTCACTGTGGCAAGGCATCCTTTACAAAGGCAAAACTAATGCAACATCAGAAAGTCATTACTAGTGGGACACCTGTCCTCCACTCAGGAGCGACACCGTAGGAATATAACAAATGTGACAAAGCAATTATTACAAAGGGACTATTAACGCAACATCTCAAAATTCACACTGGAAATTAATGAAAGCAGGTGCTGATCCAAGAGTCCATATTGGCAGAAACAACGTTTTGTTGCAAAGCGCTTTTCACAACAGGAAACTAATGTGTCATCATGCCTTCAAGGGAGAAACTCTGTCTTCAGTATGACAAGGCCCTCATTACAAAGGAATAGCTAACTCATGATCAGAAATTATACACGGCTGGAGAAGCCATTTGAGTATTATAAACGTGAAAGAACATTTGCTACCAAACGCTCTCTGATGATTCAGCAAAAAGGCCACCCGGATTTAAGATGTACTGATTGTGAAGTCTTTCATTTGAAACAGTCACCTGCTCACTGATATAGAAGGACACAATACATGAACAAAATAAGGAACAAAGGAACAGAAACAGTGGCAAGCATCGTAAGCGCAGAAGGATTAGTCTAGAAAAGATCCCAACTTATCCCTTTCCCACAAAGGTGACAATATGCAGACTCCAGCAAGCATCAAACTTCGACAGAATGCAAATGTTACAGGAAGGCAATACATAGATGTATTTCCCTGTTCCCAGCCTACTCTGGTATTAGGACTGTTTTGGCTACCTAGTGCTAAGACCTGGCTCTGCCTATTTACTCATGTGAGATTTGATTAGTATGGCTATCCAGGGTTCTTATCCACAGTTACGGGAGTATTTGTGGTAATAACATTCAGAGTTTATCATTATCGTTTATCTTTGACATTTGTTTGTTTCATTAACACTGCTGCCCGGGAGAGGACAAGTGGAGTTTTCTGGTCAGATAGAAGTCAGATGCCACTGGCCTTAGAGGTTTGCAGCCCCCGGAGGACGTGTGGATCAGGTTTATGGTATTATGTGGGACCAGAGCTGCCATTATTTGTACAGACATTACAGGACCGTTTTCTGGACAACCTGTGAATAGGAGGCCTCTACTTAGAGCAGTGCTTACAATCTCCTATGTCACGTGTAGGCAACAATTGTATTCTTTCTACTTCTGTACAGCGTATTTTTTTAACAAGCTCATCTGTAATAAAATGAACATCTGCTGAAAGTACCTACTGCAATCCTAGATGTTTTAACACTAAACTTTCTCACACTGTAGAGGGTACATAGTTATTTACTTTTCTAAAGCGTTCTAATGTCCATTGAGGTTTTGCCCGTGCAATATGAAAAAACAAATAAATTAATCTGTTTTCCTGAATTGGGGAAGACAAAGCAAAGGTCTTATCTCTCCTTGAGCCTTATCCCAAAAGGATAAGCTTCATGGCCACCATTGGGGAGAAAAATGGGACAGGGAATCAAATGGATGATTATGTTTAGAGGCCATGGAGAGGGACTAGAGATGTCAGCAATGTTTACCCAACCCTTAGTCACATAAAATGTGAGCACCTAGAAAATAAACACCCTTAGTTTCTTCCAATGTGAGTAAATGGCCTAGTACCCCCTCAGTGTCTTCCAATGAAGTGAATGTGAAAGAAATTCATTAAATCCTGATCGTGTCTTTAATTAATTTTATTTAGAGGTTTTTATAAAGCACAAACATGACCCTGAAGAATCAGAGCACTGTACATAGGAAAAGATCGTGTTGGTTACATATATAAACACAATAGCACTTTCAACCCAACGCAAAAGAGACATTGTATCAATTTTAGCAGCTCTATGCCCACATGCTTGGATTGAGGTAATCTACAATGTCACTACTGGTTATGGTGACTGGATGAGACATACAGTAAGGTGTGCTATTTACAAAGCTGGCTTATGGTCACTAAGCAGTTTGACAAAGACCTGATTTCTGTTCCAGAGCCAAATATAATAAACTGTAATAACAAATGCAACGGAGCAGTACCACACTCCCGTCTGACCTTGTCTCCCGCTGGGCTCCCATGTAGCAACAATAATAAAAAGCATAATATTACTGAACCGTATGGGCCTATATGGTGACCGAAGAGGCACTGTGGGAAGAATTTGAACATTAATCCTCAGTCTTCTAATGGACAGAAGCGGAAGTTGATAGGTCGTTGTTTCACCATCTTGAAGACTTTGATACTTGGATAGAGACTCAAAAAAACTGGAAACTTCTCTTCACTTGTTTATGAAAGGTGAACTGTTGTTAATTCCACAGTAAACAAGGCTTGCTCTCGTGCTTAAAGATTGTAAAAGAGGGAAGACACTCTAAACAGTGAGTGAGCTAGAAAAGGTCCCCACTCGCCTACAATTTGCCAACTACTAATCCTCAATTAACCACTTACAGTCTCAAGACAAGTTACATCTCATTGATATGCAAGAAAGACAGGTTTCTAACAATACTGTTATATCTAACACTTCGGAGCATCGCATGAGTCGGGGCAACAATGTGATTGACGCCAGTTTAGGCACCCCAAGACTAGACTGTAATGTTCTGCTAAGGTTACTCATGCAATGTGGTTAGGGGTTTGTTGGGTGGGCTCTTTGGGTGACTATTACTAGAACAAAGGTGGCACTGAGTTTTGATGGCAGAAAGCAGGGGGTCAAAACTGCAGACACAACACATAAGCGTGGGGCAAGCCCCGGATGTAAAATTAGGCTGCTCGCCTATAATGGGAGAGGGGTGAATGACCACCACAAGGTCTGATTGGTGACTGCATTCCTCAATAGGCCTAAGGTGGCTGTTGCTTTTGTTCAGGAGATGCATGCTACTTCTGTTAATCATTTTTTCAAAATCTGGAGCCCATCCCTCTATTTCTATTCCTCAGCCGTCAGTGAAGTATCCCTATTGGTTAAACCAGGCTTAAGGTTCAGGCCTCTGTGATGGAGAGGGCCGGTGCGTGGATGGGTTGGGCATACATTACATTGATCAATACATATGGACCGAACTTTGATGATCCTGCTTTTTTTTTCTTTCACTAAAGTTAGAAACAAGCTTGTGACCTCTTTCCCTCACTTTGTAATATGTGGAGAATATTTTATTGCTGCAAGCTGAGTTGGATAGCTTTGACAGCCTGTCCAGCTGACACACCCAAGCACAGGAAGATCTATGGGATAATATGCAACAGTTCAAACTGCTAGACTTGTGCCATGATGAATGCCTCAATTCCATAGTGCATACATTCCATTCAATGGTACATGGAAAATGTTCCAGGATCGATTACTGGTAAGAATCTAGTGATGAGATGGACTGGATTAAAACTATAACACATTTATAAAGAACTCTGATCATTCTCCAGTGCTGATGGCTTTGACCATTGCAAGGTAGGTGGGGGATACGCTACCCTCAACCATGTGAGAAGCCATTATGAATACATTACTAAAACCTGATAAGCCACTGCACATCATCCCCCCCATTGTCACAAAACTCTTGACAATAAAATACTAGTTAAAATTATTGCTAACAGGTTACTTTCCCTTTGGCCTTGCCTGGTGCTGCCAGAACAGTCATGTTTCATTCTGGGGCGATCAAACGCACATAACCTGAGCACACTTTTTGCGGGTGCATACCAAATCAACTCCGATATTGAGGTAGTCGCAGTGTTTTTAGACACAGCCAAGGCTTTTGATTCCATAGACTGACTCTTTTTACTCACACTGGCAACATCAGAGCGCCGTCCTGGCCCAGAGCACACAGCTTAGCTCCCACCCGAGCTCCAGACCTCCAACAGACTGGAGAACACACATTCAGACGCTGGAGAGTGCAGCCTCACAAAGGAAAAGAAAAAACTGCTTACCTGAGCAGTGCACGAAGGAGACGTAATGGCCACCATGCTGCCCAGTGAGCTATTCCTAGTAGCGTGAGCCCCGTCAGCACAAGTGCCTAGATGGAATGAATGGGTAGAGAGACTTCTTCTATTCCATGAAGCCACCAAGGTAGTCCGCGATCAGAGGAGAGCCATGCTCCTACACCTAGGGAGAAAGGACATGTGTAAGATTTTTAAGTCCATCACTGAAGCAGCCCCAAGGCACGTTGTACACTTATAACCGCTCTCTCGGCACACTTCGAGCCCATGGCAAATCAAGACTATGAACGCTTTGTGTTTCGTCAGGCACGTCAACACTCTGATGAGTCCATTGACGCTTTCCTTGTTCACTTTTAAGATCTAGCAATCACCTGTGGATTTCACAATGAAATGGAAGAGATATAAGGACAAATCATCCAAGGGTGTGCCTCGGCCAAGTTCCGAGAGAGAATACTGGAAGAGTCCGGAAAACTACTGGCAGACATTCTGATGGTAGGTCGGACTAAGGAGCTGTCACGAGCCAGAGCTGCCCAAATGGAGGTGGCTCTACAGGTTCCAGTGAAGACGGAACCAGTCAACGCTGTCATGACAGGCCCATGACCAAACCAAGCCGGAAGGACAACGTAAACACCCGGATGTATGGATATTGCAGAGGAAACCCTCACGGTTCCACGGAATGACCAGCGCACGGGAGGAGATGCACGGATGCGGCAAGCCAAACCACTTTGTGCGAGTATGCCGATCCCAAAGTTATCATGCCACGGCCCACAGTAAACATGATCTCTGAAGTCAGGAGTGAAAACAGTGACATGAATGATGATGAAGCAGAAGAGCACACTGTCCATTTGGTGTTCACCATAAGCAGCACTGCCCAATCCTCGCGTCGACTCACACAATGGCAAGTGCGATTTGGAGAACAAGACACCACCGCCGTCATTGACACCGGAGCGACCCTCAACATCATGTCAGCAGAAGCGTATGAGAATCTGAAGCAAGATCCACCCTTGAACGCTGCAAACATTAAAGTATTTGCATATGGCCTAGATCAGCCACTGGTAATGTGAGGAAAATTCAGAACCCCTCTCGTTTGGCTCTCGCCCCATAGTGACACAGATCTACATTGCGGAGGAAGGACTAAAGGGGAAGGAAATACATCTGCACATAGACCCCACCGTGCAGACCGTAGCCCTGTGACACCGGTGCATTGCTTTTCATCTAAGACCCTTGGTCGAAAAGGAGTTGGCCAAGTTATAAGCCACCAGAATTATCGACAAGGACTCTCTACCTCCAACCTCCCTCTTCTCTCTCTCTCTCTCCCTTAGTTCTTTCTCTCATCTGTCTCTCTTTCTCTCTCCCCTTTGGTACTTCCTCTCTCTGTCTCTCTCACTCTTGCACTACCTCCCCCTCCCCCTTTGGTACTTCCTCTCTCTCCTCTGTCTCCTCTGTCAGACACAGGGACACAACAGATGAAGAACTTTGTTAAGGACGATAGGTAGCCCATATTTCTGAACCACTGATCCTTATCGCTGTACAGGACCAGGACCCGCCTGTCAGACGTTACACCCAAGTCTGCTGTACCTCGAAGGGTTGTCGGAGTGCAACTTGGTTGCTCAGAAGGAAAGCTACTGCCCAGAGAAGGTTTTGGCTGTGAC
Source organism: Lissotriton helveticus (assembly GCF_964261635.1). Taxonomy (NCBI): domain Eukaryota; kingdom Metazoa; phylum Chordata; class Amphibia; order Caudata; family Salamandridae; genus Lissotriton; species Lissotriton helveticus. The sequence goes on from NC_136067.1 coordinate 2,097,651,787, forward strand.
TGTCACATCAGACGACTGGTAGTTCAGTGGCAGCTAAACTTCTGCCAGACCCAAGAAGACGTTGAGGGACTGCGAACCCTGTATCCAGGATCACCTAACTAGGCCAGTGGACCGAAGAGCAGCTGCAGTAAGACCTCCTTCAACCACTTTGCATCAACACCACCTCTCAGCATCTTCAGCATCAGGACCACTTCCATAGGAATCCATTGCAATGAGGGTAAAGCGGCTGGAACTGTAGAAAGACTGCTTCTTCTGTGCAGGTAACTGTGTCTTAGAGCCTTGCCGGTCCCCCTTACTGGCTCCCTGCCGGAGTTAGTTGCCCGAAGTAACTAAATAACTGCATTACAACTAGTCCAACTTGTTGGTGAAAAGGTTTCTAAGTGCCAAATTTGTTAAATTTGCCAGTGCTTTTTTGCAGTTGAGTGAAATGTTCTGATTTACTAATAACTTGCAAATTCCAGAAGTCTGGAACCCTCTGGTGGATCTTTTTCATTGTGGTGTCTAGAAATATATAAAATCTGTTTTATTTTTATAAATTGATGTCAGATTTCTTGAGTGTCCAAGTTATTTCTTCCCTTTTTTAAATCCATTAAATTTGTTCATTTGTGTAAATCTTGGTGCTCAGAGCCACAGCTACACAGGGTTGAGTTAATGTTGTACAAACAAAACCTACTAATCCTAAAAAAATTGGCAAGTGTATTGCACGGTGAAGTCGCACAACCACAACATATAAGGCACCCCATTTCCTCACAACAACGTTTTATTACATTCTTCACTCTCAGCATTTCAGACATCTGTTCAGACATACTGGGAATGGGAGCATAGGATACAACATTCATTCCAAACACCAGTTCAGAGATGCAGGGAATGGGAGCACAGGAGATGACAGACAGTCCAGACACCGGGTCAAACTTGCAGGGAATGGGCTCACTGGATACAGCACGCATTCCAGTCACTAGCTCAGACATACTCATGCACAGCATTCATGTGCTATACTCGGCACTCATGCAAACACACTTAACACACACTCAGGATGTTAGAGAGAAGGACTGGGTAAGCACACAGATGAGGAACTACATTGGCCCACTCATGTAAAGTTTAGTAATCCCTCCTGTATTTGGATAAAGCCGAACAGTTCAGGTATTCCCCCATGAAGGAGGCGCTCATTAAAGATTTTGGCCTCAACCCCGAAAGGTACCGCCAGAGGTTCCGTGGCAGCCATAAGCTGTCCACGCAGAATTGGGTGGATTTTTTTGAGTATGCCCGTAAGGCTCTGGAAGGTTGGGTGCGTGGCAGCGAGGTGCGTGAATATGAGGGCCTGTACAATCTTTTTTTGAGAGAGCACCTCTTGGATAAGTGTTTTCCGGAGCTGCGCCAACATCTAGTGGACCGCAAGCTTACTGACCCCCGTGAGCTTGCGGAGGAGGCGGATACCTGGGTTAGCACCCGGGTGTCGCACAAGGGCCCCGGGGGAGATGGCCCGAAAGGCGGACAGGGCGCCCCCCAGAAGAAAGAGGGTGGAGATAAAAGAACGGAGTTCTCACGAGGCCCACAAACTAGACAGTTTGGGAGAGGAGTAGGTACCCCACCTCAATCTCGTTCCCCAAAACCCACTTACCCTGACAAGAGTCAGCAGCCAAAAGTGGTCCGGTGCTATGAGTGCGGAGAGGTCGGACACTACAAGGGAGATGCCCAGTGTCGCAAACGACCCCCAGCCCCCACTTGTGGCAAGAGTCCCGGGGTGGCTAGTGTAGCGCTTGGGTTGGAGCTGCCCCTAGATAGGGAAGGGGAGTGGCAGGCCTGACCCTGGTTTCACTTGGGAATAGAGAGATGGTCCCAGTGACGCCCTTACCATTGAATACTGCTAAGTACCAGCAGAGGGTGAAGGTCAATGGGGAGGAGGTGGACGCTCTGAGGGACACAGGAGCCAGCATGACCACCATAGTGAGGCAGCTGGTGTCCCCTGAGCAGGTAGTACCTGATGTGTTCCATCCGGCCGTGTTGGCTGACGGCAGTATGAGCTACTATCCCGTGGCTCAAGTTCCCTTTGAGTGGGGAGGAGTGTCAGGCCCGTTGAGAGTTGCGATAAGCCCTGCCTTGCCTGTGGACTGTCTGCTAGGTAATGACCTGGAACATACCGCCTGGAAGGAAGTGGAGTTTAAGGCCCACACTGAGATGCTGGGGTTACCAGGGTGGACTTGCGTGGTCACGCGGTCCATGGCTGCCCGGCAGGAAGCTCAACCCGGGTTGGAGACTGAGACAACGGCCCAACCCAATGCTGGTCCTGGAGAGGAGAGTGTTGTGGAGGACACACCCCGTGTGATGGATGGGGAGCCCGCGGAGGTACCCCCGGAGTCCATGGAGGTGGATGTCGTTCCCGTGGGGGAGGATGTCGTTCCCGTGGGGGACTTGCCGACCCTTGCCGAGTGGCATGTGGAAGGAGCGCCTACCCTGGAGGAATTCTGTCGGGCGCAGAAGGAATGCCCCACGCTTGAAGGCATGCGGCGACAGGCCGAAGCCCAAGCGGTCAACCAAGAGACCGGCAGTTATCACGTGTATTGGGAGGATGGCCTCCTGTACAGTGAGCCAAAGGTTCCGGTGCATGGATCCTCGAGGGCCTTAGTGGTCCCCCAGTGCTACCGGGCCTTTTTGTTGGAATTGGCGCATGAGATACCCTTAGCCGGACACCTGGGTCAGGACAAGACCTTTGCGAGGCTAGTCCCACATTTTTATTGGCCCAGGATGAGAGTTGCCTCTGACACATATTGCAAGACCTGCAAGACTTGCCAGGCAAGTGGCAAGACGGGGACCAAAGTGAAGGCCCCATTGGAACCGCTCCCGGTTGTCAGGACCCCTTTTGAGCGGGTCGGTATCGACATCGTTGGGCCGTTGGACCCTCCGACCTCTGCGGGACACCGGTTCATTTTGGTGTTAGTGGACCACGCCACTCGGTACTCAGAGGCTATTCCTCTGAGGATCGTGACTGCACCTGTGGTGGCGCGGGCCCTGATGGGGATATTTACCCGAGTGGGATTGCCCAAGGTCGTGGTGTCGGACAGGGGCACAAATTTCATGTCGGCCTACATGCAGGCCATGTGGAAGGAGTGCGGAGTGACCTATCGGTTCTCTACTCCTTACCACCCCCAGACTAACGGGCTCGTAGAGCGCTTCAACAAGACCTTGAAGGGGATGATCCGGAGCCTGCCAGAAGACTTGAGGCGGAAATGGGACATCCTCCTCCCTTGCTTGCTGTTTCCGTACCGCGAGGTACCCCAGAAGGGAGTTGGGTTCAGCCCTTCGAACTGCTCTATGGCCACCCCGTTAGGGGACCCCTCAGTCTTGTCAAAGAGGGGTGGGAGAAGACTTCGAAGAAGCTTCCCCGTGATGTTGTCAGCTACATGCTGGCATTCCGCAGCCAGATGGCCAAGCTGTGGAAGGAAGCCTCAGACAACTTAGAGGCTAGCCAAGCCGTCATGAAGGAGTGGTATGACCGCAACGCTCAGACGCTGGAGTTGGACGCTGGACAGAAGGTGTGGGTCATGGAGCCTGGGGAGCTTAGCGCCCTCCAGGACCGGTGGACTGGTCCGTACGAGATTGTGGAGCGTCAAGGCCAGACCACCTACGTCGTTGACTTGAAGACCCCCGTCAGCCCCATCGGGTGCTCCACGTCAACCGCGTGAAGCCTCACCATGAGCGATCGGAGCTTGCTCTCCTTATGGTGACGGATGGGAGCGAGGAGGAGGAGAGTGAGCCTCTTCCTGACCTTCTTGCGGCTCAGGAGAAGGATGGTTCAGTGGAGGGAGTTGTCCTCTCCCCATCCTTGACCCCAGAACAACAGAGGGACTGCCGCCAGGTATTGGCGCAGCACGCCTCGTTGTTCTCCCTCACGCCTGCAATTACACATCTGTGTACCCATGATGTGGACACAGGGGACAGTCCGCCAGTAAAAACCAAGTCTTACCGGCTGTCCGAGAAAGTGAAAAACAGCATCCAGGGTGAGGTGACCAAAATGCTGGAGCTGGGGGTGATCGAACCCTCCAGCAGCCGTGGGCAAGTCCGGTCGTGCTGGTGCCGAAAGCGGCCCCACCGGGCACCACACCAGAACTTCGGTTCTGTGTGGACTATCGGGGGTTGAACTCTGTCACCTAGACAGATGCTCACCCGATCCCATGGGCAGACGAGCTGATTGACCGGCTGGGAGCAGCCAAGTACCTCAGTACCATCGACTTGACATCCGGGTACTGGCAGATTGCCATGGCCGATGGAGCGAAGGAGAAAACAGCGTTCTCCACCCCCGAGGGCCACTTCCAATTTCGAGTGATGCCCTTTGGGCTCAAGAATGCTCCAGCCACCTTCCAGCGGTTGGTGAACCAGGTGCTATCTGGCCTGGAGTCCTTCTCAGCGGCGTACCTGGATGACATAGCTGTCTTTAGTAGCACCTGGGAGGACCATCTGCAGTATCTCCAGGAGGTGCTGCAGGCTTTGCAACGTGCTGGCCTCACCATCAAGGCTAGCAAGGGCCAGATTGGACAGGGATCTGTCGTCTACCTGGGACACCTGGTGGGCGGGGGTAAGGTGCAGCCCTTCCAGGCCAAAATTGAGACCATCATGGCCCGGGAGCCCCCCAAGACTCAGACTGAGGTCCGAGCTTTCCTCGGCCTCACTGGCTACTACCGCAGGTTCGTCAAGGGATATGGCACCATCGTGGCCCCCTTAACCGAGTTGACGTCCAAAAAGCAGCCACACAAGGTGATCTGGACGGCTGCTTGCCAGGAGGCATTTGAAACACTGAAGCGCGCGATATGCACCGCTCCGGTGCTGGCCACTCCGGACTTCCAAAAAGAATTCATCGTGCAGACAGATGCCTCACAGCATGGCGTAGGCGCCGTGCTATCGCAACTCAACGATGATGGCCAAGACCAACCTGTGGCCTTCATCTCCCGAAGACTCCTCCCTCGGGAACAGCGATGGAGTACCATCGAGCGAGAAGCCTTCGCTGTGGTCTGGGCCTTGAAGAAGCTGAGGCCATGCCTTTTTGGCTCTCACTTCCTAATTCAAACCGGCCACTGTCCCCTTCGCTGGCTCATGCAGATGAGAGGCGAAAATCCCAAGTTGCTAAGGTGGTCCATTTCCCTACAGGGGATGGACTTTAGGGTGGAACATCGGCCCGGAGCTGACCACGCCAATGCTGACGGTCTCTCCCGGTTTTTCCGCCTTAGCGACGAGAACTCCCTAGAGGTTGGGTAGCTCTCCCCTCTTTCGGCTGGGGGGGACGCATGTTAGGCCTGTCAGCCCTAGGGTGGTCTTTCCCTATTTTTTTCGCCCTTGCCTCATTTTTCCCATCTTTTGTTGTTGGCCCTTAGGTCTTCGGGCACCTTTTCATGGCTAATCCATGTTAGGGTGCAGGTGCTCTCTACTACAAACATGGCTGCCACTGGCCCCTGCTACTGCAGCGTGGTCTTTTAGTGTAGCACCCTAGTTGCCAGGAGCTGGCTGGGACCCCATACATTGTTGCAATGCCAGCCTGCCATCCCCTGTCCATAGGCAGAGTGGGGATGCTCCTGGTACCTTCCAGGAGAAAGGCGGAGCCTATTTTTGCCGCCTTAGAGAGTGGTCACCTGACCTGGGCATACTTAAGCAAGGGAGGGAACTTATTTTAGTCAGTTGGGGGATCACTGGCCTGGGGAACCCACGCAGGAGATTTAGGCGGGAGGGCCTAGTCAGGAACTTATGCCACTGGGAGTGACAGGATTTAGGTGCCGCCTCTTAAGCTGAGTGAGGTATCCTAGACTAGCCCCCTGATCTGGCCCAGCGGTAGGGGACCCCAGGGTCCATCATCAGTGACCTGAGGAAACTTAACCAGCCTCCAACTCAAGCCCCCCCCTCTTCAAGAAATCACCTCATAAGGGCGCAGACCCATCCAAGCGCCGAGAAGACTACTTGCCCTTCAACCAGAGACTACTGGGGGATCGACCAGGTACTGGACTGTGCTGCCCTGCGCACTCCCTGCCTCCATCTGGGCCTATTTTGCCCTGCCTGTCTCCCCCTGACTGACTTGCTCTGCTTTCCATCCTGCCTGCACTACTTGCTGCATAGCTTGAAAAGCACTGTAACTTGTCCCCTTGTCTAGCGCTGTATCAGAGACTACCTGCCCTGTCAAGAACTGCTGTAAAGTGCCCCTCAAGCGCTTGACTGCCCTCACGCTGATGCCCCGTGGGAACGCTGACTAAAACTGCCCCAGTAGCGCTTTGAAAACCCCTGACGCTAGACCCCTTGGGAGAGCGCTGTAACGCCCACCTCGAGCGCTCACCTGACTGGGCACGGTGGGTGCGGTACTTTGCCCCCGGGCGGCCCCCAGTGCCAGGAGAGGGCCGCCCTTGCATCTGGAGGAGTGAGGACGAGAAGGCGCTGTTTTCCGGCGTATCCTGGGCCTTGGCGCTCCAGTGAAGCCTACGCCATCATCTTGCCCCCCACGGCGGCCCCCGTATGCCAGGAGAGGGCCGCCGCACCAAGCACACTAGGCCGTGCTGGGCCTGAAGCCATCCCCTGCCCGTATCACGTGACGGGGAGCGCCGCTGCGTCACCGGCCACGCCCCCGCCAAAGCCGCGCAGCCAATGGCCGCCCACACCGTGCCTTCTGCATCGAGGCCCGGCACCCGGGGAAGCCTCGACTCGTCGCGGAGGGGGCCGCGGAGCACAAGAGCCCCCTCCGATCTGCCCCCAAACGCTGGTCCTGCCTCGCCCCTGGCGCCGGTGCTCCACAGCCGTTCCTGCACCGCGCTAGGCCGAGTGAGGCCCCGGGAGGGCTGGAGCCCCTACCCCCGCCCCAGAGTCCACACAAGGGCCCCGGAGGGCTGAAGACAGCAGGTAACCCCCGGGGAGGAGGGCGGAAGGCCGGACAAGGCCCAGAGTTCGCCCCTTCCCTGGGGAGAACTGAGACTGGGCCCCGTTGGCCCCAATGTGCCTCTCATGACTGTGAGGCCTCGGTTAAACTTCAAGCTTACTCAGTGCAGATTGACTGTGCATGCCTGAAGTCAGGCTCATTCTAGATTAACGGTGCACGTCTGTTTACCTGCTTTAAGCCTGCTAATTGAGCTGTGGATTATTGCCCTGTACTGAATTTCTTGCAGGGGCGGGCTTCTGTGAGTATCTATGGGGATGTGCTATGTTACTGATTGGTTTACCCCTTCGCTATTTCAATGAAATGGTTACCTGTATAGAACGGTTTATATTTGCAAGATGAAATGTTCATGACTGCTTCCTGAAATGCCCGCTCATGGTTCATGAAAGTACCTCTTTGCCTGCTGAATGGTTTATTGCCGCAGGCTGTGTTATTTGATGATTTGCTACGGTTGCTCACATGATGAAAATGCTTTAATGAAATATTCTAGGAAATGTTGATGAATTGATTACCCTGACTTGAATTCTATATAAAAGATATTGATTTTTGATCAAAAGTAATGGTGTGGTCTCCATTATTGCACCCACTTATTGTCTCAGTGGTGAAGAACCGGGCTTTTTAGTACCCAGCGGCGCCAGGGGCACGCCCAAAGTCTTCGGGTTCACCTGTCTTAGAATACAGAGACACGAGATACTTCTTGGTGGCGTCAAAGATCGAATTTATTGGCTGCAACCAGAAACAGAGGTCCATGAAGGACAACACCGCGTATATTCGTAGGAGACTGCTCAAATTTGCAAAAACGAGTCATCCCTTTTATGCCAAAAACCCACATTCTGGACAAACACCCATTATTTTCAATTTGTCCAATCATAGGCATTATTACAGAAGGTATCACAAACCCACTTTTCAGTTGTTCAGCCCACCATCAAATATACAGAAATGCCCAACTTCCTTCTTACATAAGTCGGACAGTACCCATAATAAAAGGACCACAACCCATGTCATAAAAGAGGCCATAAAGGAAGAAACAGATACAGAGCAAGATAAGGGATGCATGTGTATTTATCAAACTGTACAATGTCCTGTGCTCTGATCCTTAATCTTGATCAGCTAAAGGGCAAGGAACTGGTTCAGCAAGGTCAGCTTCAGGCAACGAGGTCAGTTCACTTGGTTCATCCAAAAGTCAGCACGAACTCGGGCCGACGTGTACGTGTACCAAGGACTCGTTTGGCTGCAGTCGACGGCCTATGTGAGGGCAACCAAAAAATGGCTGCCATGCACAAAATGGAACCCATGGTCCGGAACGAAATCTCCAAATACATAGTGAATCTGTAGGTCTAGCATGACGAGATAACTCGTACTTGCCGAACTCACTAGTTACGGTTTGCTACTATCAAATTCGTAACGAAACCATGCTATTTATAAAACAGGTTCAGAATTCACGGAACCACAGTGGATGAGTGTGTTGAGTAGCTACTTTACACGTAAGCCCCTGGTTGCCTTCCTGCTTGAGCCAAGCTACCCCCCCGAGTACTGGCGGTCCCAGTTCTTACAGACCGCAAGACCCGGACATTAGGTAGAAAGTAGACAATGACCTTGATCGATATTCCTTAATTACAGTTAGACATACGTCCAAATATCTTAAATATGGCGAGTTCCTTGTTTGGGAATGTTTCCTGCATTGTCCAACTCAGTTATGATGGCAATACGGTTCTATGCTAGATGACCAGTTCACTGAGATGAACAAAACCTAGCTAACGAAGGCCCCGTGAACGCCCACATTCAATTACAGGTCAGGAGGCTTCAGATTATGCTTCTCTTATCTTTACTGCAAAACACAGCAGCCAATGAAAACACATATTTTCTTGTATAAACAACTACATTGCCCATGATGCACACATATAAGCCACGCCTCCATAGTCCATAAGAACCCTCTGCATGGTCCCATCACCCTCTTAAGTGCACCTTTAATGTACTCTCACTCTGCTATGTATTTATTGGAGTTTGACTGATTTTCCCTTTGGGCCGAGTCCTGTTGTTATTATTGTGTATTGACATGTGTAGTCGCTTGGTTGCAGGCAGGGACTTGTGTTTTTGTAGGGGAGAGCGCTCCGACTTTGGCGCGTTGCACGGCCCCGTGTTGGGGTTTAAATGAGCTTTTGTTGGTTCCCGATTCCTACCTCTAGACGCAACGCTGCAGGTCGCTGGTATCAACGGTCTTTGGCCGGGCAGATCGGTAACCGGCTTCCACAGAGAGCCTTCGTCCCCGGTTTTTCCTTCTCCCCGATCGGCGCGCTCAATGCGCAGGCGCCTGGGCTTACCTGATCACCCTTCTTGACGCCGCAAGCGCCGGGTGGCTCTCGGCCGACGTGCGCTCCCCAACGCACGCATTTGGGCCGCTCTTGGGCTCCTCTTGGGTGCGTTTGGGCGGCGCGCCTCGTTGCGAATTCCCAGGCTCAACTGACACTCACTCATAGCGGTTTTACCGGTCTGTTCAGAATCGCCTGCGAGGTTGTTAAAATCGGAGCCATTGGAGTGCGCACACGCTCCTGGAATACATTATATTGGCACAGGTCACTGACCTCTTGATTACAGCTTTGCTGAGGGGGTTTATTTGGCAAACTTTATTTGGCAAACTTTATATTTTATTGATTGGTGTGCAGGTGGGCTGACCCCCACCCCCCCATTACTCCTTCTGGTGGTAGTATTTCCAGTTTGTACAAGTGTTTAGTAGTACTCCACCTGTAGTTATGGATGACTGGGTGAAATATCCCAATGAGGATGAGGAGGAGGTATATGAAGAGCAGCAGGAGGCTGTTATGGAGGATTCCCTTGTAAAGGCTCTGGACGCCTTGGTCCAATCCTCTGTCAATAGGTCAATAGAGAGTACGGTTCCCCAGACCGTCCATCAAGCTCTGACGGCAGCCCTTCGTCCTATTAAAAAACAATTGGAGAGTTTCGCCAAGCATCATGGCTATGGCAGAGAGCCGCAGAGGAAGAAGTCTGAAGCTTCGGCTTCTGGTGAGGGCACGGTTACCACAAAGCAATGTCCACATGCACAGGCACTGTCAACCCTACCCAGCAGTGCAGCAGGTGACCATTCTTATTCAGGTGCGAAGGCCAAGGCTAAACAAAAAGTGCACACTGATACAGACACCACCACGACGGGCACTGATACAAATACCGACACTTCCGAGGAGCCTCCTCCTCTAAAGAAGGCGAAGATCTCTCTCCCGTCGACTTCGGATCTTCCGAATACCCCCTTCACGTTTGATCCTTCAGAGATCATGCACCCCCGGTCCTCGGATTGGACCCCGCCTCCCGCGGTCTCTGACTACTTGCATGAGAATATCAGGAAAGGGTTTTCCAGAGAAGTTCACAACCGGCTGAGGTCGGAATCCCCACGCCCGGATCTGCCGGACAAAGTGGCGGAAACACCTGAAATAGATGCAAGTCTCCTCACCTTCTTAAAAAAGTTCTCTAAGGACCCCAAACGAGGCATAGACCGCGCCTGGCGCAGCTGTCAAGATTAAATGCTGGACGTTGTGGGCTCCTTAGCTAAGATCTTAGAGATGGCTCTGGCAGCCAAGGAGAGTGCTACTCCGGTAGACCCTGATACCCTGGCGGGCTAGACCTAGCGGGCCATATGCCTGATTGGTAATGCCAATTGCGCGATTTCAGCGGAACGACGCAAATCGCTGCTCATCCGTATGAATAGCAACCTCACTGAACTGGCGGACGCCAAACCTGGCACCCTGGCGGGCGGACAGCTCTTCGGAGAGCGTTTCGTAAAGGATGTTTCAAAATATATTGGCACCTTTACATCCTTGGATAAGGCGCAGACTGGCATAAAGCGAGTTTTTCAACAAGGTGTTTTTAACCGGGCTGGACGAGGCGGGGGCCGCTCGTCAAGCCGCGGTTTCCAACAAGGCTCCCAAAGAGGCGACTTCGGTCGCGGCAGAGGGGAGCGGGACTCCACACGTGGCGGTACATTCTACCCTTTGCGCCGAAGATTCAACAAGGGACGATTCCAGGATGGCAACAACAGGGCAAACTTCAAAGCCCAGCATTCCACAGGTGAGTGTTACAGATCACTCTCATCTTCCTTTGGGGGGGTCGTACTCAACACTGCCTTCTGCAGTGGCAGCAACTGACTCAGGATACGTGGGTGTTGCAAACCGTCAAAGGATTTCACTTAGAATTTTATTCTCCTCCTTTTCAAGCGCGATCTTCCCGCAGATCTCCATTTTTCCCTACAAGATCGCAGTTTTATAACCAAAGAAATTACAGAGTTGCTGCAGAAACACGCGATAGCGCCGTGCAACGAGGGGCCTCACGGTTTTTGCAGCAACGTCTTTATTGTGCAGAAGAAAGGGGGTGGGAACAGACTTGTTCTGAATCTCAAAGACTTCAATCAATTTCTCACCATCAACCATTTCAAGATGGAAGGGATCCATCTGTTAGTGGACTTGTTGCAAGAAGGGGATTGGCTGGTCAGGTTAGACCTCAAGGACGCCTATCTCTCAATTCCAATCTTCCTGCAGCACCGTCGTTTCTTACAATACCAGTGGGACGGTCAGTGGTACGAATATTTGGCCCTTCCTTTTGGACTCTCATCAGCTCCTTGGTGTTTCACCAAGGTGATGAAACCAGTGGTCGCACATCTTCGGGAGCGAGGGGTAAGACTAATAATCTATTAGGACGATATTCTGATCATAGCACAGAATCCAACGACGATCCTTCAGCATCTGCGTCTTACAACGAACCTGCTCCAGAGCTTGGGGTTTGTGATCAACCTCGCGAAGTCAGTGGTTTCCACGACGCAATTAATAGAATTTCTCGGTTTCACGATAGACTCCAGGGCGGCTCAGCTCTGCCTTCCAAAGGCGAAGTTGAGGGACCTCAAAAAGGAGATCCTTGCCTTAATGAGCAAGCAGACGGTCTCACTCAGGGCTATTGCCAGAGTAGTGGGGATTCTTGCCTCATCGATTCAGGCAATATTTCCGGGTCCTCTGCATTACAGGGCCCTTCAACGTCTGAAGATCAAACACATTCAGAGAGGGTTGTCTTACGCAGACAACATCCCACTATCTCAGGAAGTCAGGACCGAACTACAGTGGTGGCTGGGCCACGTAGACGCCTGGAATGGCAGGGCCATCTTCGGTTCCCAACCAGAAGTGGTTATCGAGTCCGACGCCAGCCGCTGGGGCTGGGGCGCGCGCTGCGGCGACATCTCCACTGGCGGAAGATGGTCTCCGCAAGAGTTGTCATTGCACATAAACTGCCTAGAACTGCTTGCCTGGTCTTTCGCAATTCGGATACTATCCCGGGGGCAGACCTCCTGTTGCATTCTTCTCCGCATGGACGTGTCCGCAGTGTGGTATGTCAACAAGTTGGGCGGCACGAGATCGTCTCTTCTAGTCGAAATAGCCAAGGACTTTTGGCATTACTGCCTCACACACCAGATTGCGGAGTACATACCGGGCCAGTCCAATCAGGTAGCGGACTGGAATTCCAGACACCTCAGGGACTACAGCGACTGAAAGTTGCTTCCCAAAGTGTTTCGGTGGCTTCAGAGAATTTGGGGTCCATTTCAGACGGACCTCTTCGCATCCAGGCTCACGTGCCAGATTCCTCCGTTTTTCAGCTGGAGGCCGGATCCGATGGCACGGGAGCCCGATGCTTTCCTTCAGGATTGGTCGGGCGCGACTCAGTATGCGTTTCCCCTATTCTTGCTGATCCCCAGGGTGATGACACAGGTGATCAGGCAACGGGCAGAGATAGTCCTAGTGACACCGTGGTGGACGTCTCAGCCGTGGTTTCCGAAGTTGATACAATGGAGTTGCGACCTTCCCAGGTTGCTCCCCGAGTCGATCTCGTTTTTGTTGGGCCCTCTTCAGGACCGGCATCCCATGAATATGGAAGGGCGACTAACGCTGATGTCATGGAGGCTTTCAGGGAACAGTGGCACTTGCCAGGAGTTTCAGACAAGGCTTCTGAGTTTATCAAGCAAGCCTGGGTACCTTCCACCCTGAAGTGCTATTCCTCAGCCTGGAAAAGCTGGGTGGATTGGTGCTTGGAACGACATTTGGATCCCGTGGGGGCAGAATTACCCCACGTGTTAAATTTCCTGTCAGACAAAGCAGCGGAAGGCCTGGCTTACCGCTCAGTCAACAATTTTCGATCGGCCATTTCGGCGGGGCATGCGCTGGTGGATGGCAAACCATTGGGTATGTACCCGGTTGTATGCACACTGCTCAAAGGAATTAGGGTCGCTAACCCACCTAAACCCAAGTATTCGGGTCTGTGGGACGTTTCCTTAGTTATATCCTTGTTCAATCGCTGGCCTGTTAATGCCCTCCTCTCTAAGAAGCAGTTTTCCGCCAAGTTGGCTATGTTGCTGTGCCTGTCGTCGTGCAGACGTTCATCGGATGTGAGAACCCTCGACGTTACAGGTAGAGTATTTACCCCAGAAGGGGTTTCTTTTACTTTTACTGGACGTACCAAAACATTGTCTCGTCATATTGATTTCAATGCTTTCCCAGAAAATGAGAAATTATGTGTGGTACAATGTTTAAAAACGTATGAAGAATGTACAAAAGTCTTGAGACCACAAGGTTGTTCTCAGCTGCTGATTGTGCTGCAGAAACTGTTTAAACCAGTAACAGCTGCCACCATTGCCAGATGGCTTCGATTTATAATGCAAGAGGCTGGTATTGATATCCAGATGTTTGGTGCTCATTCTGTAAGGGGCGCTATGGCGTCAAAATCATACATGTTGGGTTCTAACATTTAGGACATTATGCGTTGTGCAGTTTGGTCTTCTGAATCAACTTTTAAAACATTTTATTATAAGCCGGTGGGTGACATTACTTCTGTGGTTTGTGGTGAGCGTTAAACTACCATAATCTGAAGCCTCGGGTCCTGTAATAGAATCAAAAATTTGCTAGCATTTGCGCCAAGAATTTTCAATTCTATTAAGGACACGGAGGCGAGGATTATCCCACCCGGCTTTATTAACAGTAAAAAAGCTTTCCCGCCCATGTTCACTGTGATGACATTTTGGATTATACAGTGGTTACGGTTGTCTCATTTCCTTTATTTCAGGATCAGACAAGAAGTCTGAATAGAAGACGATGGATGGCATGAGCTTGCGCTTGAAGTCTTGTTTATTCTTCCACGTTGGAGGAGGTTTTGGACTTATTCATGTTGATGTTTGGACTTGCGTTCTCTGCAAAGAAAGAGGATGATGGGACCATGCAGAGGGTTCTTATGGACTATGGAGGCGTGGCTTATATGTGTGCATCATGGGCAATGTAGTTGTTTATACAAGAAAATATGTGTTTTCATTGGCTGCTGTGATGTTTTGCAGTAAAGATAAGAGAAGCATAATCCTCGCCTCCGTGTCCTTAATAGAATTGAAAATTCTTGGCACGAATGCTAGCAAATTTTTGATCCCCGCACTCTCACGAAGCCTTTGGCGCCCACACAGCCAACCACTACACCTGAAACTGGCTCCAGTACCCTGCAGCGACACCAAGACAATACAAACATCGCTTTCCCAGCCCTCAGCCACATGAGGCCAGTGACTCACTTAGGCCAATCATGAAGTTCCCAGGCACGGTTCTCAGGCAGAAAATCTCAAAGTCTGGCAAACGCCGCAGCGATTTGCTATTTATAAATCGTTCACCCTACAATGCATCGTATGAATGAATACAATTACCACAATGCCAACTGCTTATGAGACTAATCAACACCAAAACCGTTAGCAGAAAACGGAAGGCGTGCGTTAGGCTGCATGAACAATGATTTCTTAATTCCTTCGTGAGCCAACACTGCAACATTTTTTACGTAGTTGGTTGCACTTAAGCCTCAGTACAAACGGAATACACATTTGCAAATTTCTCGGCATATTAGAATGTCAATAATTGAATAGAAACTGACACGTGTGAAGAGAAGAGACTCTTTCCTGACAGTCGCTCACAATCTCTTTTTGACTGCGAGAGCAAAGGTAGAGTTGCCTGTGATGTGAATCTAACTCCCGACCTCTCTCTTTTGCTGCTATTTCTGGTAAGGAAAAAGAATTAAACGCCCATTTAAAAGACAAGAACATAAATACAGTCATCATTTAGTTCTTTGAGATGTGCTTCCCTGTGTTTTCCTTACACGGCTCCCAGCACCCAGTGCCACCGCAGTATCAAAGACGACACACCTGAACGCGGCGGCGGCCGTGGATCACCGACAGTGCAACCAGAACGCACCTTGCAGCCGCACAAAAACACCTGAGGCCCTGCCTGTTCCCTGTCATCACTGAAATTACTCTATATATGAAAAACAGTAACATACATGGAGGAAATCGAATGAAAAAAAAACACCGGACCGGGGAGCTGCACCCCTCCCCCACCGCGGACCCCAGCCCAGGAATGGCCATGCAGTGGCCGAGTTGAACGTTGAGGGAGGGGTGGCAGTAAATGGACTACCCTAACCCAGAGATACAGCTCCTGGACCCGACACGACGGCGTGGATGAATGCAGCTACAAGAGTACATTGGCCCGTATAAGGATCGAACCCACGACCTTGGTGTGACTAGCCCACGCTCTATCAGCGGAGCTAACCAACCTCGACTGCGACCCCCCCGCCCCCGTTTCTCCCAAGGCCGCTTCTTCGCGGTACAAGCGAATGCGACAGCTGTAGAGCTGTTGAAGCGTACACATTTATTGACTGCCCCAAACCAGGTACCCAACTGATGACAGCGGGTGCGCAAGGAGAGGAGGAATTGCACCGGCCAACTGCGTGTGATTTTAAACAACGCGCATCACCTGCCCTGTTCGCCAATGCCGTCTCTTCTCTGCCTCAATGCACGCAAACTGCTGCAAAGCTGTTGCGGGGGACAGATATACTGCCTTAAGTAGGGGACGGGAGTGCACAGACTGACTCACCTCCTTCTCCCCTAACACAATTGCCCCACGCGGCTCCCGACGTGATTCCAGACGTCAAATTTGAGAAATGGTTTCCCAAGACGGCGTGCCTAGCTCTGGGCATAAGATCCTTGCATGCCGGCATGACCCCCCTCTGTCCTCGATGCTACCAAAAGCGTGGGGGGGGTTACCAGACACGGCCCCGTGGAGCGGGCACCCCGGCCTGTTGACTCGCCCATCTCGCGCCTACCAGCCGAGCCAACACAGATGTAAGCGATTGCGGGGCTCCCGTCCCAGTAGCTAGTGGAGGCACCCGACATCTAGGCCCGCTCCACAAACCCCTTGTGTGATGCCGGGCAGTGCTTTAAGTA
Source organism: Lissotriton helveticus (assembly GCF_964261635.1). Lineage (NCBI taxonomy): Eukaryota > Metazoa > Chordata > Amphibia > Caudata > Salamandridae > Lissotriton > Lissotriton helveticus. The sequence continues at coordinate 2,097,667,977 of NC_136067.1, forward strand.
GAAAATTAAAAGTGCCGGTACTCACTAATTTAGAGTGACCGAACGTCCCGGATTTGCCAGGACAGTCCCGATTTTCCGGGAAATGTCCCGGTGTCTGCCACTTATTGCAAAAATGATCAAATGTCCCGGTTTTGAGAGAGGGTCGGGTGAGCACGAACATTTACACTTTGCTGTGAATGCTCACCTTCACACCGGCACTCTCAAGATACCAGGAACAGAGAACAGTTTGAAAGATTCTCTTACTGTGCTGACTGACTTAATTCAGGCAACACAGCAGGGTTTAATGAAGGGTGAATCAACCCCCTGCAAAGCACATTACCGGAGGCCAGAATCAAAACGCTCCCCGTGCAACACACCCCAGTTTGGCACTTTCATGGCTGCACAACATATTGACAGAGCAGGGTCTGTCTAGAGACCCTGCCCTGTTAATCACTGTGTGCCGAGCGCCCACTCAAACCCCTGCAGTGTGGGAACAATTAAATGGGCGCTTCTAACCTTCAGCAGCAACTCTGCGAAAGGGCGGCTACTTCGCGGCTCATTTACTTGCAAGCTGCTCGGAAGCCCTGCCCTGCCCTGGAGGAGATGCCTAGCCTGAGCCTGCTGTCGATGAGAGTACCGGTACTCTCCCAGTGCTACAGAGAAGTGCCGGTACTGAGGGCCCAAAATTTCGGAAGTGCCGGTACTCAGTACCGGTGAGTACCGGCCCATTTAAAGCACTGATGCCGGGACCTACACGCCTTAGTAGGCCCGGATAATCACCTCGGACATGCACACCCTCCGAACCGGCATGGCCCACGGAGGAACCTCATTGCCCTACAGCCCCCTTCTCGCCTGTGCGGAACTAAAAGTGCGAAGAGAAAGCTCCGACTGCGGGTGTGCCCACCTCCCCTGCCCCTTCCCAGTCCCAAGCTCCGGGTACCCACAGCAACAGAAAAGGGTGAGAGAGGATAATTTGCGCTGGGAAGAGAGAATATAAGTACAGTCACAATATTTGGTAAGCTCAAAGGATCAGATTCTGGTCACCCCACCAGAATCAAAGCCTGCGACACCAAGGGGCCACAGTTAATCGATACAAACATGCACTAGATCCTGAGCTAAAAAGAGTTCAAGTAAGTTCGAAGTATCAAGTCCCAATATTTCAGGTGCTCTTCATTTTATTCTTCATAAAAAAAAATTCCTTTCATTCAAATGATAGAATCCAATCTTCATACATTAGGAGGAGAAACAACCGCTGCCAACACGTGTTTCGTCTAGGTCGTTAAGACCACTAGACTTCATCAGGGCAAGAATTATCTACTGCAAAGTTCCAATAGGTAAGCGTGGGCGAATTGTTTTAACTATAGATTTAATCTCCAAAAGAAGGCATCTTGCTCCAAGTAATTATCAAAGGGGAAAGGACATCCAGTCCTTACAGTCGTTTGTAATTATCCACCTTGTCCATAAAATGCTCGTAATATCTCCTCCGAGTACAGGGTCCTGGTCGGAAACCGTGTGATATTACGAGCATTTTATGGACAAGGTGGATAATTACAAACGACTGTAAGGACTGGATGTCCTTTCCCCTTTGATAATTACTTGGAGCAAGACGCCTTCTTTTGGAGATTAAATCTATAGTTAGAACAATACGCCCACGCTTACCTATTGGAACTTTGCAGTAGATAATTCTTGCCCTGACGAAGTCTAGTGGTCTTAACGACCTAGACGAAACACGTGTTGGCAGCGGTTGTTTCTCTTCCTAATGTATGAAGATTGGATTCTATCATTTGAATGAAAGGAAATTTTTTTTATGAAGAATAAAATGAAGAGCACCTGAAATATTGGGACTTGATACTTCGAACTTACTTGAACTCTTTTTAGCTCAGGATCTAGTGCATGTTTGTTCCGGGTACCCACACGCTCGCATGCTCGTATCTAATTAGGGCCCGGGTTAGAAAAGATGCTTGGGACCACCCCCTCATGTGGTGGGACTTAGCTGGGGAGGAGGGCAGGGTAGAGAGAAGACTAACCTCGTGGTCACTCAGCCCAACAGCGGTCTCGCAGTGTAGGAGAGTAGGGTCTGCTATCCTATGGTCACCCCAATTTTTGCTTTTTGCTTCACTGGTTTTCGACTTAATGTGGCTGTGGGCCTGCTAATCAGACCCACAGCCTGCTGTTCTCTCTCTAAATTCACAGACATGTACTTTAGGTACATAACCAAATTGGTACTGGACTCCTTGTCAGCCCCTGTACAGTGCACTATAGGTGCCCAGGGCATAGGGGCATCCAAGGCCTACCAGGGGCTGAAGCACAGCTTTTGCCACCCCTGGCTGGTTCTTAAATTGACACAACTGGCTGATCACTCAGCTGGGGCAAGGTGGTGTAATCACCCCTTGCTTAGGTATAGTATACCTATGCCTAAACCTGTATTTGGACACATATAAACCTATCAGACACTCCTATGGCAGGCCTTAACAATCCTGGAGGCAGAGTCCTTGGTTTTATGTGAGATGGTGCTCTAGCATGAGCTGAGCCTGTCTGCAGCTTGCGGGACCATTTCCCTATAGATGTTCCAATGATACTGCCATACCATATACTCTTAAGTGCACTATAATCCTTACGGTTATTGCAACTCCGGTTTGGCTTTCTAAAAGCATGTCGTATTTGGTGTCATACAACGTGGAATGCTACCCCCTCGACGATTCTGACGACGGGGGCAACATCCCACCCCTCTAGGAGGGGAAGACATGTTACTTACTGCAAATGCGGTTAATCCTAACCAGAGCCCCAGCATCACAAAATGGATGCTGCTGCCACAGACACATGTCTGACCTCCTGCTGCTGACCGAAACTTGGCAGTGGAGGCTTGGACAAAGGGTTTCCTGTCACAGGGAGGTGTCACACCACCCCAGACAGGAGATAGTGGATTGTAGCAGGGAGGGTTGAATGAAACTAGACACTGCCTGGGGCGCACAAGGTGTCCCTGGGCAGATTCCAGTCAAACCGGTTCTGGGGCACTCCAGCCCCAGTCTTGGCGGCAAACTGGACAAAGGGAAAAGGGTGTAACCACCCCCTTCCTGGGTCCCACCCATAGGAGGGACCTAGCAGGTAATCTAGCCCCCAGATTTGGAATATAGGTGGGAGCAGTGCCAATGCACATCAGATCATCCTGACTGAAACTTATGAAACGAAACTCTGGACCCTTCGACATCCCACTCGACGTGGAAGACTGAAGAATCTCCCTTGTGGTCAAGGAGTGACCACCCTGTGCAAACAGGCACCATCCAGCACCTCGACGTTTGCTTTGTTGCAGTTCCCACCGGAACTCGAGCGACAGAGACCGACAAGAGCCAGCTATCCTGACTTCCAACAGCCCGATCCACAGTCCATGCAGAGTTGGGACCCGTGGAGGCGACCTGATGCGTGGGAGCGGCCATCTTGAAGTAACTACGAAGCGCTGACCGTGCAGCATCCGAGGCTCCCTCGAAGCTGTGCATTGGAGCGTGAGAAGCTCCTGCCCCGAGCAGCTTTTGCACCAAAGCTCACCCCTCCACACTCGACGAGTGCTGCGTGGGGCCCTTTTGCATTTTCCTGCTTGACGCGTTGGTCCGGTCGCTTGCCCGTTGGCTAGTGGCCCCAGAACCAACGAACCTTTGAATTTGAACAGCTAGTCTGGTTGCTCCAGACTGGCCCTCGCTCCCCTGAAAAGGAGCACCCGCTCAGACCTTGCTGGTCCGAGTGTTAAGCCATCTTCGAATCCTGCGTGGGTTGCCTTTGCCAAGGCTTGTTGACTCAGATCGTGAAGCCGACACCGCCGACAGCGAGAGCCTTCGTGGGACAGCTCGTGATTTACTCCAGGACATCCTCGGTGCCCCAGAGACCACGTGGCAGCGGAGAGAAGCTACACGACATCAACCTGATTGCGCCAGACATTGCCTGGTTCCTTCCTGGTCACTGGCTAGTGACCCAGACTCTGTCCCCTCTGCTTTCAGGTACCCTTCAACTTCGATCCACTCTTGGATCGCACCGGACACTTCTCTTCTGAACGCCTGCAGCATCTTCATCTCCAGGCACCATAGAACTGCGTGACGAAACCCGACACATCTTTGCACCTGTGCACCTGCTTCCTGTGGGTGAGGTAACACTTGAACGCCGATGCTTCTGTAGAGGTTTACACCTCTAGTGTCTAAATCTAAAGTTTTGTCCTTCTAGTCCAGTCGGAAGACTCTTAAAACTGTATTACGATAACTTTTACGCACCATTGACTTTGCATTGGTGCATGCTTGTGCTTTCTGCACTGCACCCGAATCCCGCTGGCTACTCCCGTCCTAACTATCGTTAGTCCACTGTAGTCCAAGCGATTCCCAAGGCCCTAGGCCATTACCCCCGATCGATTAGTGATTGTTATACCACTTTTTTGATATATGGTTTGAGTGGCCCAGTCAGATCCGGTCGCTCCACCCGCTCCTGGCAGTCCTGGCATCTCACCCCTACTCCTTGCCCTGCCAGCCTGTGCCCCGACCTCGCTTTGGGCCTTGTTGGTATCGTATGCACTGCCTAAATTAAGCTTCTGTGACAGCCTGTGCCCCGACCTCGCTTTGCGCCTTGTTGGTATCGTATGCACTGCCTAAGTTAAGCTTCTGGGACAGCCTGTGCCCCGATCTAGCTTTACATTTCTTTCTGTTGCTGATATCGTTTTTGCTGCCTTATTTAAGCATTTGTGCCAGCCTGTGCCCCGATCTCGCCCTGCATTGCCTTTTGTTGTTGTTATTGCCATTTGGTGTCCCAGCCCATCTCTCCTCCCCGCCGCTGCTCCCCCGCGGCCCCACCCCCGCTCCCTACTGCATTCTCAAGCAATCCCTTCCCCACGCGCCACCCTGCTCCCGCCTCCCAGCTGCTCCTCCCTCACCCCCCCTCCACTCCCCACTTATGACAGAAGCTCTAGCGCGCAGCGTTCACGCGCAGCAGACGCGCCCAAAGCGCGCTGAAGGCGCGCCAAAGGAAAGCCCGTCTTCTCCCGTCCACGCCCGGACCGCGCCAAGCGCCAGACCCCCTGGCCCCCGCAAAAACCTCTCCACCCGCCTAACATACGATGCCGCAACCCTCTCTGCACTCAACACTGGCCGACTCCCCGAGTGCCACCAAGCTGCCCCAGGACGTACCCATGGACCCTTCACATGCCAATCCTGCAAGTTCTGCTGCATCAGGACCAACACTACAACCACAAACACCAAACTGAGCTCAAACAACAACCACCTGAAGTGCATCCTGCTTAACACCCGGTCGATCCACAGACACGCCATTGAACTATGGAACCTACTAGACACCATAACACCGGACGTCACCTTTCTTACAGAAACCTGGATGAACGCCTCATCAGCGCCCGACATCGCCATAGCCATCCCGGACGGTTACAAGATCGTCCGAAAAGACCGCATCAACCAAACAGGAGGAGGCATCGCCATCGTCCACAAGAACACCATCCGCATCTCGACCAGCTCCGATGACACCCTCAAAGCAGCCGAACACCTTGACTTCCAGATACACACCGACCCCAAGACCACACTTAGAGGCACCCTCATTTACAGACCCCCAGGACCCCGCACACAATTCAGCGAAGACATCACTGACTTTATCAGCCCACACGCCCTCCCCTCCGAGGACTACATTCTCCTAGGAGACCTCAACTTCCATCTGGAAATGGACAACGATAGCAACACCACCACCCTTCTGGACAACCTCGCCAATCTCGGACTCAAACAACTGGTAAACACCCCCACCCACTACGCTGGACACACGCTCGAGCCAATCTTCTCCTCCAGCAAGCACGTCTCCTTCAATCAACTTCAGGAAGTCCACGACCCACCACCACCCACAACAAGTCTCCCGCAGAAACTGGAACAAAATCACCACCGACCAGCTCACCACATCGCTAAACCAAAATCCTCCCGCCAGACCATCGGACCCAAATCTAGCAGCCATCAATCTCGCACAATGGATCACCCACTGCGCTGACGAATTAGCACCCTTGAAAAACCATCACAACAAGCCAGGAAGCAAAAAAGCCCCCTGGTTCAACGACGACCTCAAGAACTCCAAAAAGAACTGCCGCTCCCTCGAGAAAGCCTGGCGAAGAAACCCAACCACAGACAACATGACCGCCCTCAAGGACGCCACCCGCAAACACCACCAGCTGATCCGATCCACCAAGAAATCAGCATTCAAGTAACGACTCGACAACAACGTCCACAACAGCAAGGAACTCTTCAACATCGTCAAAGAGCTTACCAATCCCAGCGCCGGCACCAACGACATCACTCCCTCCCAAGACCTCTGCGACTCTCTAGCATCGTTCTTCCACAGCAAAATCACTGACATACATAACAGCTTCAGCGACCAGCCCACTCCCCCTACCTCCGAACTGAAGCCCCCCACCACCACCCTCAGCGCCTGGAACCCGATCAGCACCGAAGACACCATCCGCTTGATGAACTCCATCTACTCCGGATCGCCAACCGACCCATGCCCCCACCACATCTTCAACAAGGCCGACTCCATCATCGCACCCCAACTCCGAGATATCATCAACTGCTCCCTAAACACCGCTACCTTCCCGGAAAGCTGGAAACATGCCGAACTCAGCGCCCTCCTGAAAAAACCTACAGCAGACCCCACTGAACTACCGCCCCATCTCGCTCCTCCCATTCCCTGCCAAAGTCATAGAGAGGACCGTCAACAGCCAGCTTGCCACCTTCCTCGAATATAACGGCTCCCTCGACCCCTCACAGTCCGGCTTCCGAGCCAAACACATCACCGAGACCGCCCTCATCGCAGCAACAGACGACATCCGAACACTACTCGACAACGGGGAAACAGTTGCCCTCATCCTCCTGGACCTCTCCGCAGCGTTTGACACAGTCTGTCATAGCACCCTTGTCAAACGCCTCAGCAACGTCGGAATACAAGGAAAAGCATTGGATTGGATCATCTCGTTCCTCGCCGGAAGAACCCAGAGAGTCCGCCTCCCCCTTTCAGATCAGAGGCCACCGAAGTCATCTGCGGCGTATCACAAGGATCATCACTCAGCCCCACCCTCTTCAACGTCTACATGAGCCCCCTCGCATCCATCGCACGCCATCACAACCTCAACTTCATCTCCTACGCTGACGACACACAGCTGATCCTCTCCCTCACCAAAGACCCAAACACCGCCAAAACCAACTTACACGAAGGGATGAAAGACGTAGCCGAGTGGATGAAGAACAGCCGTTTAAAACTGAATTGAGACAAGACGGAAGTCCTCATCCTAGGATCATCCCCCTCTGTATGGGACGACTCATGGTGGCCGCCAGCCCTGGGCAGCGCACCCAAACCAACGGACCATGCTCGCAACTTGGGATTCATCCTAGACTCCTCCCTCTCGATGACCAGACAAGTCAACGCCATCTCATCATCATGCTTTAACATCTTACGGATGCTCCGAAAGATCTTCCGATGGATCCCCACCGAAACAAGAAAGACGGTCACCCAAGCACTCGTCACAAGCCGACTGGACTATGGAAACACCCTCTATGCCGGAACCACAGCCAAATTACAGAAAAATCTCCAACGCATTCAAAACGCCTCCGCCCGAATCATCCTAGACATACCCCGCCACAATCACATATCCGGTCACCTGAGAGACCTTCACTGGCTCCCCGTCAACAAGAGAAGAACGTTCCGTCTCCTCACCCACGCACACAAGGCCCTCTACGACCTAGGACCCAGATACCTCAATACGCGCCTGACCTTTTACACCCCCACCCGCCAACTACGATCGTCCAATCAAGCCCTCGCCGCGATTCCACGCATCCGAAAAGCCACCATGGGAGGAAGATCATTCTCCTACTTAGCGGCTAAGACCTGGAATTCGCTCCCCACCCACCTCTGCCTCACACAGAATCACCTCTCCTTCAGAAAACAACTCAAAACTTGGCTATTTGATAAGTAGCGAACCCCCCTCCCTCAAGCGCTTTGAGACCCTCTGGGTGAGTAGTGCACTATATAAATTTCTGACTTGACTTGGCCACCGGCCTCATCCAAAAACGTGCAACTTGTATATGTTATATTGTGCTTTTGTTTAAACGCTTGTGCTTCATTGCTCATGAAGAGTAGTGGGGATTATTCTGAGAATAAATACATATATTTTTATAATATATAACTTGTGTGGTGTCCTTTCATTTGGTATTACAGGATTGCATATGGTAAAACAGCTGGCTTCACATGCCCTCTTGAGTTAAGCCTTTAAGGCTGCTTAGTCCATGCTACCCCTAGGATAGCTTGTCTAGAAGGTTGACTTACAACCATCACCAGAAGGGATTGTTTGGACTGATACAAGGTGCCCACAGAACTGTGGACATCATACATCAGGCCAACTTCTCACACGCAGCACAACCAAACGGCGTCAGGGTGAGGGGACAAAGAGGCCGCCAGGTGGGCGGGGGAGGAATTTATAGCTCCCCCCCATCCCAACCCGGCCGGAAGTGACGAGGGGACCCCAAAGGGGTCTCTGGACACTAGGCTACCCAGTGTGCCATCCTGTGGCACTAAAGGGACCGCCCTCTTATGAGGGTCCCCTGCGGTGTCTTTGTCTGTCAGCCCGCAGACTTGCCCTTGCCACTCTAGTCCATACTGACACTTTTACCGCTGCTTCCCGTCACCTCACTCTCCTTTTGTTTCTATCATTCTTGTGTGTTTGGTGCTGCACATGTAATAAAAATATGTAAAGGAAACACTGAAATACAGTGCTGTGCATCTTGATGCGGAAGCTGCAATTTAAACAATGAGAAAAAAACATTTTCAAGAGTTACGCAAGCAGCACAAATACATAGGTCAGCGCTTTTGTGCTCCCAATGATTGACGGCTCGGCAAATAAAGGCCACATTTGAGCACCTGACACGAGAGCTGTAACCCGGACAAATAAGAGACAGGTTTCACTCAACCTGGGAACACTGACTGGAGGCAGTGGATGGAGATCTGCGCATGCGCGGAGATCGGGTTAGATTGTAGAGTGAGAGTTAAAATCTGCGCATGCGCTTAGGCGAGCTTCTTTGTTAAAGTATGCGCATGCGCTAAGGCCAGGTTGTGGGTGTAACCAGACTATAACGGCGAATGACCTGAGACCGGAAGGTACAAGCTGCGCATGCGCGGGCCCTCGGTTCATAGGTGAGCTCGAGACTGAGATTATAGGGGTGTGCGCATGCGCAGTGTGACCAATCCCTGCAGGAGTAAGTGCACGAGTTATATCACCGTGTGTGTGGGATTTCACGAGCACTAATGAGTGAATCCGACCCAGTTTGTAACGAGTCAATGGTGATCTTCAGCGCGTTAAAAGAATAAAGAGGAGGGACAGGAGGGGCGGTGCAGAGCTGAAGATGTGTATGAGGCTCTGGGGGTGGGGAGGGACAGGGGTAATTGGAAGAGCAAGAGGGGCGGGGCTGAGGTAAAGCTGTGTGTGACCTCAGGGTGGAGAGGTGCAGAGGGTGATCTGGGGAGCAGGAGGGGCGGTGCTGAGGTAAAGCTGTGTGTGACCTCAGGGTGGAGAGGGGCAGAGGGTGATCTGGGGAGCAGGAGGGGCGGTGCAGAGGTAAAGCTGTGTGTGACCTCGAGGTGCAGAGGGTGATCTGGGGAGCAGGAGGGGCGGTGCTGAGGTAAAGCTGTGTGTGACCTCAGGGTGCAGAGGGTGAAATGGGGGGGGGGAGGGGTGCAGAGGTGAAGCTGTGTATGTGGCTCTGGGCTGGGGAGGGGAGGGGAGGGGCATGGGGTGATAGGAGGAGCAGAAGGGGTGGTGCAGAGCTGAAGCTGTGCATGGGGTGTTCAGAGTTGGGGAGTGGATGACCGGGGAGTAGGTGTGGGGTGCAGAGTAAAGCGGTGTATGAGGTGGGGAGGGGCAGGAGGTGATGGGAGCGCGGGCAGCAGTGGTGCAGCAGTGAAGCTTCCTTTGGTGTCCTTGGGCAGCCCTGCCAAGTACCACGCATCAGGTGTTAGTCTAACGCATCACTGAACTGAAATGGAAAACATGCATTAGAGCGCCTCCTCAGCTGTCAAGCGGAGCACTGCTATAACGGCACGCGGACTGAGCTGCTGTGACTGAGTGCGGTGTGGGCTGCTCCCGGCAGGCTAAGGGGGCTGCTCAAGGTCTACTGAGTGCTCGCTGTTCTGAGAGTATTGTTACAATGAATGTATATTGTAATAACATAGACACTCCCCCAGGCCGGCACACATGCAAAACTTAACCTGTTGTCACGTTCAGTGCGGCTTGATAACTTAACTAGTACGAAAACAGTGAGTGAGTTTAGATACGGTTTTAGGCTAGTGCCGTCAGTGAGCCACTGGTCCGTCCTGCTGTTGACATTTCATTAAGTTAGTTTGTGTGGCTGCGCTTCCTTTTGGTAAGTCAAATTCGCAGCTGCAGTCCAACCTCACCGCTCGCACCATGACGAGTATAGGACCGTGCGGTTCATGAGTTAGTCGGATCGACTCCCACCAGCGCCGACTCTCTTGCTGTCGTTTTCGTGCTGGGTTGGTACAGGGCAAACCAGGCTGAGAGCTGTGCTCACCGCTGCTGTCGGTATAGAATGGATTCCAATCTGGATGGGATTCCTGCCCACGCACCTCTACACAGGCCCAAACCAGGCCGAGAGCTGTGCTCACCGCTGCTGTCGGTAAAGAATGGATTCCAATCTGGATGGGATTCCTGCCCACGCACCTCTACACAGGCCCAAACCAGGCCAAGAGCTGTGCTCACCGCTGCTGTCGGTAAAGAATGGATTCCAATCTGGATGGGGTTCCACTTCCTGCCCACGCACCTCTACACAGGCCCAAGCCAGGCCGAGAGCTGTGCTCACCGCTGCGGTCGGTATAGAATGGATTCCAATCTGGATGGGGTTCCACTTCCTGCCCACGCACCTCTACACAGGCCCAAGCCAGGCCGAGAGCTGTGCTCACCGCTGCGGTCGGTATAGAATGGATTCCAATCTGGATGGGATTCCTGCCCACGCACCTCTACACAGGCCCAAGCCAGGATGAGAGCTGTGCTCACCGCTGCTGTCGGTATAGAATGGATTCCAATCTGGATGGGGTTCCACTTCCTGCCCACGCACCTCTACACAGGCCCAAACCAGGCCAAGAGCTGTGCTCACCGCTGCTGTCGGTAAAGAATGGATTCCAATCTGGATGGGATTCCCGCCCACGCACCTCTACACAGGCCCAAGCCAGGCTGAGAGCTGTGCTCACCGCTGCTGTCGGTATAGAATGGATTCCAATCTGGATGGGGTTCCACTTCCTGCCCACGCACCTCTACACAGGCCCAAGCCAGGCCGAGAGCTGTGCTCACCGCTGCTGGCGGTATAGAATGGATTCCAATCTGGATGGGATTCCTGCCCACGCACCTCTACACAGGCCCAAGCCAGGCTGAGAGCTGTGCTCACCGCTGCTGTCGGTATAGAATGGATTCCAATCTGGATGGGGTTCCACTTCCTGCCCACGCACCTCTACACAGGCCCAAGCCAGGCCGAGAGCTGTGCTCACCGCTGCTGTCGGTATAGAATGGATTCCAATCTGGATGGGATTCCCGCCCACGCACCTCTACACAGGCCCAAGCCAGGCCAAGAGCTGTGCTCACCGCTGCTGTCGGTAAAGAATGGATTCCAATCTGGATGGGGTTCCACTTCCTGCCCACGCACCTCTACACAGGCCCAAGCCAGGCCGAGAGCTGTGCTCACCGCTGCTGTCGGTATAGAATGGATTCCAATCTGGATGGGATTCCTGCCCACGCACCTCTACACAGGCCCAAGCCAGGCCGAGAGCTGTGCTCACCGCTGCTGTCGGTAAAGAATGGATTCCAATCTGGATGGGATTCCTGCCCACGCACCTCTACACAGGCCCAAAGCGGCTGATTCAGTCGGAGACACTGAGGCAGGCCAGTCAGCGTGGACAGAGTGGGTGCAGCAAATATAGCTCTAAGCCGCACACCGGGCATATGAAGGGCCGCGACGGCTGGTGCAGTACCTGATCCCAGCCCACCAGGCCCAAAACCAGCAGCCGGCTACCAAGGAGTCCTCTGCATCATGAGTCATCAGAAAGTGCCTCAGAGTGAGGGTCGTTATTAATATTAAAGTGACTGTGAGAAATATTGCTTGTGTTAGACGGAGCCATAATGACGCCGGTGCTCAACTGACTCTCATGTTATAGGGGCACACCGGGGCGGGGTCGGCCGCTCAACTGTTCAATTTTTATACTGCACCTCTCGGTACCTATTTCAAATAATGTACAGCTTTGAACAACGTGTGCATTATACAGGGAGTGGTAATATGTAGGGTCAGAGTACGGGAAGGGTAGAATAATGACCTGTGGCTAGCGCTGGGACACCTCCGTGTGAGGTAGCTGTTCGCGCTTTAGAAAATGTCGTATTATTATTACTAGGCCGTAAGGCCTATTGGGCTCAAAGGGCTTCAGCCACCCCCCCCACCCCCCCGCCGTGTGTGTCAGCCCCGGCTGAGACAGCTTCCCGGGCACACACACAGGCAGTTTTTGAGCTTATTGCAACCGCACCCGAGTACTTCACAGGTCTTTAAAAGACCATTTGCATGTTAACAAGGCTTTGTTGTTTTTTCACCCCTTCATCTCCACTCTGCCTATTGCTGGAAGAATTAGCCCCACCCGCAATCTGGCTCTAGTTGTGCCTCTGCCTGGGACTATATGAAGGTAAAGGCATGGGGAAGTACAGTACACAGTGAGGAAAAACAATTTGCCTACTTCATCGCTATCAAGCACAGCAACTTAAAATCTCAGTGTTTATTGGTTAAGTAAGCATCCATCATAACCCATCTGTTCCTTTATCACTAGTGACTTAACAGCTACACTGACGTCGCAAATCATACGGAAGTTAAAGTCACGCTCGTTATATAGTGAAATTGTTCAGAAACATTGGTTTTAAAAGTAGGTGGGGTGTTGAGGAAATGCGCATTGTTCCTAAGAGATTAGTTGAGTTTTTAGGGCGAAGAAGTTCCACAATAGGCTGGCAAGAGAAAAGACTTGTTTCACAGGACGGGGCATCCCATCTGTGTGCCAAGTTGTTTTCAAATGACATGTTTACGCGAGTAACTATGATCAAACTAGGTCTTAAGATTTAAACATTTTCGGGTGTTAATTGGGAAACGAAATACACAATGGATAATGCACTGGCATCTATAACCTTCAGCACATTGCATCTTTTAATAGACAATATACACAAACTACATATACAAAAATATAGCGACAGCATACAAATCAGCAGCTTGCAAGACAGCAGTAACTTCAGCAGTAACTTCAGCCTGGGCCAGCAAAAGAATAACACACAAAAAGGAGTTAGGTCCTTGTCGGGGCTGGGGGAGGGCTGGACCCTATTATAATAGTACACAAAAGATTGCCCCCTTCCCAATTGACTTTTAGTGAGGAACCAAATAAAACTTAATCAAATCTGGTCCGGTATATTTATTTTTACCTGTTACTTATATTGTTTCATACAAAAATTATTTCAAAATAGCAAGAAAAAAATACACAATACTGACAATTATTCACAATACATTACAAAATTACCATAAGACATGTTGCAAAAAGTTAACCAATACAAATAACATTAATGTTGCATCCAATAAATCAAACAAATTTGCAATACCACAATTTCACATTACATTAGACCGTAACCAGCGATATAACCGTAAGTTGTGAAGGAATGCTGTTGGGTGTCAGAACAGTGACCTGTGATTCCTGCATAGAGACAGGAGAGGACACTGCAATGCATCCTTGCTCCGGGTGGCGATGTCAACATAACCGCTTTAAAGACGCAGGTAGTGTTGGACAGGCGGACGATGAATGAAAACATATTGAGTAAAAGATGGAGACTGCAAGAAGAAGTCGGTGATGCTGCACCAGCCATAGGAATAAGTGGTCATCAGAGGCAGTGATTGTGAAGCCAGGCAGCGCTGAGACTAGAAAAATCTAAGAGTGAATGCAGCAGGCACAATAACTTTTCTTTCTGAGCCGTGCAACTGTGCTTGGGACAAACTGGTTCAGGAGCACAAATGCCAACAGGAAAAGTATTTTTTGCCCAAGTTGTATTTCCTGTTTTTTGATACACCACCATGCTTGTTTTTCCCTAGAAAACAAAAAAAGTACAAAACCCCATACCATTTTGAAAAATCCCTAGAAAATGTAAAAGTAAAAAAAAGGCTTTGGAAGACCTACCTTCTGATATCATTATCAAACATGTTCATATTATTACCTCCTCTCCAAAAACGAAACTGACTCCTGCGAGATTTCCGCGGGAGCTAGAGGACATACACGTTACCAATATTCAATCATACGTCATAACTGACTCTCCATTAAGACCTATCGTCTTAAAGAAATCTGTATGTAGTAGGCTATAACAAGAGAGTGACCTCTGTGCTCACCCCTGTGTCCAAGGCTGAAAGTCTGTACTGGGGTGTAGAAAGGGTGTTGTGTCTACTCAAACTCTTCTTTTCAATCGCTATTGTGTAGTAGATTGCATGCAGGAACTTACCTGTCTACTAAAATCTCTCTCTTGTCTCAGAAGTGTGTGTAGTATAATCTATACAAGTTATGATGTCAAACCTAAGACATCTGGTAACAGCTATGTAGTAGTGTATAACACTGTGGTTACCTTTCTCTATAGACTGCTTACAAGAGTAGCGTCTGTTGAAATCTCGGAGTAAGGAGAGGCTAGCCGGGCAAGTAACAGTAATACACAGGGAGGAATAGTTTAGTCGAGTGTGTAAGGAGTATAGCCTACTCGGTGTGAAACATTACTAGGGTGATAGCTGAAAATAGTAGCATATATCAACACATTCACCTCTTGTATGACAGTACTCCCCAGGGTAATAACAATGTGTAATAGACTCTACTAAAGAACTGAGACCTTCAGACTGCCCTCCCCTTGGTATGACAGTGTTCGCTAGCATGTATAGTGACAGAGTATACTGTGCAATGCTATGTCTTCTTAGATGTTCTTTAATCTGATAAAAAAAAGGGAACGTGTTATCTATATTCTGTATGTTACTGATATAATATTAGCAAAGTTACTTATTACTAAACTGAGGTTTTTTTTCTTATTCTCAAAAATTGCATTCACACTGAGTATATATCCTGGTTTGATATGACATATGTTTCGATTAGATATAAAAGCATTGTGTATACTGTGAATAAATCAAAGTATTGCAACATCCTGGAAGTATGGGGGGGGAATAAATCATCAGGATTAAAAAAAGAACACATCTTAAAAGTACGTCAAAGTACAATACTGAAAAGGAATGAACACATTTTATTGCACAATTACTTAAAACCATTGCAATGTTGTAAGATAATTCGATCATATGTATCTGAAATAAAAACAGTATTCAAAAAACTTATTAGGCAAACAGGTTGTAGGACCTGCAGTTATCGCTTATACACAATTCACAGTTTTAAGACAGAAAGTTAAAAAGTATAGTAGCAGTTCAACATACATTTACCATTCCGTTTTTTTCGTATTCTCATGCATGTTAATTGTAGTGAGTGAAAAAAGGTGGTTGATTCCTAGCTTAAAAACATGGCCTCTAAACGGTTAGTGTGCTTTCCGTGCCTCGGACACTTTAAAGTGCATGTGTTTGATGCCTACGGAGTTCTGCGCCTCCCAGGGAAGTCCAGCCATGTGTTTGGGTACTTGCCGTTTGGTCATGCTTGCCACAGTGACACCTTCAGGCCCTTTTAGTTCACTCAACCAAGGTGCTGGAAAACATTGCTGATTTGGTTATATCTGATTCCCGTGATAACTGATAGGTTTGTGTGTTAATGTCCTTCTTTATAGCTGCAAAGCTCAGACCTTCCTTGAGCCAGTTTTCTGTTGCCAAGCCAAGCACTTCCAAAGCTTTCGCATGTGGTTGTTCCTGGGGTTGTCCGCTCCTTCGTATATTGCTTAGAGCACATCTTTTAGGAATTCTGCTGGTGCTCTGAGGACTTGGTAATAGTATTTCGCCTGCGTTCCCAAACATTCGTAGTTTTACTGGACAAGTCCAAACTCCATGTGGACCAGGCTGTTATAGGTATCTTGACGATACGTTTGTACACCTGACACTGGGATGTCTACACGTCCACGTGGCCTAGGAACGCTTGTTGTGCATAACCTGCTATTGCCAGTATTTTGGTTTTTATGACCCTCCTTATTGGGGCCGTCATTGGACTGTACTGCTTCTCTTGGAATTTGCATAAAGCATAGATAGTTGATTGAACTTTAGACTTCATTCTTTGTTGGGTTGAGCTTAGCTTCCCAGTGTGAGAATGCCCCGCGGTAGTAATACGCTCTTGCAGTTTTATTCGTCTGGGCGCCCAATCTCCACCTAAGTAAAGCTTTTTTTACATTACGTCTGAAAACCACCACTGTGGTCTTGTTTGGGTTGACAACCAACGTGTTACTTTCATTATAGATGGTAAGAGCATCCAGTCCCCTTTGTAGTCCTATTTTGGTGTTATACCAAGTCATCCGCATGGTGTAGTAAGTGCCCTTGTTTGGTCCAGTTTTCGGGATGGCTAGGTTTGCATTTTGAAGCGTCTTGCCCAAGTTAGCCGTGTATAAATTAAAAAGTGTTGGCAAGGACGCAGCCCTGTTTTAGACCCCGATCAGTGTAGAATTTCCTCAATCGTTTCCCGGCCAGTTTAATTCTTACGTAAGTTATGCTTTACAATGAAATGATTGCTTTCCGGATGGAGGCTGGAATGATTTATTTTCTTATCTTGTTCCACAACTTATTACGAGAGACTGCATTGAGTGCAGCCAAATAATCCACAAAGCAGGCAAACACGACCTTTTGTTTTTTGTGTTTGCTTGCTGGGCTATATAGGCTAGTGCAACTATATTTTTAAATGTTGAGACACCTTTACGGAACCCAGTTTGGTAGATGGGAAGCATCTCCTTTTCCTCGATCCATTAGTTAGGTCTGCTAGTAGAGAGCTGGCATATACTTTTCCTTCTATAACTATTTTAATATGATTTTTTGGGTCCATGTCATAGCCCTTCTTAAATATTGGTGTATTTTTTCATTTTTGAGTAATCTTGCCTAATTTAGGAGTTTATAAACCACAGCAATCATCCAAAAGGGGTTCATTGTGGTAAGGATCCCAGACAAGACTGAAACAGGGGCCTCTAAGAAAACAAGTATTTGCAATGCAATAGGTCTCGGATTTTAGAGACTTTGACCTATTGGTATTGTGACTGACAATGCCTTTTATTATTGCTGGTTTTAAAAAAAATCTTTTTATTATGTAAACAATACAAAGAAACAATAACTTCTCAGGTGAATGCATAAATTACAACAATTCGATTCATTGGCACATGAGAGGATCAGTCAACAAATAGAATAAACCTTTGGATCAGGGGGAAGCCCGAGCTAACACTTCTGGGTCCTCCATAGGGGCCTCACAAAGGTCGCCACGATAGTTATTCCAGGCCCCCCATACCTTTGTCCACTTCCGGGGGAAGTCCCGCGCTACATAGACCGCTCGTTCCCTCATCATGCACCAGTCTAGATCTTCTTCCCATTTACGTATTCGGGGCGGTTGATGGGCACCCCACAGCTGGGCTATATTACGTTTGGCGACCATACAGGAGAGCGTCACCCATTGCTTCTGATAATCATTTAGATCAGTCGGTTCCCATATATTCAAGAGGCACCTCCGTACTTCCATTCGCACTTCCGAACCCAATACTGTTCTCAACTTCTCGTGGGTCTTCGCCCAGTAAGCCTGAATGTATGTGCAGTGCCAAAGAGTATGCATCAATGTGCCCTCCTCTCCACATTCTCGCTTACACTCAGCACCAGTCGCTCTACCCATTCGCACAAGTCGTGGCCCAGTAAAATACACTCTATGAAGAATCTTCAATTGGACCAATCGAAGTCTCATCGAGATAGCCACTACTCTAGGGGAGGACAACGCTTCCACCCAATCCTCATCATCCATATCAAGGCCATCCGCGCACCACTGCGCTCGGAGTCTAACCAGTGGGTCCTCCGCGTTGTTAACCAATTTACGGTATATCAGAGAGATTGTTTTTTCTGGGATATGTCCATCCAGGACCCGGTCCTCCAGGGGGGACGCCTCAGGGAGAACCGTGCCCTTCGGGAAGTGAGTCAATAAGGAGTGACGGACCTGTAAATAACGGAAATATTCATTTCGGTGTAGGCTACATTGCTTGGCCAGTGAATCAAACGTGTGTATCGTGTCTTTCCCCCACACATCTTTAACCTGGGTGATGCCTATCAGATCCCAACTTTCAAACCCTTTGGACTTCCACAGGTTGCCCAATTTCTCAGTGTCGAACAATGGAGTGGCTAGTGTAAGCCTACCCTCCCATCCCAAGCTTCTAGTAGCAGCATGCCAAACCCGTACTGTGTGCGCCGCCGGCCCCGTAAGAGGAAATTTGCCCAGTTTAGAATATAAGGCTCTCTCTATTCTACCTCCAGGGGCCTGGCCTCGATCCATTGCATAACCCGGGTCCCCGGGAATCCCATACACTATATGGTTCAACGCAGCCAAGTGAGCAGACCAATAGTACTTCTTCAGGTATGGGAGTCCAATTCCGCCATCGTACCAGGAACGGGTCAACTTGCCAAAGGCTATACGCGCCCCTCCGTCCCACAAAAGCTGTCGCTGGAGGGTTTCCATTTCCCTAAAATAGGCAGCCGGTACAGGGTCCATCACATTCTGCAGCGCATATAAGAATCTAGGCAACGCCAGCATCTTGAAGAGTGTAGCCCTGCCCAACAAAGACAGCGGGAGAGTTCTCCAACGTTCCACATCACCCCTACAGCGAGCCAGGGGGACTACCAGGTTATTATCGTGGCGACATGTCACGTCAAGCGAAACATAAATCCCCAAGTATTTAAAGCCATCCTTTTCCACACGACTAGGACAGGTACGCGGGATCTCCGACGGGTCCCCAGTCAAGACATAAAGCACAGATTTACTCCAATTAATGGCTAAGCCAGAGTACCTCCCAAAAATAGCGAGAACGTCTAAAAAACAACGGAAGGAGGATTTCGGCCTGGTGAGGTAAAGCAAAACATCATCAGCATATAGCGACACTTTATCCTCCCACCCCGGTGCCCAACGTATTCCACGTATAGTAATGTCCCATCGTACCCAAGCTGCTAAAGGTTCCATGTGCAAGGCAAAAAGTAATGGCGAAAGAGGACACTCCTGCCTGGTGCCTCTCCCAAGGAGAAAATCTCGAGACTTACGATTATTTACAACCACTCTCGCCAGGGG
This sequence comes from Lissotriton helveticus, assembly GCF_964261635.1. Classification (NCBI taxonomy): domain Eukaryota; kingdom Metazoa; phylum Chordata; class Amphibia; order Caudata; family Salamandridae; genus Lissotriton; species Lissotriton helveticus. The sequence goes on from NC_136067.1 coordinate 2,097,687,291, forward strand.
CCCAGCATACAACAAACCCACCCAAATTATAAAACCGTCACCAAAACCCAGTTTAGTCAATACCGCAAACAAGTATGGCCACTCCACTCTTTCGAATGCCATTGTGGCATCCAGCGATACAAGGACCGCTGGTTCCTCAATCCTCGACGCCCCTCCGAGCACACCATGCAACCGTCGTAAATTTAGCGCAGTGTTCTGGTTGGGCATAAAACCGGACTGGTCCGGGTGTATCAAGGTCATGATCACTTTCACCAATCTGGTAGCAAGTAGTTTGGCTAGAACCTTTGGCTCCACATAGAGGAGAGAGATGGGTCTGTCCGAGGAGCAACTCGTCTCGGGTTTAGCTAACTATGTTAGCTAGCCGCTGATCATAAGGAAGTTCTCCCTTCTCACGGCTCTCGAGAAGCATAGCACGGAGGTACGGCGCCACCCTGTTGGCATTCAGCTTATATAACTCAACAGGTATTCCGTTCGGGCCGGTAGCCTTCCCAGAATTAACCTGTCTAATGGCCTGTGCGACTTCATCCACCGTAATGGCGGAGTCCAGAAAGCGCCTGTCCTCCTCCGAGAGGCAGGGCATTATAATATCTTTAATCATGGCCCCGTTCTCCTGTTCACTATAGGCATTCCCGGCCTTATAAACTCCCTGAAAATACTCTCCAAATTCGTCGGCCACCGCCTGTGGATCCCTAATCACACCACGATCCTGACTATGTAATTCCGGGACTAGCCGCGACTCACGCTCCCCTCTCTCCAACCATGCAATAAGCTTCCCTGCCTTATCACCGTGCTCATATATGCGACTTTGCGTTACATTGTGTTGAGCCACGGCGCCCTCTCTGGCCGAGATCCTATATTCCTCTTCCCGGAGTTTCAATAAATGGATATGCGCGGATTCCGGGGATTCCGCACAGCGCTTTTCCAAACTCAGAACTTCGTCCTCCTTACCAGTTATCTCTGCCAGTCCTTCCCTCTAATGCCGTGATACGACGGACAGTACTTCGCCCCTCACTACGGTTTTGTAAGCCTCCCAGAGCGTCCCGGCAGACGAGACTGACCCTTCATTTTCCACAAAATATCAGTCAGCCACCTTAAGAACCTCCTTCCTCACCACCGGGTCCCTCAGCCTCCAGGCACTTATTGGGGCCACCCTACCCACCACAGGGAGGCCAAACGTCAGGCAGAGCCATAGCGGGGAGTGGTCAGACACACCTCTGCCCAAATATTTGACCTCCGAAATCGCAGACACCGCCGTTTTAGGAACAACCACATAGTCTAGACGGGACCCGTGTGCAGCCGAAACATGGGAGAAATGAATCGATCTCGGATTTCGCACACGCCAGCAATCAACAAGGCCAAGCGTGTCCAAGAACTCCGGAAGCCACCTCTGGGATTGCGGCAACAACCGGGAAGGTCGACGATCTAACTCTCCGTCCAATACCGAGTTGAAATCCCCACCGATCACCAGCCTCCCCAGAGGGAACGCAAGGACAATATTTCTCAAGTCTCGAAAGGTCTCGTGCTGAAGAGCCGGTGAAACATAAACAGACAACAGTGTGACCGATTGCCCCCCTAACTGGCCCGCAACCCCAGCGTATCTACCCCGCTGATCAATCCAAGTCTTCTACACAGAAAAGGGGAAGGAGTTCCTAAACCGGATGCCCACCCCCCTGGATCCGGAAGTGAAGCCCGCATGTACCACCATTTTGAATCACCCTCGATGCAGAGCCATACATTTGTTGCCTATCAAATGGGTTTCCTGCAACAATACTACATCCGGGGAGTGTCTCCTAATGAGTTGGTTGACCATACCCCTTTTGATCTTATCACCTAAACCATTCACGTTCCAGCTCAGAACTTTCATCCCCGATCCTCGTTTATCACGTGCCTCCGAACCCATTCGCAACAAAAAACAAAAATGGAAAGTCACCTGAGTCAAAAACACACTCAAACATGCAACGAGCAAACCAAATCATATTGACGTTACCACGAACAAACAAAAAACTCCCCCCCCACTCACACCACCCCCCCTCCCTGCACCCCTGCATAAGGACAATGCCCAACCCCAACTCGCAGCGTGCCTGTCGCCCTACCCTAACCTTGTACCCAAAAAACAGGACGAGGAGAAACCCCAACCCCAGCCCCGATCCCCACCCCAAAATGGCCCTACCCGAGTCATAATCTCACATCGACAATTCGCAGGCCACAGTCCCCTCAGTGACAACCAATAATTAGACAATCTCCGTCTCAGGGATCATCCGCTACTTCTTCGTCAGTTCTTCTCTCAGGGTGCGACTGGGAGGTACTGTCCAGCCAGTCCGATGCAGCCTCCGGATGATCAAAAAACCATGCCTTCCCGTCCACCTCCACTCTAAGTTTTGCTGGGAAGAGCATCGAGTACCGCAGTCCCTTGTCCCTCAACCTCCGCTTGACAGGAAGGAAGCTCTGTCTCTGTCGTTGCACAGCCTGGGTGAAATCAGGAAAAAAGGACAAAGTAGCATTTTCAAACCAGAGAGGGTCAGCGGCCCGCGCCGCCTGCAGGATAGCGTCTCTGTCCCTATAGTTCAGCACTCTCGCTATCATGGGGCGTGGAGGTGCCCCGGGTTTAGGCTGACCCCCCGGCACTCTATGAGCACGCTCCACTGTAAAAATTTTGCTGAGGCCTTTCGGTTTCAGGTGATTCAGAATAAGATCTTCCACAAACAGATCCGGAGCCTGATTCTCCGATTTCCCTGGAACCCCAAGAATTCGGATGTTGTTCCTTCTATTGCGTCCCTCATATTCATCCAGCTTCCGCCGCGTGCCCTCCCGGGCCGCCTGCAGGGCCCGGACCTCACGTTGCATCTCCGCCACGTCGTCAACCAGACTAGAAGTCTTGATGTCTAAGGATTTAACCTTCTCACTTGTCTTGGCATGGTCCGCTCTCAGTAGATTCATTTCAATCTTCACTGTGTCCAATTTAGAATCGAGAGCGTCCATCCTTTCCTCCATGGACGTCTGCACTTTATTCATGGCTGCCATGACATCTACCAACGTCGGCGCCTCCGTTCCTCCCGGGGAGTGTCCCCCAGGTGGGGGGGGACTATTCCGTTCCGTCGGCGAGCCTTTAGGTTGGGCATATTTATCAATTTTGTTAGTTTGCAGATTTTTAATGACTCTATGACTCCAAGACAGCGCCTTCTCGTTGTCGGGCTTTGACGCCATGAGTGGTCTCGTGATGGCCGGCTCTCAGACGAGTCAGAGTCAAATATCACACCTTGAGCCGTAGTTCGCTCTTCTGCCGCGTGCTCTCGTCGTATTCCGTTATGGTGATGCAGCGCCAGACGTCGCAGCTCCAGGACTATAGAGGGACGCAAATGAGGTCGATGTCGGGGCCGGGCCGGTACTTCCGGTCGAGGCCAGCCCCTGTTGTTGCATTAGTATCCGTCTCAGTTCTATACCTCGGCCCCGGGTCCCGGAAGACGTCGGGCCCAAACTTCCGATGCCACTCCTGAGGGGTAGAAATGTCGGAATTTGCTCCTTTTTTTGCCTGGCGGTATCTCCACCAACTCGGGCGTCGAGTACGACTCTCAGGTAGCAGGATTATGACAGGATAAACTTGATGGAGGAGCGGGTTCTACGGAGCTAAGGTCTCACACGGCCATCTTGGTCCGCGCGTGGCTCCTCCTCCTATTGCTGGTTTTTTAAACACATAAATAAAAGGTATTGCCGTTTACAGTGCCAGTAGCCCAAAATCTCGCAATAGCGACACCTATTGCATTGCAAATGCTTGTTTAAAATGACTTTCCTAACGGCGGGTACTTCCTGCTTTTAGCCTGCTTCTTCCACCCGAGGGGTGTAATCACCGTCTGCTCCACCACCTGGAGATCTATTCTTAACTTGTTGGGTCTCCACGTGGTTTTCTGTATAGATGTTTGCTACATGAGTTAGCCGTGCTTGAACAGTCAAGGAAATACATCTGTTGTTGTTTGTCATTTTCTAAACGGGCAACATATTCTTAGGATTGTTTATGTTTATGGCTCTTGGATAGTTTGTAGACTTTAATCCATTCCTCCTCGATTTACTTCTTTTTTTATTTCTTGTTACAGCGTTTTCTATTAACCTTTTCCTAGAATCTAGTGGGCCTGGTTTTTTGGTGGATGCTTTTTGCCTGTCTTAGCTTGCGTGTACAATCTCTTAGGCTTTCGTTGTATTGCAGGTTTTGCCCTGGTTTCTGATCTCCCGCCCTCCCAAGAGGGCAGTGCATAGGCCCAATATCCAATTTCCCCAGTATTAGATAGTGAATGTAAATTTTGTAAAATTATTTCTGCTTTCTTGCGCATTCTCCACATTGGTGGCTTGGCCGCATGGTATTAATTCCATCTGATCCCCTGCACTAGTGTGTACTCCCCTGCTCCTCTTGTTAATGTAAATGTTAATTGAACTTTTAGAGCACACTGTTACCCTGGGATGTCCTCTAACTAGCTTTCTGATCAAGACCTACTTGAGATCTTAATTGTGAAAGAGGCAGGTTTTTAGGGCCTTTTTAAAGGCCAACCTGTTTGCGGCAGGGCGGATTGCTAAGGGTAGTTAATTCCAGGCCTTCATCGTGCCTGTGCAGAAGCTTACACCTAATTACCACCAAAGATTTAGCACTAGCCGAAGTGCCCTATTAGATACATACCATTTGAGCTTCTGAGTAAGATAAGTTTTGAAGTACCTTGTAGGCAATGCAGAGCGTTTTAAACTTTACCCTGTTTCTCACTGGTTTTTGGATAACATTTTTCACTCAACAAAATTTGGGGGTGCGCAACAGAAGTCTTGCAGCAGCATTTTGCAGCACCTGTAACTTCTTCAGGTGTTGTTGCTCTATATTCATATACAGACTGTTGCAGTGATGTATCCTAGCCAAAATCAAGGCCCATATTACAGTTCTTTGGGAGTGAATGAAATTTAAGGTTCTTTTACTCTTTCTAAGAACAAAGAAAGTCAATGTAGTCAAGGATTTCACCTGACTGCCAAAGGAGAGATTATTGTTTACTTTTTAAGGTAGTAGCCCTTATTGTAGAATTGTAATGCCAATTTAAATTACATTCTAGGCCATTCTGAGCTGCAGGAGCAAACTTACAATCAACATATAAAGCACATCTAAAGCCAAATAAAAAAACAGGCATTTGCAATGCAAATTTGTCTTGAACGTGTATTTGTGAGAGTTAGAGGTATTGGTGTTGTAAATGACAATGTGTTTTACTCGTATAGATTGGAGTGGATGTATGTGGTGTGGAGTGGAATTATGTGGGTTGGTTTGGAATGGTTAGCTGTGGAATTGTGTAGTGTGGAGTGGATGTGTGTAGTGGAATTATGTGATTTGGTGTGCAGTGGAAATATGTGGATAATAATTATGTGGTATTGAGTGTACTGGAATTATGTGGAGTGGGATTGTATGTCATAGAGTGTAATTATGCAGAATAGCATTTTGTGTTGTGAGTGGTATGTTGTGGAGTTTAATTATGTGGTCTGATGTTGAATTTTGTGGCATGATGTGGAATTCTGTGGTGTGATTCGGATGTATGTGGTGTGTTGTTTAATTGTGTTGAGTTGAGAAATGAGTTTCCAGGCTCTTTTGATCGCTGGGAGGAGGAATACTGCTCTGACGTCAGTCAATGCTTCTGGGAATGTTTTGCGTTCCTCTTATACACCGTGAAGATGCGGAAGCTCTAGAAGCAACTGCTTAATGAAACCAGTAACATGGTGAGATGGGTGAGGGACGGGAGCACCAGGCACAAGGAGGAGTCGAAGGGGCTGCAATGCCTCATGCCAGCTATGGCGCTGAAACTGATTAACCAGGAGAAATTAATTTGGCAGCTATGGTGTCAATACAAACTGAGTGCTCTGGTGTGATCACCGCTGCTCACAGGGAGCAGGGGCTAGTACAGTGGTCTCCCACAGCTCTGTACTGAATCAGAAATGCTAAAAATACGCTAGGATGTCATAGGGGAGCCTCGCCCGTCCCTGTCTATTCTTAGTTCCTGCTCATGCCTTTGTTGTATATGGTCATGGCCGAGGCATTCCTGGCGATGCCATGGCACTGGCGTGGGGCTGGAGGGGGCTCCCAGCTCAGCAGCTTTCTTAAACAAGGATGGAAAGTTAAAAAATATATATATATGCAGAGGGCGTGAGGACCTTCAGCATGGCAGGCAGACCCGAGGAAGTAATCGTGGCCAGGAAGGTTTGGAGGCCGTCCCAGCGGCAAGGAGAGCAGAACCGAGCACAGCAGTTGGCCTGAGGAAGGATTAAAAATAAAACACTAGTGGGGCAAGGGCCTTGTAAATGTGATGGAGCTAATACTGTGATTTAAAGCCCAGCTTACAGAAACAGCATTGCAGCTAAGCTGAGCTCAGACAAGAATGCTATGCAAATGAAAAGGAAACATTTGCCAAACAAAAGCTGGAAACCAAGAAAACAAAAGTTCCCCAAAGACACCATAGCTGCCAAATTAATTTCTCCTGGTTAATCAGCTTCAGCGCCATAGCTGGCATGAGGCATTGCAGCCCTTTCGACTCCTCCTTGTGCCTAACGTATTTTTAGAGTGTGCACGGGTATTTTGTTTTGATACTGACTAGGGACCCCTAACTCATTATAGATAGGCCCCCTAGAAACTCACCCCATTTTTAATATACCAACTAGTAGCCAGAACAAAGTTATTTCGCCTACTAGTTAGGTACTTTTAACTCGCTCCACTCCACGACACCACTGCACTACACATAGCTCCTCACTATATAGTGCTCCTACGTAACGTCGCAAGTCGTAGCACGTCTCAATCCGCAGCGGATTGAGATGGACCCTATGATGAAGCATGTCACTGTGGGGAAACCCTGGTGAGTGCGGGACTCAGCAAAGAAGATTTCTCCTTTCTAACAGATTTTCTAACTCAGATTAAGCAAAAACCCTTCCTTTTTCTGCTAGGTTCCTATCCATATCTCGGATTTTGTAGGTCTATTATTGCATCAGGAGGGTGGACCAAGCAATTCCCTCTGCCTCCCCCGGTTTTTGATTTTGCTGTAAAAAGATGCCATGATTTTAGGTATAGCTAGGTCTTTATTGCTTTTCTGAAATCTAGATCAGTATTGATGGTCCGTATTTTCTTTGGAAGTTTGCGCCACGAGTTGTATGTCTGTACAGAGAAACACCACCCACCAATGCAGAGTTTGTGCCATGAGCGGAACCATTCTTGAAATGAGGGTCTTTATTTGAGTGCACAGGTTGAGTTTAGATTGTGAAAAGGTTGGTCCATCTCACGAAAGGCTCTGTTTGAAATGCTCTGAAACACGCACATCTTCCTACTGGATGATAATGTGGAGCCCCCAAGTGCAGGGGTAATACCGTCAACGAATCTGCACAAAACTTTCCTATAAAAGGTCATCGATTTTGGGTTCTGCATTGTGCAGACCCTTCAAGTGGGGAACACAAGTGGTCTTTCCCAGTTTAATTCCCAGAGTAACCTTTGCTCTCTATACAGAAACAAAACTTTAAAGGATTTACATAACACATTGCATGAACATAGAACTTCACTCAAGGAACTTTTCTTGGATTGGTATACATCTATTCAGTAGCTTTTGAGAAGTTAGTGTTTTAAAATATTTTTGTTGTGTTTGAAATGGTGAACAAGTATGTTGAGAAAAATCACAGTCACAGCAGTTCCCCGCAATATAAAAAATGTTTCTTAGCCAGTTGTTGTTGGTTTTGACAGCCATTCACTAAACATATAATATTGCTTGTTTTCCAAAAGCAAACTCCAGATGTAGTTATTAAGAAAACTAATGACCCCCTCCCTCACTCCCTGGTATTACTGTTCAAGGGTGCGGAGGCCATATGTAGTTTTTTTTCTTTTTCTTTTCCATTGTCCCTTCCAACCAGGCTACATAGGCAGGCCTAAAGCCAGGTTTCGTTGCCACTCTAGTAGATGGCACTATAAATGCTTCAGTCTAAGCCTGAGGCCACGTTTTGTTGCCCCTCTAGTGGGTGGCAGTATAAATGCTGCAGTCCAGGTCTGAAGCTGTGTTTTGTTGTCACTCTAGTGCACAGCTTTCCAAACTTGTCATGTTGGTGACACACCTTTCAGGCAAAAACAATTTAGGGACACGGTAACACGAGCGAGCGCAGCGGAGGAGCCTGAACCACCTAAGGGGAGACACTTTTTGAAAAAGTATTGGGCAAATGGTGCATCTCCAAGCAAATTTGAGAAAGGAGGAAGGTTAACAAAGCAATTGTTAATCTGTTCTAACAAAGACAGTGACTGGCAAAACTGAGTGTAAGCAAGTACTTACTTACAGAGTGAGTGGCTGGGATGGTGGGGTAGAGGCGGCTCCGATGCCACTGTGGTTATCAGGGGTGCAAGGGGCCCAGTCCTTTCTATTTTTATCTAAACATGTTTATATTATGCTCTGTGCAATAACCAAGGCACAGTGAAACAGTACAGTTGAAGTTCGTAGCGCAGAAAATAATCCACTTCCAGTACAGAACCAAGGAGTTAATAGTGACAGGAAATCAACATTGCGCATTATAACCATTGAACACCAAGGAAATACCAAAGGGCCTAGTCCAACTTTAATGTAGCTATCTTTTATCTCCCAGGGTGGGGGACAGGGTCTCATATTCTTTGCTAGTATTAGGACCTTGGGCAACCTTGCTACGCCACAGCAGCCAACATTGCACCAAATCCGTAGAACTGGCTGAGCAAGGCCTCTTCTCTTCTTTAGGAATTGAAGGTCCAGGTATAAATGTACCCTACACCAACAAAATACATACAACACTCTCCTTAGCAACATTATGTACACAACAAAGTACAAGTCAGATGGTGTTCATCGCATGTAAAAATTCAGAAATATGAGTCTGATTGTGTTTTCTATCTGTACTAAGTACATGCAATCTTAGAATTTAGATTTTTCATCTAGGCAGGTAGTGGCGTGGATCAAAACAGCTTGGGTAGGTATAGGTGGAGTCTAACCTCAGGTGACTGGTGGGAAGAGAGCATTCTGGCTCTAACTTTCCTTTCTTACCCCTTTTACCCACCCCCAAGGGATGTGCTGTGGCACATGGGGGCAGACTACCTTATTGTCTTTCTGCTTGTCAATGAGAGGGCAGTGAACATCATTTTGGAAAAAAGATGAGGCTAACACGACAACACCACATTTATGTAGCTCTCTACCTTGCCAGTGTGACATGGTACCTCAGAACAGTCGGGCAGGTTGCCCTACTATATCCAGGCTAGTAAGGGATTGACTGCAGGACGGAGAGTGAACAAAACTCTGAAGATGTGCACCAGTCTTTAGACGGGCATATTCATCTAGTGATGAGGACAATGATGATTCGATTGACTTTTCAAATACCCAACATTAGCCCTTTTACTATCAGTGAAAAATGCATATTAATGTAACTAATCACTGCAGACATGTTTTCCTTACTCATGCTAACTGCGTCGAAGTGAATGTGCCCAAATATTCGTGCATGGTCAAGCTTTAGGCCTGTAAGACAGGGAGATTCATCAGAGCCCTGAGCAGCGTCGTAGCACTCCCGGAGGTGGAGGGGGGAGGTCCATACTTCCACTGGCCTCTCGCTGTATCCAGGCCGCTGAGACCGCCGCTGAATCGAGCTCCTGACCACGAGGCTCCGCTCCACTCCTGCTCTGCTTTTGCTCCGTCTTGCACGTCGCAAACACTGAGTGAGGCTGGAGTCGCACAACGCATTCCCCTAATATCGGCCCCTGACGTCATTGCGCGACACACCTACGCATGAGGCGCGACACAGTAACATGTCGTGCCACACAGTTTGGAAAGCTGTTCTCTAGTGGATGGTGTTATAAATGCTGCAGTCCAGGCCTGAAGCCATGTTTCATTCTCACTCTAGTGGATGGCAGTATAAACGCTGAAGTCCAGGCCTGAAGCTGTGTTTCGTTGTCACTCTAGTGGATGGCACTATTATTGCTGCAGTCCAGGCCTGAAGCTGTGTATCGTGGTCACTCTAGTGGATGGCGCTATAACTTGCTGCAGTCCAGGCCTGAAGCTGTGTTTCGTTGTCACTCTAGTGGATGGCGCTATAAATGCTGCAGTCCAGGCCTGAAGCTATGTTTCATTCTCACTCTAGTGGATAGCACTATAAATGCTGCAGTCCAGGCCTGAAGCTGTGTTTCGTTGTCACTCTAGTGGATGGCACTATAACTTGCTGCAGTCCAGGCCTAAAGCTGTGTTTCGCTGTCACTCTAGTGGATGGCGCTATGATTGCTGCAGTCCAGGCCTGAAGCTATGTTTCATTCTCACTCTAGTGGATGGCACTATAAACGCTGCAGTCCAGGCCTGAAGCTGTGTTTCGTTGTCACTCTAGTGGATGGCACTATAACTTGCTGCAGTCCAGGCCTGAAGCTGTATTTCGTTGTCACTCTAGTGGATGGCGCTATGATTACTGCAGTCCAGGCATGAAGATGTGTTTCGTTGTCACTCTAGTGGATGGTGCTATAAATGCTGCAGTCCAAGCCAACTGATCTGGTGTTGGCTGCCAGCTTTTTGACTCTGGTAATTCTTGATTTGTTCTGTTATCATCTTTGCAAAATGTTATCGTTGCGGAAGCTGCCGGGCCCTCAGCAATCTAAAACACATTAAGTAAAAGAAAACTTACTAAAATGTGAATGACAGAACAGACTTATAGATGACGTCTGACTGAAAGCCACTATAAGTAACTATGTTTTCTACATAAATTTGGTAACATCAAAAGGTCAAATAACTTAAGCAAGCCGATTGATCTGGTGTTGGCTTCCAGCTTCTTGCCTTTGCTAATGGTATATCTTTATTACAAATAGATAGACAAGGTTGAAAAGATAGATAACTGGAGAGGCTTGCAACATAGATTGAGCGGCTCACAAAGACAGGCAGACGGCTGGGTGAATAGATTGATAGAGATAACCGTGCTGAAATAGATGGATACACTTGAAAAGATAGATTGTTAGATAGAATTATAGATTTGCAAATACAGAAGTTGCATAGATATAGGGTCAAACAAGTAGATAGAGGGACAATAGATAGTTGGGTTGATAGATAGGTAGATACAGACATAGACGGACAGGTAGGCACGTACATCTTCAGACACACACACACAGAGGTAGATAGATAGGATTGCAAATATAGATTGACGGCACAGTGCAGATTAAATTAGAAATTTAATAGTTAAATATCTATATCAGCAGCACAAATAAGAACACTGAAAGCAAACTAGCAAGATATACAAGCAGGACATACAGACTAAGTTGGTTTACAAGACCAGCTGTGGTCTTGTAAGCATTCCCTGGATAAGAAAGGAGGCATCTTGTCGCTAAGATTTTAACATTGTAGTATGTTGTGGGGAGAGGGTCTCACTCGCTGAACAAGGAATCTTCTCTGGTGTCTTGGTTACTCTTTAGTCCACACTCCTTGATGGAACGGGATCATGGAGGGATGTATGACCTTACTCTGCCTGTTGCATCTTCACACTTACAGTGTAATCTAGAATTGCTTCTACACACATGTCTATATGATGATTTAAATGTTTCACTACATGGCAATAGATTTTTGTTCTGGACTCTGCATTTCTGCTTATTCAGTGTTTCTTTTTCTTAATTTAACAGATGAAATAAATGCCTTAATAAACACAAACGGTAAAGGCATTAAACCTCACTCCTGTAGGAAGTGATTTAAAATTAAAATACATGCAGGAGTGCAGTTATAAATGCATTTTATTGCGTGCATTCTAAAAAGTAAATTACTTTATAAAGAATAGATTTATATGTGCACCTTCTGGTATACTCTGATATAGCAGCAATCAGATAAACAAAGGCAGTTTCTAAAGGAATTTACAAGATCATTACCAGGAGACAGGAACTGATAAAGCTGAAATGTGTCCTGTGTTGTGAAGAGCTGGTAGAAAGTGTCCTGCTATAACATAAGGCTTTAAACACAGAGGCAACGCTAACGTAATTATTAAGTACAAACAAAAACATTGGCACTGAAGGGAACTACCTCCCTGTGAAATAGTAATATCCAGTCACTTAAATTGAAGTTAGCCAGTGGCTGAAGTAGGCAGACACACTGCCCCATGCTGTATTCTGTAGTGGGCAGAAGCAAAATGTGAATGGAACCAGAACTAACCAATGGATGGGGAGCTTCAAGTCCCATTAAGTAAGTATAGTATACATGTCATTTGTGTAAAATAAAATATCTTGGTCAACACAAGACCAAAAATGGGAAAAGGTGCCCATGTCATTCTGTAAGTGTGCACATTTATGGAGAAACATCTGCATGCCTACAGAATGATGCAACAGTAGCCACATGGTTGCACCTTTTATTTTTCTTTCTAGATGTAATGCATCATTGGGAAAGCCTATACATCTAAAAGGTGAGTCTTACTGACTTTCCAATGTGTGTTCAAAATGGTTGTAAACCTCCTGTTCCTTGTGTAGCTCCGGTCAGAGCCTCGGCTCTCTGTCTCTGGAGTTACAATTTGTGGAAGATGCTCAGATTACCTGTCCAGGTCCTATCCCAGGTTGTCTGATGGTATTATATATGTGGCACTTACCTTCGTCTCTCTGACTCCTTCCAGTGAAAAACACATGACCTGTAAGAATAAGACAAGAATCGACACCTAGAAACCTTCAGGTGATCTCTATACTTGTCTTTATATTTGTTTTCTTACTATCACTTTTCACTTACATCTTATTATTAGTTTTTGCAGTAGCAATATTTGTTGTTGGGTCCTGAAAAAAGCAAGGACAACTACGTCCCCCATTGCTGAAACATGTCGACCTGGTACCACTTCTAGACAGCTATTTTTCAACCTGCCTTGGCAAAATTTTTAACATTGGTAGAGCGAGTATCACTTGAATAAAATTGTTCATTACTCCGTCATCCAATTTTAATTGCACTTTTTTATTCTTTTGTATTTGTTTCCTTTTGCGCTGCACACTGTTGGTCACCGTACGATTTACCACTTACCTCTACAAGGAAGTGTAAGACCATATTACCCTCTATTTCAGTTAAAGGGACCATTTTACCATCTTGGTCACCTTTTCTCCTGAGAATAGTACATCTGGGTATATGGCCATAAAGGAATCCCAAATGATGAAGGGCGGTTCCGAGTGGTGACTGATGGGTACCTTAGACCATCTACCAGGGTGTCTTTGGTTACCACCTTTCTCAGTTAGTTGGTAGGTTTCTGTGCTTCCTGGTTACTTGCACTGTTAACTCACCGCACCTATAGACCCTCTGGAACTCTTTTGTTGTTGCAAAATGGTTGTAAACCTCCTGTTCCTTGTGTAGCTCCGGTCAGAGCCTCGGCTCTCTGGAGTTACAATTTGTGGAAGATGCTCAGATTACCTGTCCAAGTCCTATCCCAGGTTGTCTGATGGTATTAAGGGCTCCCTTTTTAGCAGTTGCCTATGTTTCCCTCCATAATGGTGATGCTCTGTCTTGCATGGTCCAGTCACTGGAAAAGGCTCCATCTTGTCTTATTTGTTAGGCTATGTGATAATAGAAAGCATTCCCTGGATAAGAAAGGAGGCATCTTGTCGCTAATATTTTAACATTGTAGTATGTTGTGGGGAGAGGGTCTCACTCGCTGAACAAGGAATCTACTCTGGTGTCTTGGTTACTCTTTAGTCCACACTCCTTGATAGAAGGGGACCTTACTCTGCCTATTGCATCTTCACACTTACAGTGTAATCTAGAATTGCTTCTACACACATGTCTATATGATGATTTAAATGTTTCACTACATGGCAATAGATTTTTGTGCTGGACTCTGCATTTCTGCTTATTCAGTGTTTCTTTTTCTTAATTTAACAGATGAAATAAATGCCTTAATAAACACAAACGGTAAAGGCATTAAACCTCACTCGTGTAGGAAGTGATTTAAAAACAGCATACCTTGAAATATCTTCCCTTGAAGGCTGCCTCGTCAAAGTCTTTTTCTACAGCAGAAAACCCAAACTGCCCAGTGAGGTCTGTACTTGGATGTTAGGCATTAGCTGATATGCACAGCAGACATAACACACTGACATACTAAAGCAAGACTGAGCTGCTCATTACGAAGGAAGAGCTAACCTGGTATCAGAAATAACACTCAGAAGAGGAACCGTATGAATATCTAGAATGTGGCAACACATTTATTAGACAGAGAGAGAAAGAGCAAGTGTGACATAAGAAACTTCATGCTGGAGAAAAACCATATTGATGGACTGACTGTGGAAAAGTGTCCCTTGCAATGAAAGCCCTAATGCAGCATCCGAGTGTCCACGTAGAGGAGAAAACCTATAAATGTACAGAATGTAATAAGGCATTTATTACCAAAGAAGACCTAATGAAACATCACAAAGTGCACACTGGGGAGAAAAAATATAAATGCACTGAATGTGACAAAGCATTTATAACAAATGGAGAGCTAAAGCAACATTGGAGAATCTACACTGGAGAGAAACCATATCAATGTACAGAATGTAAAACAGTTTTCCAAAGGAAGGAAACTCTAAAGCAGCATCAAATGATCCACACTGGTGAGAAACCGTATGAATGTACAGAATGTGACAAAGCATTTATAACAAATAGAGAGCTAAAGCAACATCAGAAAATCCACACTGGGGAGAAACCATATAAATGTACAGTGTGTGACAAAGCATTTATGAAAAATGGAGACCTAAAACGTCATCAGAAATTCCACACTGGGGAGAAACTGTATCAATGTACAGAGTGCGTCAAAGCATTTGTAGGAAATAGAGATCTAAAACGTCATCAGAAAATCCACACCGGGGAGAGACCATATCAATGTACAGAGCGCGACAAAGCATTTATAACAAATGGATTGCTGAAGAGACATCAGAAAATCCACACTGGGGAGAAACCATATAAATGTACAGAATGTGACAAAGCATTTATATCAAACGGAGTGCTAAAACAACATCAGAAAATCCACACAGGGGAGAAACCATATAAATGTACAACATGTGACAAAGCATTTATAACAAATGGAACGCTAAAACAACATCAGAAAATCCACACTGGGGGGAGACCATATCAATGTACAGAATGTAATAAAGTGTTCACATGGAAGCCAAATCTATGGCGGCATCAAATGATCCACACTGGTGAGAAACCATATGAATGTACAGAACGTGACAAGGCATTTAGAACAAATGGAGATTTAAGGAAACATCAGGAAATCCATACTGGGGAGAAACCACATCAATGTACAGAGTGTGACAACGCATATATAACAAAGGGGGCCCTGAAGCAACATCAGAAAATCCACACTGGGGAGAAACCATATCAATGTACAGAATGTGACAAAGCATTTATAAGAAATGAAGTGCTAAAACAACATCAGAAAATCCACACAGGGGAGAAACCATATCCATGTACAACATGTGACAAAGCATTTATAACAAATGGACATCTAAAACAACATCAAAAAATTCACACTCGGGAGAGACCATATGAATGTACAGAATGTAGTGAAGTGTTCAAATGGAAGACTAATCTATGGCGGCATCAAATGATCCACACTGGGGAGAAACCATATGAATGTACAGAATATGACAAGGCATTTATAAAAAATGGAGATTTAAGGAAACATCAGAAAATCCACACTCGAGAGAGACCATATCAATGTACAGGACGTGATTCAGTATTTAGAATAAATAAAGAGCTGAAGCGACATCAAATAGTCCACCCTGGAAAGAGAACATTCAACTGCACGCAATGTGACAAGACATTTATTAAAAAGTCAAATCTAATGCAACATCAGAAAGTCCACACCGGGGCGAAACCCTATGAATGTACTGAATGTGACAAAGCAACCATATCAATGTATGGAATGTGATATGGTTGTGCAGAAAGAAGACCAACACTTATTTTTATTCTTTATTGTTTGATTACTTAAAATCTTACAATATTACCGATACAAAACATATACTATAATCTTAAAAAACATTAAAAACAATTACATAAAAAAACATTACAACTTACTAAGCCTCAAATTTGGACTTCGTCTCCCAATTTTGCCTTAACTCTCAGTAAAAAATTTACGAAGGCAGAGTTCATACTTATATCGTTGGAGTGCAGACACCTTATCAGTGCGTGCCTTCATGTCCTTATTCCTCGTATATTAAAAGATGGTTTCAGTAAAGTTTTTCTTTCAATCTGAAGCCCAGGTCAGATACATAGCAGGTGGACAATATTCTCCTCTCCATTTTTACACAATCTACAAACTGTACACGTCTCCATTTTTTTCCACGGGGGAAGATGACTAAGGCCCGGGAGTATGCCAAATCTTGCTTTAACAAGAACTTGCTTATTTTTTTCTGACCAAGGTATTTCCAGATACTCTTGTACCTTCTTTTTTGTATATCCATTTATTATTGGCCATGCATGTTTTCTTATTGCCAGCATTTCTTTGTCATTTACAAGCGACAGTTGGTTTGTTGTTTGGTTAATTATCTTTTTGAATGATGCTTTGCTTATTGTGTTGTTCCAAATTGGCATTACCGCAAACTCTTCTAGCGCTTTTTTAAGATAATTCCAGGCTGGTGACTTTGCATTGTTATTTATTTCTTGCCATAGTAACTGTGACAACTGATTCTCCTAGTCGTTTTTTTCCGATTCCATGTTTTGATAAATTGGCCCATTCTTGCATAGTACTGGTTATTTAGCCCAAATTCTAGTCTAATTTGTGCAGGCGAGGCATTGTTTGGAAGATAAAAAAGAGATTTAAATGTTTTGGATAGAGCATTATTTATTATTACCGAATCTTTCCCAATTAATGCCTCACTACCGTATGTAAGGGTCGGAAGAAGTTTTGCCGCTATAATCTTTAAAAGGGGACGATATGTGAGATTACCAAGTGATTTCTGCAGGATGCTGAATGCTGCTGTCAAAGCATTTGCCTTCCTTTGTATGTCCATTTTTTGTGGATGATAATTTCCCTTTTCGTCGAATAATACACCCAAATACCTATATACTTCAACTTACTCAAGTTGGGTGTTATCCATATACCATTTGCTTTTGTGTCTTAAATTTAAATTGTTAGGGACCACCATGATTTTAGTTTCATTTATCACCATTCTGTTTTCCTTTGCGTATATGGATATTCAATTAATTAGACGCTGTAATCCAACTTTAGTTTGGCTTAGAAGGATGGCATCATCTGCATATAATAGATTAGAAATTTATTTGCAGGCTAGTTTCGGCAGGTGTGGGTTTGTTTCATCCTGGAGCACTGTCAGATCTGCTAGAAACAAGTTAAAAAGTAGGGGGCCAATACACATCCCTGCTTAAGACCTACATTTGGGATTTCTTGTGTTAATGTTTGGCCATCCCCCATCCTTGCTCTGACCCAAGTTTTACTGTAGAGAAGTTGAATCAGTTTTATTAATTGTGGTGGAATATTTTTTTGCTGCAGCTTCTTCTATAGGAGGTTTCTTTGGACGCAATCAAAGGCAGATTTAAAATCTACAACACATAAATACAACGGCTGTTTGGCTCTGATTGATTTGTCGATTAATAGAGATAATGCTAGAATGTTTGTTGTAGTTCCGAGGCCTCTAATAAAGCCAGTCTGGTTCGGAGGCAATACCTTATTTTCTATTGCCCATTCATTTAGATTTGATAAGTAAAATCCCTGCAAACAATTTAGCATCTGTATCTTGTAGGGTGATAAGCCTATAATTTTCAGGGAGCGCCCAGTCTCCTTTTTTAAAGATTGGCGAGATTAAGGATCCTCGCCATGATTCAGGAATAACGCCTGTCTGTACTATTTCTTTAAATACTTTTACAAGATATCCTGACCATAGATCCGGATTTTCTTTATAGAGAGCAAACGGAATTCCATTTGGTCCTGGTGCCCCGTCTTTTTGTTTCTTGACTAATTTCATTAGTTGAGTTTTTGATATATCAATTTGATCTTCAATCTCATACTCTGGTCTATTTATAGGCTGTGTTTCGTCCTTTGTTTTTATTTTTTATTTTAGATTTAGATGTTTATCAAGGAAACTAACCCATTCTTGCTCCGTTAATGTCGATGATACCACCAATTTATTTGGTCGCACTAGGCTATTTATAATTTTCCAGAATTCTCTTGAGTTTGCTTGATAGCTTGCAAAAAATAGTTTTGACCAGAACACTTGTTTAGCTTGATTTTTTCCATTCCATATTAGTTTCTTCAAGTTTTGATTTATAGTTTTTAATTTACTCAGTATTTCGTCATTATCCGTAAATTTTGTAATTTGTCTTCTTAACTTATTACGAGTTCTTTTCAATTTAGTTCTTGTAAATGGAAGATTTATATATAGCTTCATTTCGACTCCTTGCTTAGTTTGGTTCCTCTTATGTATTTGTGTGCGAGCTTGAGGCTTGACCAGCTTCCGTGTGAAATGTACCCACTGTTCAATCGGCGACTCTGACGTTCTATCATTAAAGCAAATCTCTATAAGTTTCTGCACTAGATCATTCATCTCGTCCTTGTTCAGGACACTCCAAATAAGTTTCTTATGATTTATTGTTCCAATCTGACCTCACACAGTTTGGTATAGCTGGTATGTATTACTCCTGATGTTTGTAATAATTATCTGTTGGCAATGGTCGCTGTCTGAAACCTTCTCCAGTTGGTATGAGGAGATATTACGAAAGATGTTAAGTAATCCCATTGTGTAGTCAATCCTTGTCTTTGCATTGTGCGAGTGATACGTATATGCTGGAGGAGTATCTGATTTAAATCTCCCATTAAGGATTCGTAAACCCATCGCTTCTATATCCTTGACAAATTGTGTTCCGATTTTGTCTCGTGAGGAGTTTGTTTCCATTCCTAAATCCTGATGGGGAATTGCCCATTGATGATCTTGTGATTGGGTAATATCGTCTCTGATAAAAGGTGCTAATAAATTCAGGTTAAAGTCCCCCATCATCATGTAGTCTGCTACTGGGTCATCCAACATTTGTTCTAGCAACAAGTTATTAAGTGTTACACACGATGATTTTCTACTACTTCTTATTGGATGTATATATACATTAATCAAAGTTAAGGTCTTTGTTTTCTGATTACTTGTTTTGTATTTCAGCTTGACTATTAGAATGTCAGGGCTAATTGAGTCCAATTGCTTGTGTTCAGCCAGAAGGTCACTAGAGATAAATATTGCTAGCTCCCCACTTGGTCGGCCATATTTATGAATTTTATTTGCGTATTCAAAGTAACTTTTGTAGCCCTGTAGTATTAATGGATTGGTTTCCCATGTTTCCTGTAATAGGATGATCTGGCATGGGTGTGGAATAGAATTTATGTGAGTATTATAGATCTTACTTCCTACTCCATTTATGTTCCATGAACAAATCATAATTTTTCCAAGATCTTTTCCGTTCTTTGTCGGGACAGTGATTATGTTCCGTCATAGATCCTTATTGCTATGTAATGCCAGAGCAATCCATTTTTCATTTATTCCTGAATTTTTTTCCATTTTCCTTTACGGTGATGTTGCTTCTACATTATAGGTAGATCCACCCCGGGCATTTTTTAGTACGGTACAATTTAGCATGTTACACTTTACCTTCTGTGCCTGATCTACCTTACTAATGAGTGGTGTTGGGTAGACCTTTGGTGCTGGCTTACTAATAACTATGCCCCAGGCATTAAATATTTTCATTTCATTTATAACTTATTCTGCTATTAATCTTGAGTTTAGTGTAATTAATGTTGGTGCCTGGAGACCATCCTTATTAATCATAAATTAGATGGAGTCGATATCTCCACTCGTGATTTTAGCTAGAGACGGGATTGATTTAAATAGTCGATGAATGTTCCCTCTATTTAATATGTCTTGTTTGCCTCTCGAGTCAAATTCTGGTTTAAAAATAAGTTGGACCTTCTCATTAGATAGATGGTCATCGTATCTATCTGTTTCCATATTTTGTTTTGCCTTAAAGGTAATCTGCTTTACCCCATCACGATTTTCGATAACAAGTTGATCCCAGTCCGGCAATTTTGTTTTTAGGTCTGCTTTTGTTTAATGTATTTCTTCCGTCCTCTACATTTGTATTATATCTCTTGTGTGTTTCTAGTTTTCCATCAACATGTTGAATTTGTTGTTGACTTGTTTTTATAGTTTTGCTTTTAATGGTGAGCTATCATTCCATACCTGAGATCTATAGATGGTCAGGCAGGTATCACGTTCTTCCGCCTCTATTTCTAGTAAGTTGTCTTTAGGTTCTAGTGGGCTTGCTGTAATCCTTTGTTTTGCTGACTCTTCTAGCTGTTTACTTTTTATGAGCACCGGCACCTGCTCTATATTGAGCCCATTATCAGATGATTTTATTTTTCTCAGGTTATTACCTTCCTCTATTTTTTTATTTTCCTTCCCCAACTGGCTCACTTTGGCTGTCATATTAGCTGTATTCTTTTGTGCACTCATTTGTTCAGTAGATAATTCTTTTTCAAATATGGAAAAATATTTATTGTTCATACTCTTTGTTATTGGTGAGCTCTTTTTTTCTTCCCTTGGTAGTTCATTCCGTGATTCATATCCTTGAGTGTCCATAGATGTTAACAACACTTCATCCGGTTGTATTACTGCGCAATTAAGATGTTTAGCCTTTTTTCTTGCTTTACGTAATTTTTTCCTATGACGTTTTGACATGGTAAAACCGTGGGTATCTGGTCTTTGATTTCTATACTGGTTATTTCACCACATGCCTGATCCATTGTTTCGAAGTCTATTGATGTTATTCTTTCGTCTTGTGTTTTGAGATTATCTGCAACTTTCTTGCTGTTGTTTGTTCTGGTCCATCAATACTTTCAACGCAGGTGGTATATTCCTTCTCGGTCTTCATATTGCAATTAGTTTTTTCTTTCATTTTTCCATTATCTTTTTCTCCTTCCCTTGAAGGGTCTTTTTAGTATCTTCAATTATTGTGTACAATACCTCTGGTATTGTTGATAGCTTGTCTATAATAGGTGTACAAATGCAGTCTGTGTCCATTTTTTCACTGTCACTTTGAGCTCTAACTATCAGGCCATTAAGTTGGGCAAGTTTTTTATCGATCCCCGCGACTGCATTTGCCATCACTATAAGTAGATCTATTTGAATATCCATTTTATTAGATTGGTATGCTAGTGCTTCTAACGTCAGAGTAGAGGTTTGGTAGAAAATATCCCAAATCGTCCCACTTGTCTTGTTCTTTTATTCCTGTTCGATTAACTTGTGTTGGCTCTCCATTTTGATCTTCAATGGTTAATGAAGTTGAATATTCATTCATGGCCATGTTATTTATTTTTGAGTTGGTACCTCCCTTTATTTTATTTCCTGAGACATCCCCCCAGTTTAGTTTGTACTGCTTTGTTCCATTAAGATCATCATTTTCATGAATGATACTCCCTAAATTGCAGTTTTGATTAATCAATTGACTAGGCATTCTTTCCTC